>NC_071996.2:21270833-21962500 GCF_028885655.2 Pongo abelii
GGAGAATGGCAAACTTCTGGAGGGACAACGCTGTAGAGAAAAATGAAAAGGAGGCTCCACAGGAGAAACAGGATGATTGAATGGCTGGAGACACCTGAAAATGTGGTGAGAATGCACACTTTGTTTTTCCACAAGGAAAAATGTTGGCTGAAACCCCAGAAAACAAAAAGCTGTACAAATAAGCCATGGGCCAAATCTGAAGCTATAACTAAAGTACAGCATCACTTCGGGCACTGATGGAGTGTGAGGAATGTTAATCCATTGCAGCCCCAGGCTGGGGGCACTTTCCCTGGGGAAGTACAGGGGCCAAGAAATGGAACCCCAAGAAGAGGGATGTGTGTGCATGCAGGGTGCGGGGGTCTAAGACTGCCAGAGCCATAGGGGTCTGGGATCAGAGATGGCTGGTTGGAGGGTGGGAGTCTGAACTAGGGATGAAGACAAGGGTTGAAGGTCTCTGCTTGCAGTGGGAGCATATATATCCTCCCCACTTCCCCACTTCTGGGTACAAAATGCCAGGCAGGCCACAGAAGTTTATCCACAGGGACAAAAAAGTGTGGATGTCTCTAAGAAACTGTAAGAAAGCCACTAGTGTGGGATGTGACTGCCTCCTGATGTAGTTTGGATGTGTGCCTTGCCCACATCTCATATTGAAACATAATCCCCAGTGTTGGAGGTGGGGCCTGGGGGCAGGTGATAGGATTATTGGGTGGGTTTCTCATGGGTTTAGTACCATTGCTCTTGGTACTGTCCTCAAGATAGTGAGTGAGTTCTCCTGAGATCTCATTCTTTAGAAGTGTGTGGCACCTTCCCATTCTCTCTCTCACTCCTGCTTTATTTATTTTATTTATTTATTTTTGAGCCAGAGTCTCGCTCTATCACCCAGGCTGGAGTGCAGTGGCATGAACTCAGCTCACTGCAACCTCTGCCTGCCAGGTTCAAGCAATTCTCCTGCCTCAACCTTCCGAGTAGCTGGGATTACAGATGTGTGCCACCATGCCTGGCACCCCACTTGGCTCTGCAGTGGCAAAATCAGATACTATTACTTGTTGTCACTGTTCATTAGTATCTGGGTTTAGAATGAGCCTATGGAGAAACACACACACACACACTGAAGACAATCGAGGTCACTGAATTGAATGTGATTTTTGGTGAGATTGAAATTGTGCAAGTCCAGGCCTATCAGTGGCAAATAGAAGGAGGAGGAGGTGAGAAGTGGAGGGAAGGGAGTGGATGCTGATAGTCTACTTTGCACAGGGAGGTTGAGAGGCAGATGACATTGGATCACATAGGGACATGTGCTTTACCATATTGTTTAAAGTTGCAAAGAATATCAACCCAGGGGAGAACTGAATATAATTATAAAAGTGTCCAGTATTTGGAGAAAGTGATGAAAAATGATGTGGAGAGTGATGTCAAAGTGTTGAACTGCCATCCTTCTTATGCGAGGTGAGTCAGCAGCATCCTGAAGTGATAAAGATGATGGGCACACTCAAAGAGGTGAACGAGGCACAGAGTGTTTTGAGGGGGACTCATTTCAGAGCTGTGGGCTGGGTTAAGGGCCTCGAATCCCAGCACAAGCACCACCCTTAGGTCTTAAGGGACAGGAGAGGAATGTTGTTAATGGAGCTGGGCCAGGTGGGGGCCTTGGGTGAGGGGCCTCCCCTCCCCTGTTGCTTTAGTGGAGCATAGCACTGCAGAAGCACAGAGAGAGGCTGGGGCAGGTAGGGCCCTCTCTGGCCTAAACTACCTGCATGTTCTGCTGATGAAGCCCTTGCAGTCTGCCCCCATCTCCTGGGCACAGAGTAGGGGAGAATGAATCTAGGTTGGGTAAATGAAGAATTACCTGCATGAAAGCCAATAGACATTGTTTGAAGCTGGCGAGTCCAAAACTAGGATAATAAGCATATTATCTAGAAAAATGAAGTAACCAATTGGAAACCTACAATCAAAGATGGTGAAACGGCTTTTGGAGAGCAGGGCTGTGGGTGGGGCGTATGTGGGAGAGGATTGCTTTTCAAACAAAAGCTCTCTGTACTATTTGAACTGTTTTTTAATGCTTGAAGAAAACTTGTAAACCACAGGGAAAGCATACGATATCAAAAACATCTGAACTGGCTGAGAAAATGGACTTGATTTAGTAAGCCGAAATTTAGCAGCAATTCATTTAAATCAATGACCTTTTTCCAAAAAAGGCACGTGGACATTACAAAGAAATGTAGGCCCCCCATCTTCAACTCTGCCTACAGCATGGTTAAGGGGATGCATTGGGGGTGCGCACAGCTTTGTGATCTCCTTAAAGAACCTACCCTGCTTCCCCATTGCACGTGAAAACCAATTCCAGAGGCTGTAAGTAGAAATGATAACCTACCTTCTCCCAATACACCATCAGGTCAATACCATTGTCAATATCCCTGCTTACTGGAGTCACCACCCAAAGTTCCAAGTCTCCCAGCCTCTTCTTAAGGCCCTTCATGGAAATCCATCGCCCATTACTCCTACTCCTCCAAACCCTTCCACCAGGTGCCCTGGAATTCACAGTCCTGTCAGCAACTTTCTCTGTGTTCTCCAACTTCTCATTAAATGTGACCTAATGTTCATGCTCTTTCAGGAGCCCTGCTTTCCCTGAGGACATTGCTCTCTCTTCAGTCCACTCAAGTGGGGACTGTTTGTTGTTGTTTGTTGTTTTTTCTCATCCTAATTACCACTGGGACCTACCAAGGGGCAATATGCTGGGGTGAGGAGGGCGGTTCTGTCTCTGTTTCCTCTTCTTGCAAACACCCAGTTGTTTGAAATGCCCTCTATCAGATTCCATTCCTGCTTCCCGCCCCCCAGTCATTCTCCCTTCTTTCCTGGGGATACCTTGCAGCTTCTGCTTTTCTCTCCAGCACAACATTTGCCTTTCAGGATCCACATAAGCCTTAGTCTGATTTCACAGTTCCTTGGCCTGTTCACCAGCACCGACCATTTCCTCTGTCTCATAGGCCCTCTGTGGTGGCAGCAGGCCGACCTTACTGCTGCACTGCCTCCAGTGTAGCAGCATCCAGCTCTCTGACCATCTGCACCCCCACCTTCTCACCACTCTCTCTGGAGCTGATTCTGACAATTCTCTAGGCTTGTTGGAATCCTCGATACTTTGACTCTGCCGCTTTTCACTTTGACCCTATCCTGTCTCTTATGTCCACAGTTCTTTCCTCACCCAGATGAGACTCTGAAGTCCACATGGGACCCACCCCACAACCTCAACCTCCGCTCCGCCTTGCCCTTTAGCGACCTTGCCCTTCTCTCCTTGTGACTCACCATCTGAAGAAAACTCAACCCCAATGGAACACCATTCACCTCCTACCCTGTACTTTTACCCTCACAGCTCGGTGTGTGCTGCTGATCTCGTGTTAAATTTATAACCATTGGACTTATATAAACTCCCAGCTCTGCCCAGTGGCCTGTTATATTTTCTGGTCACTTGGATCCTCTCTCTGGGAATGCTGTTGCACATCTCTTCTCTTTTTTCTCCAGACCCCTGAAGCCCTTCTCTCATCTTATTACTTTCAAAATAGAATCCACTGAGATATGGCCACTTCCTCTTTCCACCACAGAATCTATGATTCCAGAGGCCTAGAAGCACAGTCCTGCTTCCATCTCTGGCCACCTTTCCGCAGGGGCATTCGATGTCATCTCTTCTTTCTTATGGGTCTCACTCCTCTGCCTCCTGGATCACTTGGATCAGTGCACATCTTGCACTTTAACCCCTTCCATTTTCCTCCCCAGCTACCAATTCATTTGTTCTCTATTGCAGCAAAACTTCTTTAAAAAGTCACCTAAAGTTACTGCCTCCAATTCGTCTCCCATTCTGTCTTTCTCCTTTGACTATATTTTTAAATTGTGAAACTTTACATAAATACAAAATATGCAGAAAACAGAAGTGTACATACAGCTCAATGAATTGTCAAAACATCAGTCCCCATGTAAGCACCGTCCAAGTCAGGACACGGGACATGTCCAGCCTCCCAGAAGCCTCTCATGCCATCTCCAAATCTTACCTTCCTTTTCCCCACACAATGGTAAGAGCTATGTAAACTTTATTGTATTCAGTTTCCTTTTCTTTTTTTTTTTGACAGAGTCTCGTTCTGTTGCCAGGCTGGAGTGCAGTGGCGCAATCTTGGCTCACTGCAACCTCTGGGGTTCAAGCGATTCTCCTGCCTCAGCCTCCCGAGTAGCTGAGTGAGACTACAGGCACACGCCACCATGCCCAGCTAATTTTTGTATTTTTAGTATAGACAGGGTTTCACCATGTTAGCCAGGATAGTCTCGATCTCCTGACCTCGTGATCCACCTGCCTTGGCCTCCCAAAGTGCTGGGATTACAGGCATGAGCCACCTCGCCTGGCCTTCGTTTTTCTTTTTCAAGTTTCACCTAAGAAAGAATACGGTTTTCTTTGCTTTTTGAACATTACATAAATGGAATCATATAGTGTCTACTCATTGGAGCCCGGCTTTTCTCACTCAACTTATGTCTATAAAATTAATTCACTTTGTTGTTATCTGTAGGTGTAGTTCATTCATTTTCATTGTATCCTAATATATAAATATATTAGAATTAATTTGATCTATTCTGCCACCAATGGACATTTGGATCATATCCAGTTTGGGGCAATTATAAGTAATGTTGCTATGAAAATTCTTGTGCCTGTACATGTACCCTGGTGTTCAAGTATGCACATTTCTGTCAGATATGTATTTACACAGATACATACCCACACATGCACACACTATACATTATATACATACTATATATAATATATATGTGCATACTATACATATTGTTTATGTATAAACATTATATACATAATATATACAGATACTACATGTACTATATGTATAGACACATACACAATGTACAAAATACACACAGACACTTATACATTATGTATATACACGCACAAACACACTTCACACTATACACAAAAAAGTGGACTTGCTGCTTCAAACAGTATGCATTCGACTTTGTTAGACAATGTAAACTTTTTCCCCAAAGTGCCAATTTCCATGGCCACCAGCAGTATATAAAGTTCTCAATATTCTACTTCTTCCAAACACTTGGTATTTTGAGTGTTATAAATTAAGTTATTCTGTCTGGTGTATAGGAGTATTTCATTGTGGTCTCTATTGGCATGGATAAAGAAATCAGATAGGGTGACCTTTGAGGCTGAGTATCAAAAGAAACTGGAAGGAGCTCACGGTTGATTGCATGGGCCGGTAGAACTGGACTTGACATCTGTCTTAGGCATCGACTCACTTACTGACACTGGACTACTTAGTTTCTCTCCTTGATCTGTAGCTTTCTTTTATGTAATGCATGCATAACTTTCACCTTACAGATTTATGGTGAGGATTAAAAATAATAAAGCTGGACACTGTACCTCACCCCTGTAAATCCCAGCAAATTGGGAAGCTGAGGTGGGAGGATTGCTTGAGGTTCTGAGTTTGAGACCAGCCTGGACAACATAGTGAGACCCCAATCACTACCAACTATATATATATAAAATATATATATGTGTGTGTGTGTGTGTATGTACATGCACACACACACACACACACACACACACACACACACATATATATATTGACTGGGGCATAGTAGGTACCCAATAAGTGAATAAGTGGTGACTGTTTTTAACTCGTATCTTCACTTATTAGTGGTAAAGTCACCAATGGAAACAAAGCAGGCAGAGTTCTAGCAGACTGTGAGGAAGCAGCAGGGATCTTGAGGGTTCACTGCTGAATGGTCCCCTGGGATAGCTTGTATTGTTGTGCAACAAATATTTACTCTTCCCTTCCCCAGCATGAGCCCAGTGCACTGCCCTACCCTAGTCCTCTGGGATTTGCTTTGGCTGGGGGAATGTGAGTGAACATGACCTGAGTGTATCCCAGCACAGTTTGGAATGTGCTAGATGGTTTGGTTCAGCCTCTTGTCCTCCAGCTCTCCCTCATGGGAAGAGCATGTGCAGGAAGCCACTGTTTCTCCAGCTTGAGCCATGCTCCTGGAAGCTTGGATGGCTCTTACTATGCCAGCTTGATGCCTTGACTCAGCTGTGTCTGACTTTGTGAAGAATTGTTGGAAATGATGACCGTCTGAAACATCAGAATTTTATTGTGCGTGGCAACAATAAAAAATAATAAACATGAAATAGATTTTCTTTTGGTATAAGAATAAATATGACAGTGGACAGATATTTTGATATTCAGTCCTGAAGCTGTTAGTGTTTGTTTTCTCAGAAACATGAAACAATAGGTATGAAAGGCTTTTCTGCTTGGAAAGGAGAAAATGCAGTCAAAGAAAAACAGTACCATTTTAAATCATAGTTCTTTCTATATTGATGCAGCTTGAAGGGTGAAAATAAATTTCACAAACTGGAATCTTGAAGGATGGTAATAAGCTAGATCAGAATATAGAAATATTTGCAGAATAGTAGATATTTAGACATCATTGAGTGCAACCCTCTCATCTACATATAATAAGAAAAGGGTTAATACTAAATATGAAATATTGTTTATCTCCCTATACACCTACCCACTCATCTCTTCATCCATCTGTGGTTCCAATCATTTATTTATTCAACAGCCATTCACCTACAATCCATGTGCGCCGGCCACTGTGCTAAGTGTGGAGGGCACAGAGCTGAATCAGATGCAGAGTTGCCTTCAGGAAGAATAGAGTCAAGCAGTGGAGATAATAACTTGACAGCAAATCCCACACAGTGCTAAAGATGTTGCTTAGATGCCTCGGCAGGGCTCCATTGGGAGACTAGAGTGGAGTCCACAGTGTTCCTACAAAGATGTCTAGATCCTTAGATAAAGAGACTCCATTTTGTACTTCTTCCTCAGACCCCACTGCAGTCAGCGCTGTGGAGCACAGGGAAGTGGCAGGTGATTAAAAATACTTGGTATGGAGGCAATTAAATCTTCTCCCACGGTTATTTCATTTTAGGGACATGGCCAGCTCAGCCCTGTGGCCGTCTCCACCTGGTTCCATGTCACAGCCCCTTGATATACCTGGGCAACACTTTCTGATCTGTTTTTACCTGCCAAAACCAAGCCTGGTACATTCAGCCATTCTCTCTCAATCTCTCTCTCTCCTTTTCTTTTAATTTTGCATCTACTAATGAGTGTTTGAGACAACAGTAAA
Organism: Pongo abelii; assembly: GCF_028885655.2. Lineage (NCBI taxonomy): Eukaryota > Metazoa > Chordata > Mammalia > Primates > Hominidae > Pongo > Pongo abelii. The sequence continues at coordinate 21,278,016 of NC_071996.2, forward strand.
CTCTTCTATAGTTTATAGTGATTTAGTCTATTTGCATTCTAGCCTTAGTTTCCTCCCTCAACTACCATTCAGACTGGCATACATCTATCATCTCTATGTCATCGTGAGAATTGTATGAGTTTCTTCATGTAAAGCACTAAGAACAATGTCTGATAAATAGTGGGCTCTCAACAGTTTTTTTTTGATTAGCTAGTGTATCTTTGTGTACTTTTATGAAAATTTCTGAATAACAAATTCTGAAAAATCAAATTGCTGAGTCAAAGGGTAAATAAATTTCAAATACAGAAAGATATTTGCTAATTGGCAATTTTCACTCCCACTTCCATAGAATATGAAAGTCCTTATTTCACCATCGCATGTCAATAGAGTGTTGTATTAATCTGTAAAATATTTAAAATCCAATGTGTGAAAAATAGCATCTTATAGCTAGCTTAATTTGTATTTTCTTGATGAAAAGCAAGCCTGCATACCTACTAGATCTATTCATATACAGCCTATTTGTGCTTTGTTTGTGAATGGCCTGTTTAGATTCTTTGCACACTTCTCTTTTTTGTTGATTCTCTATATTCTTATTGATTTACTGTAGTTATTTGTATATTGTGTATAACGATTTAACTGTTTCACATGCAAATATTTTCTTCCTGTCATGGTCTTTTGACTATTCGCCACTGATCTCACTCTTTATACTACTTCCAATTAATTTTAGGATTGGACAGGGCATCAATTATACAGCTAAGAACATTTATAAACCTTGACCACAATATTAAGAAAATTAGTTTGAGGTTATAGGAGAACTAATGTGGCAGGAAGACTTGAAGGACTGAGTCTATGGAAAGGAGAAGCACAGAAAAGTAGTTCTGACATTTGGTATCACTTTTTCTCCAGAGGCATTTTCTCATACACAAATGGTGGCTGAGAAAGCTGAGAAGAGATGACGACAATCTTTTGAGGCTGGGGAGAAAAATAAAGTTCACAGCTCAGCAAAGAGGACGGGCTCTGGTAAGTGCCTCAGCATTTAGGTGAGGTCTCCGACTTACTAACATTCATGTGATACATTTGTTACAATAAACCAATATAGATGCATTATTATGAACTATAAGTCCACAGTAATATGAAGGGTCACCCCTTGTATTATATAGTCTATGGGTTTTGACAAGTGCATAATATCATGTACCTGCCATTACAATGTCGCGAAAAATAGTCTCACTGCCCTGAAAATCCCGTTTCACCTATTCATCCTCCTCCTCCCCTGAGTCCTTGAAAATCATAGATCTGTTTTTGTTGTTTCTATCATTTTGCTTTTTTCTAGAATGTCATACAGTTGGAATCATACAGAATGTAGTCTTTTCAGATTGGCTTCTTATGCATAGTAATATACATTTAAGGTTCTTTCATGTCCTCTTGTGGCTTAGTAGCTCATTTTAAAAAATTACTAAATAATATTTCATTGTATGGACATATTAAGTTTGTTTATTCAATATCATCTATTGATGTACATTTTATTTGTTTTTAATTTTTTGCAATTATGATTAAAGCTGTTATAAACATTCATGTGCAGGCTTTTTGTGGCTATAACCTTCAAATTAAATTGGTAAATGCTATGAGTACAATTGCTAGATTGTATGAGAAGACTGTTTAGCTTTGTAGGAAACTGCCAAACTGTTTTCTAATGTGGCTGTACTATTTCATATTCCTGCTAGGATGCCTTATAGCCTTGAAGCACTTGGACTTGTCCATTTTTTTTTTTTTTTTTTTTAGAAATTCTAATAGGTGTGTAGTGGTATCACATAGTTACTGTGGTTTGCAATACCTTAACACATATAATGTTAAACAACTCTTGATATACTTATTTGACATCTATGTATCTTCTTGGGTAAGGTACCTGTACAGATTATCTACTTATTTTTAATTGGGTTGTTTGTATTCTTATCATTGAGTTTAAGAGCTCTTTGTATATTTTGGATACAAGTCCTTCATCTGATATGTGTTTTGCTAAGATTTTTTTCCCTACTCTTGTCTTTTCAGTCTCTTAACAGTGTCTTTTCCAGAGCAGAATTTTTTAATTTGAATGAAGTACAACTTATGAATAATTTTTATTCATGGATGGTGATGTTGATGTTGTGTCTAAAAACTCATTCCTAAACCCAAGATCATTGAGAATTTATTCTATGTTATCTTCTAGATATTTTATAGCTTTGCATTTTACATTAAGTGTATGATCTACTTTGAGTAAATTTTTGTGAAAGACATACGGTTTGCATCTAGGTTCCTTCTTTTTTTAATATGACAGTCCAGCTGTTTTAGTAAAATTTTTTGAAAAGGTGATATTTTTCTCCATTGTATTGCCTTTCTTCCTTTGTCTAGATCAGTTGACTATATTTGTGTTTATTTCTGGGCTCTTTATTCTGTTCTATTTGTCCATTTTTTTTTTTTTGCCAATATGACACTGTCCTGATTACTGTAGCTATTGAAGTAGTGTTGAAGATAATTATTGAAGTTAAGGTAGTGTCAGTTGTCCAACTTTGTTATATTTAGTATTGTGTTTGCTATTCTTCTTCTTTTGTGAGTTTTGATATAAACTTTAAAAACAGTTTGTTGACATCCACAAAATAACATCTTGGGATTTTTGGGGGGATTACATTGCATCTATAGTTCAAGTTGGGAAGAATGGACAGCTTAGCAATATTGAGTCTTTCTTTCCATAAACATAGAATATCTCTTCATTTATTTAGTTCTTATTTGATTTCTTTAATCAGTTTTGTGGGTTTCTTCATGTTGATCTAGTACATATTTTATTATATTTATATCTAAGTATTCATCTTTTGTTGTTATTATAAATGGTATTGTGTTTCTAACTTCAAATTCCAATAGTTTCTTGCTGTTATATAGGAAAGCACTTGATTATTGTATATTAACAATGAATCTTGCAAACATGCAATATTCACTTCCCAGTTCCAGAAAGTTTTTTCTCCATTCTTTGAGATTTTCTACATAATCGTGTAATCTGCAAAGACAATTTTATTTGTTTACTTTTCAATCTGTATACCTTTCTTTCCCTTTTCTTGTCTTATTGTATTAAAAGAACTTCAGATATAATGTTGAGTAGGAGTAGAAAGAGGAGACATCTTTGCCTTGTTACTAATCTTATGGGTAAATCATCTATTTTCCTACCATTGAATATGATGTTAGCTGTAGGGGGTTTTTAAAAAATAGATATTTATCATCTGGTTCAGGAAGTTTCCCTCTGCTGTTAGTTTACTGAAAGTTTTTAACATGAATTGGTGTCAGATTTTGTCAAATGCTTTTCCTGCATGTTTTGATATGATCATATGGGTTTTCTTCCTAGCCTGTTGATATGTTGAATTGTATTAATTGAGTTTTCAAATGGTTGAATCAGCCTTGCATATCTGTAATAAATTCCAATTGGTTATGGTGTATAGTTTTGTTTACATATTGTAAATTTGATTTAGTAATACTTCGTTGAGGATTTTTGCATCTATGTTCATAAAATATGTTGCCCTGTATTTTTCCTTTCTTGTAATGTCTTTATCTGATTTTGATAGTAAAGTAATACTTACCTTATAGAATAAGGTAGGAAGTGCTTCCTTTGCTACTATTCTTTGGGATGAGACTGTAGAGAATTGATATTACATCTTCCTCAAATGTTTGGAGGAACTCAACAGTAAAACCATCTAGGTTCAGTGCTTTGTGTTTTGGAAAGTCATTAATTATTGATTTAATTTCTTTGGTATAGACCAATTCAGATTTGTTATTTTTTTCTTGAAAGACAGCATCTCCATATTTTATTGTTCCATTTAATCTAAGTTATGAAATTTGACATCTTGGCAATATTGAGTCTTCCTACCCATGAACATGGAATATGTCTCCATTTATTTAGTCCTTATTAGATTTCTTTCCTTAGAATTTTGTGGTTTTCCATTTCATCTAAGTTATCACATTTATGAACATAAAGTTGTTTATAATATTCTCTTCCTTTTAATATTCATAAAATTAGTAGTGATAATCCTTTTATTTCTGATATTATTAATTTGCAACTTCTCTCTTTCTCTTTTGGTTAGCCTGATTAAAGGCTTATCAAATTGACCAATTTATTAATCAATTTTATTGATATTTTTAAAGAATCGTGTTTTGATTTCATTGATTTTCACTACTGTTATTCTTTTATCAGTTTCACTGATTTCTGCCTTATTTTAAATTTTTTTCTTCTGGTTTTAGGTTTATAGTGTTTTTTTTCTTCTAGTTTTCTATGATGTGAGCTTATATTATTAATTTTGTATCAATCTTATTTTCTAATGTATGCATTTTAATGCTATAAATTTCCTTCTAAGCACTACTTTTGCTACATTCCATAAATTTTGATAATTAGTATTTTCATTTTGATTTTGTTCAAAGTATATTAAATTTATCTTGAAACCTCTTCTTTGACCTATGTGTTATTCAGGCATATGCTTCATCTTCAATTAATTTTGGAATTTCCCATATATATTTCTGTTATTGATTTCTAGTTTAATTCCACTGAGGTCTGAGAGCAGACATTGTGTGATTTCTATTTTCCAAAGTTGGTTAGAGGGTATTTATGGCCCCAGAAGTGACCTTCAATATTAAGTGCTCAATTTGAACTTCGAAAGAATATATATCTTTCTGTGGTTGAATGAAATACTTTATCTATGGCAAGTATTAAGTTTGTGCAAAAGTAATTGTGGCTTTGTCATTGCTTTTAAATGGAATAAAAAAACCTTGCAATTTTTGCACCAACCTAATAGAACCAGGAGATCTATAGCATGGTTCAGTTAAACTATATCCTTACCAGTTTTCTGCCTTCTGGATCTGTCAATGATGAAGGAATGTTGAAGTCTCCAAATATAACAGTGGACTTATTCATTTCTCTTTGCAATTCTATCAAGCTTTGCCATATATATATATATATATATATATATATATATATATATATATATATGTATATATATATAGCACAATCTCAGCTCACTGCAGCCTCCACCTTGCAGGTTCAAGCAATTCTCCTGCCTCAGCCTCCCAAATAGCTGGAATTACAGGCACATACCAAAATGCCTGGCTAATTTTTGTATTTTTAGTAGAGATGGGTTTTCACTATGTTGGCCAGGCTGGTCTTGAACTCCTGACCTCATGATCCACCCGCCTTGGCCTCCCAAAGTGCTGGGATTACAGACGTGAGCCACCACACCTGGCCTACCTCACATATTTCAATGCTTTGTTGTTAGACACATATGTGTTAAAAATTGTTATATATTCTTAAAGAAGTGACCCCTTAAACACTGTGTAATGCCCTTCTTTAATCCTGACAATTTCTCTGAAGTTTGCCTTGTCTAAAATTAATGTGGCCACTCCAGCTTTCCTTTGATTGTGTTATCTTGGTATATCTTTTTCTATTTCATTGCTTTTAATGTATATTTGTCTTTATATTTAAAATAGGTTTGTTAGACAACATGTAATTGGGTCTTTTAAAAATTCTTGGTGACAGTTTCTTTTTTTGTGTATTTGAGATATTCATATTTAAAGTGATAATTGAGGGATAGCATTAGGAGATATACCTAATGTAAATGACGAGTTAATGGGTGCCACACACCAACATGGCCCATGTATACATATGTAACAAACCTGCATGTTTGTATATGTAACAAACCCTAGACCTTAAAGTATAAAAAAAAGTGATAATTGATATAGTTAAATTAATATCTACCATGTTTGTAACTGTTTTCATTGCCCTTGTTCTTTTTGTTTGTTTTTCACTCTTTTTCTGCCTTCTCTGGTTTTAATTGAGGATTTCATATAATTCTATTAATCTCTTCTCTTAGCATATAAATTATACATCTTTAATGTTGTTTTAAGTTGTTGAGCTAATGTTTGCAATTTACAACCAATTGAAGCTTACTTTCAAAACACCATGTACTTCTTCATGAATAGTGCAGTTACCTTATAATGGAGGTGTTCTCAATTTCTCCCTGTTTTTTCTTATGACATTTTTGTTGTTCATTTCACTCATTCTTAAGCTATAATTACCCAATACCCTGTTGCTATTACTACTTTTGAAACGGTGCCCCAATGAGTTAAAGAAATCAGTGACTAACAGAAATTCTTGAGTTTACAGGATGGCAGATACGAAAAGAAACAACTTGCTAAAATATGGAAACTCCCTCAGCCTGTCAGATATCAAAACTGGCTGAAATTGTTTGGCACAAACGTGGCTAACCGGAGTCTGCCAGAAGGAGCTTGCTGATGTCACAGCCCAAATTTCCACAGAATGTTTTATACTAAGTCCCCTTGAGTGTGCACATGTGATTCTTAAGGTAGCACAAAGAGATAACTGGACATGCTCAAAGACTTTTCAGACCTCCTTCCTTCCACCAATTCCCTACTAATCCTGGAATCCACACCCTAAACATTTTCTAGTAATATGATTGCCTTAAAGCACAGGGAGACAGATTTGAGCTGGACTCCTATCTCTTTGTTGGTTGACTTTATAAAAAGCTTTGTATTCTCAAAAACACAATGTCATAGTATTGGTTTCTAGTGCATGGGGCAGCAAGTCCTTTGGCTCAGTAACAATTGGAACTATTAGATCAATCAAAAATAAGAAGAAAAAGACTTTGTTCTATCTTTGTAATATTGTGATATAATTAAAAGATATATTTTGATATTCATTCCCATTTTCTGGCACACAGCTCTTAAGCTCTTGGAAACCCTGAAGTAATAAGTGTCTTTTGTATGCTAATTAAATGACTAGTAGCTAGAGGGGGCTGGGGGTGTCTCAGATAGCTTTGGGCTGGTTGCCAACTATGTATTACAGTGTTGCAACTTTCAGTTCCACCTTCCAGGAAGAGGAGAGGGGCTGAAGGTTGAGTTGATTGCCAACGGTCAATGATCTAGACCAGGGGTCCCCAACCCACGGGTCATGGACCAATACCAGTCTGTGGCCTGTTAGGAACTGGGCTGCACAGCAGGAGGTGAGCAGTAGGTGAGCAAGCTTCATCCGTATTAATAGCTGTTCCCCATTGCTTGCATCACCGCCTGAGCTCTGCCTCCTGTCAGATCAATGTCAGTATTAGATTCTTATAGGAGCGTGAACCCTATTGTGAATTGTGCATGTGAGGGATCTAGGTTGCATGCTTCTTATGAGAATCTGATGCTTGATTATCTGTCACTGTCTCCCATCACTCCCAGATGGGATCATCTAGTTGCTGAGCTCCCAGTGATTCTACCTTATGGTGGGTTGTACAATTATTTCATTATATATTACAATGTAATAATAATAGAAATAAAGTGGACAAGAAATGTAATGTGCTTGAGTCATCCCAAAACCATCCCCGCCTCATCCCCCACCCAGTCTGTGGAAAAATTATCTTCCATGAAACTAGTCCCTTGTGCCAAAAAGGTTGGGGACTGCTGTTCTAGTCAATCATGCCTACATAAAAACTCAAAAGAATGGGGTTTGAAGGTCTCTGGTTTGCAGAATGTGTGGAGGTACTGGGAGGGTGGAATACCCACAGAACTCATAGGAGCTCCATGCCCCTTCCACCATATCTTGCCCTATGCATTTCTTCCATTTGGCTGTTAAACATTAGTGAAGTGTTTCCCAGAGTTCTGTGAGCCATTCTAGCCGATGGTTGAACCTAAGAAAAGGGTCATGAGAACCTCTGATTTGTAGCCAAGTTGGACAGAAGTTGTGGGTGACCAGAGGACCTACTACTTGTGGGACACCCCGGTAGTGTCTGCAGAGAATTGGAGAATTGCCTGGTGTGTGATAAACCCCCACATACTTGGTCACAGAAATGTCCAATGCATAGTGAGTGAATATACAGATTCAGTCAACCTGCATGGTTTGTTGCAGTTATAGATGTCAGAGGGTTTCAGTTTTCTTGTTAATTCTTCCTCTCCTCTTGTCTTTGTGTTTCCCTAAGAACTCTTTAAAGAGAGTTTGTGTCTTGCAGGTTTTTTGGTTGTAATTCATTGCAATTACACTTCATTGTAGCCTTGTTGGTGAGGTCATAAGATATTGGGGAGGGAAAGCATTATATATCATTAAATCTCAGTATCTTTATCATTAAATCTCAGTAATTTTTAGTGGGCCTGAGTCCTTGGGCTGTGACCTTCAGAAATGTGTCTTACCTTTTTTAATTCTCTCTTTATGTGAGAAAGGATGGTTGGTAGAGGATTGGAGTTGTCTAATTGCCCTTCCCATGTGTCAGATAAGACTCTGGTAAAGTGGTTTCCCCTATGCCAGGGCCTTTGTTAAGGGAGAACAGAATGCTCCAGGCATATTTCAAAACGATGGGATTTCAAAACTTGATGGGAATTAAACTATATATTTTGAATCCTTCAACCCATGAACATAGCATGTCTCTCCATTTACTTAATCTTTAATATCTCTCAGGACTGTTTTGTAGTTTTTCAGTGAAGAGGACTTAAACATCTTTCGTTAACTTTATTCCTAGGTATCTAAATATTCTTTAATGCTATTGTTAGTATAGTTGTTTTAAATTTTCTTTTCTAATTGTTGCTAACTACAGAAAATCAAATTATTTTGTGTGCGATCATTTATCTTGTAGCCTTGCTAAATTAGTTTATTCAATATGTAAATTCATTATAGTTTTTATTTTATGGTTTCACCAGGATTTTCTACATAAACAATCTTGTTTGCAAATATTGTCTGCAAACCTATTTACACTAAACATGTTCCAAATCATTTTATTATAAAACAAGTGATGATGTTAGCCCACCAATTGCAAGCCCTCAAGAGCCCTCTGTGGCCAAATCCCAAACTCTTTGGCCTCGTAACAGTGGTCTCCATATCAGAAGGAGAAGAATCCACAAAGCAAAACAGCCTGTGATATTGTGTTATCCCAGAGAGGGTGCAGAGACCTCCCGAGGCAGCAGTGACCTCACTAAAGATCATGGTGTAGGTATAAAGTTTGCAATGAACTGGGAGTCTTGGTGGGTTCTGCCTTCCTCAGTCCATCGAGTTGGTTCTCAGGCTGGTTCCACTCGATACCAAGGTCAATACAGCAGTTCTAGGACAAGCAGGTGGATACCTGCCACCCAACAATGTCTCTTGCCATTTGTTATGGTGCCTGAAATGCACGTGGTCCCCTCCTGACATGCAAATCAAACTTTAGATTGGACTAATAAATCCTCACATCAATTAATTAGCTAAAAAGATTTCAGATAAGTATGACAATATTAGGTCATTCTCAATAAATATAACTGCAGTATGAATTATTTAAATGAGAAAACAGGTTTAGAGACGTTCAGTGATTTTACTAATGCTACATGGCAATTTAATAACTGTGAAATGCTTCTTAACTTTCCTGTGAAAAGAAAAGAGCTGTGAAATCAGTGATTCTTAACTTTAAATATTGTATGTGTATGTGGATATTGTTTATCTCTGCTTTCATTTGTGTGTGTGATTGACTACATAGCTTCAGATTGTGCTAAAAACAGGCCACACAACCATCTTTATGTTGGATACAGGGAATTTCCTATGACTAAAATGATGACTTTTAAAAGTTAACTATGGAGCTGTGAGGTCAGCTAGACTTCAACTTGAACCCTGCTTCCTTCACTTACTGACCTTTCGGAAGTGATTTCATCTCTCTGAGTCTCAGTTTCCTCATTTGGAAAATAAGGATGGTGATAACTATGTAAACCAAAAATAAAATTCTCAATGCCCTGCCATCAGAATGGGCTTTCTCCTTGGCCAGGGCCCTCTTAAAATGTCACCCGGGGCCGGGCACGGTGGCTCACGCCTGTAATCCCAGCACTTTGGGAGGCAGAGGCGGGCGGATCATGAGGTCAGGAGATCAAGACCATCCTGGCTAACACAGTGAAACCCTGCCTCTACTAAAAATACAAAAAATTAGCTGGGCGTGGTGGCGGGTGCCTGTAGTCCCAGCTCCTCGGGAGGCTGAGGCAGGAGAATGGCGTGAACCCGGGAGGTGAAGCTTGCAGTGAGCTGAGATCGCGCCACTGTACTCCAGCCTGGGCGACAGAGCGAGACTCCGTCTCAAAAAAAAAAAAAAAAAAAAATGTAACCCAGGATACTGGCTCAGGCCATGATGGGAAGTGGGGGTCAGACATGCTTCATTTTACTCCTCTGGCACTAACATCAACACAGACCAAAAGTCTGTTAAGAAACATTTACAATCTATCCTCTCCGAAGCCTGCTACCAGAAGGCTTCATCTGGATAAAAAGAACTTTGATCCCCACAATTCCTTATCTTAACCTAAACATTTCCTTTCTATGGATTCCAGGTCTTTAGATAACCAATTGTCAACCAAAATTTTTAAATATGTACCTATAAACTGGAAGCCCCCCACCCCCTTACCTCTTTTGCTGCCACTTTGAATTTTCCCACCTTTCTGGACTGAACCAATGTATTTCTGAAATGTACTTGATTGAAGTTTCATGTCTCCCTAAAATGTATAAAACCAAGCTGCACCCTGACCATCTTGGGCATGTTCTCAGATCTCCTGAGGGCTGTGTCATGGGCCATAGTCACTCATATTTGGCTCAGAATGAATCTCTTCAGGTATTTTACAGAGTTTGACTCTTTTCATCAACAACTATATTGAAAGCCAGGGTTGCTCAATCTTGATGCCATTGACATTTTGGACTGGATAATTCTTTCTTGTGAGGGGCTAGGATATTTAGCAGCATCCCTGTTCTCTACCAGGTGCCAGTGGCACCTCTCCTTCCCTTATTGTGACAACCAAAAATGTCTGCAGGCATTGCTGTTGCCCCAGGAGGCATAATCACGGAGGTTGAGAGCTATTGCTGTGAGCATCACCTAATGTGTATTCAAGGTCTTCATGCAGTGTCTGGCACAGTGTGTCCCTTGGACAGTGTTAGTGTTGCTGCTTCTTCCCTGACCCTCATACCCTTCATGCCCAGGGGTCAGTTCTTCTACTGCCATTTCTCCATGTTGAGGAAAACCTCTGCCATCATGACTGTGGGAAGAGGAATTTCCTGGATTTGGAAAAAGCAATGGACCACCTCCTCAATTATGCTGCTTAGTCACCCAAATGGGTTTAAATTGGAGAGCAACCCTGGCAGTATCATTTTCCAAGCTGCTTCAAATACTGCATTTTTCTTCATATTTTCAATGGGCTTATTTACAAATTGCAGGCTCAGCTAAAAAATAACACGTATTATATGTGATAGCTGTGATTTTGTTTGTAGAGGAAGGTGCTGAATTTTTTTTTAAGACCAGGAAGAAAATGCATGTTTAAAATGTGGGTTTTGAGTACAACCAGCAGATTTGGGATTCACTGTGGAGAAAACAGCCCATACAGGGGCACTGATTGGTGACTGTAGGACACAGGGCCCAGTGTGGAAGGACTGCATAGCTCCTGATTAAAATGCAGTCCCCAAGAAGTGAGGAGAGTAAGTGATAATGTCCACTTACAGACATTGGCCCCATATTTCAATAGTGTTGGTGGAAAAAAGACTCATATTCAGGAAACAATTGGGAGTGATTGAATTAGGGCGCCCTGAGAAGTGAGTGGCATGTGGTGGTACAGTTGCTATGGTTCAGAGAAAGGCTCTCAGGCTGTGAAAAAGCCAGGCCAACCTGCCTGGAAATGAGTTCTGGGCCTTGGCTGGGTACCTGGCTCTGGCTGTCAAGGCAGAGGTACGGCTTGGGGATCATTTGTCACCTTGTCCCCAGTCATGAACAGATCCAGGGAGAGATTTAGAAATCATGGCTGCTAGGAATTATTTGGGAGGAAAAGCTCCATGCAGTGGGGACCGGTTCTAATCCCGATCTCTGTGTTTTAATGAGCACCCTGTGTGACTCTCTAGTAATCTCCACATGCATCTCAGCAGCATCATTTACTTGGGAGGTCTGTCTGTTGAGCAGCTACTTAGCTCTGGATTCATTCAGCAACCTTTGATGTCAACCATATTATAATGCTTCAAATACACAATTCCAGTCTTAAAATGCCTAGGAGGTAGATATTTTGTACTCATATTACAGATAAAAAGAAACATCTTAAAGGGGCTAATGGTGATGATCTGTCAACAGTGGATTCACACTCAATTCTTTGTGACTCCAAAACCTATGCTTTTTTACCATCCACTGATGCAAAGGCTGTGATAGCGTCTGGTTAGGTGAGGAAGCTCAGGCATGACTAGATTTCACATAAGGTGCAGCCTGTTCCACAGGGGTAACCACACACCTAGTGCCTCTCACTGCCCAGAGTCTACCTAGGGGGTCCTTGTGATAGTGACAGGAGGCAGCCAAATGCCTAGGCTGTAGGAGTGGGTCCCTGGTGAAATCCTGCTTTCAAGCCAAAAACAGTTTGAAGGCTGAAAGACTGAACTGCTGATTCCAGATGAAACCTGCAACCCAGAGTTCACTCTTTCCTTTTCTAATTGACTTTCCTTTCCTAATTGCCCACCCTTTCGTAATTGACTCTTTCTGAATATTGCCTTTTAACCAATCAAATGCTGCCTTTTCCAATACTATCTATGGCCTGCACCTCCCCCATTCTGAGCCCATGAAAAGCTCTGGGCTCAGCCATATTAGGGAGACTTTGCCCCTTTGGGTAGGGGACCACCCCCGTGTCCCCTCTCCACTGAAAGCTGTTTCATCACTCAGTGAAACTCCTCACCTTGGTCACTCTGTGATTGTCAGTGTATCCTCATTCCTCTTGGGAGTGGGACAAGAACTCATGAACCCATGCATAAGCCAGACTTGGCTCAGGTGGGCTGAGTGGGTGGGCAGTCTCCTGCAGCAGGTAATGTGGTCAGGCAAGGACCAGGCAGGGTGTCACTGGCCGGAGGTCCCTGACTTGCAAAATGACTGATAAGAAAATCCTGTGCCACTCGGAGGCTTCCAGGAGCCTCTGCTCACACTTTAAGCATCCTCCACACTGAAGTCCTATAATTCCCAGACCTTAGCACTGGCTGGCTGCACACAAATTATGTGGGGCACCTGTTAAAATGGTGATCCTAGGACCTTACCCTGGAGCTTCTGACCCAGTGGGTATGTTTAGAGGACCCTCTAGACAACTGTATGTATGAGAATCTCTCAGATGGGTCTGACATGCTGCTAGCTACCACTCCCATCCTTGACCCTCTGCTTGGGACACCCTCCCCCTGTCCTTCCGCCAGCTGACTCCTGATCCTCACGCCTATTTGCTCCCTGTGACCCATGAGATTGTGTTCTCTGCCCCTCCCTGTGGCCCCATCCCAAATTCTAGTTTCCATCTCAGCGAGCAATTAATTTGTATGTGGAAATCGCCATTGCCTGGCCTGTGTCTGCTACCCTCTGAGACAGTAGTTCTCCACTGGGGTGATTCAACCCCCTCCAGGGGACACTTGACAATATCTGGAGATGCTTTTGGTTGTCACAGCTGGGAAAGGGGTGTTACTGATGTCCAGTGGGTGGAGGCCAGGGATGCTGCCAAATATCCTACAATGCACAGGACAGCCCTATAATAAAGGACAATCTGGCCCCAAATGTCAGTAGTGCCACAGTGGAGAAGCCCTGCTTCAAGGTCAAGTCCCTCCACTCTGCTTGCTAGCTGGGTGCTCCCCAACAGGTTTCTCACCTCTAAGGCTCCATCCTCATCTATAACTGGGTTCCCACCTCCAACCAGCTGTCGTGGGGCTTACAGGAGTGAATGTGTGCAGTGTGCTCAGAACAGTGTCCAGCACGCAAGGGGCTGGTGACTGCTTGCTTGACCCACAGCTCCATTCCTGGTGGAGTTTTGGGCCTTTAGGGAGCCAGAGTCCCTCCAGCCATACCCCATGTAGTAGCCACTCTGCACTGGACTCTAGTCACACCAGTCTGGCCAGGGCTCGGCTACACTTGTGAGGAAGGAGGAGGGCAGTTCCTCTTTCCTCTGTCCTCCATTTCACAGCCCTGTGGTGAGATGGAGTTAGCCTTCTGTGTGTTTGACCTTGACTCAGTGGTAACTCAGCTCCAGGCTGGCACATCATCTCATCAGGGCTAGTTAGGAGAAGATAAGAGAAAAAGGGCCTTTTCCCTCTAGGCCTCTTCTTTGAACTCTCATGCCTGTTTGGAAGCAGTTTTTCTGTGATTTCCCAGATTTCATGGGTGCCTCCATGCCCTCTTCAAGTTTGCCCTGGGTCGTCCCTGGTCAGGCATTTTGCTAAACTGGAGAAACAAGGCAAAATAAGACACACTCAATGATTGCCCAAGAAGGTCACAGACAAGCAGAACACACTGAATAAGGAAGTGTCAGGGTTTATATCAGGAGGCCCTCTCAGCTTAACACTCTTTTAGAATCTGGCTCTGAGACTCTGGGGCTAAAGGGCTGCCAAGAACAGAGGATAAAGTCTCATATCCATGGCCATTGTGATAGGGTCACTGCTGACTTCCTCATGAATACCACACTCACAATTATGAACATAGTTATTTCTGTACCCACTTCACCCCTGGGGACACTAAGGCACAGGCAGGTGAAGTGACTTGCCCAAGGGAGTTGAATACAGCAGTGCCAGTGTCTTTTACACATGACAATAACAAGTGACTCTGCCCACAGCTCCAGGCTGTCCTGCTCTTGTACTTGGCCATTGCAGGACCCTTCCAGGGAGAAATTGGTTCATGGCTCCTTCTTTCTACTTATGAGCAGATTGCACTGGTTCATCTCTTTGGCTTGATAACCTACCAGCCCTTCATATGCCTTTGGTAGGCACATCATCAGGTCCTTCCCCACCAGCCAGCATCCTCCACTGTCCTGCTTGTTTTGCTTGCAAGGAGATCTGACTTTCATCTCCAGAGGTAAATCAATGCCTCCACCCACACTGTTGATCAGCCTGGTTTATACGCTGCTCCCAACCTTGCAAATCACTGCCGGGCAGCATCCTCAGTGCTGTTGAACCTGCTTATCTGACTAGGAAGGCTGGTGGAGCCAGGTCATAAAATTAAATGAAATTACTGCAGGAATTAGGTTGGTAGTGACAATGAGGTGGAATTATAACTTGGAGAATGGCAAGGGAGGTTTATGATGCCCCAATGCCTATCTGCAAAGTCATTATTCAAATAGCTCCTGTTTTCCCTGATGTCTGGGGTTAGTATCACCATTCGCTGGCTTGTGGAGTGCTAATCGGCTTCTCCCTATCTGTCCTCTCTGATTAACAGAATGTGGGCTTTGGAAAGGGTCTTGGGGTTTAGCTAATTCAACCCTCTCATTTTGCAGATGAGCAAGCTGAGGCTCAGAGAGGTGCTGGGGCCTCCTCACTGTCAGAAGGTGTTAGTGACAGAACTGAAATGCAAACTCAGAACTCTTGGCCCAGTCTAGTGTCCCCTTTTCTACTCTATCACTTTAGAACTCTTTGTAAGGTTAACAAAAAATGGATTCACACACCATCGTGAATTATCATTTAAACAGGCAAAGCTAGGTGACAGGAGAGACTAGCAGAGAATAGGACTTCCTCTGGATGGTATTTTGACCATTGTCACTGTTCTCTGCTGCCGAAATTGCTCTGCATGAAATGCCCAGCCTATGTCAGACCCAGAAGACCTGCTCTTATATTCACATTCTGTAACAATAAACCCTTTTTTTTTTTTCCCGGCACCAACTTTTTGCTAAGAAAGCCTAAGTCACAATGCCTGTCACAGTGAGCCCAGAATCTACTAGGGAAATAGGCAAGTAACCAAATTGCCTCCAAAACAGATGATATGTGCAGAGAGAAATGTGCCTAGAATCCGGAGGGTGGGCAGAGATGCTCAGAAGAGAGAGTGGTTGATATTATCTGGGGCTCTGGGAGGACTTTCTGGAGAAGGCATTGCCTTGCCAAGAGAGCCTCTAGTCTGTGTGACAAGGACAACTTATCACCACTCATTGCTGCTTTTCTTTCATGGTGTATTACTTTTGTCCTTGGTCTGATTGTCAGCTCTATGAGGCATAGAACAAGACCTTTCTCTCTACATTTGGGGCCTTCATCGGTACACGACTCAGGTTTACACACCCAGTAGATGAACACAATGGAATGAATTGATTGTGCGTGGCCCTGTGGAACATGGGCTTGGAGCTTCGATCTCATTATAGGTTCAATGGAGGTGATTATGTTTACCATGAAGGGTCATATGGGTGTTAAAATTATAGGAAGCCCCTAGAAGAGTTCCTGGCATATGGAAGCTATTTTTTTTTTCTTTTTGAGGTGGAGTCTCAATCTGTCACCCAGGCTCGAGTGCAATGGCGCAATCTCTGCTCACTGCAACCTCCGCCTCTGGAGTTCAAGCAACTCTCCCATCTCAGCCTCTTGTGTAACTGGGACTACAGGCACCCACCACCACCCGGTTAATTTTTGTATTTTTAGCAGACATGAGGTTTCACCATATTGTTCAGGCTGGTCTTAAACTCCTGACCTCAGGTGATCCACCCACCTTGGCCTCCCAAAGTGCTGGGATTACAGGCGTGAGCCACCATGCCCAGCCAAAGCTATTTTGAGTGCTGATTTGTATCAGGCACTGTTGCCTGGTGCATTCAGTGGTTGTAGGCATTTTGTTAGTTGTTGCAGAAACAATGCTTTTACTTTTCTTTCAAGAAGTAGCCTGTGTCCCCACTATCCTTACAAAGCTGTCTTGGACTAGTGGGAGCAGCATGGTAAGGAGCTGTCCATCCAGGACACCCTGGCTGGCTCTCAGTGCAGAAGAGGTGGAAGAGCAGCCTCTGTCCTCACACGGGGTAATGGAGTCCCGTTTGTGGGACTTGCTGCGATGAGTCCTCATCTGCCTTTCTGTCCTTGGGGGATCTGAATTTAGACTTCAGTGAATTCTCAAACTTAGCTGGAATTTGCAGAAAATACTACAAATGAGATTTATATCATGCTGGCCCCAAACAGCTCTGACCACATTGACATCTATGGATGGAGAATTTGCCAGAAAAGCATGTGTTTTGGAATTATTTGGGGCTGGGTTCAAATCCTAACCCTGCCATTTAGGAATAGGGAGATCTTGGGTAGTTTCCTACCTTCCGAGTCTCAGGCCCTTTATCTACAAGAGCTGGGATATAAACACTGACTCTGTAAAATCACTGAGAGGATTATGAGATTATGTATGTACTAAGCTTGTAAATAGCAATGGCTCCACTTTCTGAGTCATCACATGAAATCCTCTGGGGGAAAGCTAGTGCTGACGTAGCTCACCTTTGACAAGGCTTGTCATTGCCTTGCAGTGGTGATGATCACCCAACAATCAGACCTTCGACAGGGTGGCCGATTGAGGGTGAGGGCACTGGGTGGGGAGCCTGGCTGCCTGGCTCTGGAGGGCCCTGTCAGCCTCCTGGTTGATGTGAGGGGCTGATTCTACACTGCCTCCTAGTTGCCCAGGCATATGTAAGCACAAACCAGCCCCTCCATGCCTTTCTAATCTCTTTTTATGGAAAAGGAACTGGTCAACAAGGGGGAAATTTTTAGGGCAATATCACAGTTCATTTTGAAAATGGTTCAGCCTCTCAAGAAATAAAAAAACCCAAACCCCAAATAGACCCCCGCACCACCAACTCAGTCACCTTGCCAGTCCTGAGGGCGTTTTTGCCTTTGGGACTCAGGATGGATGGCTCTCACGGCCTTGCCCACCTCTCCTCCACATTTGAGAAAACCTGTAATAATGATCCTCCCCCTAACCCTCTCCAGGGACTCTTCTAATCACTCTCTGAGCCTGCCTTCAAAGGAGACAGACAAGCATGACGCTGGCGATGGCAGATGAAGGCCGGGTCAGCGCAACCTCTGAATTCCCTCCTATGATCATACTTGAAAAGAGACAGGCTCAGCTCCATTGAGACAACTAGAGGGTGATTAAATTATTCATCTAAGAGCCTTGGAGAGGCCTTTATGTGACATTTCAACCCAGTTTTTCAGGAAAAAATAGTACCACAGACAGGTGGTGACCATGTGAAGATGGATCAACCATACGCCCCAAATATAGCAGCTCCTCCTCAAAACCCCACAGAATGCAGATGCCCTAGCCTCACAGACCTTGTCTTTACAAGTGGCATTTTTAGATTTCAGAAAGCTGCTAAAATAATCAGGTTTTCATTGCTGCAGTTATGACTTTGAATAACTTAAAGAAATCTTTTAGGAGAGAGAAAGAGCAAAACATAGCTAACAGAAGATTTCTTAAGGGTGGCTGTATGTTGAAGCAGGAATAATTCTCACTTGAGAATGACGTTATGTGGATTGCAGCTCCCATTCTTCATCCTACTAGCTGGTAAAAACCAGACCTCTCTAAAATTTTCTGGGCTTCAGACTCTATCTACATGAATATTTTGCAATGAATCATATATCATAGACATTTTCTTATATCAATACATCATCGACCTTATTCATTTTAATGGTTATATGATATAGTCCCAAGTATTGATGTATCATAATTTATTTAACAATTCTCATATTGAAGGTATCTTCTAATTTTTTTCCCTACACAAAACAATGTAGCAATGAACTAGCTTTCCCGTAGATCTACACAAAGTTTGGAGAAAATTTTTATGGAATAGATGAGATAGATGAGAAGTAACTGAATTGCTGATTAAATGGGAAGAACATTTTATATTTTCATAGTTTCCACAAATTGTCCACCAAAAATGTTGTATCTGATTTACCCTTCCTCTGCCTATGTAGTTCAATTCCCTACAGTATGGTGAGTTGTATATTACCATCTCCGTTGCAAAGATGAAGAACCAGAGACAGGTTAAGTTTTCTTTATGTCACACAGGTATTATATAATCTAATGAAGATCTGCCCGAGGTGAGTTTGTTCTGGTTTCACTCTTTGTGCCATGATGTCTTCTCTCAGTGTCCACTGGTTTTCATGGTCCATGGAAATAAGAGTTCATTTATGGTGGGATGATAGAAAGCTAGGATCCTGCAGGAAGACATTGGGACTGGAATGGTAATACCATGAGTCACATTGTACAGGCAAGTCCACAACTAGACAAGTCATTATTTTAATTGGTTTTATTGAATGTTGGTTAGATACAAAATAATATATAATATGTATATTAAATATAAAATAATACACATTACAATAAATGGCAGAATATCCCCATATAGTTTAAGAAACAGACATTACCAAAATCTTTGAAGCCCAGAGAGTACCTGTACCTTTCCTAGAGGTAACCATTATACCACATTTTTTTGTCAATAATTGTATTGGATTTCTCTATGGTTTTAACAATTGTGGCTGAATCCATATCAGCGTTACTATGGAATTCCTCAGAGAATGTGCACTGTCAAATTCCAAGGGTTATCTGCTGATGTGGTTAGTACAGGGCCAGCACAGCTCTGCCTTGCAGCCCCCCAAAAGGAATACAGTGTGTAGTTTTTCAAATTTCAAAATTTATTTAAATGGAATTATAACATATGCATTCATCTGCAACTTGCTTTGCACTACTCAACATACCCCTCTGAGAGTGAGTCACCATATGCTCACTGCCATAGTTCATTTATTTTCACTGCTATACAGTATTGCTTGGGATGAATGTACCCAGATCTTTATGTTTTCTCTTGTCATTGGGCATTTTGCTTGTTTCTGAAGTTTTGCTGTTATAAACAGTGCTGTTATGAACATTTCATAGATAGTCCCTGGAGCACATCATGTGCAGAAGCATTCCATAAATTCCTAGGAAAGGAATTCTTGCGTTTTTGAAATGCACATCTTCAATTTCACTGGATAAATGCCAGATTGTTACTCCACAGCAGTAGATGGTTTTTTCCTAACATCCTCACCAAAACTTGATATTGTGAGACTTTGAAAATTTTGCCAATTTGGTGGATGTAAAAACAGCATTTAATTGTGGTTTTAACTTTCATTTTCCTGACTAATGATGAGTTGAGCATCTTTTCATGTATTTTTTAACCTTTGGCATTTCTTTGTGAAGTATTCCTTCAAGTCTTTTGCATGTTTGTCTTTTGTGAATTACCTTTTTCCTATCAGTTTGCAGTAGTTCTTTAAATACTCTGTGTTCTATTTCTTTGTCAGTGATATATGTGCAAATTTTTTTTTCAGTTTGTGGCTTATGTTTAAAACATAACATGGTTCCTTATAATAGTCAGAAGTTCTTAGTTTTAATGTTTACTTTTTTATGATTTGCCCTTTTTGAATCCTAAGAAACCCATTTCTATCCTGAAGTCAAAGATATTCTTTCATATGGCATTCTAAAATGTTTATAGTATTGTGTTACAGATTTAAATATTTAAAGCATCTGGAATTAATGTTTATGTATGACGTGAGGTAATACTCTAGTTTGTTCTTTTGTTTTTTTCTCCTCCTCATGTGGATAAGCGATCGTCTCAGATCATTGGAAAACTTGTGCTGTCTCCATTGTTGCTAGACTGCACACCTGTCTCATGTGCGCATGTATGTGTACGGCCTTTCCATTCTGCTTCGTCGGTCTACTAAGGCTGCAAGCATGCTGTATTTTCTTAATATCACTTTTTAATAAGTTTGGTGGGGTAGAACTTCCTATGCGATTTCTTCTTCACCGGTATCTTGGTGATTCCTGCTCCTAACATTTTCCGTGTATGTTTCCATATACGGATCTGTCAGTTTTCATTGAACTGCTCTTCGCTCTGTGTTTCCCTCCTTTTGCTCACACTGTGGCCACTCAAACTGGATTCTTTGCTCATATTTCATACTCTTTGTAGAAACTACTTGTCAAGTACCACAAAATAGCCTTGAGGATTTGGGCTGGATTTACACTGAACTCATCAAGGGAGATAACTGACATCTTTAAGCTGCTGAGTATTCTGATTCATAAAAATTGTATGTTCTCTCATTTATTTGAATTTGTCTTAATGTCTTTTAAGATAGCTTTATAATTTTCTTCATAGAAAGCTTAAAAACTTGTGCTAGATTTATTCCTGGGTACTTTATAATTTCAGGGTGCTTAAGTAGTAGCTTGCATTTAATTATAGTTTAAAAATGTTTGCTGCCTTTGTATATAAATGATTGTTAAATCAGACAACTTTGCTAAATATACTTATTAATTGTAATAATTTATTTCCTTTAACAATCATATTATCTATAAAATTTCCTTTCTTCCTTCCTGTTTTCTTTCCCTCTCTCTCTTTCTTTCTTGTTCTTAAACTTTTCATTTATTTGTCTATTCCTATTGCATGGTAAATCACTAGTAAATGTTGACTAGAAATGGTGATAACAAGTACCCTGGAATTTTCCTGTTCATAAAGAAAGTGCTTTCATTTTTCCATTTATTTAGTGTGATTCATGTTTTAAATTGCTTGTAGATAACAGATGGATTCACAGCTAAATTCTACCAGAGGTACAAGGAGGAGCTGGTACCATTCCTTCTGAAACTATTTCAAACAATAGAAAAAGAGGGAATCCTCCCTAACTCATTTCATGAGGCCAGCATCATCCTGATACCAAAATCTGGCAGAGACACAACAAAAAAAGAAAATTTCAGGCCAATATTCCTGATGAACATCAATGCAAAAATCCTCGTTAAAACATTGGCAAAACGAATCCAGCAGCACATCAAAAAGCTTATCCACCATGATCAAGTCGGCTTCATCCCTGAGATGCAAGGCTGGTTCAACATATGCAAATCAATAAATGTAACCCATCACATAAACAGAACCAATGACAAAAACCACATGATTATCTCAATGGATGCAGAAAAGGCCTTCGACAAAATTCAACACCCCTTTATGCTAAAAACTCTCAACAAACTAGGTATTGATGGAACATATCTCAAAATAGTAAGAGCTATTTATGACAAACCCACAGCCAATATCTTACTAAGTGGGCAAAAACTGGAAGCATTCCCTCTGATATCGGGCACAAGACAAGGATGTCCTCTCTCACCACTCCTATTCAACATAGTATTGGAAGTTCTGGCCAGGGCAATCAGGCAAGAGAAAGAAATAAAGGGTATTCAAACAAACAGGAAGAGAGGAAGTCAAATTGGCTCTATTTGCAGATGACATAATTGCACATTTACAAAACCCCATCATCTCAGCCCCAAAACTCATTAAGCTGTTAAGCAACTTCAGCAAAGTCTCAGAATAAAAAATCACAAGCATTCCAATACACCAACAACAGACAAACAGAGAGCCAAATCATGAGTGAACTCTCATTCACAATTGCTACAAAGAAAATAAAATACCTAGGAATACAACTTACAAGGTAGGTGAATGATCTCTTCAAGGAAAACTACAAACCACTGCTCAAGAAATAAGAGAGGAAGCAAACAAATGGAGAAACAGTCCATGCTCATGGATAAGAAGAATCAATATTGTGAAAATGGCCATAGTGCCCAAAGTAATTTATAGATTCAATTCTATCCACATCAAGCTACCACTGACTTTCTTCACAGAATTAGAAAAAAACTACTTTTAATTTCATATGGAACCAAAAAGAGCCTGAGTAGCCAAGGCAATCTTAAGCAAAAAGCACAAAACTGGAGGCATCATGCTACCTGATTTCAAACTATACTACAAAGCTACAGTAACCGTAACAGCATGGTACTGGTACCAAAATACATATATAGACCAATGGAACAGAACAGAGGCCTCAGAAATAACACCACACATCTGCAACCATCTGATCTTTGACAAACCTGACAAAAACAAGCAATTGGGAAAGGATTTAATAAATGGTATTGGGAAAACTGGCTAGCCATGTGCAGAAAGCTGAAACTGGACCCCTTCCTTATACCTTATACAAAAAGTAACTCTAGATGGATTAAAGACTTAAACGTAAGACCTAAAACCATAAAAACCCTAGAAGAAAACCTAGGCAATACCATTCAGGACATAGGCATGGGCAAAGCCTTCATGGCTAATACACCAAAAGCAATGGCAACAAAAGCCAAAACTGACCAATGGAATCTAATTAAACTAAAGAGCTTCTGCACAGCAAAAGAAACTATCATCAGAGTGAACAGGCAACCTACAGAATGGGAGAAAATTTTTCCAATTTATCCATCTGACAAAGGGCTAATATCCAGAATCTACAAAGAACTTAAACAAATTTACAAGAAAAAACAACCGAATCAAAAGGTAAGCAAAGGGTATGAACAGACACTTCTCAAAAGAAGACATTTATGCAGCCAACAAACATATGAAAAAAAGCTCATCATCACTGGTTATTAGAGCAATGCAAATCAAAACCACAATGAGATACCATCTTATGCCAGTTAGAATGGTGATCATTAAAAAGTCAGGAAATAACAAATGCTGGAGAGGGTGTGGAAAAATAGGAATGCTTTTACACTGTTTGTAAGAGTGTAAATTAGTTCAAGCATTGTAGAAGACAGTGTGGTGATTCCTCAAGGACCTAGAACTAGAAATACCATTTGACCCAGCAATCTCATTACTGGGTAAATACCCAAAGGATTATAAATCATTCTACTCTAAAGACACACGCACACATATGTTTATTGTGGCACTGTTTACAATAGCAAAGACTTGGAAGCAACCCAAATACCCATCAATGATAGACTGGGTAAAGAAAATGTGGCACATATACACCATGGAATACTACGCAGCCATAAAAAAGGATGAATTCATGTCCTTTGCAGGGACATGGATAAAGCTAGAATACATCATTCTCAGCAAACTAACACAAGAACAGAAAACCAAACAGCACATTTTCTCACTCATAAGTGGGAGTTGAACAATGAGAACACGTGGACACAGGAAGGGGAACATCACACCCTGGGGCCTGTCAGGGGTTGGGGGCCTAGGGGAGGGAGAGCATTAGGAGAAATACCTAATGTGGATGACGGGTTGATGGTTTGGTATAATAAAAAAAATTAAAAACCTCATCTCTACTTTTAGTTTGATAAGACTTTATTTTTAAAATATGAAATAAATTTTGTTTTTATCGAATACAAATTCTACAATTATTCTCTTTTAAACTTAATATAGTACTTATATAAAATTATTTCTAGTGTTAGATTAGTCCTACATCTCTAATGGTATAGTGCATTACCTTTTCCATATATTTTTATTTGGTTTGTTCACATTTATTCAAATACTTTTTGCATTTAAGTTCATGAGTGAGATGGGCCTATTAATTTTTTTCTCTTGTAAAATGAATTGTAGAGTATTTCTACTGTCTTATCATCCGGAATATTTGTCAAATTAGAATTATTTTCCTCTTGAGAGTCAGACCTAATAGAGAAAACCGTCTGAGACCATTTCTGAATCGAAAGATTTTTAATTGCTGATATAATTTATTGAATAGTTACAGGATTACTTACACTTTTTGTTTTTGTTTGGTATTGATTCTTGTATTTTTAAGTAATTTGTGGATTTTGCATGTTTTCAAATGTATTGGTATAAGGTTATTTATCAAATCCTTTAATGTTTTTATTTGTGTAGCATCTGTAGTTACATACATTTATTACTTCTAATATTGATGACTTCCCTCTCCATTAGTCAGGCAGAGGATCTGTCGGTTTTCATGGAATTGCTCTCTGCTCTGTGTTTCCTTCCTTTCACTCATGCTGTGGCCACTCAAATTGGATTCTTTGCTCATTATATTTCATCCTTGTTGTAGTCTAATCTAAATTATTATGTTACAAATTTTCCTCTGAATACTGCTTTAGCTGTATCCCACAATTTTGTTACACAGGTTGAGCATTCCTAATCTGAGTATCTGAAATCCAAAATGCTCCAATATCTGAAATATTTTGAGCTCTGACATGACGCCATAGGTATGTGTGACACCTTTGCTTCTCATGGTTCAATGTATAGATGTTTTGTTTCTTATACAAAGTTATTAAAAATATTGTATAAAATTACTTCAGGCTATGTGTATAAGGTATAGGTAACACATAAATGATTTTTGTGTTTAGACTTGGGTCCTATCCCCAATACATTTCATTGTGTATATTTAAATATTTCAAAATCTCAAATCCAAAATGCTTTTGGTGCACACATTTCAGATAAATACTCAAACCATACTGTACTTTAATTATTGATCAACTCAAAATATTTTAACATAGTAATAACTTACTTGATCCACAAATAATTTAAAAAGTATATTTTAAAAAATGATATTTATCTTTTTGTTATTGCTTTCTAATTTATAAAAATATAAGGCTATATGAGAAATTCTAAGTATTAAAATTTAAAATTTATATTCTTGTTATTGATCTTTAATTTAATTTCATTAATTCTTTATTGTTTGAATTACAGCCCAGTTGGTCAATTTTATAAATGTTAAATATATGCTGAAGAAAAATTTGTATTTTCTACCGGCATGGTTAATGTATTACCTTTGTGTGTTTAAGTTTGTTAGTTGCATCGTTTTAATTTTACATATGCATACTATGTAATTTCCTGATATATTTATTATCTACTATGAAAATTGTACCAAATCTCCTCCTATGATATTGTTTTTGTTGGTAATGATGGTTTGTCCTTCTAGTTCTTTTAATTTCTGGTTACTATATATTAAACTATGTTGTGTATACATGCAACTTTATAATTGTTATATCTTCCTTAATAATAAACCTTTAACTGTTTAATAATGTTTCTATTAAACACTAATAGATTAATAGTGTTAATGCTTTATGCCTTCATCTATTTTTGCCTGCTATTAATAGAGAGCTATATAATTATTTTGGTTAGCACTTCCCTGGTATAATTTTCTTTATTCTTTTAGCCTTATTCTTTCTAATATTTATAATTCAGAAGTGTTTCTTATGAATAGCATAAAGCTAGCTTTTGTTTTTTCACCTAGTCTGACAATCTTTGTCTTAATTCTTGAATGCAGTTCTTTCACATTCGAATTACCATTATAATTACATTTATTCATATCATTTATTTTGAACTTTTTGTGATTATGCATTTCCTGTGCTTTTAACCTTTCCTTTTTCCCTTCTTTTTGATTGTTTCTGTAAGTTTTCTCATTGCACCTTTTTCTCTCTAATATTTTGGAACTGATTAATTCCGTCTTCTGTTGTGTTAATGGTCACTTCAGGAAATTTAAGATGCTTGTTATCTTTACATCTGTCCTAAACAATACAAGGACTGATAATAAATTAGCAGCAGTCTTGTGGCCTCCTTATGATATATTATTGCCAACGATGGTTTTTCCCCAACTGTTGATAAACAATATTATTATTGTCTTATATAGCCAGTGTTTGGATAGATTTACCTACATTTTGCCTTTTTAAAAATTTATTCTCACATCTGAGATCTTGCATCTGATTGTTTTCATTTTGCCTATAGGATAACTTTACAATATATTTAGTAAAAGCATTTTGTTTAGTTTTCGTTAGGCTGATTTTTTTTTCCTTCATCTACTTTTAGAAAGGTATTTTCACTGGAGCTATTTCCTCTCAGCACATTTAAGATGTTATTCCACTATCTTCTGACTTCCATTTTCTATTTGTCATTCTTTTATTGTTTATTTGTCTTTTCTATTTGAAGGTTTTTAAGATTGTCTCTTCTCCGCCTTAGTATTATGCAGCTTCACAGTTACATTTTTAAGGTGGATTTAATTTTGTTCTTATTCTGCTTGCTTTTGTAATGTAAGTACCTATGTCATTTGTCAGTCTAAAGTTTCTTAGTCATTATTTCTTAAAATATCATCTTTCCCCATCTCACTTCACTCTTTCTGGTCCTTTAATTAGCCAAATATGAGACTTCTTTCTGTCTTCCATGTCTTCTAAATCTCTTTTTTTATTTATTGAACCTTTGTGTTTCTATACTGCATTATAGATAATGTATTTAAATTTAGTTTCCATTTTGTTAAATATCTCTTTAGCCTTGGAAACTTTACAGTTAAAACCATCCATTGGGTTATTTATTTATATTGTTTATTTTATTTCATTTTACTTCACATACACACATAAAAATTAAATGATAAACATTTACACTTATTTAATTAGCAGGCTAGTTTCTTGTAAATGCACAAAATAATAATCTATGATGTCACATTTTAACTTTTATTTATTTGATTTTATATTTTAACTTTTATTTTACTTTTGGGGTACATGTGCGGGTTTGTTATATAGGTAACAGTTAAGGGGGTTTGTTGTACAGATTATTTCATCACCCAGGCACTAAGCCTAGTACACAATGGTTATTTTTTTCTGATCCTTTCCCTTCTCCCACCCTCCACTCTCCACCCCATTGTCCATTGTTCCCTTCATTGTGTCCATGAGTTCTCATCCTTTAGCTCTCACTTATAAGTGAGAATATGTGGTATTTGGTTTTCTGTCCCTGTGTTAGTTTGCTAAAGATAATGGCCTCCAGCTCCATCCATGTTTTCACAAAAGATATAATCTCATTCTTCTTCACAGCCGCATAGTATTCCATGATGTATATGTACCACATTTTCTTACTCCAATGTCATTGATGGGCATTTAGGTTGATTTCATATCTCTGCTATTGTGAATAGTGCTGCAATGAACATTTGCATGCATATGTCTTAATGGTAGAATAATTTATATTCCTCTGGGTGTATACCCAGTAATAAGATTGCTGGATCAAATGGTAGTTCTGGTTTTAGCTCTCTGAGGAATCACCACACTGCTTTGCACAAAGGTTGAACTAATTTACAATCCTACAGACAGTGTATAAGCATTTCTTTTTCTCCACAGCCTTATCAGCATGTTATTTTTTGACTTTTTAATAATGGTTGTTCTGACTGGTGTGAGATGGTATCTTGTTGTGATTTTGATTCACATTTCTCTAATGATCAGTGATACTGAGCTTTTGTTCATATACTTGTTAACTGCATCTGTGTCTTCTTTAGAAAAGTGTCTGTTCATATCCTTTGCCTGCTTTTTAATGGGGTTAGGTTTTTTTTTTTTGTAAATTTGTTTAAGTTCCTTATAGATGCTGAATATTAGACTTTTGTCAGATGCATAGTTTGCAAATATTTTCTCCCATTCTGTAAGTTGTCTGTTTACTCTGTTGATAGTTTCTTTTGCTATGCAGAATCTCTTAAGTTTAATTGGATCTCATTTGTCAACCTTTGCTTTTGTTGCAATTGCTTTTGGCATCTTCGTCATGAAATCTTTGCCCATTTCTATGTCCAGAATGGTATCACCTAGATTGTTTTCCAGGATTTTTATAGTTTTGGGTTTTAAAATTAAGTCTTTAATCTATTTTGAGTTGATTTTTGTAAATGGTGTAAGGAAGGGGGGGGTCCAGTTTCTATCTTCTGGATATGGCTAGCCAGTTATCCCACCACCATTTATTGAATATGGAGTCTTTTCCCCATTGCCTATTCTTTTTCAGCTTTGTCAAAGAACAGATGGTTGTAGGTGTGTGGCCTTATTTCTGGGCTCTCTATTCTGTTCCATTGGTCAATGTGTCTGTTTTTGTACCAGTACCATGCTGTTTTGATTACTGTAGCCATGTAGTATAATTTGCAGTTGGGTAGCATATTGCCTCCAGCTTTGTTCTTTCTGCTTAGCATTGCCTTAGCTGTTAGAGCTCCTTTTTGGTTCCATATAAATTTCAAAATAGTTTTTTTTTTTAGTTCTGTGAAGACTGTCATTGGTAATTTGATAGGAATAGTATTGAATCTGTAAATTGCTTTTGGCAGTATGGCCATTTTAATGATATTTATTTTTCCTAACCATGAGCATGAAATGTTTTTCCATTTGTTTGTGTCTTCTCTGATTTCTTTGAGCAGTGTTTTGTAATTCTTTTTGTAGAAATCTTTCATCTCCCTGGTTAGCCGTATTCCTATGTATTTCATTTTTTTGTGGCTATTGTCAGTGGGATTGCATTCCTGATTTGGCTCTTGGCTTGGCTGTTATCGGTGTATAGGAATGCTAGTGATTTGTGTACATTGATTTAATATCCTGAAACTTTGCTGAAGTTGTTTATCAGTTGAAGGAGCCTTTGGGCTGAGACTATGGGATTTTCTAGAACAAAATCATGTCATCTGAGAACAGAGATAGTTTAACATACTCTCTTTCTATTTGGATGCCCTTTATTTCTTTCCATTGCCTGATTGCTCTGGCTAGGACTTCCAATATTATGTCGAATGGAAGTGGTAAGAGAGGGCATCCTTGTTTTGTGCCAGTTTTCAAGGGAATGCTTAGCATTTCCCCATTCAGTGTGATGTTGGCTGTGGGTTTGTCATAGATAGCTCTAATTATTTTGAGATATGTTCCTTCAATACCTAGTTTATTGAGAGGTTTTTACATGAAGAGATGTTGAATTTTATCAAAAGCCTTTTCTACATATATTGAGGTAAACACGTGGTTTTTGTCTTTAGTTCTGTTTAAGTGATGAGTCACATGTATTGGTTTGTGTATGTCAAACCAGCCTTGCATCCTGGGTATGAAGTTTACTTGATTGTGGCGAATTAGCTTTCTGATGTGCTGTTGGATTCGGTTTGCAAGTATATTGTTGAGGATTTTTGCATCAATGTTCAAAGATATTGGCTTGAAGTTTCTTATTTTATTGCATCTTTGCCAGGTTTTGGTATCAGAAAGATGCTGGCCTCATAGAGCCTCATAGAATGAGTTGGTGAGGAGTCCCTTCTCCTCAATTTTTTTGACTAGTTTCAGTAGGGCTGGTACCAGCTCTTCTTTGTACATCTGGTAGAATTCAGTTGTGAATCAATCTGGTCTTGGGCTGCATTTTTATTGGTAGGCTATTTATTACTGATTCAATTTTGGAGCTTGCTATTGGTCTGTTCAGGGAATCAATTTCTTCCTGGTTCAGTGGTGTATCTGTTAAGGAATTTATCCATCTCTTCTAGGTTTTCCAGTTTGTGGTGTATCTGTTAAGCAATTTGTTCATCTTTTCTAGGTTTCCTAGTTTGTATGCACAGAGGTGTTCATAGTAGTTTATGATGGTTATTTTTATTTCTGTGGGGTCAGTGGTAATATTTTCTTCATCATTTATAATTGTGTTTATTTGGATCTTCTCTCTTTTCTTATTAATTTAGCTTGTGGCCTGTCTTATTAGTTTATTCAAGAAAACCAACTCCTGAATTCATTGATCTTTTGAATTTTTTTTGTGTCTCAATTTCCCTTAGTTCAGCTCTAATTTGCATTATTTCTTGTCTTCTGCTAGCTTTGGGGTTGGTTTGCTCTCGCTTCTCTAGTTCTTCCAGTGGTGATGTTAAATGGTTAAATTGAGATCTTTCTAACTTTTTGACATGGGTATTCAGTGCTATAAATTTCCCTCTTAACACTGCCTGTGCTGTGTCCCAGAGATTCTGGTATGATGTACCTTTGGTCTCATTAGTTTCAAAGAACTTCTCGATGTCTGCTTTAATTTTATTTTTTACCCAAAAGTCATTCAGAAGCATGTTGTTTAATTTCCATGTAATTACATGGTTTTGAGCAATTTTTTTTAGTCTTAACTTCTATTTTTATTGTGCTATTGTCAAAGAGTATGTTTGGTATGATTTCCATTCTTTTGTATTTGCTGAGGATTGTTTTATGTCTGATTGTGTGGTTAACTTTAGAGTATGGTGATGAGAAGAATGTATACTCTATTGCTTTTTAGTAAAGAGTTCTGCAGAGGTCTACTAGATCCATTTGGTTCAACGTTGATTTCAGGCCCTTAATATATTTGTTAATTTTCTGCCTCGATGATCTGTATAATACTGTTAGTGGAGTGAAATCTCCCACTATTATTGTGTGTGAGCCTAAGTCTCTTTGCAGGTTTCTAAGGACTTGCTTTATAAATCTGGGTGCTCCTGTGTTGGGTCCATATATATTTAGGATAGTTAGGTCTACTTGTTGAATTGAATCCTTTACCATATGTAATGCCCTTCTTTGTCTTTTTTGTTTTTTGTTGGTTTAAAGTCTGTTTTGTCTGAAATTAAGATCGCAACCCCTGCTTTTTTCTGTTTTCCATTTGCTTAGTAGATTTTCCCTCATCCTTTTGTCTTGAGCCTATGGGTGTCATTGAATGTGGGATGGGTCTTTTGAAGACAGCATACCATTGAGTATTGCTTTTTTATCCAGGTTGCCATTCTGTGTCTTTTAAATGGGGCATGTAGCTCATTTACATTTAAGGTTAGAATTGATATGTGTGGATTTGATCCTGTCATTGTGCTGTTAGATGGTTACTATGCCAGCTTGTTTGTATTGTTGCTCTATGTTTATTTATTTTAAGAGATGGGGTCTTGTTCTATCACTCAGGCTGGTGTACACTGGCAATTATAGCTCACTCTAGCCTTAAACTCCTGGACTCAAGTGATACTCACATATCAGTCTCCCAAATAGCTGAGATTATAGACATGAGCCACCACTCCTGGCTCCAGATTCTTCATTTTAATTGTTATACATTAAACATATTTTTGGAAGCTTTTCTTTTTCTTTTTCTTTTTTTTTGATCAAATGGTTTTGGTATTTTACTAGTCTTACTCTTTTTTTGCTCCTTTTATCAGTATTATATTTATTTCTTTAAACCCATTACATAAAAATATTTTATGTTCTTTCCAGGAATTGTTAACATGAACTTTTCAGAATGTGTTATCTCCTGTTATTATTGCTGATTCTCACCCAACCTGCCTACATTCCTTGTATATTTTTTGACTGTGACATCTGAGTCCTTGGAAGTTCATCTGTGGGGATTCTTTAAAGCCTGTGTTGAATATTTACTTTTACTGGTTAGCTGAGATTGACATTTTAAAGTGAGTTTTCACTTTGAGTCTTTTTAGACCTTCTGGGTATTGTGAATTCATGCTGCAATTTGAGTGAGGACAAGTTTTTTTTTTTTTTTCTAGCAATTCTTAGGATATATTTATTTTCCTCTTCACTCAGTGCCACAATTCTCACAGGTACATTTCATTGTCCACCCCTACTCAGTGGATGTGGATGTTGTGTCAGGGGAATAAGTGCAGAATGTAGATTTATTTCCAGTAGCACTTTCTGTTCTGGCTTTAAAGAATTAGGCTTCTCACCTTCAAAGGACCTTAGCTTTGCATCTTGATCTCTAAGTCCTGCAACATCATAAATGGATGCTCAATGTCCCCAAAAAGAAACTTTCCTTGGCTTAATGCTCTAGGTTCCAGATTTCACTTGGTTTGGGCATTTGAAATATTCCTACTTTTTTGTCAGATAGTCAACATACTAAAAAATAAACTTTCAATATTTTGCTGGGCATTTTTAGTGTTTTTTCCATCTCATTTGGAGGAGTAGTCAGTGTCTAAAATACAAGTCTTAAAGTAGGTCTTACTTTATTTTCCCAGTACCTATGTACAAAGTACTGAGAAAATCATAATAAGTGAATCCAAGAAACATCTGATCTTAGAAAGTTTAGTCTAGCTGATAAGCAATAGGAAACACACTGGAAATAGAATGGTAAAAGAGGCTGAAATTAATTTCTGAGGTTTGTACAAGTGAAGACCTTGGGAGTTTGGAGGAGAGGCAGGAGTCTTCTCCAGAGACTACCCTGGAGGAAGTGTGAAGCACGGGGAGGATCTGCACAGGCAGAATTGCAAGATGAGAAAGAATATTGCTTGCTTGGGCAATGACAACATGAAAGGCATTCAGAGGGAAAATTGATGAGAGCCTGGCTGTAGTAATTCTTATGCAGTAGTAATTGCTAAAGATAGAAGGTGGAGGTCAGACTGAGTAGGAGGCCAGAGTAGGGATGTGAATATAGCAAACCAGACTGAGTCTTGGGTCTGTCTTGCAGCCTGTTGGGTGGAGTTTTGGCGTGGAAAAGCCATGTGAAGGCTGGACAGAGCTGAGAGCACACTCTGGTCAAATCAAGTCAGCAGTTGTCCTGCAGGCGTTGGGCCACAGGCTGCTTAAAACACTGGATTACTTGTACATTTAACAACCAGTGGGTTTCATGTTACAAATCTAGTTGCCATCTTCTCTTAAGTAGTTGTACACCCAGGGTTTGCATTTTTGTGGGCAGCACCTGGGTGGATAGCAGTATCTGTCCCTTTGAATGAGTAGAATGCTCCCCCAGCCACCCAAGTCCCAACCTTCCTTATTGTCGGGCAAGTGTTAGTTTCCACACATTTCCACAGCTCTTTTTCTTACCATAAATTTGGAATGATAAAATATTTCCTACCTGCATGTCTATATTAGAAGTGTGAAGATGAAAAAGAAGACTGAGAGGGCCGTGTTTAAAAACAAATGGGAGAGAACATATTATTTTCACACCAAAGTAAAGACTATTGTTGTTCATTTAACACACCAAAAAAAAAAAAATCTAGGTATAAAGATTATATTTTAAAATATAGTTTTAAATAAATCTGCATAACTGGTTTACCTGCACCCCTTTGCTTTGGCCATTTCTGAACCAGAAGGTGAGAAACTGGAAAGAGTGAGACACAAAGGGTAGAGTCCAGTCACTCAGGGGTGGCCTGGCAGACCCAGGTAAGAACTGTGTCTGTTCTTGAAGGTGAGTCAGAGGGCAAGTGGTTGGGAAATACAAACGACAATTCCCTAGTGGGTGGGGTGCTATAGACTGAATGTTTGCATTGTCCCAAAATTCACATGTTGAATCTGAATCCCCAGTGTGGTGGTATTTGGAGGGGGGCTTGTGGGAGGCTGGAGTCCTCATGAGTGGGATTAGTGCCCTTAGAAAAGAGGCCCCAGAGAGCGAACTGCCCACTTCTGCCATGTGAAGACAGAGAGCTCAGGCCTTTGTGGGGCCAGGCCTCCCCTCAGTTGCCTCCTTCTGCTTCACGCCACTGTATATCTCAGGACTGCCGACCAGAGGATAGGGCTGGAAACCCAGGGGGCTTCTGGGAACTGTTGTGCACGTGACTCACCTAAAATGTAAAAGAGAACACAATTGCAAGTGACTTGTCTCTAAGAGTTATAACACTAAATACGGAACTCATATTGGGAAAGTGGGGTGGGGTGAAGTTTTTCCTCCACTTTGCAAACCTGTAAGGTCATTTTGAAATTAAACATTCATGGAGAGGCTTCCCTTAGTCCCAATGGGGAATGACAGAAGGGATTGTGTCTGCCACCTACCATGCAGGCCACATCCCCTCTGCAAGATGCAGGAGGGGCTGTTTTTTCTACTGGGAAGAAGAGGGCAAGAGCATGTGACCTATGGGCACCACATGTTCCATTTAATCTGTGCCACACCCTGCAGGTGCTATGATGCTGTCACCATTGGGTACAGAGGGATCTGAGAACCAGGCAAGGACAGGCAGCTCTGAGTGCAAGGTGACTCAGATGAGGTCTTTCTGGCGCTAAGCCTTTCCCCTCACACTTAGCCACCCTGCCTCCCTCCCAAGGGATCTGCAGACCAAACTTGGCATTGGAAAAATTGTGAGACAGTTTGGCTTGCTTGTGAAGAGGCATGACTGAGTCAATTTTTTTCCAGTGGGTAAAAACTGTTGAAAACTACTAAAGAATTGGCCTTTCCTCTGTTTTCCTAATGGAGTTTTTCTTGGAGCCATGTGGACACACATTGAAATATGGATGTTTACCTTTTAGAACATTGTCCTTGGAGGAGAGGAGGGAGGGAGAATGAAAGGCATGACTGCAAATAACTATATTATATAGAGAACTAATCACTTTAATTGGCTCTTTTTATTCAGAGGCTGTCCTGATTTATGAATGTGTTTTTCAGGAGCCCAGGAAAAGCCTCCTGACTGGGCTCGTGCAAGCTTATGGGATGGCTTTCACCAAGAACAAA
This sequence comes from Pongo abelii, assembly GCF_028885655.2. Taxonomy (NCBI): domain Eukaryota; kingdom Metazoa; phylum Chordata; class Mammalia; order Primates; family Hominidae; genus Pongo; species Pongo abelii. The sequence goes on from NC_071996.2 coordinate 21,312,618, forward strand.
TGTCTTTAATTGCAGTGTGAACGTTAAGGGGTTTGTAATTAGCTGCTTGCAATAGCTATGCACTTTCTCACTATTTGCTGACAGTCTCAGACAATCCCAGGAAGAGAAACTTCCACCTCCATATTTTCTTATTTGTTTATTTTGTGAAATGAGAAGATGAATTCTAAAGGAAAATTTCTTTTTCCAGAGCCTCTGAAGACTAGTGAAACTAAAATATCTCCTGTTTGTTTTTAGTTTCTAATATCCTACTCTTCCTCTATTCCATATTTTCAGGTAGAACTGGAAGCCAACAGTACCTGCTTCTGGCCACTAGGAAAAGCTAATGATTTTCACCAGGGCCATAGGGGCCCTCTCAGCCTTAGCTGGTAAAGAACCCAAGGAAGAAGGGAGTTTTCCTTCATTGGACATCTATTGATTACAAATTACTGCACAGAGTTCTGCATGAAGTTGATTTCTTAATTTTTACAGTATACCTATCAGAGAAATGAGTAAGGGAGCCCAGTTGTATCTCTCCTTGTATCACTTCCAGTAACATCCCATCTGCTCAAGCAAGTCACACACTGAACCTAGAGTCAGGGAAGCACGGACTGGGACAGAGAATACAGATACAGCAACAGGTAAGGATATGTCTGAGTGAAAGTCCTTGGTTTAATATATACATTGCTAATTTGTGAGTTGACGATTTCAGTTTTAATGCTGGCTTTTGGCAAACAAGATTTTTTAATTGAATGAAGCTATATATTAATGTATTTAGCATTTATAATTTGCCTTTATATTTAGTGCTTTTTTTGTTTCTGTTTGAGAAATCTTTGCCTAATCCGAGTTAATAAAATTGTTCTTTTATGTTTTCTTCTAGCAGTGTTATTGCTTTATCTTTTATATGACTTTTATATTTGGGTCTAGGTTACATCCTAGATTAATGTTCATGTATAGTGCAAGGTAGACGTCAATGTTAATTTTTTTCTTTTGGGGGCCCAATTGGTCCAGCACTATTTATTAAGATCATCCTTTCCCTCACTTAGTTGCAGTGAATTCTTTGTTACGAATAAGGTGACTGTCTCATATATAGGTCTATTTTTGGATATTTTATTTTGTTTCCTAGTTCAGTTTTATACACTTGCACACTGTCTTGAGTGTTGTAGCTTTAGAATAAGTCTTGAAGCCTGATATTATAAATTCTCCAATTTTGTTCTTATGCTTCCAGATTGACTTAATCCTTCCAGTGAATTTTTGAATTCAGTCATTATGTTTTCCAGCTCCAGAATTTCTGCTTGGTTCCTTTTCATAATTCCTGTCTCTTTGTTGGTATTCTCATTTTGTTCATATATTGTTTTCCTGATTTTCTTTAGTCTTGGTTCATTTCTTCTTTTTGCTTTTGAACATACTATGGCAGATGTTTTAAAGTCTCTGTCTAGTAATTCCAATTCTTCTTCTTTTAGGATGGTATCTCTGCCAATTAATTGTATTTATTTGAGTGGGTTATGTTTTTCTGTTTCTTCACCTCGTTATTTTTGTTAAAAATCAGACATTTGAGAAAACAGCCACCTCTTCCAGTCTCTGCCAATTGGCTCTGTGCTGCTGCGATCCTCGCCCTGAGCCTGGGGATCAGTCCAAGATGAAAACAAACAGTCTTCTCAGGCCCTTTCTGAGCATGCATCTTACCTGGGCCGTCATGTGACTTTCTCAATTCCCATTTATCCATGGCTACTTTTGAATGTGTTAATTTCCTGAATGGTCTCACTCCAGCTTCTCCCTAGGGCCTGAAGTGGTCTATTTTATGTCTCCACTATAAATCTCTTGCTCCAAGTGTCTTGCCCCAGATTTCCAGGTTGGAGTCTGTGCACTGCTCTCATGAATTGTGCTTGCTGCTTTTTCCCTGCCTGAGATCTGAGTTAGACAAGGCAGAGAAACATCCCATAGGTAGTGCCTAGATGGGTTGGAATACCGTCAGTAGGGTCTGCTCTGTTCCCTTCAGTTGAGAGAGAAGGCTGGGAGCTGGGATGCTTCCTCCTATAGACCAAGAATACCTTGCAACTTAGGGAGTAAGGCAAGGGTAAATAGAAACCCCATGACATTCACTACCATTTTGAAAGTGGCTTTTTCTTAACTGGGTGTTCACTTGGTTTCTTCAGACCCTTGACTGTTTTCCAGAGCTCCTATAAAAGTTGTCCAGTTAGTTTCTGGTTGTTTTTAATATTTCTAGAAGAAACAGGGCTTGGAGCTTCCTAGTACATGCATCATTCTTCTCAGACATCTAAACATTTTTTAAACTGTCACTTTAAAAAGAATCTTTATTAATATTTGAAAAAGGCAATTTGCATCAAAAGACAAATCAATAATTTCAACTTTACATTTTTAGGCTATATCATTCTACTAGAAAAACAACATTATTTCTGACTCAAATACAGACTTGAAAAAAAATAGTCCTTGGAAAGAAAATAGAACTTGGATGAAGTGAAAAATGTTAGACACAGGCCTCATAAAATCAGAAGATCCACCACAAATGGTTCTTTTGCATTTACTCATGATATATTCAATACAGAATTATACAAAGTGAAAAAAGTCCATCCAAGAGGTTACACACTTTATTATTCTATTTATAGCATTTTTCAAATGCTAATAATATTTTTCAAATGACAAACTTTTGAAAATGGGGAATGTATTAGCGGTTGCCAGGGATTGAGGAAGGGAGGGAGGAGGTGGGTATAGCTATAAATATGTTGTTGCATGTGTTGGTGATTTGTTTCTCTGCTGTTAAAAAGTATTTGATTGTATAAATGCACCTTAAATTGCTTCTTGACATACATTTCTATTGTTTCTGGTTTAGTGCTATAATAAATAAAACAGCTATCACTATTTTTATATAATAAACTTATGTTTGTATAAACTTATATTTTCAATTTGCCTTAGTCAAATATCTAGGAATGATAATTGTGTATTAACCTTTCTAAGACACTGCCAAACTGTTTTCAGTGCAATTGTACAATTTAAAAAATTGTACCAGAAATATCAAGTGTATTAGTTTATTCATAGCATCATCAGCATTTGGTGTTGCCAAACTTTAACTTTTCTAGTTTCTTGGTATCTCCTTGTGCTCTTAATCTGCATTTCCTTCATGAGAAATGATATGTGCATACTGATTGTTAATATATCTTATTTTCTGGAGTATCTATTCAAATTTTTTGCTCATTATTATAGGGTTGTTTCTCTTATTATTGAATATTAAGAGTCTTTATATACTATTCTCCATAAAAGCCCTTTGTCAATTAAGTGTTTTACAAATACTTTTTCCCAAACTGTGAATTGCCTTTCAATTTTTTTAACTGTGTCTTTGGGTGCACAAAATTTTTAGTTTTGGTAAATTTCAGTATATAACCATGCACTGCACAACGTTTCAGTCAACGTGTATGACAGTGGTCCCATAAGATAACCTGAGGCTGGGTGTGGGGGTTCATATATAATCTCAGCATTTTGGGAGATTGAGGCAGGAGGCTCACTTGAGGCCAGGAGTTCAAGACCAACCTGGGCAACAGAGCAAGGCCTCGTCTCTATTTTTTTAAAAAAGAAACCTGATATATGGCACTTGATATTGGCATTGCATATCAAGGGAGGGAAATCATTGGTATTTACTAATGGTGCTGGAACATTTGGTTTCCCATATGAAAAAATATATGCAGATAAAAAATGTATATATCATCTAGATTTATGTGAGTACACTCTATGATGTTCACACAATGACAAAATTGCCTAATGATGCATTTCTCAAAATGTATCCCATCACTAAGCAATGCATAACTGCATCCTTTTATATAGTTTGTGTTTTTGTGTTCTCTCTAAAAAATTCTTGTTTAGTTCAAGGTCATGGAAACATTTTCCTATTTTTTTTTTCAGAACTTGCCGACTTTTTATATTTGCGTTTAGGCCTATGATATTTCTTTCTTCTTTTTTTTTTCTTTTTGAGACAGAGTTTCACTTCTGTTGCCCAGGCTGGAGGGCAATGGCACGATCTCGGCTCACTGCAACCTCTGCCTCCCAGATTTAAGTTATTCTCCTGCCTCAGCCTCCCAAGTAGCTGAGATTATAGGTGCCCACCACGCCCAGCTAATTTTTTGTATTTTTAGTAGAGACAGGGTTTCACCATGTTGGCTGGGCTGGTCTTGAACTCCTGACTTCAGGTGATCCGCCTGCCTCGGCCTCCCAAAGTGCTGGGATTACAGGCATGAGCCACCGTGCCCAGCATATGATATTTCTTATATAAATTTTTGTGTAAACTGTGAGGTAGGGGTCAGCTTAATATTTTTTTGACATGGATATATAGTTGTTCCAATACCTCGGCAGCTTTGTGAAATATTGGTTAATCATATATTTTTTTTTCCTAAACTCTCTTATTTCATTGATGATATTGATGATCCTTGTATCAATATCATACTGTCATATTGTTGAAACTCTATAGGAAGTTTTAAATTCAATAAGTGGGAATCGTACAGCCTTGTCTATTTTTTCCAAGATTGTTTTGTTTCTTCTAGGTCTTTTACTTTTCTAAATAAATTTTAGAGTCAGCTGTTAACTTCAATAAAACAACTTATAAAGATTTTGATTGGAATTGCATGAAATATTTATTAATCTGTGGGGAATTGACATCTTAACTATATTCAGTCTAGTCTTCTAATCCATGACCTCTCCATTTATCTGGGCCTTCTTTAATATCTTTTACCAATGTTGTGTATTTTTTGGTATAGAGTTCTTGTCTTTCATTAAATTTATTTCTAAGTGTTTCGTGGTTTTGATGAAATTATAAATGACATATTTTTAAATTTCATATTTCATCATGTAATAGCCAGGGTCTAATCAAAGAAGCAGAACTATCATATAGAAAGTAATGTAGAATGAGAGATTAATGATAGTTATTAGGCTTTATTCAATTATGAGAGGTCATTAAGCAGCCTCTAGGATTGTTGCCTCAGTTTCTGGCACAGAGAGCATGAGGTAGTGGTTGGGAAAGGAAGATGGGCGCAGAGTGGGAGAAACTAAAAACAAACCAGAACCTGTAATGACACAATAGAACTGTGTCTGTCTCTCATTACTTCTGCTGTGAACTGAATTGTACCTCCCTGTATCCACCAGAAATTCATATGCTGAAGCCCTGACCCCCAATAGTTGTATTTAGAGATAGGGTTTTTAGGTGATAATTAAGTTTAAATGAGGTCATAAGAGAGGGATCCTAGGATTGGTGGTCATTTAATAAGAGAAAGAGTGAGAGAGAGATTTTTCTCTGCCGTGTGAAGAAACACCAAGGAGGCAGCTGTCTGCAGGCTGGGAAGAGAGTCCTCACTAGAAACTGACCATGCTGGCACCCTTATCTTGAACTTCTAGCCTACAGAATTGTGAGAAATAAATTTCTATTGTTTAAGCCACCCAGTATGATATTTTGTTATGACAGACTGGGTTGATTAAGATCACCTGTAACCTTTATGATGCAAGTGACTTGTAGGATAGGCTGACATCCTTCACCATGTAGCTACTCACTGACCTGGCCCGGGATTCACAGAAGCTGAATGAAGGCACTGGGCAGAAGCTGGAGGAGCTTTTGGCCCAGCTGCTGCTCTCTCCTATGAGGTAGGCTGGCAGTTCAATAGCAATATATAGTAAGTTACAATAGCTTCAGCTGTTTCTGGGTCTAAAAGTGGTACCCTTTTATTTCCATCTTTAACATATCATACAAAATTGTTTGGTGTCCATCACTTAATCAGCTTCACTTATTTGACACAGTTCAAAGCCACCACACATTGTTTGCTCATGGCAGGTGGAAATGCATTTTAGGTTTTTATATTGATATCCTGTGACTTTTCAAAGTAGACTTATTTTAGTTGTTGTTGACTCTTTGGGATGTTTACATGCACAGCCATCTTGTCTGTTAATAAGTAGTTTCACTTCTTTTCAATGGGTATGCCCTTTATTTATTTTTATGCTATATTGCACAAGGTAGGACTTCTAGTGCAATGTTAAATCTGATGAGAACAGACATGCTTCTTTGTTCCCGACCTTACAGGGAAATCATCTGGTTTTTCATCATTAAGTTTAATGTTAGCTGTGAGTTTTGTTTAGATGCCCTTTATCAGGTTATAAAAGTCACTTTCCCTCCTATTTTGCTGATAGTTTTAATCATAAAAAAGTATTGAATTTTATCAAATGATTTTTTCCATTTTTAAAAATAATTATATTTTTGCCATTTATTCTGCTATGTAAAAAATAACATTGATTAATTTTAGAATGTTAAACCAACCTGACATTTCTTACATTCCTGAGGTAACTCCAAATTAATCATATTGCATTATTCTTTTTACATAATGTTGGATTTAATTTGCTATTATTTGTGAAGAACTTTTGCATCTGTGTACATGAATGACATTGGTCATCATTTTTTGTTGTAGCTGTTAGGGTAATAACTGTGTCAGGTTTTGTGAATTTGTGCTGGCTTAAAGGATTTAGGAAGTGTTCTTCCTTTTTTGTTTACTGAAAGTGTGTATGTAAAATTTCTGTGATTTCCTTCTTAAACATTTGATCTAATTTACCAATGAAATAATCTGGGCCTGGAAATTTTGATTATGAATTTAGTTTATCAATAAACGTGTCTATTTATGTCAATGTGTATGTCATACACCTGTGCATATGCCATATGTATGTTATATATGTCTATATGTATATGTTATATGCTTAATAAATGCACTTATTTAATTATATTATTTCTTCTTTTGTGAGGCAAGTTGGGTTTTTCAAAAGGTGTCAAATTTTAGAAAATGGAGTTGACTTAATATTCCTTTATTTATTTATTTATTTATTTTAGAGACAGAGTCTCACTCTGTTGCCCAGGCTGGAGTGCAGTGGTGCAATATTGGCTCACTGCAACCTCCACTCCAGGTTCAAGCAATTCTCCTGCCTCAGCCTCCTGAGTAGCTGGGACTACAGGTGCACGCCACCACACCTAGCTAATTTTTTTTTTTTTTTTAATTTTAGTAGAGACAGGGTTTCACCATCTTGCTCAGGCTGGTCTCAAACTCCTGAACTCAGGCAATCTGCTCACCTCAGCCTCCCAAAGTGCAAGGATTACAGGTGTGAGCAACCGTGCTGGGCCTATATTCTTAAGGTGTTTAGAATATATAATGACATCTCTTCTTTTATTCCTGAAATTTATAATTTGTGCTTTTTTCTTTTTTTTTTAATCATCCTTGCAATGGGTTTATCAATTTTGTTAATTGTTTTAAAAAATCTTCTTTTAATTATGTTTCTTATTTCATTGATTGCTGATTTTATTTTCATTATTTCCTTTCTTATATTTATTTTGGGTTTAATTTGCTGTTTTATCACTAGCTTATAATAAGAAAATTTAGATTACTCACTTTAAATCTTTCTTGTTTATAATGAAATCATTTAAAGATAACTTTTTTTCTATGTATTGCTTAACCTGGAATCCACATGGTTGATTATGTTGTGTTTTAGCCATCACTTTTGAAATATTTTCTATTTTTTCTTTGACTTGTGAATTATTTACAATTTTTATTGCTTATTTTCTAAACAGTGATTTTTTGATATAAAGTTTTTTATTATAATAGTTTTTCTTGTTAGAGAAATCTGTTAAGATTTTGATCTTTTGAAATTTACTAGGGCCATTATATATGTCATAATATGGTTTAACTTGGTAAACATTTCTTGTACACTTGAAAATATTGTCATTCTGCAGTTGTCAGGTGTGGCATTCTAATGATCAAGTTGGTTGACATATTGTTTTAATCTTCTGTTCTTTATTGATTTTCTGTCTACTTGTTCTGTCATTTTTTGAGAGAGGAGTGCTCAACTCTCCAATTTACAATTGTGGATATGTCTATTTCTCCTTTCATTCTGTCGATTTGAAGACCTGTAATTAGATGTAAGCAGATTAAGTATATTTACGTTTCTTTGTGAATTAACTCTTTTAGTATCATAGGCTAGGAAGCTACTCAAGTGCCTTCTCTCACTTCTTTTTTTAGGAATTCTTTGATTCATGCATCATTGGAGGAACAATTGTAAACTCTTTGAAGAGGAATCTAAAACACATTTTTTTCTCCAATAATAATTAGTGTCTTAACATACACATTTTGTGATAATATAGCCAAACAAGCTTTTTAATGTTTGTTATTTGCATGAAGACATTTTTTTCCATTCTTTTACTTTCAGTCCATCTATTTTATATTTAACGTTTATTTCTTGTTGATAGTATATAGTTATGTCTTGTTTTTAGAAGTAGGCTGTCAGATTAGTGCATGTATGTTTTATGTAATTATTTAAATTGTTGAGTTTAAGTAAACTGTCTTGCTATCTCTTTTTATATGTTACATAGGAGTTTTTGTTCCCTGCCTTTGAGTTAATTATATATTTTCTTCAAATTTTTAAAAAAATTTTACATATTTGAAATTTTCAAATACTATTTTTAAATAATGTTCATATTTCACCTTTCATTTATAATGGTGTTTCATCTGTCACTTTTTGTATTATTGTTGAGTGGTTATTCTTGGAGTTATAGTATATATTTGAGTTTTATTATGCTCTTCTTAGATTTAATACTATACATTTTTTAAGCCTTAAGACACTTATAACACTTTCTTTTTAACAAATTATTTTAATTGCCAAATAATATTAGTATATATATTCATGGGGTACTATGTGATGTTTTGATTTATTTATACATTGTGGAATGAGTACATCAAGTTAATGAACATATCCATCCCCTCACATACCAGTGTTTATGTAGTGGGAACATTTAAAATCTACTCTTTCAGCAATTTTGAAATATAGAATACATTATTATTAACTATGGCCACCAAGCTGGATGATAGATCTTGGAAACTGATTCCTCCTGTCTAAAACTTCAAGCCCTTTGATCAACATCTTCCCATCCACCTCCATAACATAACACTTTAATTCCATTTACTTTCCTATACCTTGCATTTTATTATGTATACTTTCAACTCAGCAATAGACTATTTTTTCTTTAAACTGACAGTTTTCTTTTTAAGAATTAATTATTAGAGGACAGGCGTGGTGGCTCACACCTGTAATCCCAGCACTTTGGGAGGCCGGGGTGGGCGGATCAAGAGGTCAGGAGATCGAGACCATCCTGGCTAACACGGTGAAACCCTGTCTCTACTAAAAATACAAAAAATTAGCCGGGCGCAGTGGTGGGTGCCTGTAGTCCCAGCTACTCGGGAGGCTGAGGCAGGAGAATGGCGTGAACCCGGGAGGCGGAGCTTGCAGTGAGCAGAGATCGCGCCACTGCACTCCAGCCTGGGCGACAGAGCGAGACTCCGTCTCAAAAAAAAAAAAAAAAAAAAAAAAAAGAAAAGAGTTAATTATTAGAACACAAATTCGATCAGCTGTTATTTGAGGATATCTCTTTTTGCTAGATATAGAATTAAAGAATATTTTGGCTAGACATGGAATTCTGGGTTAACAGTTTTCTTTCAGCTCTTGAAGTTCCCATTCCATTTTATTGTAGTCTCCATTTTTCTCTGAGAAGCAGTGAGCCATAATTTCTTTTGTTGTTCTCTTGTGTATAATATTACCTTTTTTCTTTGACTGTTTTTAAGATTTTCTGCTTATCTTTATTTTATTTTATTTTTATTATTTTTTGTTTTGAGATAGTCTTGCTCTGTCGCCCAGGCTGGAGTGCAGTGGTGCAATCTCAGCTCACTGCAACATCCACCTCCCAGGTCCAAGCCATTCTCCTGCTTCAGCCTCCGGAGTAGCTGGAATTACAGGTGCCCGCTACCATGCCCAGCTAGTTTTTGTATTTTTTAGTAGAGACAGAGTTTCACCATGTTGGCCAGGCTGGTCTCGAACTCCTGACCTCAAATGATTTGCCCTTCTTGGCCTCCCGAAGTGCTGGGATTACAGGCGTGAGCCACTGCTCCCAGCCTGTTTATCTCTAGTTTTCAGTATTTTGACTCTGTTCTGCCTACATATAGATTTATTTGCAGTCATTATGCTGGTTATTTTCCTGCATTTATTGATCTATAAGTTGATAGATTTCACTAATTTGGACTTTAAAGATCTTTTCATAATTTAATTTTCTTTTCTCTCTTTTTAGAATTCCAGTTATCTGTGTTGTCCCACAGTCCCTGAGGCTTTGTTTATTTTGGTTCAATCTTCTCTTTTTAAAATGGTAATTTCCCTCAAATCGTCAGCAAATTTATATTTTCTTTCTTTTTTTTTTAATTTTTTGCTTCCAATGTGTTGTTGAGTCCAACCAATCATTTTTCACTTTAGATAGTGCTCATTTTAGTTCCAAAATTTTCATTCGGTTTTGTTTTGTAGCTTCCATGTCTCCAGTGATATTCCACTTCCATTTGATTGCTGTGTAGTATTTCATTATATGGACATATCACACTGTATTTATTAGTTTTCTTAGAGAAAAATTGGGGTTTACTAGTTTGGGGGATTACAAAATGAAGCCACTCTAAACACAAATGCATAGGTTTTTGTACAAATTTAAGTTTCCATTTCACTAAGGTAAATACCAAGGAGAATTTCTGAGCCACATGGTAAATCTATGTTTTACTTTATACTATACAGGCACTTTGTTTTACAAATGTCTACCATTTTGCATTCCCACCAACTAAGTGTTAGGGATTTTAGCTATTCTACACCGTTAGCAGAACATGGCATTTTCAGTTAAAAAAAAAACAAAAAACATTCATCCCAAGAGATGTATAGTGGTATCTCATTGTGATTTTAATTTGCTTTTCCCTGATAACTAATAATAATGATCATCTTTTCTATGATTATTTTGCCATTCTCATATTTTCTTTGGTGAAGTGTCTATTAATGTCTTTTCTCATTTAAAAAATTGGGCTATTAGTTTTCATATTTTTGAGTTTTGAAAGTCTTTTTGTGTATTTTGTATGCAAGTTTTTTATTAGATATGGGATTTGTAATTATTTTCTCCCGATCTGTAAACTGTCTTTTTAATTTTTAAAGTCAGATAAAGTCCAATTGATCAACTTATATGTGCTTTGGGGAAAGGATTGATATTTTTTACTACATGTAAATAACTGATTGTTCTAGAACCACTTATGAAAAAGACTATCTTTTTTCCAAGGAAGCACTTTTGCGCCTTTGTAAAAAAAGCAATTAATCACATATATGTCAGTTTAACTCTAGCCTCTTTATTCTGTTCAATTGACATTTGTGTCTGTCCTTTTGATAGTATTCCACGTCTTCATTAATGTAGTTTTATAACTGAGTATTGAATCAGTTATTAAAATTCCTCAAAGTTGGTTCTATTTTGTAAAATCTGTTTTGGCTATTCTAGTTCCTTTGCCTTTCCATACAAATTTTAGAATCACTTTTCCTATTTCTAAAGATTCTGCCAGAATTTTCATTGAAATTGCATTGTATATATATTTTAGTTTAGAAAGAAATGAATTCTTAACAATATTAAGTCTTCTAATCCATGAACAAGGCATATCTTAACCTTTAATTAGAGGCATATATTAACCTTTAATTATGATATCTTTCATTTCTCATTTACCAGGATATCTTTCATTTACCAGTATCCTGTAATTTTTTACCATAAAGGTCTTTCACATTTTTGCTATAGTTATACCTAAGTATCATATTTTTTGGCATTATTATACATTTATACATTTATAAATTATACACTTATAAATTACATTAACATTTTCTGTTTCTAGTTTTTTGTTGCTATTGCATAGAAATGCAATTGATTTTTATATATTGACCTTGTGTCGAGCAACAAAGCTAAATTCACTTATTACTTCTAGTGATTGTTTTGGTTAATTCTTTATCGTTTTCTATGCAATCAACAATTGTAGAAAAAGGGAGCTTTTTTTCCTCCTTACATCCTTATGCCATCTATTTTTCTTGTTGTATTGTATTGGGTAAAGCATTAGTTATAATGTTGAATGGGAGTTATAACAGTAGATATTGTTTATTTATGATATAGTGGGAAAACATTCACTCCATTATTTTATTCCAAACTACAGACAGAATTTAGCGAGATGAATGTTCCAATACTGTATAACATAATCACATACATTCTATCATTTTTCCCATATTCTATGGAATGGAAAGAAGTTACAGGTCCAATCCACACTCAAGAGAAAGGGATCCCGCAAAAGCATGAACTCTCAGAGGAGTGGATCGGGGGTCACCTGAAGAGTCTGTCTATCATAGCAATGTTTGCTTTGGGATTTATAGTTAGCATCTTGTACCTATCACTGTTTACCCATAAGTAATATCACACCCTTTCCCACATGATATAAGAAATTCGTAATGACATACTTCTGTGTTTCCCTCCTGTCTATTGTGCTGTTGTTGCCATACATTTTACTTCTATGTATTTTATACATTTCACAATACATTGCTATTATTTTTATTTTAAGCAATCAATTATGTTCTAAAGATATTTTTAAAATGAGAAGAATATATATATATATTTTTAAGTGACATACTTATTATTTCTGGAGTTGTTTGTTCTTTTACATAGATCGAGTTTTTCATCTGATGTCGTTTTCTTTCTAACAGACTTTCCATAACATTTTTTGTAGTGCAGGGTAGCTAATGATAAATCCTTTCAGCTTTTGCTTGCCTATGAAAATCTTTGTTTTCTTCTTTTTCTTGAGACAGGGTCTTGCTCTGTCTCTGAGGCTGGAGTGCAGTGGTGCAATCATAGCTCACTGCAGCCTCGACCTCTTTGGGCTCAAATGATTCTCCTGCCTCAGCTTCCTCAGCAGCTGGGACTACAGGAACGCATCACCACACCCGGCTAATTTAATTTTTTTTTTTTTTTTTTGTAGAGATGGGGTTTCACAATGTTGCCCACACTAATCTTGAATTCCTGGCCTCAAGCGATCCTCCTACCTTAGCCTCCCAAAGTGTTGGTATTATAGGCATGAGCCACTGCACTCAGCCAGTTTTGTTTTTGAAAGACATTTTTGCTGAGTTTTTTTTTAATAGTAAGTTGACTTCTTTTCTTTCAGTACCTTAAAGATGTCCCACTGTTATTAACTTGTGTTCATTTTTACCAATGGGGAGACTTCTGTCATTCTTACCATTTTGTATGTAATGAGACTTTTTTTACTGGCTGGTTTTAAGATTTTCTCTCTATCACTGGTTTTAATATTTTCAACTATGATGCATTATGGTGCGGTTTTCTTCATATTTCTTGTATTTGTAGTTCCTTGAGTTTTAGGATCTGTGGGTTTCTAGTTTTTATCAACTTTGAATATTTTTGGCAATGATTTCATCAAGTGTGTTTTTCTATTTCTACTCTCTTTTTCTCTTCTTCATGTATTCTAGTTATACATAGACTAGGTTTCTTGAAGTTGTTCCATAACTCACTGATTCACTTTTCATTTTTTATCCCTTTTTTCTCTCTGTTTTTTATCTTGTCATTTTTATTTTTATAATTTCAAGTTTACCCCTTTGTCATCTATAATGTATAATGTATTTTTAATCCCATTCATTATATTTTAAATCTCCAACATTATGTTTTTTTGTACCTAGGAATGTTTTTGGAGTCCTTTACTTATGCTCCATATCTCTGCTTACCATGCTCACGCTTCCCTTTCTTTCTTATGCATATGGAATGTAGTTATAGGAACTGATTTAACATCTTTGTCTACTAATTATATTGTCGGTGTCACTTCTGGGTCTATTTTTATGGACGGAATTTTCTCCTTTCATTAAAATGTGAACACAAGATGGCTTTATTTCTTTGTAATAGGTGTTCCCCATTGCATTGTTATGGGATGATTAGATTGCAGTGTTATCAATGCTCTCATAAAGCAGCGGTAGCACCAGGAAAGCAAAGCTGATCCATCCTGAGGATCAAAGAAGATTTCCCAGAGGAGCATGGCATGTGAGCTGAGTGACCCAGAGTAAGCATAGACAAAGGGGAAAAAACAAGCAAAGGAAATTCCCAGTGGACAGAAGCACATACACAAAGCACGGAAATGAGAGAAGGGTATACTCCAGGGACACCAGGGAACTCACTGTAGCTGAACTCACTGTAGCTGTGGGTAGGAAATGGAAAGTGACCACGCCAGACTAGCACGTGTGCCCAGCCCGTGAGAACAGTTGCGCATTTGGCTGGAGAGCTTGAGCTTTGCTTTATTGGCCGTGGGAAGACTTTAGAAGGTGTTTTTAATTGTGGTAAACATACATAACATAAAATTTACCATTTTAACCATTTTAAATGTACAATTTAGTGAAATTAAGTATAATTACATTGTTTTGAAACTATCGTCACCATTCATCTCCAGAGTTTTTTCATCTCCCCAAATTGAAATTCTACATCCTCACTGTCTTAGTCTATTTCATGCTGCTGTAACAGGATACCTGAGACTGGGTAATTTATAAAGAAAAGAAATTTATTTCTTACAGTTCTGGAGGCTGGAAAGTCCAAGATCAAGGCATCGGCAGGTTTGGTGTCTGGTGAGGGCTGCTGTCTGCTTCCAGGTTGGCTCCATGAATGCTGGGCCTCACATGCTAAAAAATAGGAAGGCAAACTAGTTGAACACTGTGTGAAGCCTCTTTTATGAGGGTCTTAATCCCATTAACCAGGGAGGAGTCCTTATGGCCTAATCACCTCTAAAAAGCCCTGCTTCTTAATCTTACTACATTGGCAACATCTGCATTTTGGAGGGGACACATTCAAACCAAAGCCTTCCAATTCTGGCCCTGAAATACCTGCCAAAATTCATGACATGCATAATACATTTGTTTTATCCCAACACCCCCCAAAGTCTTCACGCATTTCAGCATGAGCTCAAAAGTTCAAAGTCCAGAGTCTCATCTAAATCGGATATGGGTTAGACTCAAGGCACGGTTCATCCTGAGGCAAATTTCCCTTTATCTGTGAGTCTGAAATCAAGCAAGTTATGGGATTCCAAAATACAATCATGGGACAGGCACAGGACAGAGACAGGAGAATAGGCAAGAAGAAAGGAGTAACAGGTACCAAGTTAGTCTAAACTCAACGAAGAGAACACTAAATCTCAAGACTTGAGAATTATCTTCTTTGACTCCATGTCCTGCCTTCAGGACAAAATGGGGTAGGGGCTGGGTCTCCAAGGCTTCCAGGGACCCTCTCTCTATTCATGCTGTAGCAGATCTCACAGGCTGGAGTTAAGTGCTTGCATCTCTCCCAGGCTGCCATTGCACATTGGGGCCCCTATACCTCTGAAGTCTTGGGAGCATGCATGGAACCCTGGGCTGCCAAATACTGAAACCCACACTTTCCTTCACATTCTGCCATCAGTAACTGGGAGTCTCATTCCTGTTTATGAAGGAATCATTATCTCCCATGAATGCCATGTTTACTGGAAGGAGTAACTTACTAACAATAGGTAACATGCAATGAGTGTCTTCTGGGAATGAGTGTCTTACAGGAGTGAACTGACTTGGTCCTTATAAAGAGCACTATCAAACAGATGCTATTATTCCAATATTAGAGTGAGGAAATAGGAGCTAGGGAAGCAAGGGCTTGCCTAAGGTCTTACAACAAGTGGAGGTGGAGCTGGGATTTGTCCAGGCAGATGACCCCTGACTTCACCACACAGATTTATGGAATTCGGCCACATGGTATCCATTAGCTGTTGAGACTCATCTCCTATCTCAACACTAGAGTGTACCTTAGGATTGGAGCATAAGGTGGGCCAGTCTTATAGGTTTGGCAAGTGTAGACGTAGACACACTGTTCTGTGAGGAAGGCCTGGGCTGAAATTCCTCAATAATAATCTTTGACAGCCAGAGGACCCACCCCTGGGCAGCATGTGCACTGCAGGTACAAGGTAGGGGAATTATGTTATGGGAGCAGTCGGCTGATGTGACACACACTTCTGCCTCCTGAGTAGAGGGCTGCTTGGCCCTGCAGTTGTCACAAGAAGCAAGAAACTTCTGTTACTTGGAGAAACAGGGCCCTATGGCAGTCTATTGCCTCCATTTTCCACCTGCCACCAAGCAGGTCTGCAGGATCCGGCCTCCTTTGGCAACCTCACTCCCTGCAATGCCCCCCGCCTATGTATCCTCAATGCTTCATCACACCAGAACCTTCCTGGAGTCTGTTTTTTTCCTAATTTCATCTTCAGTCTCTGCCGTGGTGTCCAGGTTTTGCTCACCTTAAACTGGAAGGCTCTTTCCACTCTTTCTCTATTGCCATTGTCTTATTCTTTCCCACTATGTGGCTTTCCAGATTCTGCCAGGCATAGAAAAGGAACACATGTCTTGGCGTCTGACATTTGGGTTGGGAACTTGACTTTGTCACCTACCAGCTGAGTGATGCTGCATGTGACACTGAAGTTCTCCAGTCTCAGTTTCCACATCTGTAAAATAGGGTGGTCCCATCTAACTTGCAGTATGGTAAGGTTGTGTATAAAAGGCAGCACCATGTCTGGTACATGCGGTTGTTAATCATGAAGGAATGGTGATGATCCACTATAGACTGACCAACTGAAATGTGGCAAATGCACATTTATATATTCATGTAAATGGAAACACAGATATTATATGCATTTGGTGAGGTTGGATATTCACACATGCCACTGCCCAGATGGACAAAGCAAATGTTGCCTCATTATCTACAACCTATTTTGTCCCATGAGCTCTCACCTGGCCTGGTAGTGGGAAAACTTACACTGGTTTAATTAGTGTTCTTTTGGTTGAGAATATATTCCTTCAGGTTAATGATAAGACTCTCATACTCCATGCTCCTCCTTACCCAGCCCGAGATGTGGCCTGTGTGCACAGCAGAGCTCACTGTTTCCTCATGTTAATTGGGAAGGAGGCATGCACTTCCCTGGGGCTCTTGCATTGTTCTCTTGGTGTTCACTGCCCCATACCTGCTTGGTCGCTGGCCCCATTGTAAGCATTGGCTGTTGCTTGGCTGGTGAGTTTATGGACTTAGCATTGGCATTGCTTGGCTAGACAGGTCGTGGACCTTTTTCTCAAGGGATGCTCAAGGCAGGTGGGCACCTCTGCTTTGCCCAACCTCAGCAGTCCACAGTGTTGTGTACACTCCCAGGGTCTATGACTCCCCTTAGTAATTCTTTGCCCCAATAAGCCCACCAGTGGCATCATGACCTACTGTCTACATACCTACACAAAATGGTAAGAAATGTCAGCTCTTTACCACCCCAGCAGCTTACCCAGGGGAAGAGGAGTAGAAATTAGGGAATTTTCTTGAGAATGCTTGTTTCAAGATGAGCATGGGTTAAAAGAGTTTTCGGACTGATGTATTTTTTTAAAAGTTTTTTGAGGGAAGCCAGCAAAACTCTCTTCAACTAAGGGTTTCTAAAAATAATAAAGGCCTTTCTATCCAATGGGGTCATGGAATTTTTTTATTCCTTTTGTAATTAAGCAGGGATGTGCATTCCTAACTCCGTTTAATCTATCATTCACATATCATGTGCCAGGGGCTGGCGCCGAAAAGTGAATTACATAATGAGTGAGTGGAAGACATTTTTTTTGTGACATAAGTATGCCTTAAATTACATATTGTTCATCTGGTTTTTAAAATATGGAGTTCTATTTTTTTGTGATTGTCAAATAGGTCTCAGAAAGCCTATAATTTCTCAGTGAGGATCAGAGGAACTTTTCTGCCTAACAGAGTGGAAGCTACTCTTCCGGTTCTCAAAGTATTGCTGTTTGGAGATCAGTGAGATTTATTTGTGTTTCATTAATCACTATTGCTTGAGGGTGAATAATACTAATAATGATAGTGATAGTAATATCTCGTGTCAGTCTGATTTCTTTGCTTAAAGGTACCAAGAGAGGCATGGGCATTGCATACTGAAATCTGGCATCTGGATACGTTGCATGCCTACTTGGAGGAGATGGAATCCAAAAGCTGTGATTTCAGAGGCTCATGAAGACAACTTGTGCTCACACAACAGTGATAATTTTGGTCTGGACTTCTTTTCATGAGAACATATTGAGAAAGATATAAGAGAAAGCAAACTCTCTTGCATAGGGTAACACAGATGATCATTTGTGGCTTCCTCACTAAGAACAAGGCACTGGGATTGCATGCTGTGGTCTCCATGGTGTTTTATCCTCACAACCTTGTGAGGCTGTGGGGCAGGTGAGGACCTTTTACAGTGGAGGAAGGTGAGACTCAAGGCAGTTGAACTCACAGACCCAGGGTCAGGCAGGCAGTGAGCCATTGAGCTGCCCTTGAAGCCCTGGTCTGAGTTAAAAAGCTGGGCCCAGAACTTTCACAGCAACCCTCAAGAAAGTGTTTCTGTTCCATTTTTACAGTAAGGTTTACAAAAGTTAATGAAGTTGTACCATTTCTCTAAATTTATTTTAAAATCTTTTTTATTCCCTGGATTATTCTGGAAAGTTGAAGGCATCTCCCAGCTAGTAAGTGTAATAGTAAGGCATCTCCCAGCTAGTAAGCTTAATAGTGCCATTCTATGAAACCTCTGGTTCCTCAGTGCTTCTTTCCTGCATAGTATCTCAAACATGAAAACAATCGTTTGGTTCAATGTTCCATGTGGATTAAACACTGATTTTTTTATTTAGGAAAAGACTATTTTTGACTGTTTCTTTCATGTATTTTATTTATTTATTTATTTATTATTTTATTTTAAATTCTGGGATACACGTGCAGGACATGCATAGGTAAATCTGTGCCATGGTGGTTTGCTGCACCTATCAACCCATCACCTAGATAATTAAGCCCCACATGTATTAGCTATTTATCCTAATGCTTTCCCTCCCTTGGCCCCGCCAACAGGCCCCAGTGTGTGTTGTTCCCCTCTCTGTGTCTGTGTGTTCTCATATTTCAGCTCCCACTTATAAGTGAGAATATGCAGTGTTTGGTTTTCTGTTCCTGTGTTAGTTTGCTGAGGATAATGGCTTCCAGCTCCATCCATGTCCCTGCAAAGAACATGATCTCGTTCCTTTTCATGACTATATAGTATTCCATCATGTATATGTACCATGTTTTCTTTATCTAATGTATCATTGATGGGCATTTGGGTTGATTCTATTTCTTTGCTATTGTGAATAGTGCTGCAATGAACATACATGTGCATGTATCTTTATAATTGAATGATTTATATTCCTATGGGTATATACCCAGTAATGGGATTGCTGGGTCAAATGGTATTCCTGCTTCTAGGTCTTTGAGAAGTTGCCACACTGTCTTCCACGGTGGTTGAACTAATTTACGTTTCCACCAACAGTGTAAAAGCGTTCCTATTTCTCCACCCCCTTGCCAGCATCTGTGTTTCTTGACTTTTTAATAATCGCCATTATCACTGGCGTGAGATGTTATCTCAGTGTGGTTTTGATTTGCATTTCTCTAATGATCAGTGGTGTTGAGCTTTTTGGCCACATACCTGTCTTCTTTTGAGAAGTGTCTTTTCATGTCTTCTTCTCACTTTTTAATGGGGTTGTTTTTTCTTGTAAATTTGTTTAAGTCCCTTGTAGATTCTGTATATTAGACCTTTGTCAGATGGATAGGTTGCAAAAATTTTTTCCATTCTGTAGGTTGTCTGTTTACTTTGAGGATAGTTTCACAAACTGTTCAGAAGCTCTTAAGTTTAATTAGATCCAATTTCTCAATTTTTGCTTTTGTTGTAATTGCTTTTGGTATTCTCCTCATGAAATCTTTGCTCATGCCTATATCCTGAATGGTATTGCCTATGTTTTCTTCTAGAGTTTTTATAGTTTTGGGTTTTACATTTAAGTCTTTAATCCATCTTGAGTTAATTTTTGTATAAAGTGTAAGGAAGGAGTCCAGTTTCCATTTTCTGTATATGGCTAGCCAGTTCTCCCAGCAACATTTGTTATATAGGGAATCCTTTCCCCATTGTTTGTTTTTGTCAGGTTTGTTGAAGATCAGATGGTTATAAATGTGTGGTCTTATTCTGAGATTTCTATTCTGTTCTATTGGTCTATGTGTCTGTTTTTGTACCAGTACCATATTGTTTTGGTTGCTATAGCCTTGTAGTATAGTTTGAAGTCAGGTAGCATGATACCTCTAGCTTTGTTCCTTTTGTTTAGCATTGTCTTGGCTATACCAGCTCTTTTTTGATTCCGTATGAATTTTAAAGTAGTTTTTTCTAATTCTGTGAAGACTATCAATGGTAGTTACATGGGAATAGCATTTGATTCTATAAATTACTTTGGGCAGTGTGGTCATTTTCACGATATTGATTCTTCCTATCCATGAGCATAGAATATTTTTCCATTTGTTTGTGCCCTCTCTAATTTCCTTGAGCAGAAACGCTGGTTTTTGAGGTCATGCCTCACTTTCTTTGCTGACGTAAGTATATTTAGTTTGTGGCAGTGTGTTTGCACTCTGTAGAGGGCAGCGTTGTCATTTTTTCACTTGTGATTGTCCACGTGACTGCCACCACGTGGAGTGCACCCAGCATTTAGCGCTCACAGTGCATGTGTGCTGAGGGGTGTCCTCACCTGCACAGATTCTGTAAGCAGATGTGCAGCTCTGACTTCAAATGGATATCAATACCAGACAAATCCCTTTCTGGTCAGTAGCAAAATTCCAAGAAGTTCAAATATAGGCTTGGAGATGGTAAGAGAGAAATTTTAATCTGAGGTAAACCTATGTGCTCATGTGAGAATGTTGTAGAGTCCTTTGTGCAAAATTTTATTACATAGCATATTAGAATTGATACATTTTATTGAGGCTTAACTTCACTAGTCCCTCAGGATGGACAGGGAGAGTGGTTCCAGGACTCCCTTGGATACCCATGCTCAAGTGTCTGATAGAAAATGGCATAGTATTTCCAAATAACCTATGCATATCCTCCCCTACACTTCAAATCATCACTAGATGGCTGATGATACCTAATGCAATATAAATGCTATGTAAATAGTTGTTATGCTGTATTTTAAAAATTTGTATTATTTTTAAATTGTTGTATTATTGTTGATTGATTGATTTCTAAATATTTTTGATCTGTGGTTGGTTGAATCAGTGGATGGAGAATCCATGGATACAGAGGACTGACTGCATATACAAAAATGTGTTAAGTGGAATTGAAATCAGATGCTGTAAAAGACAACAATATATTGGGTTTTGAAGAATGAATAGGAGTTCTTGGAGGGAGAGGAAATGGGGAGCTCAAATGCCCTGAATGTCCTAGATCTTATGGCTCCCTGGGCAATTGGCTCTCTTGAGTAGATGCAGGATTGTGAAATATGCCTTTTACAGACTAAATGACTCCAGGGAAGTTATTTTAAGGCCTGCTTTTATATCTCTTGCTAATCCACTGCTGCTCAGAATGTTAATGTAAGAACTTGATGATCTTTTTAACTGCTTTCTAACTTTAAGAGTCAGAGGAGTAATTAAGTGCCCTTTATGCGTTTAGTCCAAAGTGCTGTGGGAGAAGAGAAGGCACAACCTTGGTGAACCTAGAGATCTCCATGCTTTACTAAGAAGGTGATGTACACTGCCAAGGGAGGGAGGAGGGTGCACCAGCTCTCCATCCATATGCAAATGGGTGGGCCAAGAGTTTCCCCCAAGAGAGAAACCCATCAGTGCAGACTCCTCAGTGCCATCCCTAGGACAGGCTGACAGTAGAGGCACCATAGGGGTTTTTGAAAAGCAACGACCTCACATTCCACCCAGAGCAACATAGTCAGAATGTCTGGACTCTTAATACATTAAAATGAAGTGGATTAATTTCGAAACTTTATCTGGATAATATGTGTATCTGGGAAGGAAACCAGTGCTGCAGAAGGTCTTACGATAGAAAAGAATAGTACCCATTTCTAACTTGCCCCATTCTTTCCCACCCTCAGTCTTATTTTCCAAATGCAATTGCCTTTTCTTCTTTGGCTTCAGATTTTTTTTTTTTAAATAACTAAATGTTATAGTTTCATGTGAAGTTCTGTTTTTACCTCCGCAACCTCCACTCTCCTGCCTGCATCCTTAGAGGGGTCCACTCTCCTTGAATTGCTCTGCCATCCTATTTCATTTGTTTGCTTTTATTTTTTCCTAAGTGCTTATGATTATGTTCATCAAGGAGAAACCAACCTATGTTCCCCTTATCACATCGCTAAGAGCTTCCGGCTTCTTGTGCATGTTATTGAGAGGGCTGTATTCTATTTTTCTTGATGATTTTTTACGGAGAGCCCGCCATACCATCTTCTTTCATGGACTGCTGCACTGCTGGACAGCTGGAATCCTACAGTTTCTTTTTATTGGACTTTTGGTTAGGCCCATTGTTATTGCACTCTTTGTTTTCCTTTATCTTGAATTTCATTCCTCCTTTTGTTAGATTTTAGGTAATTTCTTCAGGAAGGGTATATGCGTGGCAAAATTTCTGAGTCTCTCTGTGTCTGAAAATATCTTTATTTTGCCTTCCTGTTGGATTAGTAATTTGGCTTTTGGCTTGGTATCAACTCTAGGATTGAAATAATTTCCCTCAGAACTTGGTGCTGTCGCACCATTGTGTCTTACGTAGGTGTTGCTAAAGAGAACTATGGTATCAGTCTGATTCTCAGGAGTTTCTTTTTTCTTTCTCTTTAAGCTTTTTAATCTTTTATTATTCTTGGTCTTCTGGAGTTTCAGAAACATGTGTTGACATGGGAGTTATTTTTCATTTATTCTGCTCAATTTGTGATGAGGTCTTTCAGTGCAATGACTTATGCTTCTCTCTAGCTCTGGGAAGTCACTCTTCTATTATTTCTTTACAATTCTTCTATTATTCCTTCACTCCTATTTTATGTCCTTTTTTCCTTGGAGCACCTTCATTGAAACTCAATGCCTCTTTTCTGTCATCTCCTCTAACTCCGTCTCTTGGAAAATACAATTTCCTGACATGATTTTCTAGGTATCCTAATTAAATATTTTTGGCAATCTTTTTTCTTCTTTTCCCAACAACTTGTTCTTATTATCTCTTCTTTTTTTTTAAATAGTATCCAATTCTTTTAAAAATTAAATCTAACATTTATTTTAACATTTTAGGATAAACATTGAAATTTTTGAGTTCTCTTCTGTCCCCTGATGGTAGATAAGTCTTTTTCCTGGCAAGGAATGCTGTTTGTGTATCATTGCCCCTGTTTCTGGCAGGGTTTGATTCAAGGTGAATGGGAGACAACCATTGACTCATCGCCTTCTCCCATCCACTGCAGCCCCTTCCCCATTGCCAAGGTTGGCTGTGCTGTATCCATGGCTCCAGCAATCACCCTAGAAGCCTCAGCTCCTTTCTGCTGTTCATGTGTGTGTTTTTACCTGGGTTCAATGTCAGGCCAAATGTTACCCGCCTCCCATTTGTTTCCCACCCTTGCTGACTGTGACCCTCTTCCTCTCCAGAATTCTGAGCTATAGCTCCTGTCACTCTGACCAAGTGGTAATAAGCTACCATTTGTCTTCCTTTATCTTCCATAAATTTGTTGGGTATCTTTTGACCACTGACGACTGCCTTCTCATGGTCCATGTTTCAATGTAGATTTCTTCCCGTTTATGCTTCTGCTGTCACTTTAGGGTCGTAGGAGAGAACACAAGAACGATGTGTGTGCCCAGCCCACCAACTAGGATACAAAGTCTCATCATGACATGAACTGCTGTCTGTATTATAAAAGTACAAGGAAGATGACGGTCAATGATAGGGGTAGAAGGAAATAGGTGGAAAGTTGCATGTAGGCTGGGTCTTGAAGTGTGATTGGTGCTATGAAGGGCAGGAGCAGGTTAGATGAGGGTAGACTGGGGACTCCAGTGGCACTATGAATAACAGTGGGACACCAGCACAGGCTTGCTGGAACAGGGGAGGCACAAACAGCAACAATCTTGTTCCCTCAACATTGTTCTCTCATCTGAGTACTCTGCAGTTCTGACTGAGCTTCTCCCTGAGAGTAGGCACAGCCCTGAGTCTTAGAGCAGAATCCCTGATGGCTGAGCACCAATGCATCTGCAGCCTGAAGCCTTCCTTGAGCTTCCTCCAGCCTGCAAGTCCCCTGGCAGCAGAGTGGGAATGATACAACGTGCTCTAAACAAGGTGAGGAAATCCAACAATAATTTGTGATAGCACATCTGGTGTCATAGGTAGCTCTGTACTCGCGTGGAAACATGGTGGGAGGCTGTTTGCAAATATGTACAAGTCTTGTCAAAGAAGTGTTTGTACAGCATAAATGGAGATAAGCGTCTCTAGAAATAGTGTTATTGCAATAACAGCTATTATTGATCATCTAAAAGTTTTAGACACTTTGTGGCACATAATTATCACAATGCTATGATAGGTGATGCTATTACCATTTTACATACCAAATCCCCAAGTCCAAAACAATTTATCTAAAGCACAAGATCATGTGCCAGTAATGGACAGAGGCAGGATCTGAGCTCCTGCCTGCCTCCTTTTCACTCATCTCTCTCAGTGCTTTGCACCACCACCCACACCCACCTCTTCTATGAGTCTTGCTTGCCTATACTTTCTCTGTTTCTCTGTAGTAGTCGAGGTTCTGATATTGGAAGTAGTAGAGGAAAGTGGGGCCTGGCTGATTTGTATAGTGCTATGGCAACCAGGGGCAGCCAAGTCTAGAAAGCCTGGCAGCTGCAAACAGGCTCTGCTTCAGTGCTGTGAGAGGACTTGGATGAAGTGCCTCTTGGAAGCTTGTTCTTGGAGTGAACACCAGTGAACCCCAGCATAGTCTTGACCTCATCCCATATCCTCTCTCATCCCTAATCCTCTGGCTCAGAGAAGGGAGGCACTGAGCAGGCTGCCGTGTAAAATGCAAAGAGAAAGGGAAAGATGCACTAAGAAAAACAAATACTGAGAAAGATTCACAACAGCAGCTTCCCCATCCCCAATTAAGTTAAGCCTTACTTCTTTAAGGAAAAAAATACACACACACACACACACACACACACACACACACACACACAGTATATGTAGCTCTACTACACTGCACATTCCACATTGCATTGCAGTTAATTCACTAGTTTAACTAATGTTTATTGAGCATCTGTTGTATGCCAGATGCTGTTCTAGGCTCTAAAGATATACAGTGGGCAAAACAAATACAAATTCTTGTCCTTGTGGAAACAATAGCCAGTTGAACAATGAGATGGGAATATCAAATGTGATTTTATATAATGACAAAAAGTCTATGTTAAGTAATACCATAAACAAAGGAAAATACTAAAAGACAGAGCACACACAAATTGCACTCCATATGCCACATAAAAATCTATGTGTGAAATAACACTTGCCAACTTACTTCATGCCACAACACATATAAAAGTAGAGAATATGAGCTCTGCATCATGTGGATGAATGGGGTAAATGGATGGGACTGCATGCATCCTTAGCGACAAGGCCTGAGGGATGGTGCCTCAGGCCATCCAGGCTGCCGGCTGAGTATTCACTACACTTCAGCGTCCTTACGACCCATGTGTGACACCTACCCATTGAGTACTATTAGAAGAGTTGGCATAACATACTAAAAGCTCCTACAAATTGAAAAAATGATAAACCATTTAATACAACTTATGGGAACATATGCTGAAGACGTGATTTACAGGACTTACAGAGAAAACACCAAAGCCTGACAACAGTATGAAAATATGCTCAACCTCACTAATAGACAGATGCAAACAAAACCATTTATTCTGCTTGTTCTTTTGCCAAATATCATCACCTAGCGCTAGAGATACTGGGGAAATGGGCACTCTTAGATCTTCCTGGGGGAAATGTAAGTTCAGTATTTCTGGAAAACAGTCTGGTCTGATGTGTTAGAATTAAAAATATGCCTACTGTATACAGGGACAGTCATTACGGCCATGTTTGTAATGGGAAAGAACTGGGAAGAACCTAAATACCCACTGATTAAAGACTGGTAAAATAATGATACGCCCAAGTACTGAGATCCTGTGCAGTTGTGAAAAACATCATGACGCGTTCCCTTTACACTGAAGTGGAAAGAGTGTCAAGATGTAATGTCAAAGGACAAAAGCCAAACATGGACCTCTGTGTGTGTCCAGTGCCAAGTGGCCCCCTCATGTCTGAAGATGTTACAAGCTTTTGGAATTCCAGAGGATCCCACAAGAGTGGAAGGAGTTTGTGCCTGTGTCCCCCTCAGCCGAGAGCTCCGTGAGGGAAGGACTGGCCCTTGATGAATGTCTGAGGTGTGGATGTATTCACCCCAAAGGAGGCAGCAGGTCCAGGATGCTAAATTCAAACCAGAGCAAATTCTGCTTCGGGAAACTGGTTCTGAATGAGAAGCTCAACATGGCCACGTGCACACCTGCTATGTGCACAGATAGCAAATAATAAGCCTGTTTTCCAAATCAGCCAGGGAAGCAGTGAGGAGAAGCTGCCTCATGTCGGCCACATGGAGCCACACTCCCTCACTCCTTCTCAGCAACCCTGAAAGCCAGGCCCTGCTTCTGATGGGGGGGCAACTTATCAGACAATACATGAGGCCTGTGCTGGGTATGAGGGGAGATATTTTATAGTTTTCTTTTTTCCTATGCATTTTAACACACTTTTGAATGCAATAAATAGATAATTTGGGATCTTGTCTTTCAACGTAACATAATGTACATATTTTTATGTTATTGTATTTTATAAATAAAATGGGCTACTATCCTTAGGTGCGTACATTGCTTACATTATTTTTCTTTACAACAAATAAAATTGTAATGAACATTTTTGAGCAAAGAAGCTTTTTGTTTGATAGAATTTCCCTAGGGTAGATCATAGGCAGTAGAATTAGTGCAGTCCAAGGTGGGTTTGTTTCAAATCTCTTGACGTATATGCATTGGACTCATGTATTTGAGTGGAGACCCCCCCATGTTCAAAGGCAGCACCATGACTGTTTTGAAAGCATAACCACAATTTGGGTCATTTCTACAAGTCCAATCCAAACACTGTGCACTGGGGCAAAGGCATAGAAAGAGGGTGGCCAGGCAGGCCACTGAGGCATGGAAGAGATGTGGTTTCTAAACCACTCACCTCCCCGCACCCGCATCCTTGGGGAGCATCCTTTGAAATGGTTCAAGGTGAGGAGGGAAGGGCAGGAGGGTTAGGTAGAGAGGGAAGGCCACTGAAGACAGCTGAGACTGGAGGGCATAAGGGAAGATTAGACATGAGGCTCCAGTGTGCAAAAAGAAAAAACAATAAAAGAGAAGAAGAAAAAGAATAGTGACTGGAAAGAGAAACTGAGGACCTAGAGACAGGTAGATCCTCATGCACTTGCAGAGTTCTGGGACCACATCAGGTTCATGTCTGACACAGTTTAGATGCCTTTATGGCCTGTGGCTTCTCAGGGGCCTAGGGGGAGGGAGGTTCTCTTGTTTCCACACATTACATGGAGGGCTGTGTGTGATTTGTGAATCAGCAGTCATAGGGCATACAGAAAAACCATTAAACCCTCAGCCTTAAAAATGACTCAGGCCATGACCCCAACTCAAGCATGCTCTCCCTCCTGGCACATGCCAGAGTGACCCTTCTCTATGCTGGAATTTTTATGGGGCAGTCATGTACTAGCTTTTTCCAAGTGCCTCTCAAGGATCCAGCCCTGAGAGGATTAAGACGTGGCCTCTGGCTTCCAGGAGCTTGCAGCCCCGAAAGGGACGTGCACCTCAGAACGATGGTGGGCCTGCCTTGTGCTCTATTCTGCCGGCAAGAATCAATTCCCAAAGCCAAGGGTCTAGGTGTCATTGTTCCAAGTGTGAGTCCTTTACGTTCAGTCCTTCATTGTATTTGCTTACCCATCAAATATCTATGGAGCCTTTGTTCTATGGCAGGCCCTGTCAAAGAGTAAAAAGTATGTGGAGTGAAAGATAGTCATGTCAAACATGATCCCTGTTCTCAAGAAGCCACATTCAAGACGGGGAGAGAAAGAAAAAAAACAGATTGCATAAGACTTGCCGTCTTAAGAAAAGTTCAGAGTGCTGGTTCTTATTTTACTTGTGTGGCTGGGATGAAGTGAGGGGACAATGAGGGATGGAAGCCAGGGATGATTGACCCCAAGAAAGAAGTGTGCAACTAAGAAGTGGGAGTATAATTAGGTACTGGCATCGGGCATCGTCCTTGACTCATGAAGAAGCAGCCATTGAAGTTCTGGCAGAAAGTACAGCCAGCAGAGAGGGTGCAGAGCATTCAAAGAGGGTGTGTGTCAGGGGTTAGTTTGGACTAATGTTAAATATTGAGCTTGTGTGATTAGTTACATTTTCCTTTACAAAGAGGCAGGATGGAAATGTTGAGCTGCTTTCTTTTGCACGTCTGGCTTAGACTGATCAGAACCATTAGAGTCCGGCAATTTTTTTTTTAAGCAAATATATGACTCTTAGCTTAAATGCTCACACACAAAAAATCCATAAATGCTCACAGCCAAGGAAATTTGTTAGCAGAAGTCTTTCCTAATAGTAAATTATGATTTCAAGGAATTCATGCAGGAGTACATACATTTTCCCACAGATAGCAAATTTGACCTTTGAAATAACATGTTTATCGTTGCAAATTTGACAGCCATAAAGCACTTTGCATATGAATTATCTTATTTGATACTGAACTCTGAACATTTGTTTTTCTCCTGAGGGCAATATACAAAAGTAGAAAGAGTGTCCAAAATGTGCCCATTGATAATTGAACAGTCAACTTAGTGGCCACCTAAGATACTTCCTTAATCTTTTTCAGTCAACCAACAGCAAACAACAAGAATTTCTGATCCAGAAACCATCAATATTCTGAAGTAACAGATGTGGTAACCTGCAGTATATTTTGGAAACTAATTGACTTATAAAACCACATGCATGGATTGCAAAGGAAGTCAATTCCTATAATTTCCTGAAAGAGGGGTATGTCCTGAGAATGGCCTGTGGATGACTAGGATTCCTGTGTGGAGGGAGAGGACTACAAGTCAGACCCAGATTTTAGACCCGCCTCTGCCACCATGTGGTCCAGTAACTCCTCCCTAGCCCTCTGTGCTTCATCTGTAAAATGAGTACTTTGGCACCACTTCTCATAGCTGAGTATACATTTGTTAAGCAGTTAAAAAGTGTTTAAGTCACTTTCACACACTTTGGTTTTATCTTTCACAGTGGTCCTGTGAAGTTGCTAGACCATGGTTTAGCGTTTGTAATAATAATAAAAAAAGGAATGGGAAACCCAGAAAAGTTCAGAGGCTTGTTCAGTGTCTCATAGCCAGAGCAAGGGCTCCTGGCTTTTGGGATTCCACATCCACTGCTCACATCTGGAGCCCCTCATGGCCTTCCAGAGGCACTGCTTGCATTGTAGCTGGCATCCGCTCAGCATCCTCTGGCATCCCCGCAGCATCCTCTGGCATCCCCGCAGCTCTGCTGGCTGCATAGTGCAGACCCTCTTTGGGCAGTGGCAAAGGATATTAAGGGCTGGCCTGGAAGGGAAAGGCCACAAGTGAGAATTTTAACAAAATCATATGAAATTTTAACTTAAAATATGATTTATTTTCTCTATGTTTCTAATGGTCAGAAACACCAAAATTTGTAGTCCTCAGATGTAAAGATTTTTTCCTGATGAGGGTGGGACATCTGCAGTCAAAATGAAAGTCAAATAAAGTTTTAAAACATAAGACTCATTTAATTTAGTCCACAACTTTAAATTTTTCTGTTGTTGTTTTCAATAGTGTTATTGAGATATAATTCACATACCATAAAATTGAATCATGGTTTTTAGTGTATTCACAGAGTTGCACAACCGTCACCATAGTCAAATTTAGAATATTTTCATTATTCCCCAAATATACCTGTAACGGTTGTTCAATTACTTCTCATTTCCCCTCAAACTACTCTCTACCCCATGTAAGCAATTGCTAATATCTGTTTCTATAGATTTGCATGTTCTAGACACTTCATATAACTGGAATTGTACAATCTGTGGTCTTTTGTATCTGATTTCTTTCACTTAGCATCGTATTTTCAAGTTTTATTCATGTAGAAGCATGTGTCAGTACAGAAGGTCCTCAAATAACATTGTTTCATTCAATGTAAATTCATTAGGATGCTGATGATTAAAAAACAAAGCATTTCTGGCTGGAGCCACTGTCTGAGTGAAGTTTGCACATTCTCCCCATGTATATGCATGAGTTTTCTTTGGGTACTCAAAGTTTTCTCCCACATCTCAAAGGAGTGCACACATTAGGTTAATGGGTGCCTAAATTGTCCCAGTCTGAGTAAGTGTGACCTGAGTGTGTGTGCCCTGCAATATAATAGCTTCCTGTCTGGGGCTGGTTCCGGCCTTGTGCCTGGAGTTGTTGGGACCTAGTATAGCCACCACCAACCCTAAGTTGGAGTAATTTGGTAAATAATTATCTTATTTGGTTTTTATTAATCTTTCTTACATGTACATATAGCTCACTATTACTTCAGTGTTTAATATTAGAATTGTCCCTTCTTTCCTTCCCTCTTTCCTTCCTTCCCTCCCTCCCTCATTCCCTCCCTCCTTCCTTCCTTTCCTCCTTCCTTCCCTCCCTCCCTCCTTCCTTCCTTCCTTCTTTCTCTCTCTCTTCTTCCTTCCCTCCCTCCCGCCCTCCTTCTTTTCCTTCCTTCCTTCCTTTTCTCTCTCTTTCTCTCCTTCCTTCATCCCTTCCTTCTTACCTTCCTTCCTTCCTTCTTTCTCTCTCTCTCCTTCCTTCCCTCCCTCCCTCCTTCTTTTCCTTCCTTCCTTCCCTCCTTCCTTCCTTCCTTCTTTTCTTCCTTCCTTCTCTCTCTCTCTTTCTCTCCTTCCTTCCTTCCTTCTTTCCTTCTCCTTCTTTCTTTCTTTCTTTCTTTCTTTCTTTCTTTCTCTCTTTCTCTCTTTCTTTTTCTCTCACCTTGTCAACCAGGATGGAGTGCACTGGCATGATCTTGGCTCACTGCAACCTCTGTCTCCTGGGTTCAAGCAACCCTCTTGCCTCAGCCTCCAGAGCAGCTGGGATAACAGGCGCCTGACACCATGCCCAGGTAATTTTTTGTATTTTTAGTAGAGATGGGGTTTCACTATGTTGACCAGGCTGGTCTCAAACTCCTGGCCTCAAGTGATCCACCCGCCTCGGCCTCCCAAATTGTTGAGATTACAGGCGTAAGCCACTGCGCTTGGCCTGTTTTGTGTCTTTATTTAGAAGTTTGGTGATATTTTTGTGACCAGAAATATGCCTTGGGAACTAAACCCTGTCTTATATCAGAGATGGTGGTAAAACTGGTTTAGTATGCATCATTTCACTTAAAATTGTAGTTTCCAAGAACCTATCAAGGACGTTAAGTGAGAACTTACTGTGCTTTCTGTTGCTGTTTCTGTTGCAATATTCTATTATTGCAACATACCTCCATTCACCATTATCCATTCACCAGTTGTTCCTACTTTTTGGCTATTATGAGCAATGCTGCTATGAAAATTTATTCTAAAGTCTTTGTGTGGAGACATGTTGTTATTATTCTTGGGAATATACATAGGTGTGGAATTAAGGAGTCAAATAGTAACTGTATGTTTAACTTTCTAAGGAACTGCCAAGTGTTTTCCAAACCTGTTGCATGATTTCACATTCCACCAACAATGTCTGAAGTTTCCAGTTTCTCCCCTTTTTGCAAACATGTCATCAGGTGCGTATGTGTGTGTGTGTGTGTGTGTGTGTGTGTGTGTGTGTGTGTAGCCATCCTAGTGGGTGCAAAGTGGATCTCATTGTGGCTTTTTAAATTTGCATTTCCTGGATGGCTAATGATGTTGAACACCTTTTCACATACTTATTGAATATTTGTGTATAATCTTTGGAGAATATCTTTTCAGATAATTTGCCCATTTAAAAGTTGGATTATTTGTTATCTTTTTTATCATTGAGTTGTAAGAGTTCTTTATATATTCTAGGAACAAGTTCCCCAGTACATATAGTATTTGCAAATGTTTTCTCCATTCTATGTGTCATTGTTTAGGTTTCTTGATATACTACAAAGCACAAGGTTTGTGATTTTTATGAGGTCATATTTGTCTATTTTATCTTTGTCATGAGCTTATAGTATCATAATCTGAGGAGGCCTTCCCTAAGCCAAGTTGTGAAGATCCTGTTTTATAGTTTTAGCTCTTCAGTTAGGTTCAGCCATTTACACAGATACAGTTTTGCTTCCTCCTTTCCAATATAAGAGCCTTTAAAATATATATGTATATTCCTGCCTAACTGCCCTGACTAGAACTTCCACCAAAATATTGAAAAAAATGTGGGAAAAGCAAACATCCTTGTCTTGTTTCTGTTCTATGGGTGAAAACATCCAGTCTTCACCATTAAGTGTGGATTTTTCATATGTGCCCTATATCAGTTCGATGAAGTTCCCTTCTATTTCTAGTTTGTTGAGTGTGTTTATCATAAAAGGGTGTTGGCACTTCTTAACCACTTTTTTCTGCATCTATGGAGATGATTACATGGTATATGCCCTTTATTGATATGGAGTATTACATTAACTGATTAAAACAATCTTGCATTGCTGGGATGAATCCCAATTAGTCGTGCTATATAATCTTTTTAATTTGTTGCTGGATTTTGTTGTCTGGTATTTTGTTGAGGACTTTAATGTTCACATTCATAAGAGATGTCTTTCTGGTTTCATATCAGTGTAATACTAGCCTCCAAGAATGAGTTGAAAAGTGCTTCTTTCTCATCTATTTTTTGGAAGTATTTATTAGAATTTATGTTTAAATGTTTGTTAGAATTCAATAGTTAATTATTCTGGGCTTATAATTTTTTTTCTGGAGTTACAAAATTGCTGTATATATGTAAAACATATATACATATAAACACACACACACACACATATATGTGTGTGTGTGCTTTTTGAGACAAGGTCTCACTCTGTCACCCAGGCTGGAGTGCAGTGGTGGAATTGTGGCTCACTGCGGGCTCTATACTGGGCTCAAGTGATTCTCCTGCCTCAGCCTCCTGAGTAGCTGGGACTACAGGCATGCCCCATCATACCTGGTTAATTTTTTTTTTTTTTTTGTAGAGACAGGGTCTCAATGTGTTGTTTAGGCTGGTCTGGAAATCTTGGGGTCAAGCGATCTTCCTGCCTTGGACTCCCAAATTGCTGGGATTACAGGTGTGAGCCACTGTGCTTGGCCAAATTGCTAATTGAATCTGTTGTCTAACTAAATCTATTCGATTTTCTATTTCTTCTTGTCAATTTCAACAGGTTGTGCCTTCTGGAAACTTTTCCATTTTACCTAAGTCATCTAACTTACTGACGTTGCTTTGTTTTATAATTTTTCAGATAACAGGAACTTGATTTGATGAAATGTTTCACTTTTAGGTTTCGTACCTTTGACATGGTTCAGGAAGAGCATACCGTTTCTGAAGTGAGACGAACCTAGGTGAAAGATCTCCCTCTGCTTCTAACTTGTTCTCGGGGGTGAATTTTAACTTCTCTCGACCTCTGTTTGGTTGTTGAGCCTTATTAGGCATCAAGGGCCATGGTAAGAGCTTCCCCCACATTATTTAATAACGAGGAGAATGTTCTCATTTAAAAATACGAAATGGAAGTCAAAGAGCTGACTTGAGAGGGTAGCACATCCTTTATGTGATGGAGCCAGGGTGCAATCCCAGGTCTGTGAGATTCCAGGACTCTTTACAACTCTATTTTATTGCCTTCAGATCTCCATTTGTGGGTTTACTTTAGGATCTGAACATGCATTGACTATGATACTTGATTCTGAATCATTTTGTTTCCTGTTGTTGTTATTGTGGTTTTTTTTTTTTTCATGCATTGGAACGTTCTTAAGGCCCTGCTTATATGGTTTCTTTTAAGGCACTTTTGCTTTCGTGGAACACAGCAAAAATAAACATGACTGCCATTCAGTGGGCTTAACATAAAAATACCTATTAGTGGCCAGGCACGGTGGCTCA
This sequence comes from Pongo abelii, assembly GCF_028885655.2. Classification (NCBI taxonomy): domain Eukaryota; kingdom Metazoa; phylum Chordata; class Mammalia; order Primates; family Hominidae; genus Pongo; species Pongo abelii. Next base: position 21,346,491 of record NC_071996.2, read on the forward strand.
CACCTGTAATCCCAACACATTGGGAGGCCAAGGCGGGAGGATCACCTCAGGTCAGGAGTTGAAGACCAGCCTCATCAACATGGTGAAACCCCGTCTCTTCTAAAAATACAAAAATTAGCCAGGCGTGGTGGCGGGAGCCTGTAATCCCAGCTACTTGGGAGGCTGGGACAGGAGAATCGCTTGAACTCAGGAGGCAGAGGTTGCAATGAGCAGAGATTGTGCCATTGCACTCCAGCTTGGGCAACAAGAGTGAAACTCCGTCTCAAAAAACAAACAAAAAACAAACAAACAAAAAACAACTATCAGTTGGACTTTATTGTTTCTATTTTGCTGAAAAGGAAACTGAGGTTCGAAATAGTTAAGTGTCTTTCCCAAGGTCCACAGCTTCCTCAGTTCTGTGATGTCTCTCACAGCTCTCTGGCTGGCTCCTTCTCATTTTGCCACTTCTCTCTTGGATTGCTCACGAGTCTTCTCCTGGCCTGCCATTCCCTAGCAGCCTCCTCCCCTCTCTCCTTGCAGTGCTGCCCAGGCCTGTTGAAAAGCAAATTTTATCACTTGGCACTTCTGGTGAGCATCCTTCAGTGGTTCCCAAGCTTTCAGTATATCATTCAGAAGTATTTCTTCAGGACTTAAGGCCTCCAGTGACCCAACCTGGCTGATCTTCTGGCTTCTTCTCCATCTCTAGGAGTGCACTTTGCTCCTGCCCTATGGAACTACATGTAGTCATCAGAAATATCATGCTGTTTAATTCTCTATGACTTTACACATGCTGTTACCTCTGCCTGAAGATTTCCTTCCCATTCTTTTGTTTTATTCAACCCTGCTTATTATTTGAAATCTTGTTCTTTCTTCAAAGCTTATTTGATACCCAACCTTCTCAGTCTCATTCTAGTGGCCCTATTGGGTGCTCTTAAAGTCTCTGGTTTATGGCCCTGTCTTATCTTTTGTCATGCTGCTAGAGCTGTTGACTTCTTTGCCTTCCCCTCTGGATTAAGAGCTCTTAGAAGGTAGAGAGCTGTGCATCTCAGGACCTAACATGGTGTGCATTTCAGTGTGGAGGCTTAACACTTTTTTTTTTTTCAAACCAGCTATGGTATGAACACCAAACAGTACAACTGGAAAAAAGAGCACTTTTCACTCTTGCCTGGGAATCCTATCAGGCAAATCCCTACACATTGCATTTATGCTTTATTGTCTTATTCAGATACTTGGCTGCAATCATTCAGACACTTCTCATCCATTAAATATAATTATAGGCTTTGTTGGACTAGCCAGATGTTAAGCATAGTGAAAAGCAGATGTCATTTCATCCAACAAAAAGGTTATAAACCTATTTATGTTGGCAGTCAACTACAAGTATTTGAATGATGGGTGAAGCAGACAGGTCTTTCTGTTGGTAAACCCAAGAATAAGGGCTCCTCTCAGGGGAAGGGCATCGGGTAACTGGGGTTGAGGTGGAGTTGCAGACTTGGTAGTAGTAGTAATGACCTGGCTAATTGTACCAGCTGCTTGAGATGATACATGTATCTCTTCTTGATACATGAAAGTTGTTATCCCAGGAGAGCACACCCAAGGTTCCAGACCTTCAGGGATTCTGACAGAGTGTGTTTGGAATGAGATTTCCTCCCTATCTCAGATGATGGTGCCAGGATCCACCCAGGCTCCCAGGCTAGAAACCTGGACATCAGCACTGAAGAGTTACTCCTTCTACTTCCTGCATCAAACAACCATCTAGTCTTGACCATTTTATCTCCCAAGAATTTCTTAAATATTCTCATTATTTCTAGTTCTATTAACATTGCCCTAGTCCATGTATCCCATTACCTCTTGGCTAGACTCCTTCCACAAGGGCCCCTAACTATTGTTCTCTGCTTGCAGGTACGGTCTGCCCCACTCACCCTCCATTCAATGGCTAACATAATCCTTCACACATAGCCCAAATTTGGACATGCCCCTCTCTCGTGTAGAGCCATCTAATGGTTTTCTATCTTCTGCTGGATTAAATCCAAGTCTCTTGGCATGGCACACAGGCCTTCCATTATTCCCCGTACCTCTTCAGTCTCTTGACTCTCCAATTCTGGCCTGAAAATGTCAGGTTTTAAACTGAATTATTTGTAGATTCCTGCTCGCATCCTCCTGTTTTAAAACTGCATAACATTATTTGTGTTGGTTCCACTGCCTGGAATTCCCTTTCCACCTTTTTCCCTCTAAACTGGTCTCATTTACTTAAAAGTATATTTTTTAATTGGGGCAAAATTTATGTAACAAAATTAACCTTTTTAAAGTAAGTAATTTAGTACATTTACACTGTTGTAAATCATGACCTCTATCTAATTCCAAAACATTTCATCACTCCAAAATAAAATCCCTTAAACACTAAGCAGTTACTTCCCACTTCATCCTTCCCCAGGACCTGAAAACCCTCAGTCTGCTTTCTGTTTCTCTGGATTTACCTATTCTGGATATTTTATATAAATGGAATCATATGATACGTGATGTTTTGGTTTTGGCTTCCTTTTCTTAGCATAATGTTCTTAAAGGTTTCTCTATGGTGTAGCATGTATCAGCCCTTCTTTGTTTTTTATCGCTCAATAATATTCCATTGTATGTATATACAACAATGTGTTTGCTTATCTCTTGATATTTGGGTTGTTTCCACATTTTGGCTATTGTAGTGCTGCTATGAACATTGATGTACAAGTATGTGTTTGAATACCTATTTTCAGTTCTTTTTCATACATACCTAGGAGTGGAGCTTTTGAATCACATGGTAAATCTATGTTTAAACTTTAGTAACTAGCACCATTCTATCTTTGCATCAGCAATGTAGGAAGGTTCCAATTGTCTCTAGATCTTGATTAACAATTATTATTTTCCATCTGTTTGATTATAGGCATCCTAGGGAGTGTTAAGTGGTATTGCATTTCCCTAGTGATTAGTGTGTTGGATACCTTTTCATTTGCTTGTTAGCCATTTGTATATCTTTTTTTGGGGTAATGTCTGTTCAAGTCCTTTGCCCATTTAAAAAGTTGAATTGTCTTTTTGTTGTTGACTTGTAAGAGCCCTTTACATGTTTTTGATACCAGACATTTATTAGCTATATCATTGTCAAATATTTTTCCCATTCCCTAGGTGGTATTTTCAATTACTTATTAATGTATTGATGCAAATGTTTTTAATTTTGATGAAATCCATTTTATGTATTTTTTTATTTTTTGCTTATTCTTTTGGTATTATATCTAAGAATTCACTAAAAAATTAAAGATAATGAAGATTTACTCCTATGTTTTCTTCTAATAGTTTTATAGTTTTAGCTCTTATATTTAGGAATTTGACCCATTTTGAGTTAATTTTTGTATAAGGTATAAGGTATGAGTTCAGATTTATTGTTTTGCATCTTGCTATTTAGTTATTCCAGTGCCACTTGTGAAGAGACAATTCTTTCCTCATGAAATGATCTTAGCACACTTGTCAACAATTAATTGACTATAGATGTATAGGTGTATTTATGGATTCTCAATTCTATTTCATTAGGCTAAATGTCTATCCTTTGCCAGTGCCACACTGTTTTGATTGCTGTAGCTTGTAGTAAGTTTTGAAATTGGTAATTGTGAGCCTTACAACTTTGTTCCTTGTCAAGACTGTTTTAGCTATTTAGGCATTCTTGCATTCCATATGAATTGGAGGATACACTTTTTCGTTTCCATACAAAAGGCTGTTGGGACTTTGACAGCAATTGCCTTGAATGTGAAGATTCCTTTGGGTAGTATTTCCATCTAAACAATATTAAGTGCTCCAAACCATGAGCATGGGATATACTTCCATTTATTTAAGCCTTTATTTTACAAATGTTTTCTAGTTTTAAGTGTTTATGTCTTTCACTTCCTTGGTAAAATTTATTGCTAGATAACTCATGCTTTTAGATTCTATTATTAAGGTAACTGTTTTCTTAATTACTTTTTCAAGGAATAGAACACAATAGATTTTTGTGTGTCACCTTACTTTACAATTTTGCTAAATTCATTTATTTACTTGAGTTGTTTTTTGTTTCTTTGAGATTGTCTATGCATGGGAGAGATGGTTTAACTTCTTCACTTCCAATTTTCACACTTTTTATTTCTTGTTCTTGTATAATTGCTCTGGTTAGAATTTCCAATACAATGTTGAATAGCACTGATAAAAGCAGACCTCCTTGTCTCGATCTTAGGGAAGATGCTTTCACTTAATTCACTACCGTTGAGTATGGTATTAGCTAAGGGTTTTTCACAAATGCTTTTGACGTATTGAGAAAATTCCTTTCTATTCTTAGTTTTCTGAGTGTGTGTGTGTTTAAAATCATGAATGGTTGTGGGATTGCACCAAATACCTTTTCTTTTGCATGAATTAATGAACATGTTCCTTTTGCTTTTTTCTATTAGTGTACTTTATTACATGGCAAACCAACTTATTTAAAGAGAGATACATGCTGCTTGGTCATTGCGTATAATACTCTTAATATGTGTTCATATTGAGTTTGATGGTATTTTGTACAGTTTTGGCACCTATAGTCATAAGAAATAGTAGTCTGTAGTTTTCTTCTTTTGTGGTGTCTTTCTTTGTCTGGCTTTGGTATCAGGGTAATGCTAACTTTGTAGCATGAGTTAGGAAGTATTCCCACCTCTTCTTTATTTGGAAGAATGTGACATGCATTGGTATTAATTCTACTTTGGATTTTCAGCAGAATTCATCAGCGAAGCCATCTGGTCCTAGATATTTGTTGTTGTTGTTGGGATGTGTTTGATTACAGATTCAATCTCTTGTTACAGGTGTGTTCAGATTTTCTATTTCTTATTGAGTCACTTTTGGTATTTGTGTGTTTCTAAGAATCTGTTTATTTCATCTGGGTTATATAATTTGTTTATGTGATACTCTTTATGATATTCTCTTAAAATATTTTTTGTATTCTGTAAGCTCAGTAGTAATGTCTCCACTTTCATTTCTGATTTTAGTTATTCATCTCTTTTCTATCTTTATCAGTTTAGCTAAATGTTTGTCAATTTTATTTGTGTTTTACACAGCCAACTTTCGGTTTTCTTGATTAGATTGTTTTTCTATTTTCTACTTCATTTATCTCTGCTCCAATTTTTATTATTTACTTCCCTATGCTAGATTTGGGATTAGTTTACTCCTTTTTTTCTAGTTTCTTAATATTATGGTTAGGTTATTGATTTAAGATTTTTCTTTCTTTTTAAGGTAGGCTTCACAGCTATAAATTTCCCTCTGAACATGACCTTCACTGCATCCTATAAGTTTTTGAAGGCTGTGTTTTTGTTTTCATTCATCTCAAAGTATTTTCCAATTTGTCATTTGATTTCTTCCTTGGCCCATTGATTGTCTAAAAGTGAGTTGTTTGATTTTTACATATTTATTAATTTTCTAATTTTTCTTCTGTGATTGACTTACTGCTTTATTTCACTGTGATTGGAGAGATATTTTGTATGATTTCAATTTTTAACAATTTATTACATCTTGGCCAGGCACGGTGACTCATGCCTGTAATCCCAGCACTTTGACAGGCCAGGGTGGGTGGATCACTTGAGGTCAGGAGTTCGAGACCAGCCTGGCCAATGTGGCAAAACCCCATCTCTGCTAAAAATACAAAAATTAGTTGGGCATGGTGGTGTGTGCCTATAATCCTAGCTTCTTGGGAAGCTGAGGCACGATAATCACTTGATCCTGGGAGGCAGAAGTTACAGCGAGCCTATGTTATACAACTGCACTCCAGCCTGGGCAAGAGAGTGAGATTCTGTCTCCAAAAAAAAATGAATTAATAAAATAAATAAATAAATAAATAAATTTATTACATCTTGTCTTATGTCTAGCATATGGTCTATGCTGAAGAATGCTTCATGTGTGCATGTGAAGAATGTGTAATCTGTTGTTGGGTGAAGTATTATTTATCTATCGTCTGTCTATCATCTGTTAGGTCTAGTTAGCTTATAGTGTTGTTCATATTCTCAATATATTTATTTATTTTCTGTTTAGATGTCATATCCATTATTGAAATGGTGTATTCAGGTCTCCCATTTAATTGTCCATTTCTCCTGTCAATTCTTGCTATGTTTGGTTTATATATTTGGGGGCTTTGAGGTTTGATTAATTTATGCTTATAATTGTTATATTTTCTTAATGAATTGACCATTTTGACAATATATAATCATGTTATTTATTTCTTGTAACAGTTTTTGAGTTAAAATCTATTAAGTCTGATATTAAATAGCTACTACAGATATTGCTTGGTTACTATTTGCAAACTAATTGTGTCTCTGAATCTAAAGTGAGTCTCTTATAGACAGCATATAATTAGATCATTTTAAAATCCGTTCTGTCAGTCTCTGATTTTTAATTGTCAAGTTTAAGCCATTTACATTTAAAGTGGTTGCCAATGAAGGACATGCTTCTTCCATTTTTTATTTTTTTTTGTATATTTTATATTATTTATAATTATTCTCATAATGTGTCTTTCATGTTTGGTTGATTTTTTCTAGTGTATCATTTGATTTCCTTTTATTTATATTTCTAAATTATTTTCTTAGTGATTACCATAGGCTAACAATTTAAAAACTTTAAATTTATAATATTCTAATTTGACTTGATAACAATTTAGTAGCATACAAAATTTAGTAGCATGCAAATATCTTCTCCCCTCTATATTGCTATTGTCACAGCATGTATCTTTATACATTGTGTGTTAATTTACATAGATTTATAATTATTGTTTTATTCATTTGTCTTTTAAATAATATAGAAAAAAGGAGGAGTTACAAATGACAAAAACAATTATGTTGTCTTTTATTTACTTAATTATTTACATTTATTGTAGCTCCTTATTTCTTCATACAATTTCAAGCCCTGGGCTAATGTTCTTTTATTTCAGCCTGAAGACTCCCTTTAGCATTTCTCGTATGGCAGATATAGTAGTGACAAACTTCCTCAACATTTTTTTAGTTGAGAATGCCTTAATTTCTCCTTCAATTTTGAATAATAGTTTTGCAAGAAGTATAATTTTTTATCTACTTAAAAATTTTAGAACTTTAAATATGTTATTGCACTGCCTTTTAGTCTCCATTGTTTCAGATGAGAAATTGGCTTTTAATGTTATTGAGAATGAATTGTATATGACAAATCACTATTTCTCTTAATCCTTTTAAAATATGCTCTTTGTTTTTGTCTTTCCACAATTTAATTATTATATGTCTTGGTGTGGGCCTTTGAGTTTATCCTACTTAGAGCCCACTGAGCTTTGTGCATGTGTAGGTTTATATTTTATATCAAATTTGGGGAGTTTTGGTCATTATTTCTTCAAATGATCTTTCTACTGCTTATTCTATTTTCCTGGGATTCTGACTATATATATATATATATATATATTTGATGATGGCTCCATGTTCTTTATGCTTTGTTAATTTTTCTTAATTCTTTTCTGCTATTCACTGAGTAATTCAATTACCCTATCTTTTTGTTTTCTGATTCTTTCTTCTGCCAGTTCAACTCTTCTGTTGAACCCCTCTAGTGAATTTTTATTCAGCATTTGTGCTTTTCAACTCTATATTTCTATATGGTTGCCTTTTATTGATGTTCTTTATTCGATTATACATTTACTTCTGATTTTCTTTAGTTACTTGTCCTTGTCTATGTTTTTCTTTAGCTCTCTGTTCATATTTAAGATTGTTGATTTAAAGGTTTGTCTAGTAAGTCCATATCTAGGCTTACTCAAAAGTGGTTTCTATAAATTTTCTTTATTCCTGTGAATAAACTATGCTTTCTTTTTTTTGTTTGCACTGAATTTTTTTGTTGAAGACTGAGCATTTTAAATATTATAATGTGGTAACTGTGGAAATCAGATTCACATCTGTCTTCAAAGTTTGCTGTTGTTGATTGTTGGGGGCCACCATAGTTATTAATTTGTTTAGTGACTTTTTCAACCTTTTTTGAAAGAAAAAACTGTATTTCTTGTCATCTGTGGTCACTGAAATCTCTGCTCCATTATCTTAGCAGTCAAGCAATGATCTGGCAAATATTTCCTTAAACACCTTGAGCAAAAAGACCTCCTCCCACAAATCTTTGGAGATCTCTGAGCCAAAATACACCTTCAGTGCTAAGCCTGTTCATCTACACCTCTGCCTTCACCTTCAACTTCTGCTTGTGCAGAGTCCAAAGTCAGCTAAAGGTGCAAGCCTAGGCTCCTCTCACAGTTCTGCTGAGCGTGTGTTTGGCCCTGGGGATGTGCATTGCACTCTGGATTCCCTAGCATCTGTGGCAGCCCTTCAAAGGCCTTAATTCCCTTAAGAATATTCCTTTAGAGTCTCAGCCTCGCTGCTGCTGCTGCTGCCGCCCAGAGACTGCTGAGGCCCTGTCCGTCCACTGCCACCACCCACTCCAGACACAGAACATCCAGTCACAGATAAAAATGAGCTGGTTCAGAAGGCCAAACTGGCCGATATGATGACATGGCAGCCTGCATGAAGTCTGTAACTGAGCAAGGAGCTGAATTATCCAATGAGGAGAGGAATCTTCTCCCAGTTGCTTATAAAAATGTTGTAGGAGCCCGTAGGTCATCTTGGAGGGTCGTCTCAAGTATTGAACAAAAGACAGAAGGTGCTAGAAAAAACAGCAGATGGCTCGAGAATACAGAGAGAAAATTGAGACGGAGCTAAGAGATATCTGCAATGATGTACTGTCTCTTTTGGAAAAGTTCTTAATCCCCGGTGCTTCACAAGCAGAGAGCAAAGTCTTCTATTTGAAAATGAAAGGAGATCACTACCGTTACTTGGCTGAGGTTGCTGCTGGTGATGACAAGAAAGGGATTGTGGATCAGTCACAACAAGCATACCAAGAAGCTTTTGAAATCAGCAAAAAGGAAATGCAACCAACACATCCTGTCAAACTGGGTCTGGCCCTTAACTTCTCTGTTCTTTTATGAGATTCTGAACTCCCCAGAGAAAGCCTGCTCTCTTGCAAAGACTGCTTTTGATGAAGCCATTGCTGAACTTGATACATTAAGTGAAGAGTCATCCAAAGACAGCATGCTAATAATGCAATTACTGAGAGACAACTTGACAGTGTGGACATCGGATACCCAAGGAGACGAAGCTGAAGCAGGAGAAGGAGGGGAAAATTAACCGGCCTTCCAACTTTTGTCCGCCTTATTCTAAAATTTACACAGTAGACCATTTGTCATCCATGCTGTCCCACAAATAGTTTTTTGTTTACAATTTATGACAGGTTTATGTTACTTCTATTTGAATTTCTATATTTCTTATGTGGTTTTTATGTTTAATATTAAGGAAGTAGAGCCAGTTAACATTTAGGGAGTTACCTGTTTTCATCTTGAGGTGGCCAATATGGGGATGTGGAATTTTTATACAAGTTATAAATGTTTGGCATAGTACTTTTGGTACATTGTGGCTTCACAAGGGCCAGTGTAAAACTGCTTCCATGTCTAAGCAAAGAAAACTGCCTACATATTGGTTTGTCCTGGTGGGGAATAAAAGGGAATCATTGGTTCCAGTCACAGGTGTAGTAATTGTGGGTACTTTAAGGTTTGGAGCACTTTACAAGGCTGTGGTAGAAACATACCCCATGTATACCACATGTTAAACCATGTATATCTGTAGAATACTGAATCTCAATGTGCACACCTTTGACTACAGCTGCAGAAGTTTTCCTTTAGACAAAGTTGTGACCCATTTCACTCTGGATAAGAGCAGAAACGGTTCACATTCCATTATTTGTAAAGTTACCTGCTGTTAGCTTTCATTATTTTTGCTACACTCATTTTATTTGTATTTAAATGTTTTAGGCAACCTAAGACCAAATGTAAAAGTAAAGATGCAGTAAAAATGAATTGCTTGGTATTCATTACTTCATGTATATCAAGCACAGCAGTAAAACAAAAACCCATGTATTTAACTTTTTTTAGGTTTTTTGCTTTTGTGATTTTTTTTTTTGATACTTGCCTAACATGCATATGCTGTAAAAATAGTTAACAGGGAAATAACTTGAGATGATGGCTAGCTTTGTTTAATGTCTTATGAAATTTTCATGAACAATCCAAGCATAATTGTTAAGAACAAGTGTATTAAATTCATGTAAGTGGAATAAAAGTTTTATGAATGGACTTTTCAACTACTTTCTCTACAGCTTTTCATGTAAATTAGTCTTTTGGTTCTGAAACTTCTCTGAAGGAAATTGTACATTTTTTGAAATTTATTCCTTATTCCCTCTTGGCAGGTAACGGGCTTTTACCAAGTTTAAACAAAAAATTTATCATAACAACAAAAAATACTACTAATATAACTACTGTTTCCATGTCCCATGATCCCGTCTCTTCCTCCGCACCCTGAAAAATATGAGTCCCTATTTTTTTCTGGGAGAGGGGAGATTGATTGGAAAAAAATGTAATATGTTCCATTTAAAATTTTGGTATATGGCATTTTCTAACTTAGGAAGCCACAATGTTCTTGGCCCATCATGACATTGGGTAGCATTAACTATAAGTTTTGTGCTTCCAAATCACTTTTTGGTTTTTAAGAATTTCTTGATACTCTTACAGCCTGCCTTCAATTTTGATCCTTTATTCTATTTGTCAGGTGCACAAGATTACCTTCCTTTTTTAGCCTTCTGTCTTGTCACCAACCATTCCTACTTGGTGGCCATGTACTTGGAAAAAGGCCACATGATCTTTCTGGCTCCACTCAATGTCTAAGGCATCCTGCTTCCTTTGCTTGCATCCCACAGACTATTTCCCTCATCCTATTTACTGCAGCAAATCTCTCCTTAGTTGATGAGATTGTGTTTATCTCCCTTTAAAACCCTACCTATCCTGAATGGTCTGTCATTGTCTGCCTTTAAAATCCTTCCTCTTTCTTCCTTCTCTATTCTCTAAATAATGGTGGGGCTAAATTATACCCAAAGCTCACTTTACAAAATATTTCCTCAGTGCTTTGCAGAAAACACCAAACAAAAATGCCATTTTAAAAGAGGTGTATTTTTTCTTTTAGAATGTAAGTGCCTCAAAAGCAGGGACAGTGTTTTCTGTATGTTCTATTGTGCCTAGTACACTGTAAATGCTTAATAAATACTGATGATGGGAGGCAGTGAGTCTTGATGATAAGGATGAGAAACTGAAATCCCAAACACTCTTTAGTTGCTTGTTTTATTATGACCTCAGATTAAATTGGGAAATATTGGCCCTTTTGAATAATTGTCCCAAATATTACATTCAAATAAAAGTGCAATGGAGAAAAAAAAAAGGCTATTCCTCTCCAGCTTTCTCCTTTCCAGCTGTTGGGTCTGTCCACCATCCCTTGCATTAGCTGGCCATCCATCTTTAAGTGCTTTCTACAGAGGCTGCCTGGAAAATCGCTCTATTCCAAGGGAGCACAGCAAAGGGAAAGCCTATCTATCAATCCCTCAGACAACCACTAGACAGGTCAAAATGCATAACCACAAGTTTTGAGAAAAAAATGTCTATATGGCCTCTCTGACACGAGCAAGCCATTCCAGGAATGCGAGTTGTCACCCCCACAGTTACTGCTGATCTAGGGAGTGGAAGATAGCAGGCAGGTAAGCAAAAACTGCCACAATGCTTTATCATCTGTTTTTAGCAGCCTCTTTCTTCATTAAGCATTCTTTGATTGCAGTATGTTTTTGACTGGATTCCAGAATCCCAAAAAAGTTGATTATTTCGGGCCAAGTGCAGTGGCTCAGCCTGTAATCCCAGCACTTTTGGAGGCCAAGGTGGGTGGATCACTTGAGGTCAGGAGTTCGATCGAGACCAGCCAGGCCAACATGGTGAAACCCTATCACTACTAAAAATACAAAAAATTAGCTGGGCATGGTGGTGTGGTGGTGATCGCCTGTAATCCCAGCTACTCGGGAGGCTGAGGCAGGAGAATCACTTGAACCTGGGAAGCAGAGGTTGCAGTGAGCCTAGATCACACCACTGCACTCTAGCCTGGGCAACAGAGTGAGACTGTCTCAAAAAATAAATAAATAAAGTTGATTATCTCCGATTTTGCAAGCTTAGTGGGTGCCTCATTTGGATGACCAATTTCTGAAGCACCCTAGTCCACCATTTCTGTGACATCACTTCACACTCACTATTTAAACTTATCAAGCAGATGTTTTTGTTTGTTTTTTTCCCTCCAGAAATCCTCCTTTAATTCTCCTGATAGTCATTTCTCTTCTTTTCTAAACTCCTTCTGCCTGTTAGTAGACTTTTATTATTGCACTGATCAAGTTGTATTTATTGTATTGCAATTTATTTATTATTGTTACATTTAACTTCTCTCTTAGAGTGGAAGATTCTTGAGGGCAGTAGTGACTTTTAACAGGGGAATCTGGCACTTAGAACAGAAACCAGTTCCTGGAACAGTGCTGGGCACATCATAGCTGCTAAAAAAATGCCTGCGTAATTTAATTGACACCAATTTCCTAGTTCATAGACAGGCATATAAACAGGGGTTTTAAAGTGATTAAACTCAAAAGAACAAAGTGCTCAAGCATCCACTGAGAACTCTACAATGAAGACTACTTTGCTCATTTGCTGAGAGAAAATAACTTCTTTCTTCTTTGCTGTTTCGGTCTCTCTTGTGTTATAAACTATCCTGAGAGGAGATTCATTTTATTTCCACATAAAAAGACTGGGCAGAGGGAAGGCACTATAAACTAGATTAGCACTTCAGGAAACTGTCTTATAACACACCCTATTCTGGCCTTTGTGGATGATGGTATAGCAATGGGAACCCATGAGACATTTTCTTCTTCCTTTTACTTTTCCTCCCTCTGGTCATCCTCCTTCTCCCCCTTCCTTCAAAATTTAGTCATTATAATTTTCTGGCTCTGCTAGTTGGTTTTCATATATTTTTTTTAACCGCACATAATTCTCACAGGAGCATGATAGGCACACATAATATCTCTGCTGGCTGTGTTCCCAGCCTCATCTTGTGTCTAGTGCAGGGGCCAATCACACATGGTACTAAATGAATGGGTATGCTGAGGTAAAGGAGGGTGGTACATAGCGTTTCAGCTGCTCTTCTCCAGGTAGAATTCACGGTACTTTGTGTTCAAATCTACACTGAATGTGCCTCTAACCACTGGACATACTTAGTCTACACGGCTTGCTTTCCCATACAACTAAGAGCTCCCCAAGATTCATGACAGTGTCTCATTGATCTTTGTGTCTCTGGGGACAGAACAATTTATCCAAGAAACATTTATGAATGAAGAATGAATATATTAGCAAGGCAAATTCTAGAGGGATTTAAGTCAGACTGAGGAATCTAGGCTGAATATAGCAACTGTCATTCTACCCTGTGTGATGGTATAAGTGGGCCAAACTCTCAAAAATATGTCTTGAGGGGAACTGTGGAGTTTCACCAAAGAAATCTGTGAGTACCAGTGACAGTAGGAATTCCTTTTTCTAGTTTTCTTAATTTCCTTTTTCTGCCAGAAAATATTATGAGTATACTCTTGTGAGAGGTGTTTTGTCTCTCTCCTGAGCGGTATATTGTTGTGGCTTGCAAGCCACCCACAAAACTAATACTGGTTGCATTAAGATAGGCATTAATGACCAGTAAAACATTGCTTTAGTTATACATGCCAAACGTGAGACTTAGATCTGCTCCTTGATAGACTCGTTTGCAAATAGTTTGAACATATTGTGTTCGAATACATATCAGTCATCATGAGCTAATTACCAAAATATATATTCTCAACTCTTGAGAGGACCATTGTATAGGATGGCATACCATCTCTTAAGATTTATTTCACTCTGCTATTTTGGAATGAGGAAATCATTGATAAAATCTGGTTGCTATAAGTTTCAAACTGTACATTAGATTGCTATTGATATGGTCTGACCCCCACTGGCTGCTATGCCCCAGTGCTTAGGCTGTACGCCTCTTCTGTGATCTCACACCTGGAGGAAGGTCTTCTCAGATGCCATGGATTCTGGAACCTCAGGAACTTCTGTTTTGATAGATTCTTCACGCATAGTCTGAGGATCTACTTTGTGTCCATGTCTGCCTGATGCTGTAGAAGAAGGAAACCAACATTTGCTGAATTATTTCTACGAGACCCACAATGTGCTAAATGCGTTATACTGCAAAGCTCATTTATTCTTTTTTAAAAAGCCTGTGAGATAGGTGCTCTGATCCATTTTCTACACATGAAAGAATCGAGGTTCAGATAATTTAGGACAATAACTAACAAATGTGTTTGTTATTTTTTATACTCCCGTGTGATGGTTAATACTGAATGTCAACTTGATTGGACTGAAGGATGCAAAGGATTGATCCTGGATATGTCTGTGAGGATGTTGCCAAAGGAGATTAACATTTGAGTCAGTGGGCTGGGGAAGGCAGACCCACCCTTAATTTGGTTGGCACCATCTAATCAGCTGCCGGAGAATGTAAAGCAGGCAGAAAAATGTGAAAAGGAGAGACTAGCCGAGCCTCCCAGCCTACCTCTTTCTCCTATGCTGGATGCTTCCTGATCTTGAACATCGGACTCCAAGTTCTTCAGTTTTGAGACTTGGACTGGCTCTCCCTGCTCCTCAGGCTTGCAGACAGCCTATTGTGGGACCTTGTGATTGTGTAAGTTAACACTTAAAAAACTTCCCTTTATATATATATATACACACACATATATATATATATATAATTGGTTCTGTCCATCTAGAGAACCCCCTTACTACCACTATATCTATTTCTGCCCTTCTCTGTCTTGCCCTGTACCCCAGGAGGCTAGCTGCTATGGGCTGAGACACCTGGGCTTCCACATCAGCTAGTTTCCAGTTGGCTTGGTCAATGGGAGTTACTGGCAGGAGGTCAGAGGGTGGAAGGAGTATTTGGTATTATTCAACCTCCTTTCCTACTTTTGGCCAAGGTTCCAGCAGTTGCTGCCTCTCCCCATGACTTCAGCAACTGTCACTCTTGGTGACTCCAGGTCTTGATAGGCCCTGATAACAGCAATTCTTTCCCTGGTCCTTTAGGGCTAGGGTTGATAATGACTTCCACATTTTCATAGTCTCTGGATGCCTCAACATTCCCGGTTTTCTTTATCTTAGCCCATATTCTGTAAGTTACATTTTATTAAAGTGTCTGAGACATTTGAAGTAGAATCTGTTTTCTGCTGAAGCCTTAACTGATACTCCAAATATCATAGTTGATAAATACTATGCTGGAATTGGAATTCTATCTCCTTTTTCTTTCTATTTCCTAAGTTTTTCTATCTTAAGTCTTTCTATCTTTTAAGATTGTGTTCTCTCCGCTGGCTTACATTGTCTCATTATTTCATTTTATGTGAAGTGATTTTAGGAGCTTCTCTCTGAAGGAAGATGCTGAGGCCACTGAGCTCAGCCTGACATAGTCTTGCAAACAGTGGTGCCAGACACGAATGTGAGTCAACCTAAGAAGTAAATCCAATATTTAACCAAGCATAGCTGAAAAATCAAATTGAGGATGCAAGGATACCATTAATTAAACAAGAAAGAAACATGAATGATTAAACAACATCGAAGTGGTATTTGAATGACTTTTGTTTTAGATGCTGTGTTGCAAACATACTTTCAGAAAATAGTTTACTTCCCTGTCCCAGGAGTATCTTTCCTCTCATCTTTGGCATTCTCACGGCCGATTTGTCTCGTAAGAAATTCCTTTAAGTCCCAGGCATTTCCATGACTCTATTCTTTTCTACCTCATCTCAATGGTATCCAGTATTTTTCTCCAGTCTAGGGGCTGGGTCACAGATGAGATGTGGCTTATCGGTGGTGTTATTTCTACTGCAGCTCTACTGTCCTTCATTATTTTGCGTTCTAGTTTCTTTTCATTTCTTTCACATATCATGTCTAAAATTATTGCTTTACTGAAAGACCCTTTGGGGTAAAATATTTTATTTTCTTTTATGTAAATATTCTTCCTGCTCAAGGCCAGAGGGACAATATATGTTTAATTTCAGTGGCCTTCCTGCTGCTTGTCTCCATTTCACATACTTGGGTAATATGCTATATGATATTCTTTCTTCCAGTTTTGCTAAAGTATAATTGACTTATACTAAAGTGCAAATATTTTAAGTGGACAAAATGATGAATTTTGACATATATGTGTTTTTGTGTAAGTAAAAGAGACAACAATATCACAGTGTCTTGACTACTGCAGCTTTATAAGAAGGTTTGAAGTCAGGTAGCATTAGTTATCTAGCTTTGCTCTTCAGTATTGTGTTGGCTTCTATCTTTCCATATATAAAGATATTTCTTATATTGTATTGTCTTTTATCTTTCCATATAAACTTTAAGATTAGTTTTTTGATATCCACAAAATAACTTGCTGTGGTTTTGATTGCGACTGCTTTGAGTCTGTACATCAGGTTGGGAAGAACTGACATCTTAAGCAAATTGAGTCTCTCTTTGTGTGAATATCAACTATCTCTTAATTTATTTATATCTTTAATTTCTTTCATCAGAATTTTGTGGACTTTCTTAAACAGATCATTGTATATATTTTGTTAGGTTTATACCTAAGTATTTCATTTTTTGATGCTAATGTAAAAGGTATTGTATTTTAAATTTCAAATGCAGTTATTCATTACTAGCATACAAGAAATAGATGTTTTAATATTAACTTTGTATCTTGCAACCTTGTGATAATTGCTTATTAGTTCCTGGTGGGGTTTTTTTTGGTCATTTCTTTGAGATTTACTATATAAACAATCACGTCATCCATAAACAAAGAGTTTTATTTCTTCTTTCTTAATCTGTATACCTTTTATTTTCTTCTATTATCTTATTGCATTAGCTAAGACTCCCAGGACAATGTTGATTGAAGTGGTGAGAGGCAACATCCTTGTTTTGTTCCCAAACTTAGGCAGAAAGCATCTAGTTTCTCACTAAGCTAAGTATAGTCTTAGCTGTGGCTTTTCTGTAGATGTTCTTTATCAAGTGAACAAAGTTTCCCGTATTGTAGCTTGCTGAGAGTTCATATCATGAATGCATGTTGAATCCTGTCAAATGCTTTCTTTTACTGATCATATAATTGTTCTTCTTTAGCCTTTGAATGTAATTGGTTATATTAATAGATTTTTGAATGTTAAACCAGCCTTGAACACCTGGGACAAATCCCACTTGATTGTGGTGAATAATAATTCTTTGTATACATTGTTGGATCCAGTGTGCTAATATTTTGTTTTTATGTTCAGCAGCAATTTTGTATATATGTTCATGAGAATTTCATATAAATGGAAACAGGCAATTTGGAGGGAGATCTGGCTTCTTATACTTAGCACAATTTTGAGTCTCAAACATGTTGCTTGTATCAGTAGTATATTTCTTTTTTTTGTTATATTTGCTTTAAATAGCTAATTCTCCCTCAATAAGATTTATTAACAATATATAAGAAAAATAGCTTTTTGTATTTATGTATACATTGAACATTTCTATTGCTCTTTATTATTTCTTGAAGATCTGTTTCTACTTTCCTTTCAATCTCAAGGTCTTCATTTAACATTTCTTGGGTGCAGGTCTAAGAGTGATATATTTTCTCAGGTTTTCCATCTGCAAAACCTCTTTATTTAAAAAATTTTTTTACTAGGTATTGTATTCTAGGTTGACTTTTTAATCTATTACTTTGAAGATGGTGCTCCACTGTCTTCTGCCATGCCTTATTTCCAATGAGAAACCGTCTATCATTCTCACACGTGTTCTGTTCATAATGTGTCTATTTTCTCTGGCTGCTTGTATTAGTACATTCTTGCATTGCTATAATGAACTACATATGACTGGTTAATTTATAAAGAAAAGAGGTTTAATTAACTCACTGTTCCACAGGCTATACAAGAAGCATGGCTGGGGAGGCCTCAGGAAACTTACAATCATGGCAGATACTTTTAGAAACTCAGCATTTACCTAGATATGTTCTCTGAGATGCAGTGCCATAAGATGCCTCTTAGTGAATACGTGTTCGTGGTCAGCGAGTGTGGGTAATGCTGTACCCTGCATACAGTGTCTTTCTTTATCTTGCTTTTCCGGAGATGCACAAACATGTTAATGTAGTAAAGACAGAATTTTGTTTAGCCCCAAAGTTTTAAAACAACTTTGAATATGGAACACATTTTTCCCCATGATTCATCTAGTAACATTCAAAGAAAGTATTATTCCATAGATCACATTTTGGGAAATGCCTCATTAGGTTGTCAGTGTTTTCAACGTGCTTAATGGCAGCGTGAGAGTAAGAAAGCCAAGTGTTGTGCTATGGGGCTGTGGCTACCAGTGGCTACGGCAAGTCAATACGTTCAGCTCCATGGGAGGAGCTGCCACTCTTGATTTATACTGCTTTGATAACTTGCTTTTTTAAAATAACTGATACATGAATGATTTCATATTACCCTGCGCTGACAAAGATTTGTTCTGACCTTCTACTGGGAGCTAATCAGAAATCCAATTTGAAGTTAAGCCAACAAACTCCTGGTTCTCCTTCTTTTCCTTATTTATCGATAGCATTAATAAAATCCAAAGGACTCTCTTGTCCTTTTAAATCTTGCCAATATAAAGCAATATATCTTATATATAAGATCCCACTCTATTCTAGGTGAAATAGATTTCCCACTCTATGCTAGGTGAAATCTTAAACATAAATCTCACCTATAGCAGGGTGGGCTGTTACACATAAGATAAGTAATATATAATACATAATTCTATGATGGAGTCCAATTTTAACAGACAAAGAAACAAAGGATAAAATAATTTTAAAAACTTGCTTATGGTCAAATAGAAGTGGAGCCAGAATTCTAAGGTAGGTATTTCTAACTCAAACACAGTGGAGTGTTCCACCCTAAATCTTACTTCCCAGAAAGTGTTGTTTCCCTGCCTTTATGGTTTAACAAAAAATATGCTGTGCAATAAAATATACCCAAACAAAATTGTTTAAAACAGGTACTTTTTCTCATGAGTCTGTGGATTGGCTACTCTGGGTTAAACTCTGCTCTGTGCATCTATTATTCCCTTTTGGAAGCCAGTAGGTTAGTTGGAGCAAGCTCTTCTCATGGTGACTGCAGAGGTGCAACAAGGCAAGGGAATCAAGAAGCTGCTTCTCAAGCCTTTGATCACTTTAGACCCCCTATCTTTTCATTGGTATCTTATTATTTTCATCCTTTTAAGAGTGTCTTTTTCTGAAGTGGAAGCATCACTTGAGCCCAGGGGGTTGAGGCTGCAGTGAGCTATGGTTGTACCACTGTACTCCAGCCTGGGTGACAGAGCAAGAGCCTGTTTTTAAAAAAGTGTCTTTTGAAGATCAGAAGTTTTTAATTTTGATGAAATTCAATTTATATATTGTTTACTCAACTGCGTTTTTTGGCATAGTATCTAACAACACTTTGCAGAATTCAATGTTATGTCGATTGTCTACTATGTCTTCTTCTAGAAGTTTCATACACTTTACATTTAGGTCTATGACAATTTTAATATAATTTTTCAATAGGGTGTAAACACATGGTTCAGTTTCTTTATTTTTAATTACTTTGCCATAGATATTCAATTATTCCAGCATAATTTGTTGAAAGCACAATTCTTTCTTCAGTAAGTTGTTTTTCTACCTTTGTTAAAGATAAACTCACAATAGATATGTGGTATAACTCTGGGTATTCTGTTCTGTTCGATCTTTTCTTCAATAACACCATATTTATCACCACAACTTTATAATATCAGGTAGCAGGAGTACACTAACTCTTCTTTTTCTGAATAGCTTTTGACAATTCTAGTTTCTTTTCCATATAAATTCTAGACTCAACTTGTCAACCATGTGTGAAATCATATATAGAATATTGGCACATTGATATGTGTTGTTTCCTGGGACCTTGGTAAAGCCACTTGTTAGTTCTACATACAGAAAGAGTTTTAGTTCTTCTTTTGTGAACCTATATGCCTTTTATTTTTTTTTCTTGCTTTATTTTGCTGACCAAGATCTTCAGTTAAAAAAAAAAAAAAACAGCTGTGCATGGTAGCTCACATCTATAATCTGAGCACTTTGGGAGGCTGCAGGTGGGAGCATCATTTGAGCCCAGGAGATTGAGACCATGTTGGGCAATAAAGTGAGACCCTGTCTCTACAAAAAAGAAAAATATTAGCAGGATGTAGTGCCACAAACTTTTGGTCCCAGCTACATGGGAGGCTGAGGTGGGAGGATCCCTTGAGCCTGGGCAGTCAAGGCTGCAGTGAGCCATAATCACACTACTGCACTCCAGCCTGGGCAACAGAGTGAGATCCTGTTAAAAAAAAAAAACAATTAAAATGGTGAGAACAGATATCCTTGGATGTTATTATTTTCAGAGAAAAGCATTTAATACTTCATCATTGTGTATGACATTAAGTGTAGGTTATTTTGTAGATGTTCTTTAGGAAGTTGAGGAAGTTCCCTTTTATTCCCAGTATGCTTAGAATTTTTATCACAAATGGATGTGTATGTTGTCAAAGACTTTTTCTATATCTATAGATCTATTGGTTTATTTTTCTGTTAACAGGGTGAATTGCATTGATCAAATTTTGCATGTTGATCCAGACTTACATTCATAAGTCACACTTGGTGATGATGTATTATCCCTTTTATGAATTGTTGAAATTGGTTTGCTAGTATGTTGTCGAGAATTTTTGCATTAATGTTCATGTGGGATACTATTCTTTAGTTTTCTTTTTCTTGCACCGTCATTGTCTCATTTGGTATCTTGGTAACATAATACCAAATGAGCTAATAAAATAGTTGAGAAACAGCCCTTACTTTATATATTCTGAAAT
This sequence comes from Pongo abelii, assembly GCF_028885655.2. Lineage (NCBI taxonomy): Eukaryota > Metazoa > Chordata > Mammalia > Primates > Hominidae > Pongo > Pongo abelii. The sequence goes on from NC_071996.2 coordinate 21,367,315, forward strand.
ATTTTCATAGGATTTGTACTTTTCACTTTTTAAATGTGTGGAAGAATTCAATAGTAAAACTAACAGTCTGTGAAATTTTCTTTGCTGAATGTCTTTCCTATAAATGTAATTTTTTTTCTTTTCTTTCCTATTTTTATTTTTTTTTTAAAGACAGAGTCTTGCTGTCACTCAGGCTGGAGTGCAGTGATGCAAACATGGCTCACTGTAGCCTCAACCTCCCAGGCCCAAGCATCCCCGACCTCAGCCTCTGGAGTGACTGGGACCACAGGCACATGCCACCACACTTAGCTAATATTTTTATTATTTGTAGCAATGGGGTCTTGCTATGTGGACCAGGATGATCTCAAACCCCTGGGCTCAAGTGATCCTCCCACCTTGGCCTCCCAAATTGCTGGGGTTTCAGGTGCAAACCACCACTCTCAGCTTATTTAATTTCTTTAATAAATATTTTACTATCCAAGATGTTTGTGTCTTCTTGAATGAGTTTAGTATTTCAAAGTACTTTTCTAGTTCATTTAACATGTCAAATTCATGAGCATAGAGTTTGTAGTAGTTCGTTATCCTTTTTAGTTGGTCTGTAGAATTTGCCATGATGTGTTTCTTTCATTTCTGATACTTTAAATTCATGTTTTCTTTATTTTTGGTTAGTCTAGGTAGAGGTTTATCAATGTAATTAATTTTTTTCAAAGGTCCAGCTTTTGGTTTTATTGATTATCTCTATTTTAGGGAAGAAAGAAAGTTCTCAATTTCATCAATTTGTGGTAATATTATTATTATTTACTTTCCTCTGCTTATTTTCAATTTAATTTGATTTTTAAAAGTTTCTTAAGGTACCCTAATCATTGATTTGAGATTTTTTCTTTTATAATATGAAGACTTAATGCTATAAAATTTTCTCCAACCACTGTTTCAGCAGCATTCCACACAGCATGCACTTTGTTATATTTTATTTTCATTTTCATTCATTTTAAACCATTTTCTAATTTTCCTTGTAATTTGTTCTTTGAGCCATTGACTAGAAATGTGCTATGTAATTTTCAAATATTTGCAGATACCTTGATTTCTTCTTAATTCTATAATATATGAACATATTTTGTACAATTTAAATTTCATCCAGTTTGTTAAGATTTGCTTTTTTTGTGCCCAGATTATGGTGTAAATTGGGCAATGTTCCATGTGATCTTGAAAAAAAATTGTATTCTGCTTTTTGGAGGATGTAATGTTCTGTAAATATCAATTAATTCAAGTTGATTGCCAGTGCTGTTCTGGCCATCTGATCTATCTTCCTCTATCTATATTCTTACAGATTTTCTGTCTACTTGATTTTATAAGTATCAGAATAAGTATATATAAGTATACTTATATTCTGAGATATAAGTATCAGAATCTCCACTAACGTGCGGATTTGTTTGCTCCTCCTTTCAGATCTATTAGTTTTTGCCTAATCCATATTAAAATCTTCTTTTTAGGTATACAGACATTTAGGACATTTATATTTCTTTGATAATTAACCTCTCTGTGATTACGTAGTGGTCTTATTTACCTTTGTTAATATTCTTAAATATTAATATAGCTTCTCCAGCTTTCTTCTGGTTACTTTTTACATGGTACCTATCTTTCTATACTTATATTTTTAACCTATTTTCGTATTTATATTTAAAATGTGTTTGTTGTACACAGTTAGTCTTTTGTCAATTCATTCTACCAGTCTCTTTTTAAATAAATTGCTTATACCATTTCTATTTAATGTAATTATTGATAAATTTGGATTAAAATCTTCTACCTTGTTATATCTTAATAAGATATATGTTAAATTAATATGTTAACATCTTCTTCTAATTTTTTATTGTATCTTGTTTTCTTTTTCCCCTTTTTGCCTTTGTTTAGATTGCTTATTTTTATGATTCAATTTTATAACCATTATTGGCTTAATTTTATATATACTTTTGAAATTGTTTTAAAAATTTACCTAGGGTTTAAAATGTAGGTAATTGGACTATACCTTCAAAAATATTATGCCATCTTATTTGTTGTGCAACATATCTTTTAATAATATACTCTCAATTCTTAAATCACATCCTTTATGCTATTTTTGTCATACCTTTTTACTTTTACAGATGTTATAATCACAAAATACATTGCTACTATTTTGGCTTTAGGCTGTCAGTTGTTTTTTAGAGTTGTTAAGAACAAAATAAATTTTATATTTATCTTCATTTATTTTATTTATAGCATCATACATCAATTTGTACAGATCTAAATTATCTGTGGTATTGTAATTGTTGATTGAAGAACTTCCTTGCATATTTCTTGTATCCACAGGTCTAAGAGCAACAATGTCTTTCACTTTTGTTTTACTGTGGAAATGTTTATTTTTCTTTCTGACTTAAAAGACGTCTTGGCTAGATATAGAATTCTGAATTAACATTTTCACCCTTTTGACACTTTAGAGATGTCACTCCATTTTCCTCTGGCTTGCATAGTTCCTGAAGGTAAGTCAGCTGTAATTCTTTTCCTTGTTTATCTGTAGGTAATGTTTTTATTTTCTATGACTGCTTTCTAGATTTTATCTGTATTGAGTTTTCAGTAGTTTGAAAATAATATGTGTAGATGTTTTCTGTTTAAGCATGTTTTTATTTTGTTCTTTATTCACTTATTATTCTCTGAGCATTTTAGATCTATGGTTTGGTCATAATTTTTGAAAATGTTTGATTATTTCTTCAAATATTTCTTCACTATCTTCTCCTACTCAGATTCCAATTACACATATGTTACATCATTTGATATACTGTCCCACCACTTTTGGATGGTCTGTACTTTTATTTTTTTTTCTATTTTTTTTGTTTTTCTATTTGTATCATTTCTACTGCTGGATACTCAGTTTTACTGATTCTTTCCTTATCTGTTCCAAATTTACTAATGACACTATAAAATACTTTCTTTAACTTCTAAAATTTCCTTTGGTTCATTCTTTAATCTCTCAGCTTATGTAACCCACCTGTTATTTGTTGTGTAATACTTTTTCCTTAGGACTTTTAACATATAAATATTAGTTATTTAAATTTCCTTTATGATATTTCTAACATTAGTGTCATATCTCTTTTGGTGTGTTGGTTTCTCAATCTCTTGATATTGTATTTTTTTTCCCTTGGTTGTTTTTATGCCTCATACTTTTTTGCTGAAAGTTGGACATCTTGTATAGTTCAGCAGAGAATAAAATAAGTCATTTTTATACCTAAAAACTGGCAGGTCTCCCCTTATGCTAGACCTTTTATGTAAGGGGCCAAGTCTATTCATGAGCTGAACTGGGTTGAAATTTGTTGTTGCTAGGGTTACTTACACTGTGCTACAGCCTGGAAACTCTTTTCACACATTCTTCAGTGGGGCAGGCCCTGGTTTGCCAGATGATTTTCCTCTAAGTCTGCTCGACTTTCACTTTTAGTTATTCCTTTTATGCTGTATCTCAGAAAAAAAAAGCAAATGTACATCCTTTTTGCTTTATGCCAGCAATATATCAATATTACTTGTTGCTTCATTTTTGTTAGTTTGATGTTGTGGTGTGGTGGAAACTGCTGCCTTAGTATTAGGAACATGCTGTCTCCATGGTTCTTGGGGTTTGTGCCTTCTCAATGATCCTTTTGTACTCTCAGCTTTATGTCTGGGTCCAGCACTTATGTCTTTACGTCTTTTATGATAGAAGATTGTTTTTCACTCTCTACTCCCACCTGTACTAGGCTTTCTATAATTTGATAATGTCAAGAGTTTTCTTTATTTATTTTTTCCCTTCCAGTATAGTTCAATCTTTGCACTGTAAGAGGGATAGGGGATGCAGACAGGTATTTGTGCCTTTCTCATGACGACTTCTATTCCCCTACCCAAGGCCTGTGCCATGAGGGATGTTTTTTCTGCACTCTTCCTTCTCCCATTTATTTTATTTATTTATTTATTTATTTTTTTGGTGAGCATTCAGTTAGAATCATGAAGGAGAGCCTTCAGGTGGGTATAAATACCTCTTGTGTTTACGGAACCTAGGGATTCTATATTCTCTCACTAGCTCATGCACCATATCAGACAATTCATTAAAATCATTAGCTGAATTATTATTTCTGGTGTCTAGCAGTGTCCGCCTCAAGTAAGTAAGTGATTACATCCTGTTTCTATTTGAAGGTTCCTCTCTTTCTTTAGTTTTCAAGTTAACTCGTTGCCCTGTGACCTTGGCTCTCTGATGGTTTAAAAATAAATTGCAAATTTTCACATTTTTCAGGTTTTTCTTTGGCAAAAAATGATGATAAGAATGATGCTTTTTCTAATTTTCTACATTTTATATGGAATTTAGCAATCTGTTAAATAATTTTAGCAGAGAAGTGATACAAGTGATAGTCACATGCTATTTTAGGGTCTAGCTTGTCTTGCTTTCTCTTATTTCTAAGCTTTACTTGCAGTTTTCTCTCTATAACTCATGCCAATTCTATTTATTTTTGTCTCTTACTTTCTATATTTAAAGTGTGTTTCTTGTAGACTGTGTAGATAGATAACAGATAGATAGAGATATAGATACATGAGATTTCTTTTTTAAAATAATCTAATCTAATAATCTATCTTTTAAATAGCATATTGAAATCATTAATTTTAAAGTGATTATTGATATGCCTAATTAAACCTATCATCTTTGCATATGTTTTCTATTGGTTCCATTTGTTCTTTGTTTATTTTTCTTTTATTTCTTCCTTCCTTGGACTCATTTGAGCATTTTGAAAATTTTATGTCTTCTATTGACTTATGCTTCTTTCTAAAAATTGCATTATATATTTAAAATAATGCTATTCTACCCCCAAATAATATTATGCAATTTACCATATAATTAGAAAATCTTATATCACTGTATTCCCAGTTCTTCTCATCTACTTCTTATAACTTTGTTCTTGTATATTTAACTTTTATATTATATATACCATAAATACATAATCCACTTCCACTATTTACTTTAAATGTTAGTTATCTTTCAAGGAAATTTAAAGTAAGAAAAAAATTATTTAATCTCCATTTATTCCATTCCTTATACCATTTATTTCTTTGTGTATTTCCATGTTTCTGCTTGAAGTTTTTTTTTCAATGTTGCTTATAAAGTATGTCAGTTGGCAATGAATTACCTCAGTTTCTATTCATCTGAGAAATAATTATTTCTTCTTCACTTTTGAAGTTTATTTTCACTGAGTATAGAATTATGGTTTGGCAGTTTATTTCTCCCAGACTTTGAAGATGTGCCATTGGCTTCTTGCTTGCATGGTTACTAATGATAAGTCTGACGTAATTAATTTTATTTTCCTCTGTAGGTAATGTGCCTTTTTTCTCTGTCTTCAAGATTTTCTTTTGTCTTCAGTTTGCAGCAGTTTGAATATCATTTGCCTAGTTGTGGCTTATTTGGTTTTTATGCTGTTTGCTCTCTGTGAGCTCTTAGGGTCTGTGGTTTGGTGTCTGTCACTAACTTTGGAAAAATCTTGGGAAATATTTCTTCAATATTTCTTCTTTCATAGTCTCTCTTCTCTTTATGAGGTTCTGATGAGTAGATCTTTTAATGTGGTTCATAATCCTTGATGTCTATTGTTTTGTCATTGCTATTGTTGTTTTCTTTTTCTTATTTTTCACTTTTTTTAGTTGAGTAGTTTCCATTCAACTTTTTCAGTTTGTTGACAGTTTCCTTAGCTATGTTGAGTATACTGGTGGGCCTGTTTAAGTCATTATTCATCTCCATTACTGTGTTTTAGATTGTTAACATTTTCATCTGATTCTTTCTTATAGCTTTTGTCTCTTTACTGAAATTCTTTATTTGACTTTTATGTTGTTTTTACTGACAGAGCTGGATCTTCCTTTCCCTATAGAGCCTGAAGAGATTAATAGAGGAAAAGTCTGAAAAAGTTTGTGTCTCTCATCAGGGGAGTCTGGTTCTGACTATCACTTTACCTCTTGCTTTTTCTTGCCTTCTGGCATGTGCCTTAACCTGTTGTTTCTGTTGTTTTTGAAAGTCAGACGTATTGTATACCTAAGACAATGTTTTAATGTTGGAAGGTGGGTACAGCTTTGTCTGCTAGGTTTTCAATGTGGAGTGGGTTGTGTTAATCTAGTTGGGAGTTGGGCTTGGTTTGATATTTGTTGTTTCTTTTGTTGCCCTCCGTGCACCAGGGGCTTCACGTTCCACCAGTAAAATGCAGTTGGTGTGTTAGCTAATAAACCACAGCATTTTTTCTCAATGCTGACTCCAATTTTGGCTCTAGGTCTACATGTTTAGCTTTGTATTTTCACTATGCACTGCATAGCAGAGAGGATATTTTTCTCTCATGGCGCTCAGTTCTATTTTCCTTCGTGTGCGCTCAGTGCTTGTTAGCACAATGTGGGAGGCAAAGGTGATACCTTGTCTGATGTTATGACTAAGCCTTTGCTCTAGGCAGTCACTGTGAATCTGGTTCCTGAGGGTGTGGCTTTTTCAAGTTTTTCCACCCATTTCCCAGAAGCTGGTGGCGGTAGCATGTATTCCTGTCCCTCTTCCATAAGAAGTTTTTTTTTTTTCCTGGTCCCTTCTCCCAGCTGACAAGGGTTTTCTCCAGTGCCTACAGGCAACTATTTTTGTTGTCTTTTAATTAATCAAGATTTATTAAGATTTCTCTTCTGTAGAGAAAATAGGAAAATGGGTGTGGGCTGATCTCAGTAATGACTTCTATATCCCTCGTCCACCAGCAATCTCCAAAGGGAAGTATTCTCAGGACTCTCCCTGACTTTCTCTGGGAGCGCGTCCTGAGATCCCGGAGGAAAAGCCTGCCAGAGGGTGTGCACCTCTCTCTCTGTCTGTGGCCTGTGGGGGTTTCACACTCACACTAGGCCATGCTCAGATTTCAGTAATTTATTAAAATGTTCTTGCTAAATTGTCTTACTGGCATTCAGAAGTATCTTGTTGGGTCTTGTTTCTCTCTGCCAGTGACTTACCCTCCAAATTCTCCATTAGTTTTGTCTTATCATCTCAGTTCTTTAATGAGCTCGAGGATAGTCATGAATTTGAAGTCTTATGAACATTTTTCTTGTTGTAACAGTGCAAGCAACACTATTCTAGATTTGTACATTGGAAACTGCTAGTTTCTTCCCATTACTAGAGTTTGGGGTTGGAGAGAAAGAAATATTGAAAGATAATTAGTGTCGCGGAGCACCCACTCAGAGCCACACACTGCGCCACATTACACATATCCTTTAATTTAATCATTACACAATCTTGAGGCATGGACAGCCATTGTTATTATCACCATGCCTACCCATTCTTAACTATTTTATTTAGTGCCTTTTCGTTATCTCCTATATAATCACATCAGTCCTCTGAGGAAAGGGATCCGATTATCTTGATGCTGTTACATGGCCATTACCTAGAGGACTATTTAGCACCTACCGCACACTATATAAATGCTTGTTGAGTGAATTAATGCAAACACAGACCTCAGGCACATATAAGATAGTCATTCCATTCTCTCCTATTCCTTCTCATTCCCATCATCACTGATAGACTGGGATGGGCTACGATAGGATTTACATGCTAGTAAATGCATGCATTCATTTCTTGAATGTGTGAGGCTGAGAGAGTGGTGGGAAGGCAATCACAGAGTGTGGGATCTGGGCAGGTGCCCTGCCTCTTTCTACCTTATTAATGGCTCTGTTTTAGGAGATTGACTGTTCCATTTGAGATGTGGCCTTGGTGCCTGCCTTAGGCTGTTTGACATCTTTGCAGCCATGCTTTTTGGGCTGTATTATTCTACCTGCTACTTCTCACACTCTCTGCCCCCTTCTTTCTCAAGACAGCATGTCTGTTTCCCAACACTTCAAAGTCTTGCTGCCTTACTGAAAATCAATTTTATCATAGGAACAGGATCTCCAGGTGGGGGGTGCAGGTGGTGATTTGCACAAAGGCGTGTGCATCGGTGAAAGGCAGCCCAGGCTGGGCTTGCTGAGGACAGTTAGGGCAGGGCCATGCCTACAGGGAGTGGTGTCCTTCGGATTTTCAGAAAGGCACTTTGCGAGTTGGTGCCGATCTTGACAATACATAGGATCAGACCGGCCAGGGAGCAAATGCGTGGAACAACCCTTCCCACTTTGAGCCCAAAATTTTTAGTAATTTTTCTAAGGTCATCAGGCTTCTTCTGGCTGCCTCCTTTTTTCTGTTTCTTTTTTAAAATTACTGTATTTTTAAATGTATTTTTATTTTTAATTGACAAATTATAATTGTTTTAGAGGTAAAATGTGATATTTTGATATATGTATACATCATAGAATAATTAAATCAAGTAAATTAACATATCTATCACCTCTCATGCTTATCATTTTTTTGTGGTGAGAGCATTTAAAATTTACTGTCCTAGAAATTTTGAAATACACAATACATTATTATTCGTGACAGTTACCACACTGCACAATATAACTCAAAAGCTTATTTTTCCATCTAACTGATACCTTCTGCCCTTTGACCAACATCTCCCTGTCTCCCTGCTTCTGTTTCTCATGGTGTTTCCTCTCACATGCTTGTATTCTTCTCATTTTTGCTTCATCTCTCTCTTCCTTCTCTGTGTCCCCCCAACCCCCAGCCCACATCACATCAGTCCTCGCTTTCCTTCCCCACCTCTATTTCATTTTTCACAGGTATTCTGAAACCAATCCTGATATCTGCACCTGCTCAGGAAATTAAAATGTCTCATCTTTTTTTGGCTGCTGCTTCACCATGAGGCCAAACTGACAATCTGCTAACTGCAGCCCCAGAGCTAAATAACAGAATGTTTTGCAATCAGGACTAGAATCACAGTTGGTGGACATTTTTTAGCTTTACAAAGCCAACAAAGCAAAAGAAAATGTTCCAGACCTCCCCCTGCCTTTCCACTCCTACCTGCCTTCTCCATTAAGCAGCTCTGGGGAGAGCCTGTCTAGGAGGTACAACCCAAGCCTCTATTTTCTATTCAGAAATGAGAAGGGGGTGTGTTCATGGACCTCTCTGCCCCTTTCTCCACCTTCTTTCTATCTTCCATCACTCACTCTTTGTGAGTAGTCTCACTCCCTCCTGAGCATGTGCCCTGCTGTCACATCATTGAAAGGTACTCTGAGTAGTGTGTGACATCTAGAAATCTAGGGGTCCAGGGGCTGGGGGCCACCATTGGGCCTAGGGACACATTAGTTCTATGACTGAATCTTATCTCTCTAAAGGATGTGAACACTCTGCTTACAGATTGGGAGCTGTGCAGATGAATGAATGAATATGGAATACATCTCTCAAAGAATGACTGATACAGCTTCAGGACTGAGAATTGGAATGTCCACAGATGTCATGTGTCAAGCTGTCCTGATGGAACAGAATGAGAAGAAAAAGAATCTACTGCCTGTTGAACCCACCAAGCACATCCCATCTCAGGATCTCTGCTCTTGCTGTTCTCTTTGCCTAAAACATTCTTCTCCCAGATCTGTGCATGGCCCCCTCACTCACTTCATTTAGATATCTGTTCAAATACCACTTGCAGACCATTCTATCTAAGCACACTTACATTGTCTTATATTTTTGTAGCTCTTTTTGCTCCCTGCCTCTAACTAGTAAATATATTGTTTATCTATCTTTTGCCATCTCCTCTCAAATATAAGCTTCCTGAAGAAAGAAATTTTGTTTCGTTCACTACTGCACCCTTAGTTTTCAGGACACTGCCTGGTACATAGTAGGTGCTCATTAAATATGTATTAAATGCATGACTTCAGGGAACATCTTGAGTGGGCCATGCACTGTGCCAGGTACTTTACATACTTCATCTCATTTCATAGTCAGATCACCTTGGTGAGAAAGCATTCAAGGTCCCCTACACTTTGGAGACTCCATGTGGCTCCAGGGAATTGGTCTCTGGTTTGACCCAGGGCCCGTGTTTTTCCCACCACAGGGTGCTGCTTCTGAGTACTGACTCCCCGAAGCTTTCTCTCTCCTTCTCCTCCTCTATTATACCATCTTTTGGACATTCTCCTGGATGTTTTCCTGCAGTGCTGTCCCCTTTCAGCACTGCACCCAGGATGTTTCTCTGGAGATCTTCTCTGCATGGTTTCTTCTGACTGCAAGCCTCCTCTGCCCGGGATGATGGTCATGACTCAACTGTGGCAGGGCCAGGCTTGCTGTGTGCTCACGGTCTTAGTTCAGAACCACTTGCCTGCCCCGTTCTTCACTCGCATTCCACACTGCTGTCAGCTCATTAAGCTTCCAGCCTGGTTTTCAGTCCTCCCTGCTTTGTCCTTGGCTGGGCTTTCACACTAGATGCTGTGCCCTGCCTTTGTGGTCGTTTGTGGCTCTTTCCTCAGCAGCCACATTGGGCAACCTTGTCCTACTGTGACCTGGTCAAGAAGCAACTTCTTTGGGTCTACACTCCTGTGGGAGGCCTTTCCTTGGGTTTTCTCAGACCTTGAGTTGGAGTAAGACCCGTTCTTTAGAAATTCCCGGATCAATCTTAAACATTTATTGGATTTGATTTTTCCAGGCACCTTAGTGTGTCATAAGGGAAACAGGAGGTTCTGAAGCCAGAATTCCTATCTTGGGAAAGTTTTTAATCTACTATTTAACTTAATCAACAAGGACTCACAGATACCCTGATGTATGTATACCAGAAACTGTGCTTAATGCTGGAGAAAAAGCTACATACAAGGCTCACCTTTCCTTTCAGGGAGCTGACAGCCACGACGCAGGTCATAGAAGAGGAGATGGAATTAAGCAATGCTAACCAGTATTTGAAGAGCTTTTAAAAATATTCTACATCTTAGACCAAAGAGTTAATATGCTTCTTCTCATTTAAGCCTTAAAAAGCTGTTGTGCCTAAGCAAGTCCACAAGTCTTATCCATTCCTATAGCCCCAGACTGTCCTTCTGGCTTTGCCCCACGGTTTTGTAAATGTATTGCTCTCAGAACACCTCAGGGACTTCCTGTGGACCCATTCACTGGTCTATAGGGTGCAGGGCTTGACGTCACACAGAATGCTACCATGAGGGCTCTGTATGTAAGTGACATTGAGCTACACCCCATTCACAGCCCTTTCAGGGAAGAGTCCAGGCCCTGCTTTTCCTCTCCTTAACCACTGTCATGTCTTTCCAACGGAAACCCCTGCAATCCACTTCCCTCTCTCTACCTGTTTCCTGTGCAACGGTCTGAGCCATTGTTGGGCTCAGAACATGATACCCCAAACTATGGCACCTTGGCATGCTGAGTGCTTTCAACGGAAGTCAATTGAAAGGGCCTTAGAAACAAGGTCTTTCAACCTTCTCCCACCCTCCTTTCTCTTGTTCCTGTTTCTCCCCCAAGGCAGACCTAGAAACTAGAACTCTCATTCCCTAAAGCAAGCCATAAAACCTAGAAATATTACTCCGACCTTCCTCTGCCTTTCTGTGTAGGAGCTGGCTATAAAGAAATTCTCTGACCTACTTTGTTTGAAAGTAGATCATAAGACCCTCATTCCAGAGGTCCTGCCCTACACCCAGGGGAAAGGAATGCCACACAGAGAGGCCAAGAAGAATCTGAAAGACAGGTCTAGCTAGGTTTCCCCCGCTTCAGTCTCTCACCATTAGATCATACCCTTTGGTCCAACCACATTTCTGCATGGCCGTCTGTTCTCCATCAAACCTAAGCACAAAAATAGACAGTTGTTCCTGAGTCTTTGGATCTTCATTTCTGAGGGCTCCCATGTCATGTAAAACTTTTATTCAATAAATTTGTGTGCTTTCTCCTATCCATCTGTCTTTGCCGGTTTTATTTTTAGACCTAATCAGGAACCCTAGGAAGATGGAGTAGGCTTTCCTCCCTGACACTGTCTTTTTAGAAAATAAATCGATTTCTTCCTTGCCTTCTTACCCAAATCCTTAAATCACTTTTTATTTATTTAAGATCAAGGCCAAAATCTGACATGGCTTGGCTTCTAAGGCCCTACACTGATGTGGCTTCTGCCAAATGCCTCAGCCTCTGAGCTCACCACTGCCCTCTGGCTCACCCTGCTCCAGTCCCACCAGTTCTTCATCCACGAGTTCCTTGAATGTGCCCAGTTCTTTTCTGCCCCAGAGCCTTTGGCAGTGCTTGCCCTCTGAAAGCCCCTTTCCCTTTTCTAGGCTAATTCCTGATCTTTCATAGTTTTCAGCTTAAAACCTTTTTTACATCTCCTTTCTGTTCTCTAGACTAGTTTAGCCCTCCCACTCATTATATGCTTTTGTAGTACCCAGTGTTTTTACTTTCAGCCCTTAGCATAACTGTAATTTTTCTATGTAGTGTGAATTGGTTGGTTGACTGTTCACTAGTCTTCTTTGGTCAGAAAAAAACCTCTAATTAAAATAGTTGGTGCTGGTATATCTGAGCTTGTGCCCATGAGTACTTTGGTTGGACACCTGCCCAACTACTCAATGCCTCAAACCACAATGGTGATGGGCTTACTATTCTTCAAAGGACAGGCCAGTACTACTCATAGGAGAATTATTCTTTTTCCCAAATGGGATTATATTGTGGTGTCTGTAAGGACAATTGCCGTGTGTACTTTGATGTTGTTACATCACAAATTACACTCTAAAGGAAACAAACCCATCTAAAATTTTTCTTTGATGGGTTGGGGTATGATGACAAGACACTAATTAGAAATGGAGCACTGTATTCTTTCTGGTTTAGGGCATCAAGCCCTTCCTCTTCAAAAGCATGTGAGACTAACCAGAAGAATGTCAGGGAACATGGGACAAACCCTGCCCACTTTGCAAAATGTAGATGGTATAAGGAGAAGACATCACCTTGAAAGGGAGGCAAAGGCTGGTCGCGATGGCTCATGTCTGTAATCCCAGCACTTTGGGAGGCTGGTGAGGGCGGATCACAAGGTCAAGAGTTTGAGACCAGCCTGACCAACATAGTGAAACCCTGTCTCTACTAAAAATACCAAAAACTAGCCAGGCATGGTGGCAGGTGCCTGTAATCCCAGCTACTCACTAGGCTGAGGCAGGAGAATCGCTTGAACCCGGGAGACGAAGGTTACAGTGAGCCGAGATCGCACCATTGCACTCCAGCCCGGGAGACAGTGCAAGACTCCGTCAAAAGAAAAAAAAAAAGAAGGGAGGCAGAATAGTTTTAGGAATGAGATGGAATTTCTAGCCTAAGGTATTTGAAGAAGAGACTGCCTATTGTAGGGAAGGCAACTTAGGGTACAGAGAATACCTTGCAGTTGGGTTTGGGGATAAATTATCACTGAAACATTTATGGGGAGTGGCAAGTTGATCAATTTTAAATGTGTGGTTGGGTATTTGGCCAGGATTTTCATGGTTCCACATTTTTAAAATCACAGTCTTCTCTTGATCTCCACCTAAAATTTAGTAAGAGCAAGAATTTCTTGCAGAGAAGTAGTTTTATGGCCTTGTCTGACTCCCAAAGCTAGATTATGACCTAATTGAGGAAAAAGCCTATGTCTTATTCATCTTTTTTTTATTTTTATTTTTTTTATTTTTTTTAGATAAGGCCTTACTCGGTCACCAAGACTGGAGTGCAGTGGTGCGATCGTGGCTCACTGCAGTCTTGAGCTCCTGGGCTCAAGTGATTCTCACATTTCAGCCTCCTGAAGAGCTGGGGCTGCAGGCACATGCCATCATGTCCCAGTTATTTTAGTATTTTGTAAATCTTTTTTGTAGAGATGGGATTTGGCCATGTTGGCCAAGCTAGTTTTGAACTCTAGGCTCAAGTGATCTGCCTACCTTGGCTTCCTAAAGTGCTGGGATTAAAGGCCACCATGACTGGCCTCATTCATCATTGTAACCCCTACATCCAACTCAAGGCTTGGTATAGAGCGGCCACTTAATAATGTTGGCTTTGAATGAATGGTCATTTTAACATTTTTCAGTGAGCGGAGGGGCAGAGCCACTGAGAAGAAAGAGTCAAGAGAGAAAAGTCTGGATGTGGATGGGAGAGATGAGGTGAGTAGCTCAGTGTGTGATGAGGATTATAGGCAGAGAGAGAGGGGTGTCTGTTCTAAAGAGGCAAGCAAGTTGGAAGAAGAAGGATATTTTAGGATTAAAGTAGTATAGAACAGAGAGTTGATTCGGGTGTAGGATAGGTAAGGAAAAGGACAGTGGCTTAACATCTGAACCCTGACTTAAGGGCATGCAGACCAAGCATCGTGGCACAGAAAGAAAACTAGTGAGGCTTACACTGTGGCTCCGCAACTTACCTCTCTGATATTGGACAGGTGCTCTCACCTCAAAGTTCCTTATTCTGTAAAATAAGAACAATAACTTAGTCACTGATTTAATGTGATGACTTAATTAGCTATCACCAATGACATCTGTGTCAACTCTAAAGCATATTGCAAATGTTTCTTTAAATACATATTTATACTTTAATTGAGTTTGAAAAGGAAATTAAATCCATATAAACAGTATGACGAATTAAGTATAAAATGCTGAATAAACTATGACAGCAAAAAATTATAGAGTATTAGTTTGGTGCAGTTTTGGAAATTACTGACGTAATTTCCCATATTGTGCAATAATATTTACCTGCTATAATTACTTACGTGTGTGTGTGAGTCTGTATGTCTTTCCCCATTCAGTTTGTAAATTTCTCACAAAAGTGACACTATCTTAATTATCTCTATTAATTAATTTCTCAATACTTGTGTCTTGAATTGCACTGTTGAAATAGCACATTTTACAGTTAAAGAAACTGAGGCTCAGCTATCTTCAAGTGCAAAATCTACAAACTTCTTACAACTAGGTTTTCCCACTGCTATCCCAGGGCTTTTTTCCAACCTGATTTCATGAAAGAGGACTTGAACTTGGCTTTGATAAACAAAAGCTTAGGGACAAACAGATAAAAGAGCATTACTCTTGGGGGAACAGCTTAAGCAAAGGCACTGGAACAGGAATGGAACAGGAATGGAAGTTGAGGATCCAGGGAGCCTTTTGCAGACCATTCTGGCTTCAATGGAGGGTGCACACATTTCTATGGTGCTTGCTAACCTTTCCTCCAGGCCTGAGAAAAATAATCAAGAAGCTGTCAAAGGAAATAACAAAAATCTTTTAATCATTTAACAAGTTATCCAAATGCCAAACTCTAGGGAGGGTGATGCTATGTTCATATAAAGTGAATGTAAAACTTAACACATCAAATAAAACAAATACTTCCTTCTTGCCCATGTTTCCTTGTAATTATATCACAAAGAACCCTCACTATGGTAGTAAATCAAAGCAGTCTCCTTAATTTATCTCAAGAGCAAATGTCACTGGATAAATTTGAAGTCACCAAGGGTACTCAATTTTGATTGACCAGGCTTAATACACTACCTACTTACTCCAGAGAGCGAACTGAGTCACTAGTACACTAGATCTGGACCTTTCTGGGTGTTGGACTCTGGTATTATGCCAGAGAATTGCAGGCTACCAAATTTGATAGAGTACATTTCAGCACTCATTGAAAAATATTACAGAAGGCTTTCTGGGGGTAAGGTGACTCTGTGAGCAGCTTCCGAATGGAAAATTACTGCTTAAAACCCTGCAAGGTCTCCCTAATGGTGGCATGCAAAGCCCTCCATATCCTTTCCTCGTTAGTTATTCGGCTTTGTCTCCCAACATTTCTTTTCTTCATATCCACACATTCTAATCATACTAATCTAATCCCTTGAGCTGTTTCCTGCTATTTCATACCTCTGAGTCTTGAACATGCTTATTTTTCTGCCTGAGGCATCCTTGACCACCTTTCTACCTGAAAAGAATGTCTCCTTGTTGTAAAAGATATTTTCTGTGGAGGCTTTTAAGGCAATTCCTTTCTCGAACTTAAACAAATTTACAAGAAAAAGACAAACAACCCTATTTAAAAAGTGGGGCAAAGGACATAAACAGACACTTCTCAAAAGAAGCTACTCATGCAGCCAACAAACATGTGGAAAAAAGTTCACCATCACTGATCATTAGAGAAATGCATATCAAAATCACAATGAGATATCACCTCACAGCAGTCAGAATGGCAATTATTAAAAAGTAGAGAAACAACGGATGCTGGTGATGTTGCAAAGAAAAAAGAACACTTTTACACTGTTGGTAGGAATGTAAATTAGTTCAACCATTGTGGAAGACAGTGTGGCGATTCCTCAAAGATGTAGAAGTGGGGGAGGAGCCAAGATGGCCGAATAGGAACAGCTCCGGTCTACAGCTCCCAGCGCGAGCGACGCAGAAGACGGGTGATTTCTGCATTTCCATCTGAGGTACCGTGTTCATCTCACTAGGGAGTGCCAGACAGTGGGCGCAGGTCAGTGGGTGAGCGCACCGTGCGCCAGCCGAAGCAGGGGCGAGGCATTGCCTCACTCGGGAAGCGCAAGGGGTCAGGGAGTTCCCCTTCCAGAGGTGACAGACGGCACCTGGAAAATCGGGCCACTCCCACCCGAATACTGTGCTTTTCCGACGGGCTTAGGAAACGGTGCCCCAGGAGAGTATAGCCCGCACCTGGCTCAGAGGGTCCTACGCCCACGGAGTCTCGCTGATTGCTAGCACAGCAGTCTGAGATCAAGCAGCAAGTCGGCAGCGAGGCTGGGGGAGGGGTGCCCGCCATTGCCCAGGCTCGCTTAGGTAAACAAAGCAGCCTGGAAGCTTGAACTGGGTGGAGCCCACCACAGCTCAAGGAGGCCTGCCTGCCTCTGTAGGCTCCACCTCTGGGGGCAGGGCACAGACAAACAAAAAGACAGCAGTAACCTCTGCAGACTTAAATGTCCCTGTCTGACAGCTGTGAGGAGAGCAGTGGTTCTCCCAGCACGCAGCTGGAGATCTGAGAACGGGCTGACTGCCTCCTCAAGTGGGTCCCTGACCCCTGACCCCCGAGCAGCCTAACTGGGAGGCACCCCCGAGCAGGGGCAGACTGACACCTCACACGGCCGGCCAGGTACTCCAACAGACCTGCAGCTGAGGGTTCTGTCTGTTAGAAGGAAAACTAACAGAAAGGACATCCACACCAAAAACCCATCTGTACATCACCATCATCAAAGACCAAAAGTAGATAAAACCACAAAGATGGGGAAAAAACAGAGCAGAAAAACTGGAAACTCTAAAAACCAGAGTACCTCTCCTCCTCCAAAGGAATGCAGTTCCCCACCAGCAACGGAACAAAGCTGGACGGAGAATGACTTTGACGAGCTGAGAGAAGAAGGCTTCAGACGATCAAATTACTCCGAGCTACGGGAGGATATTCAATCCAAAGGCAAAGAAGTTGAAAACTTTGAAAAAAATTTAGAAGAATGTATAACTAGAATAACCAATACAGAGAAGTGCTTAAAGGAGCTGATGGAGCTGAAAACCAAGGCTCGAGAACTACGTGAAGAATGCAGAAGCCTCAGGAGCCGATGCGATCAAATGGAAGAAAGGGTATCAGCCCTGGAAGATGAAATGAATGAAATGAAGCGAGAAGGGAAGTTTAGAGAAAAAAGAATAAAAAGAAATGAGCAAAGCCTCCAAGAAATGTGGGACTATGTGAAAAGACCAAATCTACGTCTGATTGGTGTACCTGAAAGTGATGGGGAGAATGGAAACAAGTTGGAAAACACTCTGCTGGATATTATCCAGGAGAACTTCCCCAATCTAGCAAGGCAGGCCAACATTCAGATACAGGAAATACAGAGAACGCCACAAAGATACTCTTCGAGAAGAGCAACTCCAAGACACATAATTGTCAGATTCACCAAAGTTGAAATGAAGGAAAAAATGTTAAGGGCAGCCAGAGAGAAAGGACAGGTTACCATCAAAGGGAAGCCCATCAGACTAACAGCGGATCTCTCGGCAGAAACCCTACAAGCCAGAAGAGAGTGGGGGCCAATATTCAACATTCTTAAAGAAAAGAATTTTCAACCCAGAATTTCATATCCTGCCAAACTAAGCTTCATAAGTGAAGGAGAAATAAAATACTTTACAGACAAGCAAATGCTGAGAGATTTTGTCACCACCAGGCCTGCCCTAAAAGAGCTCTTGAAGGAAGCGCTAAACATGGAAAGGCACAACCAGTACCAGCCACTGCAAAATCATACCGAAATGTAAAGACCATTGAGACTAGGAAGAGACTGCATCAACTAACGAGCAAAACATCGAGCTAACATCATAATGACAGGATCAAATTCACACATAACAATATTAACTTTAAATGTAAATGGACTAAATGGTCCAATTAAAAGACACAGACTGGCAAATTGGATAAAGACTCAAGACCCATCAGTGTGCTGTATTCAGGAAACCCATCTCACGTGCAGAGACACACATAGGCTCAAAATAAAAGGATGGAGGAAGATCTACCAAGCAAATGGAAAACAAAAAAAGGCAGGGGTTGCAATCCTAGTCTCTGATAAAACAGACTTTAAACCAACAAAGATCAAAAGAGACAAAGAAGGCCATTACATAATGGTAATGGGATTAATTCAACAAGAAGAGCTAACTATCCTAAATATATATGCACCCAATACAGGAGCACCCAGATTCATAAAGCAAGTCCTGAGTGACCTACAAAGAGACTTAGACTCCCACACATTAATAATGGGAGACTTTAACACCCCACTGTCAACATTAGACAGATCAACGAGACAGAAAGTCAACAAGGATACCCAGGAATTGAACTCAGCTCTGCACCAAGCAGACCTAATAGACATCTACAGAACTCTCCACCCCAAATCAACAGAATATACATTTTTTTCAGCACCACACCACACCTATTCCAAAATTGACCATATCCTTGGAAGTAAAGCTCTCCTCAATAAATGTAAAAGAACAGAAATTGTAACAAACTATCTCTCAGATCACAGTGCAATCAAGCTAGAACTCAGGATTAAGAATCTCACTCGAAACCACTCAACTACGTGGAAACTGAACAACCTGCTCCTGAATGACTACTGGGTACATAACGAAATGAAGGCAGAAATAAAGATGTTCTTTGAAACCAACGAGAACCAAGACACAACATACCAGAATCTCTGGGATGCATTCAAAGCAGTGTGTAGAGGGAAATTTATAGCACTAAATGCCCACAAGAGAAAGCAGGAAAGATCCAAAATTGACACCCTAACATCACAATTAAAAGAACTAGAAAAGCAAGAGCAAACACATTCAAAAGCTAGCAGAAGGCAAGAAATAACTAAAATCAGAGCAGAACTGAAGGAAATAGAGACACAAAAAACCCTTCAAAAAATAAATGAATCCAGGAGCTGGTTTTTTGAAAGGATCAACAAAATTGATAGACCACTAGCAAGATTAATAAAGAAAAAAAGAGAGAAGAATCAAATAGATGCAATAAAAAATGATAAAGGGGATATCACCACCGATCCCACAGAAATACAAACTACCATCAGAGAATATTACAAACACCTCTATGCGAATAAACTAGAAAATCTAGAAGAAATGGATAAATTCCTCAACACATACACCCTCCCAAGACTAAACCAAGAAGAAGTTCAATCTCTGAATAGACCAATAACAGGAGCTGAAATTATGGCAATAATCAATAGCTTACCAACCAAAAAAAGTCCAGGACCAGATGGGTTCACAGCCGAATTCTACCAGAGGTACAAGGAGGAGCTGGTACCATTCCTTCTGAAACTATTCCAATCAATAGAAAAAGAGGGAATCCTCCCTAACTCATTTTATGAGGCCAGCATCATCCTGATACCAAAGCCTGGCAGAGACACAACCAAAAAAGAGAATTTTAGACCAATATCCTTGATGAACATTGATGCAAAAATCCTCAATAAAATACTGGCAAACAGAATCCAGCAGCACATCAAAAAGCTTATCCACCATGATCAAGTGGGCTTCATCCCTGGGATGCAAGGCTGGTTCAATATACGCAAATCAATAAATGTAATCCAGCCTATAAACAGAACCAAAGACAAAAACCACATGATTATCTCAATAGATGCAGAAAAGGCCTTTGACAAAATTCAACAACCCTTCATGCTAAAAACTCACAATAAATTAGGAATTGATGGGACGTATCTCAAAATAATAAGAGCTATTTATGACAAACCCACAGCCAATATCATACTGAATGGGCAAAAACTGAAAGCATTCCCTTTGAAAACTGGCACAAGACAGGGATGCCCTCTCTCGCCACTTCTATTCAACATAGTGTTGGAAGTTCTGGCCAGGGCAATTAGGCAGGAGAAGGAAATCAAGGGTATTCAATTAGGAAAAGAGGAAGTCAAATTGTCCCTGTTTGCAGATGACATGATAGTATATCTAGAAAACCCCATTGTCTCAGCCCAAAATCTCCTTAAGCTGATAAGCAACTTCAGCAAAGTCTCAGGATACAAAATCAATGTGCAAAAATCACAAGCATTCTTATACATCAATAACAGACAAACAGAGAGCCAAATCATGAGTGAATTCCCATTGACAATTGCTTCAAAGAGAATAAAATACCTAGGAATCCAACTTACAAGGGATGTGAAAGACCTCTTCAAGGAGAACTACAAACCACTGCTCAAGGAAATAAAAGAGGATACAAACAAATGGAAGAACATTCCATGCTCATGGGTAGGAAGAATCAATATCATGAAAATGGCCATCCTTCCCAAGGTAATTTACAGATTCAATGCCATCCCCATCAAGCTACCAATGACTTTCTTCACAGAATTGGAAAAAACTACTTTAAAGTTCATATGGAACCAAAAAAGAGCCCGCATCGCCAAGTCAATCCTAAGCCAAAAGAACAAAGCTGGAGGCATCACGCTACCTGACTTCAAACTATACTACAAGGCTACAGTAACCAAAACAGCATGGTACTGGTACCAAAACAGAGATATAGATCAATGGAACAGAACAGAGCCCTCAGAAATAATGCCACATATCTACAAAAGTATCTGATCTTTGACAAACCTGACAAAAACAAGAAATGGGGAAAGGATTCCCTATTTAATAAATGGTGCTGGGAAAACTGGCTAGCCATATGTAGAAAGCTGAAACTGGATCCCTTCCTTACACCTTATACAAAAATCAATTCAAGATGGATTAAAGACTTAAATGTTAGACCTAAAACCATAAAAACCCTAGAAGAAAACCTAGGCAATACCATTCAGGACATAGGCATGGGCAAGGACTTCATGTCTAAAACACCAAAAGCAATGGCAACAAAAGCCAAAATTGACAAATGGGATCTAATTAAACTAAAGAGCTTCTGCACAGCAAAGGAAACTACCATCAGAGTGAACAGGCAACCTACAAAATGGGAGAAAATTTTCGCAACCTACTCATCTGACAAAGGGCTAATATCCAGAATCTACAATGAACTCCAACAAATTTACAAGAAAAAAACAAACAACCCCATCAAAAAGTGGGCAAAGGACATGAACAGACACTTCTCAAAAGAAGACATTTATGCAGCCAAAAGACACATGAAAAAATGCTCACCATCACTGGCCATCAGAGAAATGCAAATCAAAACCACAATGAGATACCATCTCACACCAGTTAGAATGGCGATCATTAAAATGTCAGGAAACAACAGGTGCTGGAGAGGATGTGGAGAAATAGGAACACTTTTACACTGTTGGTGGGACTGTAAACTAGTTCAACCCTTGTGGAAGTCAGTGTGGCGATTCCTCAGGGATCTAGAACTAGAAATTCCATTCGACCCAGCCATCCCATTACTGGGTATATACCCAAAGGACTATAAATCATGCTGCTATAAAGACACATGCACACGTATGTTTATTGCCGCATTATTCACAATAGCAAAGACTTGGAACCAACCCAAATGTCCAACAATGATAGATTGGATTAAGAAAATGTGGCACATATACACCATGGAATACTATGCAGCCATAAGAAATGATGAGTTCATGTCCTTTGTAGGGACATGGATGAAATTGGAAATCATCATTCTCAGTAAACTATCGCAAGAACAAAAAACCAAACACCACATATTCTCACTCATAGGTGGGAATTGAACAATGAGAACACATGGACACAGGAAGGGGAACATCACACTTCAGGGACTGTTGTGGGTTGGGGGGAGGGGGGAGGGATAACATTGGGAGATATACCTAATGCTAGATGACGAGTTGGTGGGTGCAGTGCACCAGCATGGCACATGTATACATATGTAACTTACCTGCACATTGGGCACATGTACCATAAAACCTAAAGTATAATAATAATAATAATAATAATAATTACAATAAAAGAAAAAAAAATTGAGAGTAAGAAATCTAAACTACATAATTTTTAAAGTATACTGTATCTAACAATAAGTGAGCGTTCTTTCCTGCTTTCTCACCCATGCCCTCTACCCATATGCACTCTAGAGGGGCGAAACTGCCCTGTCATTGCTCGTGGTCTGCAGTGTCACGCAGAAACCACTCACACAGTAAATCCACTGTAACCATTGACACATTCACTGTCATAAGATGGCGTGCATTCTCAAGTGCACATGATTTATTTAGTTCAGACCATCTGCATGCATGCTTTTTTTGTCTTTGAGTATTCAAACCAGAATTTGTATGTTATTATAATTAAAATAAAAATTATATAAAGCTAAAAAAAAAAAAAAGATGTAGAAGCAGAAATACCATTTGACCCAGCAATCCCATTACTTGGTATATACCCAAAGGAATAGAAATCATTCTGTTATAAAGATACATGCACACTTATGTCCACTGCAGCACTATTGACAATAGCAAAGACATGGAATCAACCCAAATGCCCATCAGTGATAGACTGGATAAAGAGAATGTGGTACATATACACCATGGAATACTATGCAGCCATAAAAAGAAATGAGATCACGTCCTTTGCAGGGACATGGATGGAGGCTATTATCCTCAGCAAATTAATGCAGGAACAGAAAACCAAACACTGCATATTCTCACATGTAAGTGGGAGCTGTACAATGAAAACACATGGACACATCTTGGGGACAACACACCTTAGGGCCTATTGTGGGAGATGGGGGAGGGAGAGCATCAGGAAGAATAGCTAGTGGATGCTGGGCTTAATAGATAGGTGATGGGTTGATCTCTGCAACAAACCACCATGGCACACATTTACCTATATAACAAACCTTCATATCCTGTACATGTACTCTGGAACTGAAGATAAAAGTTGATGAAAAAAAACAAGACTATTCTTTTCTCCAGTTAAGGTAGAGTTGATGAATGCTCTCCTTGTTTCATTCTGTATCTTATACCACCTTAATAATGGCACCTGTCTTACTATTCCACATCCTTATTTATTTACTTATTTAAAAAAATTTGAGATAGCCTGTTGCCCAGGCTAGAGTGCAGGGTTGTGATCATGGCTCACTGCAGCTTCGACCTCCCCAAGCCCAAGCAATCCTCCCACTTCAGCTTCACAGGTAGCTGGAGCTACAAGTGTGTACCACCATGCCTGGTTAATTTTTGTATTTTTTTTGTAAAGATGAGGTTTTGCCATGTTGCCTGGCATGATCTCGAACTCCTGGGCTCTAGCAAACCACCCGCCTCAACTTCCCAAAGTGTTTGGATTACAGGCATGAACCACCACGCACAGCCCATCCTTTTTTATTTTAATAAAAATTCTTTGTACTTATTTCTAGATTCCAAGCATAAAGAGAAGGCTCATGTATTCCATGTAATACTGAGGACTCTACTCCAAGTGCTTACTAAGTGGCTGATGCAAAGTAGGTTATCTATTTGTTGAATGAATGCATGGATAAATAAATGAACAAATGATGTAGAGCTAATAGTTTGGTGAGGACAGGACACGTGCAGTTGCATTAAGTAGGACGCAGGTATGTTTGCAAACCAACTCAGCTAGCTTAAGTGGTAGTTGGTTCATACGAAGTGCCCATGGAGTTCTAGGCCCAGGGTTGGACATTCAGCAGCTCGGTAAAGTGAGGAGGGCTAGGTGTCTTTCTGCTTTGCCTGTACCTGGCTCCCCCTTGTGGTTGCAAACTCCTAGACCTGCACACTTCAGGTCCACATCAAGAAAGAAAAAGTCCTCCTCTGAAAATTCTCTCTCAAGAAAGAGGAGCTATTTTCCTCAGAAACCACTAGGTAACATTTTTTTTCCAGTTCCATTGGCTATCATTGCCTAATGGGCTCATGAACCAAGTGGCCACGGTGGTAGGGATGGAGGTGCATGAGCTCAGCAATGTGGACTTCCACTCACCATGGCTGACCTGGCTGTGGACATTACTGAGTGCGCCATCTGCCAGCACAAAGACCAATACTAAGCCTCCAATGTGGCCCCATTCCCTGGTAATCAGCCAGCACCTGGAGACAGGTTGATTACATTGGTCTGCTTCTGCTATGTTTTGGCTTGTTTGACCCCTCCAAACCTCACGTTGAAATTTGATCCCCCGTGTTGCAGGCGGGGCTTAATGGAAGGTGCTTGAGTCACGGGGGTGAATCCCTCATGAATGGCTTCATGCCATCCTCGTGGTAGTGAGTGAGTTCTCGCTATGTTAGTTTCTGGGAGAGCTGGTTGTTAAAAAGAGCCTGGCACCTCCCCAATCTCTCTTGCTTCCTCTCTCACCATATGATCTTTACACATACCAGCCCCATTTTGCCTTCTACTATAAGTGGAAGTGGACTGAGGTCCTAACCAGAAGCTAATGCTGGTCCATGCTTTTTATAAAGACTACAGAATGACTAGTCAAATAAATCTATTTTCTTTATATATTGCCCAGCCTCAGGTACTATTTTATAACAACACAAATGCGCTAAGACAGAAAATTGGCACTGAGGAGTGGGGTGTTGCTATACACATACCTGAAAATGTGGAAGCGGCTTTGGAACTGGCTAAGGCACAGAGGTTGGAAGAGTTTGGAGGGCTCAGAAGAAGACAGGAAGATGAAAGAAAGTTTGGAACTTTTTCGAGAGTAGTTTAGTGGTTGTAACCAAAATACTGACAAAAATATACACAGTTAAGGCCATGCTGACCAGGTCTCGGATGGAAATGAGGAAAGATCACTCTTGGTGTGGTGTAATAAAGAAGTTGGCTGCATTGTATTTATGCCTTAGGGCTTTGTGCAAGAGTGAACTTAAGACTGAAGATCTAGGGTATCTGACAAAAGAAATTTCTTAGCATCATAGCTGCTTTTAACAGCTTACAAGCAGATATGGCAGCAAAAGAATGACCTACAGCTGGAATTAACAAGTAAAAGGGAGGCAGAGTGTAAAAATTTGGAAAATTCACAGCCTGACCATGTGCTAGGAAAGGAAAGATCATTTTCAGTAATCCAAGGGTGTTGGGAAACACCCACTTGCTGGAGAAGTTAGCATGGATTAAAGGAGACAGGTGCTAATAGTCAAGACAATGGGAAAATGGTCCTGAAGGCATTTCAGAAATTTTCAAAACTATTGCTCTCATCACAGGCCCAGAGGCCTAGGAGAATGCAATGGTTTTGGGAACCCATATGGAGCACTGCTTCCCTATGCCCACCTCAGGAGGCTGCTCCTCACACCCTGGCCACTCTGGTTTAAGACGGTTCAAAGGGCCTCAGATACTGCTTGGGTGCTGCTCCAGAGAGCACAGCATTAAGCCTCGGCAGCTGCCATGTGGTGCTAAGTCTGCAGGAACCCAGAATGAAAGAGATGGGGAGGCTCAGCAGCTTCCACCAAGATTTAAGAAAATGTGTTGGAAAGCTTGGATTCCCAGGCAGAAGCCTCTGCAGGGTTGGAGCTACTACAGAAAACTTCTACTGGGGCAGTGCCTAGTGGAGCTGTGAGAGCAGGGCTGCTGCCCTCCTAACCCCAGCATTGTGGAGCCATCAGCCATATGCAACCACAGACTGAAAAAGCTATAGGCACTAGACTTCAAACCATGAGAACAGCCATGTGGGCCATGCTTAGCAAAACCATGGGGATGGGGCTGCCCAGTGCCTTGAGAGCCCACCTCTCACACCAGTGTGCCTAGGATGAGAATATGAAGTAAAGAATTATTTTGAAACATTAAGATTTAATGCTTGCCCTGCTGATTTCAGACTTGCATGGGGCCTATTACCCCTTTCTTTTGGTTGATTTCACACTTTTAGAATAGAAATGTTTACCAAATGCTTGTACAACCATTGCAACTTGGAAGTACGTAACTTGTTTTTGATTTACAGGCTCATAGCTGGAAAAAACTTGCCTTGAGTCCCAGATAAGACTTTGAATTTTGTATTTGTGAATTGATGCTGGAACAAGGTAAGACTTTTGGGGACTACTGGAAAGGGATAATTGTATTTTCCATGTGAGAAGGACAAGAGATTTGGGGAGCCAAAGGTGGAATGCTGTAGTTTGGTTTGTTTGGCTTCTCCAAATCTCATGTTGAAATTTGACGTGTTTGGGTCATGGGGGCAGATCCCTCATAAATGGCTTGGTGCCATCCTAAATGAGTGATTCCTCACTCTATTAGTTCCTGCAAAAGCTGATTGTTAAAAAGAGCCTGGCACCTCCTCCCATTCTTTCTTGATTCCCCTCTCTTCATGTGACCTGCACACAGAGCTTCTCTTTGCCTTCTGCCATGAGTAGAAGCAGTCTGAGCTCCTCACCAGAAGTAGATGCTGGCACCATGCTTCTTGTACAATCTGCAGAACTGTGAGCCAAATAAACCTCTTTTCTTTATAAATTACCTAGCCTTGGGTATTCTTTTATAGCAGCACAAATGGGCTAAGACGACTTCCATCAAGGAAAGGGCAGTGCTTTGTTCTTAGTGGAATAGACATTTATTTCGGACACAGATTTTCCTTCCTTACACACCGTGCTTCTGCCAAAACTATCATTCATGTATTTACAGAATGCTTTATCCTGAGTGCCCAATCTGCCAGCAGCAAAGACCAACACTAAGCCTCCAATGTGGCCCCATTCCCTGGTGATCAGCCAGCTACCTGAGTGGTCAATAATCATGGTATTCCACACAGCATGGTTTCTGATTACAGAACTCACTTTACAGAAAGAGTGTGGCAATGGACCCATGTCCATGGAATTCACTGGTCTTACCATATTTCACACCTGCAGCTAGTTTTATGTAAAGGTAGAATGGCCTTTTTAAGACCCAGTTACAGTGCCAGCTAGGCGACATTATCTTGTAGGGCTGGGACAAGGTTTTCTACAAGGATGTGAATACTCTGAATAAGTATTCAATATGCATTCAATATATAATACTGTTTCTCTCATGGCCAAGATTTATGGGTCTAGGAATTAAAGGATAGAAATAGGAGTGGCACCACTCACTATTGCCCCTAGTGACCTACAGCAGAATTTTTGCTTCCTATTATGCTCTGCTGGCCTAGAGGTCTTAGTTCCAGAGGTAGGAATGCTTCTACCAAGAGAGTAATTCCATTGAACTGGAAGTTAAGACTGCTACCCAGCCACTTTGGACTCCTTATGACACTTAGTTAACAGAAAAGAAGAGAGTTACTATGCTGGCCAGGGTGATAGATGCTGACTACCAAGGAGATATTGAACTACTACTTCAATATCTGTGAAGGTAAAGGTGAATGCTGGAATACAGGAGACTCCTTAGGGTGTGTCTTATTGTTACTATGTTCTATGATTAAAGTCAATGAGAAATTAAAATAACCCAGTCCAGACAGGACTATGAATGGTCCAGATCCTTCAGGAATAAAGGTTTGGGTTACTTCTTGTTACGGATTGAACGCTTGTGTCCCCTCAAAATTTATATGGCAAAAGCCTAACCCCTAGTGTGATGATACTAGGGGGTGAGACCTTTGAGAAGTAATTAGGTCATAAAAGCAGAGCCCTCATGAGTGAGTTGAGTGCACTTCTAAGAAGACGCATGCATGCTAGCCCTCTCTGTCTGCTCTCCACCATGTGGACACAGCGAGATCATAGACCGCAAACCAGGAAGAGGGCCCTCACCTGATCTTCTAGATCCTTGATCTTGAACTTCCAGCCACCAGAATGGTGAGAAATACATTTTTTCATTGTTTAAGTCATCCAGTCTGTGGCATTCCGTGACTGCAGCCCAAACTGACTAAGACATCCCACCAGATTAAGAACTACGACCAGCTGAAGTGCTTGCTGATAGTGAAGCAAATGCAGAATGAGTAACGGAAGAAGGTAAGTTATGAATACCAGTGACAGAGATTCTTGGCTTGATCCCATTTTATTCAAGCTCCTGAACCTTCTCCTACGTTTATCTGCGTGCTTCCTTGGTTTTCTGTTCCTGTGTTAGTAAAGTCCAGTTTTAGCAAAGAACCCTGCTAAGTTAGTTTAGTGAGAACCACCCCCACCATCCTCAATATCTGATCACTCATTTTTTTTTTTTTTGGTCCAGATGGGGTCTTATTCTGTCATCCAGACTGGAGTGCAGCGGCACTATCATAGATTCTGATCACTCTTGATACCTGATCAGGTTCCTCATCCTCCACTATCCCCCGGGTGATGTCTGATTACCCTGGCCTGTCTTAAGCAAGAATTCTGTTAGGTCTATTTAGCCAGAATCCCTCTTACCCTGAAGTTTTCTATTAGTAATTTTGTATCCACTGACTCCCACCCTGCTTTTTGGCTATAAATTCCCACTTGTCCATGCCGTATTCAGGGTTGAGCCCAATTTCTGTCCTCTATTGCAAAATCCCATTATAGTTGCCCCTACATCTACTACAATGGCCCTGAATAAAATTTTTCATGTCATGCTTTACAGCATTATTGAAATTTTAACACCAGCTACAACTGTATGATCAATTAGAGAAATGAGGGCTGAAATTGTCATGGGTATTTTCTCCTTATTTTGTTATGAACATGTGTGTGTTTATTTTTAAATATTTTTTCTTCAACTTTTATTTCAAACTCAGGGGTACATGTGCGGGATGTGCAGGTTTGTCACACAGGTCACATAGGTGTGCCATGGTAGTTTGCTGCAGGGATCATCCCATCACCTAGGTATTAAGCCCAGCATCCATTAGCTGGTCTTCCTGATGCTCTCCTTCTCCCCACCCCCCCCAACAGGCCCCAGGGTGTGTTGTTCCCCCATGTGTCCATGTGTTCTCATCATCAGCTCCCACTTATAAGCGAGAACATGTGGTATTTGGTTTTCTGTTCCTGTGTTAGTTTGCTAAGGGTAATAGCCTCCATCTCCATCCACGTTCCCACAAAAGACATGATCTCGTTCATTTTTATGGCTGCATAGTATTCCATGGTGTATATGTACCACATTTTCTTTATCCAGTCTGTCATTGGTGGGCATTTGGCTTGATTCCATGTCTTTGCTATTGTGAATAGTGTGGCAATGAACACATGTGTGTATGTATCTTTATCACAAAATGATTTCTATTCCTTTGGGTATATACCCAGTAATGAAATTGCTGAGTCAAATGGTGTTTCTGCTTCTAGATCTTTGATGAATCACCATGTGTTGTGTGTCTTTATATATGTACATATAAAAATAACTTTGTTTGTCCTCTTCTATTCTCCTATCATGTAATGTAAGATCTATTTACTTTATATCATAGTATTAAATAGTGCTAATTTTATATCATGGTATTTAAACAATGGATATCAAGGAGGAGAGTTAACAGCACTGAAGGACTTTACCTTCTCTTCTGGAGGAGTTAGTACCATTTATATTGTACATACGATAGTTGTATCATGTGCAGCAGAGTCATGGCCTTGTTATTGTCTTTATTTTACAGTTAAGTATGGTTTAATGAGATGTATGTGGATGTGGACTTGTGATGGTTCATGTTATGAGTCAACTTGACTGGACCACAGAGTGCCTAGACATTTGGTCAAACATTATTCTGGGCATGTCTGTGCGGGCGTTTCTAGATAAGTTTAACATTTGGACTGGTAAACTGAGTGAAGCGAGTTGCCCTTCCTTATGTGTATGGGCCGTACTCAATCTGTTGAAGTCCTGAATGGAACAAAAATGCCAACCCTTTCATGAGTAAGAGGAAACTCCTCCTTTCTGACTGCTGGGAGATCTGTCTCTTCTTGCCTTTGGACTTTAACAGAAACATTGATTCTTCTTGAGTCTGGAGCCTGCTGGATTTTGGACTGAAATTTACACCATCAGCTTTTCTGAATTTCCAGCTTGCTGACTGCAGATCTTGGGATTTATCAGCCTCTGTAATCATGTCAGCCAATTCCTTATAATAAATCTCTTTCTATATACACACCTACACACACATCCTGTGAGATTTGCTAACAAATGATGTGCTCTGCCTTAGAGCTGAGTGAAGATTATTTTGAAGAAAACACAGTGAGAGATGTGGACGTGCAACTAAATAGGACTATTTTAAAGAGAGGAGAGCTAGATTTGGGAGGTAACCACAGTGACTACAAAGGGATGAAAAGGGCACACCCAAAAGCCATTCATGTTGTCTGTGTTTACTCTGGATTTCTATTCCTGGTTGTGTTTGGATTTGGAGTTCTCTCTCACTTTCGTTTTCTTTATCAAAATAAACTGACTATATATATTAATATAATATATAAAATACTGACAGCATTAATATAGTCAATTTATTACATATAGCGAGAGAGAGAGAGAGACTACACACACACACACGCACACACACACAGAGATATGTGTGTTTCATGTGCACACATCTCCAAAGTTGTGTCTGCCTTGTTCATGACACCCCTCAGGGTAAAGGTGGCAGCATCAGCTCTGCCTGTGTCTCTGTCAGCCTGAAGGCCAGCATCAAGGGGCATACTCTTTAGAGAAGCCAATTTGCATAATTTATCCCCCTTCAGGGGACACCTGGCTCTTATCAAATGCATTACTGTCCACTCTGAAACATTACAGGTGCAAAAATCCTGCCCAATCAAGGAAAGCCTTAGAATTTGAATTCTGGAGTTATTTGCCGGGACCAGATCTAGGGTGGTCTGGCATTTGTGGAGCCCACCACATGCCAGGGATTTATTCATGCTTCCTCTTGCAATCCTCTCAGCAGCCACACTAGGAAGAGATCTGAGAGGGGTTTCATAGCTTCATATGCTGCCCTATAATCCAGGCATATCACAGACACATAATTAACCTTTCCCTTTCATTTGCCTCCTCCATCCACACATATGCTGAGGTTTTCTTTGACACTTTTCTCTTCTGACTGTGCCATTTCTTTTTTATTTCATTACAAAACCACAAACTAAAAAACAAAAATGAAACACCAAAAATATTTCTCCTCCCTTTCCGCAAAAGCAAAGAAAACAACAGAAAAACCAAACATAACCACTACCATCAACAATAACTATTGGCTTCACAATAACGGAACCCAACATGTGTTCAAAGCTTTGACTTCATCTGGAAAAATTTCACATTCAATTCACTTTATTAAAACAAAATTCACATCTGTTTAAAAGGTGAGGAAACTTGGACAAAGTGTGGAAAGGGTTTAGCTGAAATATTCTCATGCCGGTCCCCGTCTCAATGGAGCTGTGTGCTGTCCACCAGTCTCTTTCTCTGTGTTGGCTGGTCTTTGATTTTTCACTTGAATTAAGAAAGAGATTCATTAGCTCAACAAATACTCTTTCTACTATGGGCCAAGTGTAGCTGTAGGCTCCATAAATTCAGCTATGAACAAGATCTATCTGGAACTACTCTTCTGGAGCTTAATTCTGTAGAGAAAGATGGACATTAAACTCATGAATCAAGACGTGATTAAGAGAACTTAAGCTGGTGACAATTGCTATGAAGAAAGTAAGACAGGGAGAAGTGGTTGGAGCTGCCCGGGGTGAGAGCTAAGTTGGAGAGAGCCAAGGAAGACCCCCTGGAAGGAAAGGACATGTGAGCTGAGACCTATGTGATGGGAGATGCTGGGCACTCCTTCCCAGGATAGGGGGAAGCAAAGTAAAAGTCCAGAGGTCAAGAGTGAGTTTGGTTTGTTTGGAAAGACCAGAGGGAGTAAGGAAGAGTGGTAGATAATTTCTGGATTCCTGTGGTTTATTCTGCAGGTCACTCCTGTGTTAGCACATGATTTAATCCTCACAGCAGCCATATTTTGTACATATCATGTCAAATTTAGAGACGCACATGCTGAGATGCACATGCTGACACCCAGAGACCTGGGATGTCATAGCCAGCCAAGACCAGCGGAAGGATGGACCCCAGGCATCATCCACCAGTTGGTGAGTGTGAGAGCCAGGGATCAGCTCATACAAGACCACCCTTACATCTGACAACAATTGAAATTTTGGGAGGGCACCCAAGCCACCCTCTGTTTTTGATAATTCACTAAAAGCACTCACAAAACTCATGAAAGCAGTGGTACTTGCAGTTACAGTTTGTTACAGGGAAAAGATACAGATAAAAGTTGACCAAGGGAAGAGACATCTAGAGGAGAGTCCAGGAGGGGATGAAGTGCAGAGTTTCTAGTCGTCCTCCCTTTGTGGAGTGAGGGCAATGTTTCCCTCCTTGCATTCATGTGTGACCATTCACACTGAGTACTGCCAACCAGGGAAGCTCACCTGAGCCTCGGTGTGCAGAGTCTGTAGTAGGGCTCCATCACGTAGGTGTGACTGATTAGTTGTCCACATGATTGACCTCAGTCTTCAGCCCTCCTTTAGCTGACTGATATTGTGTGACCAAAAGCCCCCACCCCAGGTCACTTTGTTATATCCAATGTGGACAGCCCCCATTCTAAATCACACTGTTAGCTATCCAGGGGGACTCAAGACCCCCAGGCCAAGTCACTTCATCAGGTATGACATTCCAGGAGCCTAGAGATCAGTTCCCAGTAGCCAAGGGCAAAGGTCAGGCTTCTTTTTAAGCAAGGTTAAATTCTGCACTGGGCACTAAGGTATACATTTTATGCAGGATTTGCTTATGAAACAGGAAATTTTCCATGACTCCTTCACAGAACTTACTCAGCCTGCAGCTCTCAACCCCTCATGGGAAGCGGAGCACACAGGTGAGTGGATGCAGGGGCTGGGATGAGTGCTTCTGGGCGCTAGCAGGAGCTGAACTCTCTGTGGCCTTGGGGAAGCATCTAGGGAGTACCCTCAACCCCCAGAGTCCCAGAGGGCATGTGTTACAGTGTGCTCTTTTAGTTTTCCTGCCTGTGGATGGCTTAAGTGTTTACAAGCTCGGTGTGACAGCCCTCTGTATCCTGAGCTCTTGTTTGGCATCCAGGAAGAATCGGGTGGCATGAACATATTGAAGATGGTAAATGTGGGGGATTTTATTGCCAATAAAAGTGGCTGTCAGTGGGATGAAGAGCTGGAAAGGGGATGGATTGGGAAGGTGGTCTTCCCCTGGAGTTTGGTGATCCCTGGCTGAACTCTTCTCGGAGGTCCCGCCGTCAAGCTGTCCCTCTGAAGTCAAAATGTTTCTTTCCGATGTCTGGCTGCTTCTTCTCTTCTCTCCTTCTCTGCCATGCCTTTGCCAGTTGGAGCCTGGGGTTTTTATGGGTACAGGATGGGAGGTGGGCAGGCTAGGGTGATTTTGGAAAAGGCAACATTCCAGTGGGAAAATGAGGATGTAAAGTTCTCACTTTGGGCTCTGGCTTTAGGTCTGAGGGTGGGGCTTCACTAGGAACCCTGCCTTTTTCTGCCTAGAATTTTTCTGCCTCCTGTCCCTATCACTTATGAGACGCACAGGTTTCTGGCATGCCCACTGCTCCTCTCTTTGTCTTGTAGGTCCTTTTAGATGTCAGTGGATGTGGGGCATCTTTGATTAATGGGGCGGTGTTTCCCTGCATTTGCAGGCACACCTGCACCTTCTACCCACTGCAGGTGAGAAAATTCCTCTCCTACCAGGCTTTCAGGCTCCAGAGCTGACACTGATGTGAGGTTATCTGGGAGTCAGTCTGGGGCATAATGGAAAGCATCCTTGCCAGGCCACCCACTCACAGCACCTGTTCAGAAAGGGCAGAGTGGAGGGAAGGCAGCACACTGGCACTCTTGGACTATCACCATGGCAAGAGCTCCAGTCCAGCATCCTGCATCCTTCAAGGACATCCCTTCCTGAGCCTTAGCCCTTCTCCTCACCAGAAAGTTGTCAGCTTTGTTTGATGGCAGCTTCATTGCTTGTGAGTCCCCACTGGGCCATGACAATTCAGGTAGCTGCCCTTTTCCCACTGTGATGGCAGCTGGCACTTGGCAAAGGGAACATGGGAGCAGAATTGCCTGCAGACCTCTCACATGGGTCGTGCTTCCTTCTACAGCCTTGCAGGGCCCCCACCCTCTTACCTGGCTTCAATCTAAGCTGATATACCTGAAATATCCCTTCCTTCTCATGCTTGTTCTGCTTTCCCAGATCTACCTGAGTCTGACACAATCTCAAATATTCCTCCATGAAGAGACAGTGTGAGGGCAATCAGAATGTGGGGCTATGTGGCAATCATTCAAAATCCAAGTTGGCTTGTTCTTAGACCAAATCACTTGGGCAAATTACTTCAAATCTCTGAGCCTGTTTTCTCTTTTATAAAGCTTCACAGGTTTCTTATAAAGGAGGTCATACACACAAGTGATTAAGATATTAACTGATACATTTTTAGCTATTGTTATTGTCATGGTGGCTGTTGTGAAGGTTAAATGAAGGAATCCATTGTCATTGGTACATAATGGTTGCCCATTGCTTGCTATTTCTTTTATCTTCAAGGTGTCATTGTCCTCTTTTCCTAGCTCATCATGAACAGCATTTGGTTGCCTGATTATGCATGCACACGCATGGACACACACACAATCTCTTCACTCTCTCATCTTCAGCCACTGCAACCTTCTTGCTCTTCCTTAAATGCATCAAACACATCCCATCTTCAGACATCTGCTCTTGCATTTTCTTTCTTGCAGTGCTCTTTTCCAAGACAGCTGATGGCTCAACTCTACATCTGGGTCTGTGCTCTGACATCAGCTTTTCCAAGTCCTTCTCTGATCTCCACATCTAGGCAAGCAGCTTGAGGCACTCTCTCCTCCTTCTGCTTTGCTTTTCCGCAGAGCATTTATCTGCTGTTTTATCAGATTATATATATCTGGGTGCTAATTTTCTATCTCCTTTATTAGAATTCAGGTTCCACTAGCACAGGTTCTTTGCTCAGTACTTTATCCTCTGTTCCTAGAATAGTGCTAGTTACATAGTAGACACCTATTTAATATTTCTTGAATAAGCGAAAGAATACTCTCTTGATTATATTCTAGTGGTTTTATTTTATTTTATTAGTTTTTAGAGACAGGGTCTCACTTTGTCACCCAGGCTGGAGTGCAGTGGTACAATCATAGCTCACTGCAGCCTTGAACGCCTAGGTTCAAGCGATCCTCTCACCTCAGTTTCTTGAGTAGTTGAGACTACAGGTGCTAGCCCCCATGCTCAGATAATTTATTTTTTATTTTTTTGTAGTGACAGGGTCTCACTGTGTTGTCCAGGCTTGTCTTAAACTCCTAGCCTGAAGCAATTCTCCAGCCTTGGCCTTCCAAAGTGCTGGGATTACAGGCATGAGCCACTGTGCCCAGCATTTCTGAAGTTTTCTTTGTTTACATATAGTCTTAGAGAACAGGGTCCAGAACTTACCTGTTTTCTGTCTCCACTTCAGTACATCTCAAAAGCATTTGTTTATATCTCATATTCAGTGAAGACATCTAGAATCCAATTGTATCTACCAATCAATGTCTTTTAATGAACACTCATTTACTGATGTGTGTTTTGTACATGGACCTGTTTGACTTTTAGGAATTGGAAGATGATTATAATGTTATCCTGCCTTCAAATAGCTTACAGTCCTATAAAAGAACTCACAGTCTAGTAAGCTGAAATTACAGCCCAGGTGAAGAAATACATTTTCCATTGTGACTCAGTACAATACACACACACACACACACACACACACACACATTCACACACATGCAATGGAAATAATTTTTTAGGAATACTATGTATTCTATTTATTCTATTTCAGCTTTCAGAAATTCTGTTACTTACTAAATTGATTTTATGACTCATCAATGAGTTATGACTCCTAATTTTAAAAACATGACTGTAATAAAACTTATTTACTTTCCTTGATTGCTTAGAGAATTATGTAATTATTATTTCACAGACTTTTCATGTCTGTCTTCTTCACTACAATAAAGGAGATGATGGTTATAGTAATCTTACTTTATGTCAAACACTGTTTTAAGCACATTTCATGGATTATCTCATTAAATCTCCATAACAAGACTTTGAGGGTAGGCCTATTTCTACCCATACCTTTAAACAGATATGGAAAACAAGCTCAGAGAGATTACAAAGCTATTTGAAGTCTCACAGCAAGTAAGAGGCAGGAAGGACCAGAGCTGTGTTCTTAAATACTACACCATATTGATTCCCTAGAGCCACTGGATTCAGGCAGGAACGATATCTGTTTTCACTCATTATTGTATCCCCAAGTTTGAGAACCTCTGGCTCCCCTCCTGGGTTCCTTCTCCCTTGTAGTGATGCTATTCCTCCATCTCATTGCGTGGTATAATAAAGAATATATCTGCTCTTTGTCTCCAGTTCTTGTCATAGAGCTTCAAAAACCCTTGGAATTTCCTGAGTGACTGGCACATGTGAGCTGACTCTTGGTGGGTCCCTAGATTACTTCTGGATGAGAGTTAGTCATCACAAAGACCAGCCATGTGACTAGAGCATTGAAACTTTCAGCCATCTGACCTTAGAGAGGGGACAAGGGCTGGAAGTTGAGTTCCATCACATGGCCAGTGATTTAATAAATCATTCCCATATGATGAAACCCTAGTAAAAACTTCTGGACACAGAGGCTCAGTGGATCTTCCTGGTTGATGAATGGATGCATGTGCTGAGACAGTGACACACTCTGATTCCATGAGGTGAGGGCACGAAGGATCCATTCCCTACCCCCAGATCTTGCCCTTTGCGTCTCCTCATTTGGCTATTCTGGATCTAGGTCCATCAAGATAAAACTGGAATTATAAGTATAGCACTTTCAGGAAGTTCTAGGAGTCAGTTTAATAAATTATCAAAAGTGAGAGGATTATGGAAACCCTTAGATTTACAGCCAGTCAGTCAGAAGTGTGGGTGGTCCTAAGACTTGCAGCTGACATCTGACTGAGGTCTGTCTTGTCAAGGGCCAAACCCGGTGTGGGATCTGACACTAATGCTGGGTGGTCAGCATCAGAAGTGAATTGTGGTCTGTTTAGTCTGCTGGAAACATCATATTTTGGAATTTGTAGCTGGTGGGGAAAAGGTAGGGATGGTTTGGGACATCCACACTTGCCACTGGTGTCTGAAGTGAGGATAGTCACCTGAGAGACTTTGTTTTTAATGTGTGGGGTCTGCACTAACTCTGGGTAGTTGGTGTCAGAGCTGAATTAAATTGTGGGACACCCACATAGTATCAGAGACTTGTCAGAACAATTCTGGAATCCACCCGTAGGAATCTTTGTGCTTCACTGCCTTCTCAGCCTCAGCATTTACTCCCACCTGATAAGCTTGTCTGAAAAGAAGAACTAATGATTAATGAGACTTAAATTGTGAAAACTACAAGTACCACAAAAAAATTTGTCCTTTAAAATTCATGTTTTCGGGTTGGGCGCTGTGGCTCACACCTGTAATCCCAGGACTTTGGGAGGCTGAGGCGGGTGGATCATAAGGTCAGGAGTTTGAGACGAGCCTGGCCAATACGGTGAAACCCTGTCTCTACTAGAAATACAAAAAATTAGCCAGGAGTGGTAGAAGGAGCCTGTAGTCCCAGCTATTCAGGAGGCTAAGGCAGGAGAATCGCTTGAACCTGGGAAGTGGAGGTTGCAGTGAGCCGAGATTGCTCCATCTCACTCTAGCCTGCGCGACAGAGCGAGACTCTGTCTCAAAAAAAAAAAAAAATACGTTTTCATGTGTAGCATGGTATGTCAGACATCAGTCTGCCAACAAATCATTATTTGGGAAAGAAAGGTCTTGCCAGGTGCTGAGGAATGAAAACAATTGAGCCAGTGCTCTGAATTTTCCATTTAGGAGCACTGTAAACTGGGCTACTGTTTTAACCTGCCTGGGCTTCAGTTTCCTCCCTAAATACATGAAGGGTGGAAAAAATTAAAATAAACCTCCTAATATAGTTTTAAGAAATGTGTCCAGATTAGCATATCCATTCACCCCCTTCTAAGAACTTTTGGTTCCAGTCAATATACGGGTCAGGTGTTCTAATCACAAAGGTACACCAGAGTATTGAATTAACATTAATTCAGGCAGGGCCTAATGATCCCAGAAACTCCCCTTTCCTGCAAGAGGCTTCTTTGGTTTGAGATAGACTAGAGGAGTCTCACAATATGGGTTTCTTAGAGTCTTCTGTGCTTATATACAGGCTTAGGGAATAGGGCCCAGAAAGGAACTGCTTGCTCACAAATGCAATGCTCACAGGCATCAAACCCTCATTTGTTTTTCTAGGGAATTAGAACTACTTTCCATTCCTGTACATTGCAATCAGTTTTTACTTCTCTTCCCAAATCACTGCCACTCCCTGCCTCCTTGCACTGCCAAAACATCCATTCTGTTCCCTCTGGACTCCTTTGCTCTCCACCTAAACCCTAAAGTCTTTTCCCATGGCACATCATACAATGCATGCCCATGAAATTTCTGCTTATTTTTATTCCCATATAGACACCAGAAGTGTGATAGCTATTTTGCAGAGGTGTTAAGGATGGAATAAGAAAACATACATGAAGTGCAGCTTATTGCTGGAATTTGATAAAGATGAACTTGTGTTCCTCCTCCAACTACACAGAAGCAGCGACATATGTCCCTCTGGCACAGTGGAGGTTTATAGTTGTTAGACTTTACCGAGTCTAACAGCTGCAAACCTCTCCTTCCCAGGCTACATTCTGTGTTCTCATCACCCAATTATATCTCAGGAAGTCCACTGGTTCCTTTACCCTCTGAGTGTGACATGGACCACCGGCAGGGACCAAAGAGGGTCACGGCAGTGGAAAAAGCCAGGGTATAGATGAGCAGAGACCCAAGAAGATCAGGGATGTCATCCTTAGAGTCTAGCACAGAGCAGAGCCTGCCAAAGGATACAGCTGGATAAGCCAGAGAGAGACCTGGCATTTCCTCATCCATCCTCAGGGGTGACTCAGACTGACTCCTGACAGCCCTCTTAGCCTCCAGCAGAAGGAGGGGAGCAAGCTTGAAAAAGCCAGCCATCTCCCCTCCTCCCCATTCTGCCTTCCTAGAGCCAGAGGCCTGGCTTAAGAGGGGAAGGGAAAAGTTGTCATCCAAGGTAAAAGAGAGGTTCAAACAACGCTAACTTTCAAAAACCAGAGGTGACTGAGATGTATAAAATTGACATAGTATGTCATTAAAGATGAGATGAAAGTTGGACAGCATGGTGAAAGCAGTGATTACAAAAAAAGTGAATAAAGTGATTCCATGTTTGGAATCCATTGGCTACAGATCACTTAATAAGTCGGTTATAGAGGATTGAACAAGATTCAATGGAATCTGAAAGACTTGTTTGAGTGGCTGATTTTGGGGTCCAGAGTCAGACAGAGATGATTCTGGGAGTGGGAGGAGTCAGGAACAACTGCCAGAGGCATGGATTGTGTCACCCCAGCAGGTGGCTGCAACTCAAGGCATCTGCCCATCAGCCAGTATCCAGCAGGGGAGCTCATGGTGCAGGCCAGAAGCAGGGTGGGCAATCTCATCCTGGTGGGTCTTTTGAAGGCTTGGGCACGTGAGTACAGATGACATAGAAAAGCAGCATGAGGCAGATCATGCTGCACTTGGGGGTTGGGATGGGACCAGCACACTGGCTCTGTCCCCCTCGAGGTCAGAACACACAGGTGACAGGTACCTCCATGGCTACGTATCCTTCTAAATGCAGGCTGGGCATTTTCTCATGTCCACAGTGACCTCGGATACATCAGGATCAGTGAGTTCATTATGTTTCCTCTTATTCTCAATTACTGTAAATGAATTTCTGCAGAATCACCGAGAACTGTGAAGATTTACAACAGATTAACTTTCGTTTAGTTTAATGAAATTGTCTCAATGCATAAATCCAGGCCTGCTTCAGACTCATAAATTTTTATAGCTCCTGCTTAGTAGACAATCCTTTTTTTCCCTTTTCTTTCCTCCCCCCGCCCCTCTCTCTTCCTCTCAGACTCTGCTCTGCCTTCACCGTCCGCCTAGGCTGGGAACCCCTGTCAGACTCTTCCGAGCCAGGAGATGAAAGCTTCCAGAGAGCAATGTAAAATATATTTATGGCCTTGCTCTGCAAATACTCCTGTTTCTTCATAAATGAGTATAAATGAAGCGTGACAAGCAATTTGCTGCATGGAGGCTGATATTAATGACTTGACATATTCATACCTGCTTGTACGATCACATTTTTTCTTTTTCTTGGCCAGTGACACATTCTGGTCCAAGGGAACTTACATTAAGAATAGTCCCTTATCCCATATTAAGAGGAAAACGTTTCCTAAACCTCTTGTATTATCCACATGGGTACTTAAGGGCTCTTTGCAGTTAGCAGGAGCCTTCCTGTGGGAAGTAGGGTGTACAGGGTGAAGATAGATCTTCCATTAATTCATTTAAGAAAATTTCGTGGCTTCATTATCTCTGTTACAAGAAGGGATAGGCGATGGAATAGGATGGCCCACACAGACCTCATGGTCTAGTGGGGTGCTCTGGCACAGCCAGGTCCAGGGTCAAGCCTGAAATGGGCCTGCTCGGTTTCGTGCCGAATGCTGCCTTACTGTAAGATTGCTGTGGAAAGCCTCCCAAACACCTCTGGGAAGGATGGCAGCTATAAGGACCACACACTGGGACAAGGCAGAGAAATAATTTGGGAAATTAGAATATTAATGCTCTCTTCCGTGAGTCATTTTCCCCAGCAGGGTCGTGTCCAAAGCAGATGAACCCATTAAAAAAAAAGTTGTCAGATTATTATTTTAGGAGGTAAAGTCCAAGATGTAAAATATAAGACAAAGAGGATTTGTCTTACTCATGCCACATGTCCACCTCCACCAAAAACAGGGAAGCTCTAAGCTGAGGAGGAGGGTGGTGAGGAAAGAGAGGGAGAGATGGAGGACCCTGTCCTCAACAGTGAATCAGGGAACGCTTTGGAAGAACTCACTTTAAATCCAGTGAGCCGACAGGCACTCGGCTTTACCCACCACTAGACTCAAGGAGGAGTCAGCCTGGCAGCTGGGCCCTGCACCAGAGCAGGGCGAGAGTAAGGGGTGCAGGGTGCTGCAGCAGGGAAGCGATACAGGTCAAGTTCCACCAAGGCTTCCCTCTTTTCCCCCCTCAAGGCTAATGTTAAGCTTTAGAAGGCAAATAATGAGAACCAAATAATGCAGCGATCAAGTGCAGAGATGACTGATGCATTTGAAAGGGGAGGTAGGGGCCATTGAGGATGCTGCTGATACCACCCAACATAGGCTGGGTGGGGGTTGGTGGTGGGTGTGGCTATGGGAGGTGATTCCTCATGAAGACCAGCAGAACCCTGTGTCTGAGGAAAGAGGAAGGGAAGGAAGAGTCAAGTGTGACCACAGGATTGCCCGTGGATATCTCAGTGAAGCAAACTTCTTCTATTGGATTCCAAATCCCTTGCTCACGGTAATCTTGGGATGCAGTGCCTCTTCCACATATTATCAGCTGTTTGACCTGAAATACAGACGACAAGCAGATTAAAGGTTCATAACAATGTGGAGACTTTACTTTCTACAACTTCGTGATGAAAACGGACCTAGCAGAAACCTAACAAAAACCAAATTGTTAACTTGGCCCCTGAGGCACTGAGGATTTCATAGGAATTTGAAAAAAGAATTTCATGAATTATTTCTTCCTCTAGAAAGACACTCCCATCCCCCACATTGCCCCAGCCAAGATATTCTGTAACACTCTAGGAAAGTATAGAGAATATAACAAAACTTCTTCTGAGAAAGTAAAAAATAAAATTAATTACTATTCTCAGGATGAGAAAGCACAATGAAAATTTCTCTTATGGGTCCAGGCGTCTGCTTCCCTAGCAATTTGCAGGAAGTTGATGCATCTCAGTGCAAACCAAAAAGCATCTGTGACAGCTCTTAATGAATTTAGAAGTTTATTTTGTCAAGTTTAAGGACATGCCTGTAAGAAAGAAACAGAAATCACGGAAATGGCCTGCAGTCTGTGTCTTTCTCCAAAGATTATTTTGAGGGCCTCAATATTTAAAAGAGAAAAGAGGAAGATGTGGTCACATTACTGAATTCACATTTTGCTAGAGAAAAGGAGCAGGTAGGGAAATCGTCAATTATGTATTCATTTTGGGCTCAGTAAATTGGCACTTTACATTAGATAAAGTGAACATAGAACCTGTGGAGATATCTGGCCTTTAATCTGTTGCTATTTGCTTAGGAACAAACAGAAAGGCAGTTTCTTACATGATTCAGCTTTCAGCTTAATTTTTTCCTTTTTGCATAGTGAGTTGGGGGCCCAAGACTTTATCTTCCCCTCATGAAAGCAAACATTTATCAATGCCCCTCCTGCCCAGGAGCAGTGCCTGGTGCTGGGTCATTTGATTCCACCAGAGGTGAGCCTCGGATGGGGAGAACAGCCTTTCCCACTTCAGCAGGGCACAGGCCTGGACAGCACAGTTCCCTGGAGGAGGCTGATTTTGCATGAAGTCTTGATTTAAATGGCTATAAGAGAATGGGGAAGAGAATATAGGGCTTTTCTGGAAGAACATGCGGTATGAGAAAAGGAGGGGAACCAGAGTTTCTGATTTCTGGTTGGGTTATATATACAACTTCAACTCTGGAAAAATAATCTAGGTATATTCTCTCCACCAGCAAGAATTCTCAGTGATCAGCCTTTGCAGTGAACTGTAATCTGTAGTCTTTCTAGCCAATCCCAATTCCTGGAGACAGCATACGCTCTCGCATGCCTTCTCTTGTAATACGAGCTTTGTAGATTTTCCTTCTTGTCATTACCTAGATTTAAAAGTTTTATTCATTAAAAAATATATAGTCCTGCCTTGCAATTATTTGTCGATGCTTTATTTCCACACTAGATTATAAATTGCTAGAGGACAAGGACCATGACTTACCATCTTTGCTCCCCCTAGTAGCACCTGAGAGCATTATATAGAGCACAACATCTAATAGCACTGTCCAGAATGCAAGATGTGAAGCAGGAAGACCTGGGACTGCCTATGCGTTTATTCTCTTCTGGCTGTGTAACCTCATGAGGTTGACCAGACCTTTCTGAATCTCGGTTTCCTTATCCAATATGTGAGTATACAAAATTGTTGCAACAGAACATTACTGTTAAGATTCAACGGCATAGCAAGAAATTACTATGGGGAGCTTAACAATGGATCAAAGATAGAAAGCCACGTTAAATCTAACTTTGTGATTTCCTAGTAGTATCGTTTAGTATTTGAAGTATCATTAGGAATGATGTGAAACACTTTGAGGGAGCTGAAACAGACAGGAAACAGGGACTGGATAAGCACACAGGCTGACGTCCTATTTTGAGCCTGCCACTCTCTACTTGCAAGTTAATCAGAATTGTGGTTTCTCCACTGGTGTACCACAATATTATATACTCAATAAACGGCGACCTGAAAAAGATCCCCATTAAAGATGAGGTCACATAGGTTAATTGTCTACACTGCTTCTATATGCTTGCTCTGTTTCCACTTCCTGTTGCAACTTGTCTGTGGAGTTCTAGGCTTTTTTTTTTTTGGCATGGTCTCTCTGTCACCCAGGCTGGAGTTCAGTGGTGCAATCTCGGCTCACTGCAACCTCTGCCTCCCAGGTTGAAGTGATTCTCATGCCTCAGCCTCACAAGCAGTTGAGATTACAGGTGCCCACCATGACACCCGGCTAATTTTTGTAATTTTAGTGGAAAAGGGGTTTCACCATGTTAGTCAGGCTGGTCTTGAGCTCCTGACTTCAAGTGATCCACCGGCCTCGGCCTCCAGAAGTGTAGACTTACTTTTTATTTGAATCCTGCTAACATTAATATTAATAACACAAATATGATAAATATGATACTGTATATCATACTAGAATGTGAGCTCCTTGAAGGTAGCAGTTTTTGCCTGACTTTCTTACCTCTGTGTCTTTAGAACCTAGGACAATATCTGGTTTATATGACGCATTCAATAAATACTGACTATATGAATGAGTAAACAAATGAATGAGGCCTCTACGGTGTTCAGCCAATCCTAGCGGTTCCTTTGGATGCTAAAGCAGCTTGGATCAGATGTTGTTAGGGGCTGGAAAATGAATAAAGCTTGGCTGTCCAATGTGACGGCCTCTTGCAGTTGAGTTAATTTAATACCCGAGGCATCTTCTGGAGATTATGTCAAAACAGCTAGTTTCCTAGGCAGACAGGCAGGACTCATAAATCTGCTCAGTGCATTCTCTCTTTCTTTAACAACAAAAAAAATTCATTTGGAGGTAAAATGTCCTGAAGGGGCCTTCAATAATATGTGTCATCGAAACAGAGAAGGCCAAACAGTCACCTCAGTACTGGGAGCCATATTTCACCTTTAGTTAGTGTCAAATCTTGTTTCATTTGTCAACAAAGCACTGGGGGAAAAATACGACCAGGCAGCCACTGTGGAGCAGGCTCTTCCTAATCAGGGGAGAATGTGTTTACACAAGGAAGACTCTGTTTTGGCAATGGGTGTGTCTTTCACTTGCCTTGGCAATGGGTGTGTCTTTCACTTGCCGTCAGTCAGTGGGAATTCAACAGGTCTTGTGCTTGGACCCTGCCTCAGATAACAGGCCGCTGACAACTAATCAATGTGCTCTTTCTAGGGACAGTGAGCAGTTACTCTTCAATTACTCTTCAACAAAGGCCACACAGCAAGCACAGAAAACATGTGCTTCAAAGGGGTTTTACAACCTTGTCTCACACAGAACTGAAAAACAAAATAAAACAACAGTGAACTACACTGGGACATTTATTGACCTTAATTTACAAAGGGTTTAATTAAGGTCAGAGAGGATAAAGACAGTACTTATGTAACCAAAAAGCAGGTTAGTTGCTCACTGCATGCAGAGTCCAGTTAACAAGAGCAAGGCTATTTACAAAGCAAGTGAATTTATTCCAAAGCTAGCTTGGGGAAGAAGC
Source organism: Pongo abelii (assembly GCF_028885655.2). Lineage (NCBI taxonomy): Eukaryota > Metazoa > Chordata > Mammalia > Primates > Hominidae > Pongo > Pongo abelii. Next base: position 21,412,309 of record NC_071996.2, read on the forward strand.
AGTACGGCTTCACTTTTGGAGTAGAAAGTGGGCATTTTTATAAGGTAGAGGAGGAAATGAGCAAGGGCAGGATCCTCCCTGCTATCTGGGTGCCTCGTTTACCAGGCAGTTGAGTTGGCATCTTCCTGGGCAGAAGTAAATTGTAAAAGTGGTCAAATGGGCATACTTTTGACATGCTCTGTTGAGGTGACCCCTTGGAGGTGAGGGTTCATGGTGGCAGGCTTTGGTTTGCAAATCAACTGTCAACTCTGGAGGAGAGATCCCTCTTTGAGCACATGGATGAATTTGCCCTGTAAGGAATGTCTGATGAGTGGGAAGTGAAAGGTTGTATTTACATTTCTAAAGGGCTAAGTAGGAAGCAGAGAACAGGGGGAAAAGGGAGAGGGGAAGAAAAGAGAAAATATTCATAAAAATAGTTAAACTCTGTCTTAGAAAAATGCAGGTACTTGGTTACACTTGATAAATATTTGCTTTTAAAGAAATGAATAGAGGGCGTGCGTTTTATTTTTATTGTGAGGTAGGGCAAATGAGTCTATCTTTTTTCTTCATTAAAATGTTGCATACCATTTACTTTGTAAGAATTTGTTTTACTTTGTAAGACAAACATGTTTTACTTTGTAAGAATTTTAGGAGTAGACTGTCAAATTTCATGGAAAAATCTTGTTCAGTTTCTGATGAATCTTGGATTTAATTTACAAATTAATTTGGGTGGTATCATTTTTGAAATCCTTTCATGTTTATTCTAGTACTTTCCAGGTTTTTAAAAAACTTTGATCCATATAGAAATAATTTTGATGTGAAGACTGGAGTAGGAATCCATTTTCCATTACTTTCCAGAGGATTAGCCGTTTGTCCAAACACCATGTATTGATTAATCCATCTTTTTCTAATTGCTTTTTCCTAACATTATATCTTATACTACATTTAACTTATTTTTGGACTCTCTTTTTCATTTCATTGATGTCTGTCCTCCATTCATGTGAAAATATTAAGTTCAGAATTGCTATACCTTATAATACTTCAAAAAGTCTTCAGAATTATTCTGGATATACTTTCATGTTTACCTTTTTATTACTGTTAAAGCAGCCTGTCTGTCCCTATTACCTATCCTTCCTCTCTAAAATATCAATATCTCATAAATTTAGATTTATAGATTTATAGTTTTGACACCTGATAGGTTTATAGACTCTTGATAGCTTTATAATATTGACATTTTCACCCCAAAATATAGTGTATCTTTCCATTCATTATGACTTTTTTATCATTCTTTAGCAATTAAAAATTTTTTCATACAGTGCTAACACATTCTTGTTAACGATTATATTTTTATTCATTGTTGCAATTATAATTACAATCTTTTTCTCATTATATTTTCTAAGTGGTTGATCTTTTTATAGTGGGAAGCTATTGAATTTTATATGTTGATTTTATAATCAACCACTACTGGGTTCTCTTTTAGTTCTTAATTATGTTCAGCTGACTCTCTTGGGCTTTCTAGATATGTTCTATTGTCTTTGGCAAATGACAATAATTTTAAATCCTTTCAAATTTTATGCCTTATATTTCTTTTCCTTGTCTTCTTATACTGGCTAGGGCCTCCAGAATAATGATAAAAGTAGTGAGGAGAAGAGCTAACTTTGTTTACTCTTGACTTTATTAAGGATCCTTTCAGTGTTTTGCCATCAAGCATAATGCTGGCTTTTGGCTTAATCTTTGGCTACTAAAAAAAAGAATTTTACTTTTTTTAAAGTCAAGAATGGGTATTGAATTTTATTAAATATTGGCTGTCCAGTAGCTACAGTGATATCTGCTCCTTTTCTGCTAATGATGAAGATCATCGTGTAAGGCATTTGGTGGCCACATATTTCAATATTAATGTCCTTCAAGACTGCTTGTTAATATATCATTTAGGACATTTACAATGACAATTGTTAGTATATTTCATTATGTCTCATATCATTGTGCTGTGTTTGTCATAATTTGATATCCAGAGTAGGATGGTTTTATAAATATAATTTGGGAAATTTTGGTCTTTATGTTCTGGAAATGTTTTGAAAGCACTTGAGCAATCTGTTAACTGAAAGATGGATGGAATCCATTTGGAACCTGGCATCATTTATCATGTTCTTATGCACATTATATTTTCTCTAAATTTAGGATTAAATCTAGAGACTTTGTATCAAATGTATGTCTGATTTAGTTTTGTAAGAGTATTTCTTAATAGTTGTAGCAGACTTTCATCAGGAATGTCTGATTTTTCTTTTTCAATGATATTAGAAGCCATTGATAATCATTGTCTAGATCCAGTAATTCACCGGGAATTGCTAATGTCAGATATCCCTTTGTTAAAAGAAAAACTTCAGCTGAATTAAATTTAAAGGAGTTTAATTGAGCAATGAACGATTTGCGAATCAGGCAGCCCCTGGAAGCACAACAGATTCAGAGAGACTCCAGGGGTGCCTTGTAGTCAGAACAAATTTATAGACAAAAAAAGTAAAGTGATGTACAGAAATTGGAAGTGAGCTACAGAAATGGCTGGATTGGTGACACATTCGCGGTTGCCTTATTGGAACACAGTTTGAACACTCAACAGTGTATGAGTGGTTGAAGTACAGCTGCCAGGATTGGCCAAGACTCAGTAATTTTTACCGGTGCATACTCCTAAGCTAGGTTTTCAATGTTGTCTACTTACTAAGTTAGGTTACAGTCAGTCCGCAAGAACTCAAATATAGAATTACAGAGTCCTTCTCAGGCCATATTTAGTTCGCTTTAACACCTTTCTATAATTTCTTTCTTGTTTATTTGATGGAAGACTTTTATTAGAAGAAACTTTCTCTTACCAATATTTAATTATTGTGAGGCATAGTTCATACAGGAGAGGCAGGATAAATGCTTAATTATTGCTTTCTTTTTTCAAAATAATGAGTTGTTTTCTCAGCATCCTTCAAAGAACAGCAACGAGAAGTAGTTCGATTTGCTTTGTTGTTATTCCTTTTGTATCTTTATGAACTCCTGGATTTAGACTTGTTTGATGTGCCACAACCCATTGCAGTTATTAACCTCATTAATGCTCACATTTTCTAATCTGGACAGGAGCATCTTGTTAAACTCTGGCCATGAGTGCTTTTTGCGGGGAGATGTCAGAGCCTTGCCATTGGAAAGTGGTCAACTCATGGGTTGGTAAGAAGAATCTACTGACAATAGTAGAGGTTTGAAAAGTAAAGTTATATTAGATAGAAAGAATGTTGCAGCAGAGTGCAGTGCGCTGCCTAAGAAGGAAAGGACTGTGTGTTCTGCTGTGGATTTTTCCTTAGGGGTATTTATAGACCTTAAAGTGGGAGCTTAAGGGCAATTCGAACCATAGTAGCCACATAGATCATAATAAATGATTACATTAGTAGACATTTTGGTGCCTTAATGTCAGCAAGGGTTGCACAATGAGTTACAATATACATGCATTCCGGAAATGTACAGAAAAGCTAGTTACTTATACCTTTTTGGGAAAGGCGCCTGGAACCAGGTGCCAGCTTTAGATAATAGAATAGGGAAGTGTAATTACTTCTGAATTCCTCAGATAAGGAGTGTTGCCTCTAGATGACCTGCATGATGGCCACCAGGTGATCTTTGCGTTCCTCACTTAGGACATGAACCTTGTGGTATTTGATATTTTTCTTGCTTTCTAATGGTAAAAAATAAAGTTATAGCCCCATTTTTTACCGTTTTTACTTGCCCCAGATCTAGAATCTGCAATAATTTTTCCAAGGAACTCTGGTTTATCTTAGTTGGAAATAATATTTAGAGTAAGTATTCTGAGCATGCGGGGTGTTCACTGCTTCTGGTTAATTGTTGCTTTTAGGCTTTTTTGGTGGATAAAGAAATTTTCCAAAACTCACTTTGTGAGTTCATATTGATACTTCAGATTCCACTAATTAAACATCGTAATGATTTTTCTTTATTTTATATCACACAAACACACAATTTCCTAATGATACTGTTAATACTACTGGCAAAGAGGTTTAAGTGTGTGTGGTAATTACTTCTATCCTTAGGGTATATCCCCACTGAGTATGTACATTCAAAAATCACTGTTTTAAAGTCAGCCAGAATAGTGTCTTCCTGCATCATTATGCTACCAAATAAATACTCAATTAGCATCATTTGCTTAATTTATTTTTTATTTGTAAGAATGGCTTTTAAATTTAATTTTGTGTTATAATTTTCATCTCCCTAATGATTAATGATGTAGAACATATTTCCCTGTGCTTGTTGGCTGTTTAAATTATCTTCTTTGGAAAAACAGCGGTTGAAATAATTTGTCTATATTTTAATTCAGTTTTTTGTCTTATTATTGAATTATAAGAGTTCTTTAAAGATTTTGATAGAAGTCGTTTTGTATACATATATGTATGTGATTTGTATGTATTCCTTCCCATTCTGTGGATTGTATTTCCACTTTCTTGATTGTGTCCTATGAATAATAAAAGTTTGTAGTTTTGATGAAATCCAATTTATCTATTATTTCTTTTATTGCTTATGCTTTTGGTGTCACATCAAAGAACCATCGACTTATCTAACATCATGATAATCCTGTGGGTTTTTAAAATTTTAACTCTTACATTCACATTTGTGATTCATTTAAAGTTAATTATTTGTGAGGAATTGTTTGTAAATTAATTATGATATAAGTAAGGAATCCACCTTTATTCTTTTGCATGTGTGTATCCAGTTGTCCTACCACCACAGATTAAAAAGATAACATTTTGAAACCAAATTGCCTTGGTATCTGTGTAAAATGTCAATTGGCCATAAATGGGGAGGGTTTATTTCTATACTCTCAATTCTAGCTCATTGATTTCTCTGTATGTCTCTATGCCAGTACCACACTGTCTTGATTCCCATAGCTTTGTAGTAATTTTAAAAATGGGCAACGTGGGAGTCCATTTGTTATTCTTTTTCAGGATTGTTTTGGTTATTTTTGGTTCCTTGCATTTGCATATGTATTTTAGGATCAGCTTGCCAATTTCTGATAAATGACTAGTTAGAATTTTAATAGGGATTGCATTGAATCTGTAGATGCAATTGGGATATACTAGCATTTTAACAATATTATTAATTTTTTTATTTACAAACATAAAATAACAAGTAGAGACTGAGGTAGTATTTATTTCAATCTTTTACATTTCTGTTTATTTTGATCTTTGAAATTTCTTTCAACAATATTGGTGATATTCAGTATACAAGTTTTGAACTTATTTTAAAAAATTATTCCTAGATATTTTACTCTTTTGAATACCATTACAAATACAAGTTTTATTAATTTCATTTTTGAATTGTTCATTGCTAGTATATAGAAGTGCAATTGATTTTTGTATATTGATCTTATAACCTCAACCTTGCTCTTATTAGTTCCAGTAGTTTTTTAGTAGATGTGTTAGGATTTTCTATATAAAGGATCCTGGCATCTTTAAAGAAAAATAGCTTTACTTATTCCTTTTCTTACGGAATTTTAAAAATTATTTTCTTGTGTAATCACCTTGGCTAGATCCTTCAGCGCAATGTTGAATAGAAGGGGCAAAGGTGGTTATTATTGCATTTTTCCTGATCTGAGTGGGAAATTATTCAATCTTTCTCCACCTAATGTGATGTCATATGTGGATTTTGATCAGATACCCTTTATCAGAATGAGGAAGTTCCCCTTTATTCATAATTTTTTATATGTTTTTTATCATTAAAGTATTTTGGATTTTAAAAAATGTCTTTTTTTTTCACATCCGTTGAGAAGATTATATTGTTTTTGTCCTTTATTCTATTAATATGGTGTATTATATTGATTCATTTTTGGGTGTTAATCCAATGTTGAATTGCTGCGATAAATTCCATGTAGTCTTAGCACGAAATTCTCTTATGTTGCTGGGCTCAGTTTTTTAGTATTTTGTTGAATATTTTTGCGTGTATAGTCAGAAAGGATATTAGTCTGTAGTTTTCACTTATTGTAATGTCTTTTTCTGGCTTTGGTATCAGGAAATACTTCATAGGATAAGTTGGGATGTGTTTCTTCCTCTCATGGAGGATTTTATAAAGTATTCGTATTGATATTTAAAATATTTGGTAGAGTTCATTAGTGATGCTCTGTGGGCTTGTACTTTTCCTTTAGAAAGTTTTGAAATCATTACTTTGATCTCTATAGTTTTAAGTGTATATATATATTTTCTATTTCTTTTGAGCCAGTTTCAGTTGGTTGTATCTTTCTAAGAATTTGTCCATTTTAAGTGAGCTCATTTGTTGACATACAGTTGTTTATGGCATTTTCTTACAATCTGTTTTATTTCTGCAAAGTTGGTAGTGATATAGCCTCTTTTATTTATAAATGTATTAATTTGTATTTTCAGTCTGCTTTTCTTGGTCAGCATAAGCTAAAGATTTATTAATTTGTTAAACGTTTCAATGAATCAACTTTTGGTTTTGTTAGTATTCTCTATTGCTTTTCTATTCTGTATTTCATTTATTTTCACTCAATTTTTATTGTTTTACTCCTACTGCTTATTATTAACTTGAGATTTTTTATTGCTTTATATTACAGCTATACATTTCCATGTAAGCATTGCTATAGTTGCAATCCATAAGTTATAGTATATTGTAAGTTTGAAAATATTTTTGAGTTCTATTATGATTTATTATTGACTCCTAAGTTCTTTGTGAATGTGTTGTCTAATTTCCACATATTTGTGAATTTCTCAAATTTCATTTTGTTATGGATTGCTAATTTAAGTCTATTTTTGTCAGAGAATATGTATTGTATGACTCTAAGCAATTTACATTTATTTAGCCTTAGCATTTGATGTATCCTGGAAAGTGTTTCCTGCATGCTTGAGAAGTACATGTATTCTACATTGTTGAGAAGTGTGTTGTGTAAATGCCTGTTAGCTCTAGTTGGTTTATGGTATTTCTTAGCTATTCTACAGACTCGTTTATTTCATACCTAGTTATTTTATTCATTACTACAAGACAGGTATTGAAAACCCAACTACTATTCTAATTGTTAGTTTCTCTCTTCAATTCTAGAAGTTTTTGCTTAATGTATTTTGCTTCATGTATTAGATGCATATTTACTTATATATCTACCTAATAAATACAATTTCTTTGTCTCTACTAAAAGTTTCTTTCTCATACAATCATTTTATTTACATAAGTACAACCAGTATGGCCTTCTTTTGTTTAGTACTTGAACGGTGTGTCTTTTTGATCATTTTACTTTCAACTTGTTTGTTTTTGAATATAAAGTATGTGTTTTGTAGATAGTATAGAGTTGGGTCATTACAAAAATATTTTCTGCTTATCTTTACCTTATGATTGGAGTATTTAATCTATTCATATTTATTATAATTACAGATTAGATAAGCTTTCAACTTGTCATATTTGCTATTTTTTATACGTCTTTTTGTTTTGCTTTGTTTTGTTTTCTAGTCCTTGATTCCTGCCTTTTCTGTTAAATAGATAATTTTTTAGTATAGCATTTTAATTCTCTTGCTGTTTCCTTTACTATTTTCTGAATTATTTTCTTATTTGTTTTTCTGGAGATTACAATTAGCATCTTACATTAAAATAATCTTGTTCAGGTTGATATTAACTTAATTTCAATAGTATATGTTAACTTTGCTCTAATATACTTTCTTCTCTAACCCCTCTCCTTTGTATTATTAATGTCTTGCAATCACTTCTTACATTATTAGCCCTTCAACACTGCTTTATAATACTGCATTTTGTTGCAGTCTTTTGGGTCAATTATAAGAAAGACAGTTCCAAACAGAAATACATTCATATTATCTAGTTATCTTTACTTGTGCTTTTTATTTTTTGTGAATATATTCAAATATCCTTTCATTGCAGCCCAAAAAACTCCCTTAGTATTTATTGTAGGGTAGAGCTGTTAGTAGCACATTCTTTTAGTTGTTGTTTATGTGGGAATGTCTTCAGTTCATCTTTATTTTTGAAGGGTAGTTTTGCTGGATAAGGAATTCCTGGTTGACAATCTCTTTATTTAAACACTTTGAAGATGCTATCTGCTGTCCTTAGTCTCCAAGATTTCTGATGAGAAGTGTAAGCTGTTAATGAGAGTCATTTTTATGTGATGTCATTTTGGCCACAATTTTTCTAGGTATGGATTTTCAAATTTTATTTTGCTTTCCTTGGAGTTTGTTGAAATTCTTGGAAGTATAATGTTTTAAATCAAATTTGGGAAGTTTTTAGCCATAATTCTTTCACATATTTTTTATAACCCATTCTCTTTATAATATAGGAGTTAAAAAGAAATTACTTAAGCTGTTAGTGAGGGTTTGGGAGTCCTCAGTAAGATTTATGTTTTAATAAAAAATAAAAAAGTTGGTCAAGTGTGGTGGCTCATGCCTGTAATTCCAACACTTTGGGAGGTCAAGGCAGTGGATTACCTGAGGTTAGGAGTTTGAGACCACCTGGGCCAACATGGTGAAACCCCATCTCTACTAAAAACACAAAAAATTAGCTGGGCATGGTGGCAGGTTCCTATAATCCCAGCTACTTGGGAGGCTGAGGCAGGAGAATCACTTGAACCTGTGAGGTGGAGGTTGCAGTGAGCCAAGATCGTGCCATCGCACTCCAGCCTGGGCAACAAGAATGAAACTCTGTCTCAAATAAATAAATAAAATAAAAAAAGCACCCCCAAATCATTTCTTTTCAACACAAAGCAGCCTGAAAAATCAAGCTGCAAGCACAGATAAGCAAGCTGGAAGCTTGCATAGGTGATTGCCGGCAGCTGTGCCGGACGCCAGGTGTAACCAGCATGGAGGTTTTTCTCTTCTCTTTTCTTTGTCGCTAAGTGTGTGGGTGTCATGGTGCCGACCAGGTAGAGATCCCATCTGCATAATAAAAGATTAAGGTGGGATGGCCAGCCTCTTCATGGGCTATGTAAATGGAACATCTGGTTCAACCAATCCCCTGGGCCCTGTGTAAATCAGACACTGCCTCCTCAAGCTGCTCTATAAAACCAACTGCATTCTGCTGCTGAGGGAAATCTGTTCCGAATACTCCTTACTCTACATGAGGGAGCTTTTCTCTTGTTTCTTTCACCTATGAAACTTTCCACTCTTTTTTTATTTTTTTTTGAGATGGAGTCTCGCTGTGTTGCCCAGGCTGGACTGTGGTGGCGTGACCTCTGCTCACTGCAACCTCCATCCCTCGGGTTCAAGTGATTCTCCTGCCTCAGTCTCCTGTGTAGCTGGGACTACAGGCATGCGCCACCATGCCTAGCTAATTTTTGTATTTTTAGTAGAGATGGGGTTTCACTATGTTGGCCAGTGTTGTGGGAAGTCAGGGACCCTGAACGGAGGGACAGGCTGGAGCTGCTGCAGAGGAACATGAATTGTGAAAATTTCATGGACATTTATCAGTTCCCAAATAATACTTTTAAAATTTCTTATGCCTGTCTTTACTTTAATCTCTTAATCCTGTTATCTTTGTAAGCTGAGGATGTACGTCACCTGAGGACCACTATGATAATTGTGTTAACTGTACAAATTGTTTTTAAAACGTGTGTTTGAACAATATGAAATCAGTGTACCTTGAAAAAGAACAGAATAACAGATTTTTATGGAACAAGAGAAGACAACCATAAGGTCTGACTGCCTGCGGAGTCAGGAAAAAAGAGCCATATTTTTCTTCTTGCAGAGAGCCTATAAATGGATGTGCAAGTAGGAGAGATATCGCTAAATTCTTTTCCTAGGAAGGAATATTGATATTAACACTCTGGGAAAGGAATTCATTCCTGGGGGGAGGTCTATAAACAGTTGCTCTGGGAATGTCTGTCCTATGCGGTTGAGATAAGGACTGAGATATGCCCTGGTCTCCTGCAGTACACTCAGGCTTACTAGGATTTGGAAACTCCATCCTGGTAAATTTTTGGTCAGACCGGTTTTCTGTTCTTGAACCCTGTTTTCTGTTAAGATGTTTATCAAGACAATACGTGCACTGCTGAACACAGACCCTTATCAGGAGTTCTGATTTTGCCCCTGTCCTGTTTCCTCAGAAGCATGTGATCTTTGTTCTGCCTTTTGCTCTTCGAAGCATGTGATCTTTGTACCTACTCCCTGTTCTTACACCCCCTCCCCTTTTGAAATCCTTAATAAAAACTTGCTGTTTTTGTGGCTCAGGTGGGCATCATGGTCCTACCGGTATGTGATGTCACCCCCAGCGACCCAGCTGTAAAATTCCTCTCTTTGTACTCTTTCTGTTTATTTCTCAGCCGGCTCACACTTATGGAAAATAGAAAGAACCTATGCTGAAATATTGGGGGTGGGTTACCCTGATAGGCCAGGCTGGTCTCAAACTCCTGACCTCATGATTCGCCTGCCTCAGCTGCCCATAGTGCTGGGATTAGAGGCATGAGCCACCGTGCCTGGCCTAAACTTTCCACTCTTAAACCCACACCTTGTGCATCTACGTTTTCATTTTCCTTAGTGTGAGAAAACGAACTTTGGGTACTTCCCCAGACAAACAGTGCCATCTCATTTGTGTTCTTCTCAGATGCCTATTATGTGTATTTTTGTATTCTTGACAAGTTTCTGAAGTTCTGCTCATTTTTCTTCCTTTCTGATCTGAGTAATCTTTCTTGACTTCTATTCAAGTTCACTTATTCTTTCTTTTCCTTGCTCAAATAGGCTATTTATTTCCCTTTAGTGGGTTTTAACATTTTAGTTACTATACTTTTCAATTTCAGAATTTATATTTAGTTCTTTTTGCATTTTCTATTTCATTATCAATATCAAGATATTCTACTCAACATTATTATTGATATTCTCTATTTGACAAGACACAGTTCTCATATTTTTCTTTAATTCTTTACTCATGATTTCTTTTAGTTATTTAAACATTTATAATAGCTACTTTTAAGTCTTTGTCTACTAAGTCTAAAATCTGGACCCTCTCAGGGAAATTTTCTATTGGTTTTTTTCTCCTGTGTATGTGGAATAGTTTCCCATTTCTTTGCATTTCTCATGATTATCTTTTTGTTGAAAACTAAATATTTTAGATAATATACTGTAACAACTTTAATCAGATGCTTTTTCCCCTTCTAGTTTTCTATCTTTTTGGCTTTTAATTTTTTTATTTTGTTGCTAATTACTTTCCTCTTGCTATTTACTTGTTTAGGGAATTATCTGAACTAATCCTGTAGATTCTACATTCTCTGGAATTGAAGCCACTGAGTTCTCTGCTACTTTTAAAAAAATCTGCTCTAATTTTTTTTTTTTGAGACAGAGTCTTGCCCTGCCTGTTGCCCAGGCTGTAGTGCAATGGCACAATCTTGGATCACTGCAACCTCCGCCTCCCGGGTTCAAGCGATTCTCCTGCCTCAGCCTCCTGAGTAGCTGGGATTACAGGCGCCTGCCACCACGCCCAGTTAATTTTTTGTATTTTTAGTAGAGATGGGGTTTCACCATGTTGGCCAGGCTGATCTCGAGCTCCTGACCTCGTGATTCACCCACCTCAGCCTCCCAAAGTGCTGGGATTACAGGTGTGAACCACTGTGCCTGGCCTGTTTTAATTTTTATGCTTAACTTTCTAGGGTTCATCCTTATATCATTGTAATGTGATCAGCCAATATAGGTCAGAAGATTTCCTGACATGTTTTACTTGTTTGTCTTCTTCCCTTTGCAAAGGGGATCTATGTGAGAAGGCATAACTTCATATTTCAGGTAGTTTACAAGCTTTGACCTCCTGCTTGTGCAGGGCTGCCCGACCAGCCAGTGGTGACTGGGTCTTATCTTTTATCTTGGGCATGGGTACAGCTTTGTGCATGAGTACAGCCTTTGCAATCTTCAGAAATATGTCAGAACATTCAAGTTCCTTATGATCATCTTGTTTTCAATTATTTCCTTTTATATTTCAGGCTAGGCTCTTGTTTGCCACAAGCAAATCAAGTCTTAGCTTCACGAAGCTGTGGTGTTGTCAAGAAATTGCTATTGTTCTGGAAATGACATAGGGGTAGGACTTTTAAAATTTTCTTCCTGATGAGCTGAGCTCTGAGTTAAACTGAATAGCCATAGTACCTGGGAATAGAGTTTTTTCTGGGAGCTGGAAGTTTAGACAAAATATTGACTGTGCTCTGAAGATTGTACTTTTAATGGAGTTTTAGTTGAGGTAAATGATTTTGATTGGTTGCAAGAATGCTGGCTTTTCATGGCTATAAGACTATTGAGCTGCCAATGAAGTAGGAATGGGAATAATCAAAATGTTGCACTCCCTGCCCTGATTTACTGATATTCAGTAGTTGCTTTTGGATAAATGATTTTTGGTTTTCTGTAGCTGTGGTTAGTTTCCAGAGTTGTGAAATGGTTAATGGTTCATTTTGCTTTGCTAGTATTTTCATTGCTATTGTGGGAGAGCAGTTCACAGAAGTCACCACATCATCATTTTAGTCAATCACTATACCTATTTTTGATGATTTAGCTAAATCTTTATTGTCATAGCAAAAAGTCAGTACACACTCTATTGTACTCACTATTTACCCCCATGGAAAATACATAATTTTATGTTCATCACCTGCCTTATATTTATGTAATTTCAGTCATTTAGGTTGTCTGAAGCTTATTCTTTAGATTTTCAGGAAAGATCATGAAAGCAATATTCCTTCTATTTTTGCATAAAAATCAAACTGTGCCTGTGCCTTTTACACTTGAATATTATATGGACTGGATATAAAATCCTTGACTTAAATTTTACTTTATTGAATGTTTTAAATATACTGTGATATAAAATGTTGCTCTTGAAAAATCTAATGACCACACGGGTTTTTTTTTTCTTCAGAAGTTATTTGACTTTTATTAGTTACTTGCCAGAAGTTCAAAAGGATTCTTCTCCCATTTCCCTTCCCCTTCCCCTTTTCTTCCCATCCTTCTTTTTTCTTTCTTTCTTCTTCTTTCTGCTTGTTTCTTTTTTTCTGGTACAATAATTTTAGTGTTGTATAGTAGATGTTCACAGGTATGTTGCATGCTATTTTAGTATATAGATTCATATAATATTTTAATTTGGAAAAGTTTTCTTGAAATATATTTTTATTATTTGTGTCATTCATTGCTTTTACTTTCTTCTTCAGGCACTCTAAATCTATGTATATTGAATTTCATTTGCCTCTTTTCTATATCAGAAACCAAAAATAAAATTCTAAGTCCCCCTCCTCTTGGCCAAAGGCATTACAAAAATTAACCTAAAAAACTAGTTCAGACCATGATTGGAAAAAGGGGTCAGACATGCCTTATTATACTCTCCTCCCTTTACAATTTAGGCACAGCTGATTAGCATTAACATTAAAACAGAGACCTTAAGACTGACAAAACCAATTCGTTGTAGCAATGAGATACCAACATGACAGACAGCAGGTCCTGAAAGAAATCAAAGTATTTTTACCCAGGATATATTTATTTGACATATTTTGAAATGATCCTGCAAAGCTGTCTCTTATGGGGAAAATCTACATTCTGTAGAGAATCTCCTTCCCTTTCCAGGTCTTTTTCCTGATCCAGAAGAGAATTAACTAATAGTCTGGCACCTTGTTAAGTCCGATAAGAAACATTTACACTAATTACAATAGCAAATACATGGAACCAACCGAAATGCCCATTAATGATAGACTGGATTTAAAAAATGTGGTACATATACACCATTGAATATTATGCAGCCATAAAAAGGAATGAGATTATGTCCTTTGCAGGGACATGGATGAAGCTGGAAGCCATCATCCTTAGCAAACTAACACAGGAACAGAAAACCAAACACCCCATGTTCTCACTCATAAGTGGGAGTTGAACAATGAGAACACATGGACACAGAGAAAGGAACAACACACCAGGGTCTGTTTGGGGGTGGGAGGTGAGGGGAGGGAACTTAGAGAATGGGTCAAAAGGTGCAGCAAACCACTATGGCTTATGTACACGTATGTAACAAACCTGCACGTTCTGAACATGTATCCCATTTCTTTTTTCTTTTTTTTTTTTTTGAGACGGAGTCCCACTCTGTCGCTCAGGCTGGAGTGCAGTGGTGCGATCTCGGCTCACTGCAAGCTCCGCCTCTCAGGTTCATGCCATTTTCCTGCCTCAGCCTCCCACGTAGCTGGGACTACAGGTGCCTGCCACCACGCCTGGCTAAATTTTTTGTATTTTTAGTAGAGACGGGGTTTCACCGTGTTAGCCAGGATGGTCTCGGTCTCGATCTCCTGACCTCATGATCCACCCACCTCAGCCTCCCAAAGTACTGGGATTATAGGCATGAGCCACAGAACCTGGCCTCCAATTTCTTTTTTTTAGAAGAAATAAAAAAAAAAAAAAGAAACATTTAACATCTATTCTCTCTGAAGCCTGCTACCAAGATGCTTCATCTCCTAAGAAGAACCTTGGTCTCCAAAACCCCTTATCTTAACCCACATACTCCTTTCTAATGATTTCAGGTCTTTAGATAATAACTTAACTCTTTTAACCAATTGCCAACGTTGGAATCCACCTATGACCCAAAAGCTCCCTGCCAATCCCCACTTTGAGTTGTCCCACTTTTCTGGACTGAGCTAACATACCTCTTACATGTATTGATTGATGTCTTGTGTCTCCCTAAAATGTATAAAACCAAGCTGTAGCCTGACCACCTTGGGCACCTGGTCACAGGATCCCTCGGTACTGTGTTATAGGTCATGGTCCTCATATTTGGTTCAGGAAAAATTTCTTCAAATATTTTAAAGTTTGACTCTTTTCATTGAAAATATCTACTACTTTTCTTGTGAATCCTTTTGTTTCCAATTTAATTTTTTCTTTTAAATAATTTTGACACAAGTCATGATCTGTTATGTTATCTTGCATTCTTTCTGTTAAATACTCATTTCTGAAATGATAGTTGAAAAATAACTTTGCTGAATTTTATCACTTCTATTTTCCAGTCATTCTTTACTTAATCACCCTGATTTTTGAGTATTTTCTAATTATGCTTTATTGTTATCTTTTCTTAGAGTCTGTCATCTCTTAATTTCTTTTGCTTCATTTTGAAAACATGCCTTTCTGGGGTTGTTTTTTTATTATATGAAAGCATTCTGTGACTTTAAAGAGAGAGTTGCATTCAGGATAACTTTTACAGCTTTATTTCTCTGGAAATCTCATTTCTGTTGTTTTCCCAGAGAGATAAAAATATGGCTTCATGTTTTCTGACATCTGCTCTTTCTGCTTCCGTTTTTGGTTATATTTGGATCTTCCTTTTTATTTACTTCTTGTTCAATGTGGGTTCTATCTCCAAAAGCTTCTCCTCAGTTTCTCTTCCTCCTGGAATGAAGTTTTCATTAGTAAATTTTGGGATTCCACAGAACGTGCATTGCTCCAATATAAAGTTCTCCGTAGTGATCTGAATTGGACACTTTAGAGCTCCCTCCAAGTTTTGATTGCTCTTCTTAGCTGTCCATTCATACTTTGCAGTGAATACTTGCTGTTAACTTTAGTGTTTGTCTGTTTCCATTGCCACGATAAGCCCTGTTGACTTTTTCTCTGCAGATCTAATACACGTTGTTGGTATTTCCGTTTTCCCATGTTGGAGTCTGTAGGGTACTTGCTCACCAATTATCATAATATATGTTGTCCACGTGTTTTTGTTTAGCTTATTCTAGTTGCCATCTGTGTGTGCTTTAGGGGAATGAGAAAAATTTAAAAACTATTATTATATTCCCAATGTCTTCCTGGAATCCTTATAATTATATTTTCCTGACTCACTTTTTATGTCATTTTCTTGTTTTATATTTTTTATCTGAGATCTTGTATATATATATTTTATTTATAAAGACCATATTTTATTTCTTTAATTTCAAGTTGAAATGCTGATCAAAATTTCATCATGTAGTTTGTGTAATATGTCTAGTGCATATTTATCAGTTGTATAGGTGTTTTTTCCCTTTCTCATTTTTTACTTTGCATATTTTTAATTGGAATGCTAATACTTCCTTTTGAATTTTCACTCATATCTTAAAGGGGATAGAGGAAAGGTGAAGAATGAGCTTTACTGTTCTAACCAAAAAATGACATCTTTAAGAATATACTAGAAGTATAAAATATAGAAATTCAGCAACATCGGTGACACTTTCTTGTTCATAAAATTTCACTGACCTCCCAGGCATGACTCTCCTGTTGATTAACAGAACGCCTTCCTGGATTACTGTAAAATCCTTAATAAAGTGATTGTGTGATTGTGTGCCTATGTGATTGTGTGCATGTGTGTGTGTGTGTGTATAATTATACTTATACCTCCAATAGCTGCAGAGCTTTTTAGCATTCACAATTTTCACCTCATCATTCCATGCAAAATGTGAATTTCTCTTTAAATCTCTGGTACCTTTTTGTCTAGCACCATATTATTTACCATTCCACGAATGTCCAGCAGGCTTCAGGGCTACCTTTCTAGATTGTTGGATAACCTAATCTTTTTGTTTCAATTGAAATAAGGAATTATTATGTATTTTGAAGACTTCTGACTCTTTCATAAACCTGAAGAGACCAATGTATTCACTAGATAGCCTTTACCATCCTGGATCAATATTTATAGTATTTAGCATGTTTTCTTCATAAATTGTATTTTGTGGATATAGGTATTTTCTATTTTCTTTTGATATTATCTTTAATTGTGTTTTTTTCCCCTCAAGTTCATTTCTAAGAAGATATCTTTATTCTACCCTCTTAAGCCAGGATTATGAGAGTATGTTTTACAGATAATCTTTTTTTTTTTTTGTCTTTTGAGACAGAGTCTTGCTCTGTCACCCAGGTGCCCAGGCTGAAGTGCAGTGGTGCAATCTTGGCTCTCTGCAACATCTACTTCCCAGGTTCAAGCAATTCTCGTGCCTCAGCCTCCCAAGAATATGGGGTTACAGGCATGTGACACCATGCCTGGCTAATTTTTGTGTCTTTAGTAGAGATGGGGTTTCGCCATATTGGCCAGGCTGGTCTTGAACTCCTGGCCTCAAGCAATCCGCCAGCCTTGGTGTCCCAAAGTGCTGAGATTACAGGCGTGAGCCACCGTGCTTGGCCACAGATAATTTTTTGCTATCAACGCTATCATCAGCTTTACCAGGTGTCAGAATCCTTAAAACTTTTTTCCTGCAGTGGCTTTCACTGCCATGGATAGAAAATAGAACATTTAAGAGCTTTATGCTCTTCACATGAAAATTTTTAGGTTTTATTTTCTTCTTTTTTAAAATAAATCTGATGCATCCTTTCTCTTTAATTGCTTGGAAAAATTAGTTACATAGCTTTCATCCAGCCTTTCTTTTTTATTAATCTATTCAATATTTATTGAGTTCTTACTATGTGCTGTTCTTTTTTTTTTTAGACTTTAAGTTTTAGGGTACATGTGCACAATGTGCAGGTTAGTTACATATGTATACATGTGCCATGCTTGTGTGCTGCACCCATTAACTCGTCATTTAGCATTAGGTATATCTCCTAATGCTATCCCTCCCCCCTCCCCCCACCCCACAACAGTCCCCAGAGTGTGATGTTCCCCTTCCTGTGTCCATGTGTTCTCACTGTTCAATTCCCACCTATGAGTGAGAATATGCGGTGTTTGGTTTTTTGTTCTTGCGATAGTTTACTGAGAATGATGATTTCCAATTTCATCCGTGTCCCTACAAAGGACATGAACTCATCATTTTTATGGCTGCATAGTATTCCATGGTGTATATGTGCCACATTTTCTTAATCCAGTCTATCATTGTTGGACATTTGGGTTGGTTCCAAGTCTTTGCTATTGTGAATAGTGCCACAATAAACATACGTGTGCAGGTATCTTTATAGCAGCATGATTTATAGTCCTTTGGGTATATACCCAGTAATGGGATGGCTGGGTCAAATGGTATTTCTAGTTTTAGATCCTTGAGGAATCGCCACACTGACTTCCACAAGGGTTGAACTAGTTTACAGTCCCACCAACAGTGTAAAAGTGTTCCTATTTCTCCACATCCTCTCCAGCACCTGTTGTTTCCTGACTTTCTAATGATTGCCATTCTAACCGGTGTGAGATGGTATCTCACTGTGGTTTTGATTTGCATTTCTCTGATGGCCAGTGATGGTGAGCATTTTTTCGTGTGTTTTTTGGCTGCATAAATGTCTTCTTTTGAGAAGTGTCTGTTCGTGTCCTTCGCCCACTTTTTGATGGGGTTGTTTGTTTTTTTCTTGTAAATCTGTTTGAGTTCATTGTAGATTCTGGATATTAGCCCTTTGTCAGATGAGTAGGTTGCAAAAATTTTCTCCCATTTTGTAGGTTGCCTGTTCACTCTGATGGTAATTTCTTTTGCTGTGCACAAGCTCTTTAGTTTAATTAGATCCCATTTGTCAATTTTGGCTTTTGTTGCCATTGCTTTTGGTGTTTTAGACCTAAAACCATAAAAATCCTAGAAGAAAACCTAGGCATTACCATTCAGGACATAGCCATGGGCAAGGACTATGTGCTGTTCTAAGTGGTAGGCAGAAACTCCTTATTTCCATGCAGTTAATTAATTCCATTAATTCTAGAGAAAGATGGAGATGATTCAAATAAACCTGCATGATTCTCGCAGCTCTCCACGGTAAGAGTTCTTAAACTGCTCACCTTTACTACCTTCCAATTTTACTGTTTTCTCTTTGAATTTTAATCTGTGAGGGTTTTATGTGATAGCATGCTGGTTTTCTTGATTAGTTATACTTTATTACTAATGCTGAAGACTGTATAATGTAGCTTTCAGAAACAGATTGAATGTGTTGGGGCTTCGAGGTAACATAATCTAAGCTTGAATCAGAATATAGATTTCATATTGTTTGTACTGAATGCAAGAGTTTTTTTAAAAACAAGGAAACACCGAAATAAAATGGAGAAGATTGTGTATTACAGGCCACTTGGGATTTAGCACCAAAGGGAATTTTACAAGCTGCTTAAGGCAAATCCTGTATCTATGGAAATATTGACTGCTTCCTAAATCAACCATCCATCATTATGTCCACAGATTTCCACAAAGGAGTTTGCAATGAATTTAACTCTCCTTTTGTTCAAATTACTTGCACAGAATCAATGGAAACCAATTGCTCTGTGTCAGAATTATAACACGTGCCAAAATAACTGAGAGTTATAGCTATTTTTAGTCAACATGTTAATTATTTGTATTTTGGTTACTTTCTAATTTTAAATTTCCTCTGAAGTAAAATCTTGCTTTGTATTTTTCTCCAGTGGTGTGCCCTGACTTCGTGAGCTGCAGAAGGTAAGAGTAAATCAAGCCAAGTATAATTAGTTCTCTTTTGAGCCTAGAAATCATTAGAAATAGCAAGATAGAAACTTTCGCCAGTCTATCCTCAACACCTATCTGTTCAGTCCACATGCTCTTGTGTGCCTGTTTTTATAATAGGCTCATTATCAAAGCTGGTAAATAGACATTTAGCTTCCATTAATCCCTGTTGTTCACTCTACTGTGTTTCTCTTGTAAACTCCAGAGCTGAACTGATTAAAAATTAGCTTAGGTGGGCAAGTCATTATTTTCTTACCAACTTTTTTTCCTGCTTTGACCCAAACTGCCCTTGCAGTTGCATGCCATCTGCCTAAGGTTGAATTTAACATTAGAGCAAGGGACACTAAGCTAGTGTGGGCACTAGGAAAAGAGATGGACAATTATAGCAAACATTAGGTGAATGCCTTTGATTAAGTTCCCCTAAAATAAACTCTAAGATGGGAAGTGACATGCAAAAGGCTTTTTGGGGTGTGATCACAGAAGAGAAACCTGTAAAGAAATGAAAAGTCAGAATTTGGTGGAGGGGAAAGCTGACCTGCAATGTGGTCTCAACTGAGGCTCGAGTGAATCCACGATACACTCTTGAGCTGAGACAGCCCTTCACAGGAACAAGGCCTTTGTTTCCCTGTATCAGCTTCCTTTATGGAGGTATAATCTTGAACTTGGAAGTTCCTACAGCCGAAGACAATGCCCAGAAATAGATCCAGCTTTGTACTGTCAGCATCCAGTAGTCCGGCCAGCTGGAATACGCATACTTAGCTTTGTAGAGCGAATCTGATTGGAGCCCCGGAGAATCCATTGCTGTAACTAAGTTAGGTAGGTTTAAGGTTAGGGAGTATACAGCTGTCCTCTTTATACTACTAGAAGTACAATGATTAAACACCTCTGCTAAACTTTTACAGTCATGAAGGAAGAATTAATGGTGTAATAACATCTGTGTTTCTTTAAGTTGAGTGTTTAATTTGCAGTCCAGATCCCAAAGACAAAATGGCTCTTCCTGTAGGAAAGTGTAAATTATAACCCTCTGTTTCATCACAGACTGAAGATACTAGAAGGCAGAGGAATGATCATTTGGGCAAATGGACAAGGAGATGAACAGAATAGAACAAAGAGAAAGAGATGGAGAAAGGTATTTTTGCCTTTCCCAAATACTAAGTAAGGCAGACAACTGACTTTTCAGAGAATATTTTCAGTGAATCCAACTAGTATCAGAATATTGATTATAAAAGCAAGAGTCTATAAGTGACCTTTGGATTTCCCATCTTCGGTAAGGGCAACCTGCTTTTAATAGACTGATGCTCCCACTGACAACAACTACAAAGTGGAAACAAAATATAAAACCAAATCTTTTTGAAGGAATTAGAGGACTACTAAACCAGACAGAGCGTAAAAGATCAGAATCTGAGAGAAAGGAAAGCATATTAAGATGGGGCCAGTATTCCACCAGGATTTCTCCATAGAGGCATTTGACAGTTCGTAAGTGGCATGGAGCTTAGAGGCTCAGAAGCCAAGCAGAAAGCAGTAACTAAAACTTGGGAAACCAAGCAGAGCCTTCTGCAGGCTCATGGGGATAGGGAAATTGAACCTGGACTCCTAGACTACAAGGCAGTCAGGTGAGGATAGACCAAGATGCCAGAGAGGAGGAAGTGCTTTAGGTATTCAAAGCCATCTGTCTCACCCTTCCTCTTAAGATATTTGTTCCTCTTTAGGCACAGGGGTTCAGAAGGCAAGAGGAAAGCAGTAAACAAGAGAATAGGGAGTTGAGCAGAAATATCAGCAGTTGCACCTGGCTGAGAAGACAGAGGGAAGTTCTGAACTTGCCAAAAGAGCTTGGTAAACACTGCAACTTCCACTAGTTGGAGTAAGAATGAACTTCATAGGAGGAGTAAGGATTTAAATCCACTCTCAGAAAACTCTGAGCTCAAACCAGAGTAAGACTGTCTACTCAAAATAAATGCTTTCTTGGAAGAAGATAGAATCAGACAGAGCTTTAAGTTATCTGTGTAAATTCTAATACAAAACTATGTGGCATTCAATTCAAACTACTAGGTATACCAAGAGTCTGGACTAAATTTTTTTTTAAAAAAAGGAGGGGAAGGCCAGGTGCAGTAGCTCACGCCTGTAATTCCAGCACTTTGGGAGGCCAAGGCAGGCGGATCACCTGAGGTCAGGAGTTCAAGACCAGCCTGGCCAACACAGACAAACCCCATCTCTACTAAAAATACAAAAATTAGCCAGGCATGATGGCAGGCGCCTGTAATCTCAGCTACTTGGGAGGCTGAGGCAGGAAAATCACTTGTACCTGGAGGCAGAGGTTGCAGTGAGCTGAGACTGTGCCACTGCACTACAGCCTGGGCAACAGAGTGAGACTCTGTCTCAAAAAAATTAAATTAAATTAAATTTAAAAAGGAAGGGAAAAAGGCCATAAAAATGGGCCCATATGGATCCTTAGTCATCAAAGTTATCAGAAACAGACTTTAAAATAGTAATATTTTCAACAAAATAAGTGACAAGTAGGACAATTTTTACAGAAGCTTGGAATCCAAAAATAAGACAAGCAGGAATTATAGAAATGAAAAATATATAAAAAAATTAAAAGTCCAATATGTGATTTAACAGCAAATTAAAAAAAGAAAAGGTAATGAAAACTATAAAATAGTCAGTAGACGTATCTGAATTGAAGCATAGAGAGAAAAAATTAAAAACACAAAAAAGAACATAAATGACACATGGGAAAGAGTGAAAATGACTTTATGTGTGTGACTAAAGTCCTAAGAGAAGAGGGGAGTAAGACTAGGGCACAGCAGTATTTGAGGAGATAGTGGCAAGTAACTTGCCAAAACCAATTAAAAATATCAAATCACAGGTTCAGGAAGATTTACAAGCCCCAAGGAGAAATACGCAACTAGATATAAAACTAGGCACATCAGAGTAAAACTGCCACATACCAAAGTCAATGAGATAATTTTAAATGAGATGGATAAAATAAAATATTGCTTCCAAAGAACCGCAGTCTTCTCAGTAGAAATTATTGAATCCAGAGACATGGAACACCATTTAAAAAGTATTACTATAAAATAAATGCCAATATATAATTTTATATTTAAAAAATCCTCCAAAAATGAAAGTAAAATAAGTGCATCTTTAGACAAACAAAAGGAACAATTTCACAACTCAGAGATCTTCATTAAAATAAATTCTAGAGGGATTTATTTGAGCAGAGGAAAAATAACTTTAGATGGAAGTATGGAAACACAGAAGTGAATAAATAGTACTGGAACAGTGTATATGAGAAAGGTAAATCTAAATTTATATGGACTATAAAAAAATCAGTCTCATAGGCTTTAATGTTAATGGAAAATTAAAATACATAAAAATAATAATGTCACATTTGTGTGAAGGGGATTTAAGAGTTACATTGTTTTAAAGTATTTGCATTGTCTAAAACATGTACAAATAACTCATATTATGCTTTAATATGTCAAAGAATCATGTAACCACCGAAAAGAATAAAATAATAATTCTCAGCAAACTAACACAGGAACAGAAAACCAAACACTGCATATTCTCACTCATAAGTGGGAGCTGAACAATGAGAACACGTGGACACAGAGAGGGGAACGACACACACCATGGCCTATTGGGGGGTTGGGAGCAAGGGGAGGGAGAGCCTTAGGACAAATATGTAATGCGTGCGGGACTTAAAACCTAGATGATGGGTTGATGGGTGCAGCAAACCACCATGGCACGTGTATACCTATGACAAACCTGCACACTCTGCACATGTATCCCGGAACTTAGTAAAGTTTTAAAAAGAGAAAAAGAAATAAAAGAATAAAATAATTTATAATAAGCTAATAGGCAAATTGAATGATTAAAATATTTCTTGATTGACTCAAAGGAAGATAAGAAAGAATGAAAAGGGATTATAGAACATATAGAACAAATACAGAAAACATGTTGTAAAGTAACTTTAAACACAGATATGTCATTATATTAAATTTAAGCTTTTTATCACATTATATGGAGCAAGAGTAAGCAGGATACACAGAAAAGCAGCAGCAACATTTGTGCAGTGCTTAAAGAGAAACACAGTAAAAAATCAGACACTTGGAGAGATGTTCCCTAGTGATGGGAAAGTTAAAATCCCACCTTCAAACCAAAGACCGATTAAAACCTGAAAGTAAAGCTAAAGTCTCGGATAAATCCACGAACCTGATAGAGAACCTCTCTTCCTGTTAGGCATGCTTTCCTCTGATTGAGCCCCACCCTTCACCTAGTTTACATATACCTACCCTTCCCTAGTTGATTTTTTACACTGTCATGCCCATCTTTGAGTGGTGCCTTTGTTTTAGCCTTTTTTTGCATACTCACAAACCAATCAGCATGCACTCCTCCGTTCTGAGCTCATATAAAGCCCCAGATTCAGCCACACTAGAGAGAGACTGCCTGCCTTTGGGCGGGGAGGGGAGCTACTCACCTTCTGGTGGGAAGAGACCACTCGACTTCAGAGAAGGGGCTACCCTCTTGGGTGCCTTCTCTGCTGAGAGCTGTCACTCAGTAAAACTCTCCTCACCCTTGGGTTGCCAGCATAACCTCATTCTTCTTGGATGCAGGACAAGAACTCAGGACCCGCTGAACACAGGTATGGAAAAAGGCTGTAAAACTGTATGTAGCCCTCTGTCCTATGCCAGCAGAGGGCAGCCGCATGTGACAGGAAGCAGCGTCAGGGCGGACAGCCAGGGTGAGACAACAGGACTAAAAGAGCTGTTAGGGCGCTGTAACATCCCTTCTGAGGCTTCGGGGTCACTGGCATCCCTGTTTTGGCACTGCGTTCCCTTCATCCAGGTGCTGGCGCCCAAGGCAGAAACAGGTTGTGGCACGTCCTGCCCAGATTCAGGCTGAGTTGCAGATCCTTCGGCTAGCATGCGATCTAGGGGGGGATTGCAAGCCAAGTGAAGCTCACCAGGCTGAGTGGGCAGGGTGCCTTCTGCAGGGAGCCCAGGATGAGTGAGATTCAGTGGGGGGTGTCGCTGGCCATGGAGGTCTCCAGCTGGCGATGCGGCTCCGAGAAAAATCCTGCCTCACTTTTAACCATTACTTTGTTTTAAATTTTACCTAATGCATTTTCTACATTTATTCAAACTATCTTTAAAAAATATCAAATACAGTCATGCGTTGCTTAACGACAGAGATATATTCTGACAAAT
Organism: Pongo abelii; assembly: GCF_028885655.2. Taxonomy (NCBI): domain Eukaryota; kingdom Metazoa; phylum Chordata; class Mammalia; order Primates; family Hominidae; genus Pongo; species Pongo abelii. The sequence continues at coordinate 21,436,816 of NC_071996.2, forward strand.
ATGTCACTAGGCTATTCCATCATTGTTTGAACTTCACGGAGTGTACTTTACACCAGCTTAGATGGTACAGCAGGTTACTGTACTGAGTACTGTAGGCAATGGTAACATAATGGTAAACATTTGTGTATCTCAACATAACTAAACATAGAAAAGGTACAGTAAAAATATGGCATTATAAACTTATGTGATCACCATTGGGTACATGGTTCATTGCTGTAAAAATATGGCATTATAAACTTATGTGATCACCATTGGGTACATGGTTCATTGCTGATCCAAACATGATCATGTGGCACATGACTATATATACCTATTAAAGTTTCTTCGCATCTTTAGATAAATCCAACTTAGTCATTTTTTTACAATAACTTGCTGAATCCTGTTTGTTATATTTTGTTTAGCAATATGTATTCCTATTCAAAAATCACACTGACTCATAATTACCCTTCATCATGCAGACCTTGTCTAGTATGTGTTTTATCATCACCTCACATTAGTTGTGTATTATGAGGTGTTTTTTCTTGTAAGAGCTTTTATATATTTGATGTAATTTATTTTTAAACGTTTCTTAACAATGGACACTAAAGCCTTGGTAATTGTAGACAAGTAACAATAAAATGTGTTACCCAAACCAATTTTGAGAGTGAAAAAAATCACTATTAATATTTTCACTGTGGCTGAGTGTGGTGCCTCACGCCTGTAATCCCAGCACTTTGGCAGGCTGAGGTGAGTGGATCACGTGAGGTCAGCAATTCGAGACCAGCCTGGCCAACATGATGGAACCCTGTCTCTACTAAAAATACAAATATTAGCCGGGCGTGGTGGACTGTGATTGTAATCCCACCTAATCAGGAGGCTGAGGCAGGATAGTCTCTTGAACCTGGGAGGTAGAAGTTGCAGGCCGGGTGTGGTGGGTCACGCTTGTAATACCAGCACTTTGGGAGGCCAAGGCAGGTGGATCACAAGATCAGGAGATCGAGACAAGCCTGGCCAACATGGTGAAACCCCATCTCAATTAAAAACACAAAAATTAGCTGTGCATGGTGGCATGCGCCTGTAGTCCCAGCTACTTGGGAGGCTGAGGCAGGAGAATTGCTTGAACCTGGGAGGTGGAGGTTGCAGTGAGCCGAGATTGTACCACTGCACTCCAGCGTGGACAACATAGTGAGACCCTGTCTCAAAAAAAAAAAAAAATCCACTGGGACAATAGGCACAGACCAGAACTAACATCAACAAACTGGGATATAGAGTCACCTTATTACAGATTTATTAATTATTCATCTGTTCTTCAGTCAGTTTAAAAAAATTATACTTTCCAGAAATTGTAATTATTTTCCAAAAATTTGTATAGTATTGGCAGGAGTTTGTCCTAGTATCATCTTATCAGCTAGTATTATCTCTAGGATCATTTTGCTTCCTTTCTCCCTAGTGCATCCCTACAGTTTTGCTTTGGGTTTTTTTAATCTGGAATTGCCTTTATTTGCTTCGTTATCCATGTTAGTAATTTTAGTGGGTACAATATCCTATATTTATGGTCATCTTCTCTAGGGACTTTGAGATATTATTTAATTACCATTTGGCTTCTGTTGTTTAAGAGAAATCTTTTACCAATTTGTTTGTCATCTTTTCATATTAATCTGTTTTTCCTTTCTGATTACTTTAACAATCATGTGTTTTCCCCTGGTGTTGGGATGTTTCTTTATATACTACATCTAGATATAGGTTTGTGATTGTATATCTTCATTAAGATTTGTTGTTTTTCCTGAATCTGATGACTTGGGCATCTAATGATTCTTCTGAATATTGTACCTCCCATATTTTTTATTTTTTCTTCTTCAAGAACTCCATGTAGATGTACGTTAGATGTTATTTTTCTATGTGCTTTATATCTCAGTCTCTCATATTTTTCATTGTTTTACTTTGTTGTGCTTCATTCTTGATAAAATCTTCAGACCTATTTTTATGTTTTCTAATTTATTCTTTATTTTATCAAATCTGCTGTTTTGAAGTAGTTATATTTAGTTGTATTTCAAATCTTCCTGGTAGGCTTTAAATTGAAATATAACACAACATGAATTTTAACAAATTAAGTTCATATCTAGTAAACAAACAAACATTAGATTTTATAGATAGTGAATTAACAGTGTCCTGGGTGACTATTTGTGGTCCCTTCCAGGCATTGCCTGCCTCTGCCCCATGGTAACCACACTCCTCCTTTCTAACACAAATACTTTTGGCTGTTTCTCAATTTCAAATAAATAAAATGAATACAGTATTTTCTCTTTTGAGTTTGTCTTTTCTTGTTTGATATTATGTTTATAAGATTGATTGCATCATCGCAATTAGCAATGCTTCATTATTTTTCATTGCCTTATTCTTATGAATGATTATACCACAATGTACTTATTGCTTGTATTGGCAAAGGAGATTTAGATTGTTTCAGATTGGGGCTTTTTATGAGCAGTGGCTCTAGACTTTGTCATCTGGTGCATATTTTGCACCTGTCTATGGGTATACAGGTAGGAGCAAGATAGAGCCATACTCAATCATAGAACTGGTGTATGTTGAACTTTAGTATGTACTTCCAAAGTGCACCCATTTATATTCCACCAACAATGCCACATTGTCACCAAATTTGATTTTTCTACTCACTACATCAGTGGTCACCAATGTTTTTGGCATCAGGGGCCCATTTCATGGATGACAGATTTTCCATAGACCAGTGATGGAGTGGTGAGGGAATGGTTTCAGGATGATTCAAGCACATTACATTTACTGTGGACTTTATTTCTATTATTATTACATTGTAATATGTAATGAAATAATTATACAATTATTCATAATGTAGAATCAGTGTGTTAGTCTGTTCTCATGCTGCTAATAAAGACATACCTGAGACTGGGCAATTTATAAAGAAAAAGAGGTTTAATGGACTCACAGTTCCACATGGCTGGGGAGGCCTCACAATCATGGTGCAAGGCAAAGGAGGAGCAAAGGCACACCTTACATGGTGGCAGGCAAGAAAGCGTGTGCAGGGGAACTGTCCTTTATAAAACCATCAGATCTGGTGAGACTTATTACTATCACAAGAACAGCACAGGAAAAACTTACCCCCATGATTCAGTTACCTCCCACTGGCTCCCTCCCATGACATTGTGGAGATTATGGGAGCTACAATTCAAGTCGAGATGTGGGTGGGGACACAGCCAAACCATATCACAGTGGGAACCCTGAGCTTGTTTTCCTGCAACTAGACAGTCCCATCTGGGGGTGATGGGAGGCCGTGACACCCAAAGTGTGTTGCTTATGTCCAGTTTACTCCATAATCTCATTTTGGCTGCTGTCACTGCAGAAAACCCCACTTCATAAAGATAGGAAATTGGAAATGGAAGCAGGCTTTTCACTACTTTTGTGGCAAGTCTCAGGATATTCTGCCTTGACTATAATCCAGAATGTATGGAGATTTGAAGTTGTCCCAGACATTCTTTTAAGGCCACTAGATGAAGCTGTACAATTGAAGTACATCGAGTGAGTCTTGCCACTATAAAGCCTGTCACCAGATGCAGCTTAATTGTCACTTGCCACTCACTGATAGGATTTTGATATGAGTCTGTAAGCAATTGATTTATTATGCTCTCTGTGCAGTCAAACCTCTCTGTGAACGTTAATCTGTATCTGCAGCTGCTCCCCAGCACTAGCATCACTGCCTCAGCTCCACCTCAGATCTTCAGGCATTAGATTCTCAAAAGGAGTGCACAACCTGGATCCCTCACATGCCTAGTTCACAATAGGGTTCACGCTCCTATGAGAATCAAATGCCACAGCTGATCTGACAAGAGGTGGAGCTCAGGCAGTAATTCAAGTGATGGGGAGCAGCTGTAACTACAAATGAAGCCTTACTCACTTGCCCATGCTCATCTCCTGCAGTGTGGCCTGGTTCCTAAAAGGCCATGGACTGGCACTGGTCCATGGTCTGGCGGTTGGGGAACCCCTGCTCTGTATCATCTGAGCCATTCTGGTTGGTGTGCAGTGGTATTTGGCTGATATTTTAGACATCATTTTCTTTCTCATTTTAAAAATGCATTTATTTTATTTCTTTGGTTATTCTATTCATACTTGTTTTATGTTCTGTTTTGATAACTCTATTATGTGAAATTTTGGGCAGTTGTTTCTGCTTATGTATATTTATGATGACTTTCTTCAAAACACACACACTCACACACACATACACGACACAAAGACAAATTTCAGATTACATATGCTTGTTGTAAATTCAGTGAAGACTGGCTTCCACTCAGAGGAAAATTGTGTTGCTTTGGCTAGTTGCCCCAGACTGCTACTAAGCAAGGATTACTTAAAATTAAGTTATCTTCAATTATGGTGACATCACATCAATCATGTAGGAATGTAAATTTGCACTCCAAGCCCGTGACTGAAAAAGCTCAGAGGAAGGCGGAGGCGGGCAGATCAAGAGGTCAGGAGATCGAGACCATCCTGGCTAACACGGTGAAAACCCATCTCTACTAAAAATACAAAAAATTAGCCAGGCGTGGTGACGGGCGCCTGTAGTCCCAGCTACTCCGGAGGCTGAGGCAGGAGAATGGTGGGAACCCGGGAGGCGGAGCTTGCAGTGAGCCGAGATCGCGCCACTGCACTCCAGCCTGGGAGACAGAGTGAGACTCCGTCTCAAAAAAAGAAATAAAAGGCCAGAGGAGACATTCTTTTCCATCCTCAGTGTATTTTGAGATGGATTTGCTTTTTTATTTGTTTTTCATTTCAGAAGATAGAATTTTTGTAGTCCACCCTTCCCTGCATTCAAAACCATTTGAAGGGCCTGTACTGATGCTAGCATCACAGTCCCCAAGTTCCATTTTGCACTACTTGAAAGCCTTTTTATGCGCCCTTTCAAACCCAACATCCACGTTACAGAAGACGCACGAGCTGAGGGCAGCCACAACTTCAATGTCCTCATAGTTCCCTGGTTGGTTTTGACTTCAGTGCTTTTCTTTCATTTTTTTAAGAGTAGGCGGCATTTTTCAACATTATTTGTATTATATTTAATCCAAGACTTGCATGATTTACCATGGAAAGGCTTTTCTGGTTTTTTGCTTACTGTCGGATCTGGAGCGCTTTATCAGTATTTCTTTCATTAGGGATTATTTTCTATTCATTCCTCTTCAATCTTCTTTTAGATGGACCTTGAAATCTGTGGTTTATTTTCATTTTTATGATGTTTCTTTACATACTTTTCATATTTCTATCATTCGTGCTACGTTCAGCCTGTATTCCGCAGGCATCCGGTTCATTCTTTGCTTTCCGCTGTGTTTATTCTACTCTTCATCTGAGATATTTTTGCTTAGTAAACATAATTTAAATTTTTATGATTTCTAGTAGATTTTCTCTTATGATTATTTTTGTTATGGTTGTGAGCATATTTGTTTGTTTTGTTTGTATGGATTAAGTTCTTTTGTTTGTTGAGTTTGTTTTTACTTACCCGAACTTTTGACTTTCCACTAAATACTAGATAATTCCTAATTTTGTGTGCACCTGTGGAGTTGAAATTCACATTGACAATCTCCTGTGTCTGTGCAGATTGCATCGGGCAGGGGCTGGGATGCACTGCTGGCATGTTGTTAGTCAAAGTAGAGGACGTCCAGGATAAGCTATTGATAGGGGAATTGTCTTCATTGTCCTGAACACTCAAGCTTCCCTAGTTGCCTCTGGTGCCTGGGAACTCTGCCATGTCACTCAGGCTCTGAAATCCACAGAAGTTACCTAGCAGTGAAAACGCTTATAACGGTGCCTGGCTTCTGAAGTGGCAAGTCTAAATATTACAACATGAACCCTTAACATATTAAAGTATTAGGTGTTTTCTTTTTATTGCTTTCTTTCTTTTGCTTTTCTTTTTTTCTTTCTTTTTTTCTTTTTTGAGATGGGGTCTCGCTCTGTTGCCTGCCGGGCTGGTGTGCAGTGGTGCAATCTCGGCTCACGGCAAGCTCTGCCTCCCGGGTTCACACCATTCTCCTGCCTCAGCCTCCTGAGTAGCTGGGACTACAGGTGCCTGCCACCACGCCTGGCTAATTTTTTGTATTTTTTTTAGTAGAGACAGGGTTTCACCGTGTTAGCCAGGATGGTCTTGATCTCCTGACCTTGTGATCCACCCGCCTTGGCCTCCCAAAGTGCTGGGATTACAGGTGTGAGCCACTGCACCCAGTCTGCTTTCTTGATAAGTGACAATGTCAGAACACTTTAACTTTTTTCACCGTCTCTCACCTTTTGCACCACTTTTTAGCGTATTTTAATATTCTTTATTTTTTATCATTAACATTATCTTATCCTGTTGTTATTTATTTAGAGTTACTTACCTATTTCCCATTTTTTCATCCTTCCTGAATGTCTAAACTTCAAACAGACATAATTTTCATTTGTCTCAAAGTATTTCCTTTAATATCTCCTTTAGTGCATGTCTGCTCATGATAAATTCTCTTTTTCACATTTGGTAAAAATGTCTTTATTTTATCTTTGTTCTCAAGGATATCTTGTTTGATATAGATTCCTATTTGGCAGTTCTCTTTACCCCATCCCATAACTTTAACATAGAATTCCATGTTCACTGGCTTCTGACTTCCATACTTTGTATACAGAAGTTAGCTGTCAGTTTTATTGTTACTCTTTGAAGGTCATATGTCTTATTTTCATAGTCTTTGGTTTTCATTATTCTTGTTATGATGTACCTAGATCTGACTTTTCTTCATTGTTTTGGTCAGTTTGGGTTCATGTAACAAAATGCCATAGACTGAGTGGTCTAAATAACAGATGTTCAGTTCTCACAGTTGAAGAGTCTGGAAAGCCCAAGGTCAAGGTCCCCACAGATTTGGTTCCTGGTGACACTCTCTTCTAGCTTGTAGATGGCCACCCTCTCACTGTGTCCTCATATAGCAGAGAAAAAAAGTTCTGGTGTTTTTCTAATTCCTTTATGAGGACTTTTTATGACACTAATTAATTCCTCAAGACCTCATCTAAACCTAATCACCTCTCAAAGGGCCTCACCTTCTAATACCATCACATTGGGGGCTAGAGTTTCAACACATGAATTTTGGAGAGTCCCAAATATTCAGCACATTACATTTAAGTCTTTCAATCTGAAGCTGGATGCATTTTGTCAGTTTTTTAATATTCTCAACCACTCCTCCTATAGCCCTCTGGTCTACTGAATTTCTTGTCCTTGTGTCTATTGTCTGTTTTTGTTGTTTTTGTCAAGTCCTGTATTGTTATGTGCATAATAATTTTTGCTTTAAGGTTGGACCTTGTATTTGAAAATGTCTAAAGATAATTTGGAGCTCTTAATAATGTTATTTTTATTCGTAGAAGATCTGTTTGCCCTTGCAAGTAGCTGGCTAGGGGTAAAAAGCCTTAATCAAATTAGGGATTAAGATGATTAAAACTTGGGGTTCATGTCTCCTTCTAATTTTGTCTTATTTCAAGGGCATAGCTCTTACAAAACCCAGTACAAATCCTGTGCTTTTTGCCAATCTTGTCCTTGGCAGGCTCTGGTCTTCAGTTCAGGTATCCTCAAACTGACAGCATGGATAAAGCCCCCATTCAGGCTCCCAGCTACTCTTTAGCTATTTTTAAAATTGGCAATCACTTAAGGGGAGAAGTCATGCCAAATATTGAGCTTGCTTTTCTTGACATCCCTCTTCCAAATCTTGGCTGTAAAAACTATCTCTAACTTTCTGGCTCTCTAACATATTCAAGTAGGGCTTTATATAATATGTTAGACGTATATTTATATATATATAAATATAAAATATATATCTCACATATTTATAATGTAAAGGGCTTTATATTATGTTTATAATATATTTATATATTATATTATATATTATATATCATATACTATATTCTATACTATATAATGTAAAATGATTCACAATAGGGTAGTAGTTAAATAAATTAAATCATATCCAAATGTAGAAATACATTCAGCCCTTAAAAATTCTATTTCCAAGACTATTTAATAGCAAGGAAAAATACATTGTATAAGAAATGGAAAAAAGCAGAATATAAAATGATGGACACAGCATGATTTTTAACATATATGTTAATATGTGCCTTTACATTTGTAATATATATCTATATTTTTTAAACTTTGATTTTTAGTTCAGGGGTACAAGTACAGGTTTGTTACATAGGTAAATTTGTGTCATGGGGATTTGTTGCACAGATTATTTCATTACCCAGTTTTTAAGCCTAGTACCCATTAATTGTTTTTCCTAATCCTCTCCCTTCTTCCATGCTCCATTCTCTGATACCCCCAGTGTGTGTTGTTCCTCTCTATGTGTCCATGTGTTCTCATCATTTAGCTCCCACTTATAAGTGAGAACTTGTGATATTTGGTTTTCTGTTCCTGTGTTAGTCTGCTAAGGATAATGGCCTATAGCTCCTTCCATGTCCCTGCAAAGGTCATGATCTCATTCTTTTTTATGGTTGCGTAGTATTCCATGGTGTGTATGTACCACTTTTTCTTTACCCAGTTTATTACTGATGAACAATTAGGTTGACCCCATGTCTGTGCTATTGTGAATAGTGCTTCAATGAATGTACACAAGCGTTTGTCTTTATAATAGAATGATTTGTATTCCTTTGGGAATATACCCAGTAATGGGATTGCTGAGTCAAATGATATTTCTGTCTTTAGGTCTTTGAGGAACTGCCACACTGTCTTCCACAATGACTGAACTAATTTACACTCCCACCAACAGTGCATAAGCATTCTTTTTTCTCCACAACCTTGCCAGCCTCTGTTATTTTTTGACTTTTTGATCATAGCCATCCTGACTGGTGTTAGATAATATCTCATTGTGGTTTTAATTTGCATTTCTTTAATGATATATCTATATTTTCCACTCTTTAAATTATCTCTGTCTATTGGACTATCTACTTGTCAGATTTTATTTTTCTAAATCTACTTTTCTATTTTCTAACTACATGGGAAAAGAAGCCACCTCAAAATATCCCAAAATGCTACTGAGAAACAGTGTCATGACAGGGGACTTTCCTTTTTCATTATTTTATTTTTCAGTATTTTAAAACTTTCTACAAGCTGCGTGCCCTAACTATGAAATTATGTATACATACACACATATGTATACACATATATATTAATGTATTTCTGTGTGTGTATATGTGTCTTTGTGTGTAGTAGTAAGTACATAAACGTGAGTTTGTCGTGTGTGGCTGCCAAACCCCTTCAAGTCACGTAGTCCCTAGAATGTCAAATATTGTCCTTGAAGTTTGGACCTATTTGCAGGCCATGTTCTCCAGTCTTTACATCACAGCTCTCCACAGCCCTGGGGCTCCGTCTGCTTGGTTTCAGGCTGAAGACTCACAGGGTAGTGAGACCTTTTCTATTTTTTCTTAAATACATAGCTCCTTCCCTCTCCTTCCCTGCTCCACTTCCTGTTGGCTCTGCCGCAGTTTCATAGTTTTGCCACTATTGATACATATTTCTTCACTCATTTAGTGTTGCCCACAGAAGATGCCTGGGAAAAAGAGTCAAAGAATTTGTAAGTGAACCGATTTGCTCTACATTCCCTAAAGGCATTTGTTGTATCTTAATGAACATGATCCCTAGATTCGCCTCATACTGTCATGAGTTGAGAGTATATATATATATGCCAGGGAGAGAGAGAGAGACCCAACTGTGGGTATGCACCCATTTCCAGGAGTGTTCCAATCCTGGTTTGATGGACTGCTATTCTGTCACCAAATGAAGTGTCACGTCTCTTGCTTGAGAGATTTAAAAAGGTGATTTGAGAAAAACCTGGGGAAATTATACCATTCAAATATTTTGCTTAGTTGAATTGACAACCTTGTTTGTTTTTATTCCATTTTTATATAGCTAAGCTCTTCTGGCAAATATGAAAAAGAAGCCTAGCTCTTTTTCATTCCCATTGAACAGTTAGCTTTGAGTGTTATTAATCACTTATTAGGAAATGCTTTCCCCTCAGATGTGTGTATATCAATAAGTTGTTTGTGTGCATAAGTGTGGTCTCCAGATCGAAAGGTTTCCCAGAAGAACGTATCTCTAGTTTGTAGTCAGAATTTGCAGTCAGAGAATGCAGGAGCAAAAAAGAGTGTTGTGTACAGATTATTTTCCTACACATTAATTTATTCTGAAAGTTGAAGTATCTGTCTTTAGGATATTCTCTTAGCCACAATATAGGGTAAAATCCCACTGAATAAGGAATGTCTTCTCAAAGCAAGGTTGGCATTAACACTAGTGGGCATTAGATGGCCCTGTGATTCCATTTCAGCACATGCCAACGAGTTATTGGTGGGTGGGCACGGAGAACAATCCTAAAGGAATCAGGGTCTCAGGGACTATTAAAGAGGTGCGTTTTCCCAAGGCTTTTCCCCCCAGCTTCCCAGAAAAGCACTTTGTGGCTCCAGCATTGGTGTTCCAGTGTCCTTTTCCACATCTCTTTGGAGATGTCAGCTCCTGCAGAAGAGCCATGAGGTGTGTGCCACGAGGAGCTCCTGAGTCAGAGCCTGGGGAGAGCCAGGTGAGTGGATGATGGGGGCTGGGTGTCCCGTCCCATCTCACCCGCAGGGGAGGCGGGCTCTACACTGTGGTCAGTGTCATGAAGGGGAAGGGACAATCTAAATCATGTGAAGTATGTCAGACAGAAGGCTTGGCTGTGAAAATGAATGGAGAGTATTCATTCAACAAACATTTACTGAGGGACTTGGAGCCACTTCTGACAGGGAAGATGAGGATTGGGGGCAGGTCCCACCTGCCAGGGGCTCACGGGAGTATTGTGCAATGAGTAAAGAAATGGACACCCAGAGAGGAGCTGCCCCAGACCCTAAATTGGTCAGCAGGAGAATCGAGGCTAGATTCCAGGGTCCTGTTTTTTTTTCCACACTGGCCTTCCAAAAAGTTGGTAGCCAAATTGGTTCAGTGTGTGGGATCTCACAACCTGCCTCTTGGCAGTTCATTAGGTTTCCATCCATACCACCTGGTCTCTTCTTGCAGTCATCTCCATTAATTAATTCATTCATTCACTCAAACTCATATTTATTAAGCCCCTATGTGTGACACACATAATGCTCAGTCCTTTTGCTTGTAGAGTGCGTATCTTCATAAATATCTTGAAATCTTGGTTCGTAATGTAATATAAAAATAGAAAAAAATCTAAAAATAGCTAAATGGATACCTACAGAGATTTCTATCACCCCCACCTACCCATAAAAGCACTTTTACGAATTCTGGATTTTATTGACTCATGGGGAAGACTGGAAATGCCAGCTAATCTGGGTTTCCAGAACCTTCTTTCAGGTATTTTTCTAGGGCACTTTTCCACTCCTCGTTCCTCTGCAAAACTGAGATTTCCTCCCCAGTGGCTGCCTGTGAGGAACCGACTTGGCTTTTTTTTTTCTTTGCAAATGCCCCAGCTTCTCGTATTCTGGACCCTGTGCTTGAGGAGTGCATCAAAACCTCCTCTTTTGTTGCTCAATTAAAGGCTTCTTTCTGGAACTTCAAACTACTACTTATCTCCTGCCCTCTCACATCTTTTGGAAAGATGGTGTAATGGAAATCACATTTGAGAGGAGAGGATTCTGGTGCATCAAAAGAACCCTAAGAAGTAATTTTCTAAAAATAAGATGCTGTTAATACAAGCAGAAAAGTGGGGCTTAGAAAAATAGCCACTGTCAAAAGACAAAGAAAGGTGAAAAAGCAAATCACAAGCTTGTGGTACACATACCTTATCATAGCAGAGACAGGGTGTTTTTTCTAGAGAAATCACCCACAGTGAGTATCTGCAAATAATAGAAACCTGTAATAGCATCATTGCTGAAGCTAGAAGAAAGTTAATGTAGAAAAGATCACAGGGAGCTGGAATGAATATTCTGTGGCATCAGGTACCAAGTCAGAGAGGTGTGCATGGCAGAGTAGGATCAACTTGATGCCTAGAGTCCCAGAGACCTGGGCTGGCATCTGGCTAGGTCACTAGTCATGTGACGATAACAAGTCGGTTAAACTTTGTGGGCTTTGGGGTTCCCTGAATAATGGCAGATAAGCATATTTCAAATTGAGAGAGGCTTAAATGAGACAGTGCTTGTTGATAGTGCCTAGTGGAGTGAGAAGGAATAGAATCTACTTTTACCAAATGCCAGTTCCCCAGGATCCCTCACCCTTGCTGGAGTATTTGGAACAGGGATCCTTGGACACATGGGTTGGAAATGAGGCACCCTGAGCAATGGTAACAGGCCAGCAAGGGATCTCTTTACAGATAAACTTCCAGTGGCTGGGGCATCCTGCCCTGGGAATAGAAGGTGTGTGGTTTGGAGTTTTAACAGTTTTATCACACTGTATAATGTGGCTGGGCGTCCATAGCAAGTTCAGCCCTGGGCTCGGTATGACGGGCTTAGAAGGTGAGAAAGCATGCCGTGTGGCCTTGAGCACACCTGCAATGACCAATCTTTGCAGTCTCTACCCTTCTCTGAGCACCTGCAGTGTCCCTGTTCCCTGCATCCACCAATGTTGCTTACAGCAAAGGTTATTTTGCACCCACAGGCATGAATGTAAGTCATGGACTTCCTTCTATAAGGGCAAGTGTGTGAATGGGAAAGCTGTTTTAGGAATTAAGAAACAGGCTGGAAAGTAATTCTTTTTGAATGGGATTTTCTTGACTTCTCTGGATGGCTCTGACAGGCAAAGGTATCTCTTGTCACCGTCAATTGATTTGAAGGTACTGTGATCACAACATAGAGTGGGAAGGGGAGGAGGGCAACACTGACTTCCACGGCTGAAGGTACTTCTTCTTTTTTTTTTTTTTTTTGTTTAGACAGAGTCTTGCTCTGCCGCCCAGGCTGGAGTGCAGTGGTGTGATCTTGGTTCACTGAAACCTCCACCTCCTGGGTTCAAGAGATTCTCCTGCCTCAGCCTCCTGAGTAGCTGGGATTATAGGCGCATGTCACCATGCCCGGCTAATTTTTGTATTTTTAGTAGAGACGGAGTTTCACCATGTTGGTCAGGCTGGTCTCGAACTCCTGACCTCCTAATCTACCTGTCTCAGCCTCCGAAAGGTGCTTCCTGAAGGGTTGTGTATTCACCCAGGATTTGAGAGAGAGAGGGTTATTCCCAGTAGAAGGAATCAGGGAACAGAGGGTACAGAGGCTTAAAAGCAAGTCAGGCTGGAGCTGAGGGAGCTGGAGAGTGGCGTCTGAGGATTTGTAGGAGGCCCAAGCAAACAGGTGTGTGCAGGGAGAATGGTGGGTATTGGTCATGAGCAAAAAGCAAAAAGCATCTCAAAATTATTCTACAGAGCTCTAGCATGACAATATTAAACTACTGAATCTCGGGATGGTATGAGAGAGTCTGCCTTTCCGAAGGATATCATTTGGAGATGAAGCAGAGGGTCGAACCTAGAGCCAGAGAAACCAGGAGAGAGGCTGCTGCAAAGTGATGAGGGTGTACGGAGGGTGATGAGTAGTGGGACCACTGGCCAGGAGAGGGCAAGTGAAGGCAAAAGTGCTGTGACTCCATGATTAATGTCATGTGATAGCAAATCAAACCGGAGAGCTGAGGCTAGCTGTCAGATTCCTGACTTACTAGATGGTGGCACCATAGTCTCAGCTAAGATGAACCCATTAAGATTTTGGGGCAGACAATGAATTCAGATTTGGGTGGTGCATTTGAGACCTCAGGAGGAAGAGACAAGGAGAAGAGTCAGGGTTGGGGATATCAACTTGAGAACTGTCCTTCAGTAGCTCACAGTGGTGGCTAACCAAAGGTTTGAGGGCCATTGTCCAGGAGGACTGTGTATCCTGAGAAGAGAGGGGAGGAAGAAAAACATACAGAACCTCAAGGCAGGCTGCTGGCACAGGCAACAGCTGCAGCCAACCTACGAGAGTCTGATGCAAGCAGAGAAAGTCAGAAAGAGAGGCACGGAGCTCGGCCATGTGATCACACAGCACTTCAAGCAGAGGCAGTTGATGGCTCTGGTTGGCTTCATAGGAAAGGACAATGCAGGATTTTGTCGGCAGGTTTCTTTCTTAAAAGCCACCAATGATGTTACTTTTTATTTATATAAAGCCTCCATCCGTCCATTATTCAATTGTCACCCAATGTGTGGCAGGTTTGGTGCTAAACACACGACAAAGTATTATGACCAAGCACACTTGCTGCCTTCCAGGAGGTTAGTCTGTTCAGCCACAGCAGGGGGTTGTCCCTCTGTCTATTAAGAGAAGGGCTTGGATCCCACTGAGCTTAGACCTTCACACCTCTCCAGGAAGGCCTAGAGGACTAGAGTATGCTACCTGCCTACTCAAAATCATCCTCTGACTCTCAGCTGCTATGGATGGAGACTCTGTGATGTGGCCTGGAGTGCATCGCCTTCCAGGAGCTTCCCTTGCCTTCCTGTGCATCCTAAGCTCCACCTGGGCCCTGCACTTCTTACCTTAGCAACAAGAGCAGAGCAAAGACTCTAAATCAGGAATTGTTCAAATGCACTTTTCCATTTTTTTTTTTTTTTTTTTTTTAGACAGAGTCTTGCTTTTGTTGCCCGAAGTTGGAGTGCAATCGTGAGATCTCAGCTCACTGCAACCTCGGCTTCCTGGGTTCCAGCAATTCTCCTGCCTCAGCCTCCCAAGTAGCTGAGATTGCAGGTGCCTGCCACCACGACCAGCTAATTTTTGTATTTTTAGTAGAGACGGGGTTTCACCATGTTGGCCAGGCTGGTCTTGAACTCCTGACCTCAGGTGATCCACTCACCTTGGTGTCCCAAAGTGCTGGGATTACAGGCGTGAGCCACTGCGCCCGGCCAGGCATCACCTCTTTTATGAATGATTTGCTGATCACTGAGGCAGAGGTGACCTCTCTGTGGCTTGAGTCAAACTCACCTTGTTTCAGTTGCAGATTCCACTGTGGCTACTCACAAGGAAAAGTGAGCCTAGTTACTCCACTTCTCTGAATCTTAGTTTCCACTTTTTAAAACAAAAAGTTACGATACCCACTATGTAAGATGGCCATAATTAGAAATGTATTTTATTATGTATAATATACGAATGTTTTATATTTCTAAAACTATTCTGTTATTACTAGAAATAAGAACTGTGAAGTGTCTGTTGCGTAATGAGTAGATCTTTGGTGAATGACAGCATTTCCTATAATTGCTCCAGAACTCAGGTTTCTTCATGCATGAGTCACACCCCTTGCCCCTTCCTGTGGTGGCGAGTCCCCGTGGTGCCTGATGAACCAGCCCCTTTGCAATCATGCCTTTTGTAGGCTGCACCCGTTCTTCAGTCTTGGCTGGCTTGGGGTTCACTTACACCCCAATGAATGTGGCATATGCTCCTCAGAGTGCCTTCCAACCTAGGCCATGGATGCCTATGCTTTCTAAAATGCTGTCTTGGAATGCAGGTTCTGGTGGCAGTTGGCATCGTGCAGAGGTACCCCTCCCTTCACTGTGCTCAGAAGGAGTCCAGCCAGCCATGCGGGGAGGTCACACGCAGGTGAGGATGCTTGGCCAGCCTAGGGTCAGAGCTGTGAGTGAGGGAGTCATTGCAGAGTTCAGCCAGGTCGAGACCTCAGGTATCTCCAGCTGTGTCCAGCATCCAAGGGCAATGACTGGAGAGATTCCAAGCAAGACGAGGACTGCCTACCAAGCCTGGGGAACCCTCAGAGCCACTAGCGATATTAAGACAGTGTTGTTTCAAGGTTGGGAAGGGTTGTCACTCAGTCATTAGAAACCAGAATGCTTGTTTTCTTCAGAAAATGTACTCTCAGCTTGGATGAGATACCCGGGCCCTATGATGTTTTTCCACAAATCATGGGAAGGCCACCACAGTGGCTCTTTTGTCCTTGCTTATCTGCTCCTGCTGACCCAGGGGTACCTGGGGGCCAACACTATGTCTGTCTTGTCCAATGTTGTACAACCCAGTGCCCAGCAGGGCCTGCCAATCAAGTGTGCCCAGATACTTCTTTCACTGAATGTAATATCCACAGTGTTTTGTTATTCGCTGTTTCTCCTCACTGATGAGCTCCTATAAAGCAGGGTTCAGTAAATAGGATCAATAATTACATCTATCTCAGAAATTTGTTGTAAAACAAAAATGAAATAATGCAGATAAAGTACATTATAGGCTTGGCATATAGTAAGCCACTGATAAATATTAGGTCACATGTTACTGAGCCTACAGTATTGGACATTGGGCCAGACATGTGATAGATGCTTATGAAATGTTTGCAGAGCTCAGAAAGACTGAACAGGTCAGAACTGAGGGAGGAGCACCACTACCTGACCCAGTGAGGCCCAGGCTCACCTGTCTCACAGGCAGGCACAGAGAAGGCCACCTGAAGGCAAGATCCTGGAGACCTTGGGAGGGGCTAAGAGTCCTATTGGATCCTTGATGCATTTTCTTTCACACATTCCACAGTCAGAGAGCAAGTCCAGAGAGTTATGAAAGTAGGAATTAGCACAGGATGGACATAAGGATGAGGACATCCTTCCCTTCCCAGAATTGATAGAAATTAACAAGGTTAAACAAGGCAAGTTGTGCAGGGGAGACAAGGAAAACCCAGTCCACAGCAGGAAGCAATTGAAAGCTAAATGGAAAATACCAAGTATTCCAATGTCTTGTCTACCTAGCTTCCTGCATCAGCTGTGGCTGGCTCTGTCCTGTGAACAGGAGCCACGCCCAAGCGTCCTCCGGGGCCACCATATAGGACTGCAATAACGAATACTCACTTGTCCCCACCAGCTGCTTACTCCACTTCACTGGGTCTGTAGTCCTCCTGGCCAGTGAGGAGGCTGCCCACTCTACTACTTCTGTCCTGTTGCTACCTCTGACTCTTGACACATGGTATTTTCTTGGCTACGATCCCACAATACCCCTAACTGTTCATTCCCAGGGATGGAACTATGTCACTGTTTATTTGAAAGTGTAGTTTGGGAACAGTAATGAATCGATCTTGCAGCAGTGGCCAGCAGACTGGATTAAAAGGTCAGAGATGATGTCTCGCTCTTCCCTGTTCATTACGGCCCTTAGAACTCCAAGCATTTTGGGTTCCACAGCCACTCTGGGCACTATGTGCACCCCTTGAGAAGATCCAGACAAAAGAACCATAGACACCATCTTAATCCAAGAACATCTTTGCTCTTTCTCCTGTATTTCCATTTTCATCCTTAAAAAACTAAACCTCAGATTCAAGCACCTTTCTAGGCTAACTCTCCCTCTTTCCCTTTGTAAGAACCAATTTTGATGGGGCTTTGTTGTCAACCAGGACAAACCACTTTTGGTGAGTTGCCTGGGTGAGAGGGCATTGATGGCTCAATGCCTATTTGTATAGCTCTTGTGGCTCCAGCTCTGGGGCATTCACCTCTACTAGTGCTTGTTGGTTTCAAGTTCAGCTCTGCCATGGCTTAAGTCTTTCAGCTGATCCATCTGCCAGTCTCGAAGATGCTAAGACTAAGATGCATTAATTTGTAAAGCTGAAGTCTCTGTTTGTCTGATCCGGCCTCAGATTTTTATTTTTTCCACAAATACATTTTACATTTTTGTTAATGAACATCTAGGTAATACTTACGACATGCCAAAGTACTATTCTGGTACTTTGCAAACATGAACTCAGTTAATCTTTGTAACAACCATCTCATGTGAGCATTGTTATTGTTATCGCTACTTGGGGATATTATCCCTGTGAGAAAATCAAGGCATGGAGACGTTAAGGTCATACAGCAAATGACTGGCAAACTAGTGTTGTCAGATTTAGCCATATGATGTTTATAACAATGTATAACTTTCTACTACAGTCCTCTCTTGATATCAATAGGGAATGGATCTATGACCGCCTCCCGCCACTAATCACCCCCTCATTGATACCAAAATCCACAGATGCTCAAGACCTTGATATGCAGCAGTGTGGTATCTGTGCATAACTTATGCACATCTCCCCGTATACTTCAAATCATCTCTCCACTACTTATAATACCTAATAAAATGTGAATGCTACGTAAATAGTTGTTAGCCTGTATTTTTTGTTTGTAATATTTTTTATTGTTGTATCGTTGTTTTTTTCTTTCTGAGTATTTTCCATCCATGATTGGTTGAATCCATGGATACAGAACTCACAGATACTGAGGGCTGACCGTTTAAGTGCATCCCGCACAAAGTTTGTTGTTTATGTGAAATTCAAATTTCACTGGGCATTTCATTTCATATTTTATCTGGAAACTAGAAGTGAAACCAAATTAAACATGGGAAGTTGGCTTCCTGAGCCACCCTTCTCATATGCACACTGACCTGTGAGTCACCTTATGGATTTTAAAGTTTTAACTGTCACTCAGGGAGCTGTCAGAGTGCATGGTCCTGGCCAAAACAAGCCTCACCCCAGGGCAACCCCACACTCTCACTTGCTCATTCCTCACTATGAGGTTCAGTTGTAGGCAATACTCTCATTAATGCAGAAGGTGTCTTCTGGTATCTTATGAATGGACTTTTATAAAGAAAATGCAGAGGCAATACTGCTCCGTACCTTTTTCTGATTTGAGGCTTCTTTTCTGCAAGGATATAGGAAAATAGGACTCACAAGTAAGAGAATGGAGAAAAAAATTGCTCTCTGCTGAGCAGGTCCTTTTCAAGCCCTTAGAAAGAAAGGCAAGCATTTCTTCACTGAAGAAGGACGAGTCAGTGACATTTTCTCATTTTGCTGCGTGTGATATTCACACTGATTCCAATTACGTGAAATGCAGGTTCCAGGAGTTCAGCTTTAAAAGGCCATAGGTTTCCTTCTCAATTGGGTGGAAGCATTTTAAATCATCCCCACCTCATGCCAGCCAAAGTCTTTGTTTTCTTTATAGCCAACTTTCTTCTTTCCTTTTCCAAGCACAGCACAAAAGGTGGGAGGTTACTTTGAAGAAAGGCATTTATTTTTAACAATAAACCAAGATCTGAAAGAAGGTATACTTAGAGTTAGTTCCTGTAAAATGAAAAAAAAAATACAAAGACATTTACTCTTAAAAAAAAGATTCTGTAGAGAAAATGAAGCATTGTTGGCTTAAAAAATACAAAATATACGAAATAAAAACCTTTTATTTTTCTAAGGTCACTTTACATGTCCAGGCTTTTAGTAGTTTCTTCAATATTAAGAATATACATATCTCAGCAAGAAATATAACCTGTAATTTGATGAATATAGATTCCTTTCCCTTCTTTTTTATAACACTGCAAAATCCTTTTTCTATGAATGCTTTGTGGTGTGGTCCATAAAATAATGGATATTTTTTGAGGGCTTCAAGGAATAACACACAATGGTTTATGGTGGTGGGGGTTAACATTTTGAGTGAAGCTTTTCATGAAGTTAATTACCTGAGAAGAAATTGAGAAAAAGAATCTAAGGATTAAAGGATTGTATGTGTGTGATATCATAATTTATAATAAAAATACATTTATTTGGTTTCTGCCTTGGCTCCTGGCACAGAACTCCTAAAACCTGTGGAATTTCCTGAGTGATAGGAGAATCTTTTTTTTTTTTTTCTTATTGATACAGAGTTTCACTCTGTTGCCCAGGCTGGAGTGCAGTGGCACAATCTCAGCTCACTGCAACCTGCGCCTCCCGGGTTCAAGTGATTCTCCCGCCTCAGCCTCCCGAGTAGCTGGAATTCCAGGAGCCCGCCACCACACCCAGCTAATTTTTGTATTTTTAGTAGAGACGGGGTTTCACCATGTTGGCCAGGCTGGTCTCAAACCCCTGACCTCAGTTCTAATGAGGTGACTCTCGGTGAGCTCCTGGATAGCTTTAGAATGGGGGCTGGTTGCTAGAAGACCAAACTGTGATTAGATTGGAACTTTTGGTCCTAGGCCCCAACCCCCATTCTCCATGGAGGGGAGAGGAGCTAAAAATTGGTTGTGCCTACTTGATGAAGCCTCTATAGAAATCTCTAAAATACGGGAGTCAGTGGGCTTCCAGGTTGGTGAACAAGAACACATCCCATGTGCATGGAGGATGGTGAGCCCCAAACTTCAGGGGCACAGAAACTGCTGTGCTTAGGACTCTTCCACAGCTTGGCCTGTGTACCTCTTCATCTGGATATTCTTTGTAATATCCTTTAAAATGAACTAGTAAATCTAAGAAAGTGCTTCTCTGAGTTCTGTGGAAGTTCTAGCAAATAATAGAACCTGAGGAGGGGGTTGTGGGAATCTCCAATTTATAGTGGATTGCCCAGAAGTGCAGGTGACAACCTGAGACTGACTGACTGACTTCCTTCCTTCCTTCCCTCCTTCCTTCCTTCCCTCCCTCCTTCCCTCCTTCCCTCCTTCCTTCCTTCCCTCCCTGCTTCCTTCCCTCCTTCCTTCCTTCCCTCCCTGCTTCCTTCCCTCCTTCCTTCCTTCCCTCCCTGCTTCCTTCCCTCCTTCCTTCCTTCCTTCTTTCCTTCCTTCCCTCCTTCCTTCCTTCCTTCCCTCCTTCCTTCCTTCCTTCCCTCCTTCCTTCCCTCCTCCCTTCCCTCTTTCCTTCCCTCCCTCCCTCCCTCCTTCCTTCCTTCCTTCTTTCCCTCCTTCCTTCCCTCCTTCCTTCCTTCTTTGTATTTTTTGACAACTAGTTAGTAAGCCTTCTGGTCCCAGCATGACCAGATGCATGCATGAATATGTGGCCAATTCCATTTTAATAGTATTGTGCTAAATCCAGCTGTACTAGTGTAGACATGCTCCTATTTGCTAGTCCACACATATTTATATCACACAGACAATATGCAGAATATAAAATTTCTATGAGAAAGGGACCTCAACTGAACACATTCATACCCACAGAGGAGCATGATCTAATCCTGACTCAGTAGATCCTTCTTCATCCAGCTCTAGATAGGTCCTTTAGAGCATAAAATTGCTCCTTTACTCAGGGGAATAAAGTGCTAGTGTTCATAGTAGAAAAACCCGAAAGTGGGAAATACCTGGAAGCTGAAAACCAAAATGCTTCCCCAGTCTCAGGAAACAACAGTGGAAATAGCCTTTATGTCAAGTCCCTTATGCTGTTAAGATGCAAGTTCCTCTGGGAAAGCACTGCATTGGTGGGCCTGAAGTGGTTGGTGAGTCTCCTTCCATTTCCAAATGGATCTCCGTTCTGTGGAATAGCCATCCTGGTGGGCCATGCTGGCTGGGGTCTTACAGGCTGGGCTGGATCCTAGAAGCGATTTGTCATGCATGATGGGAGAAGCCCAGGTTGTTCTTGCAGGAGCAACATGTGGCTTATGATAGAGGAGTGAGTTTCAAGCAAAAAACAAAACAAAACAAAACAAAAAACAAAAAAAGGAGAGATAGAAGGGATTAGGTTAATCTGGGGATACTTCTGACTTGTTGGATGCTACTGATGTCATTTGGGTAATCTAGAGACCAGGCACAGAGCTGTGGGACATAATCACAGCAGTGCTGATGGCTGTGTCTACCTGTCATTGAGTACCATCATATACTAGCACTTTCCATGTTCTGGCTCTTTTTAAGTCTCTCAACAACCTCAGAAGAGACAATCTGTAGGCATCATCATTAGCTATGTTTGATAGACCAGGGAAGCGGGGCACAGAGAGTGATTAATGAGCTCAAGGCTATGCAGCAGATGATGGGATGATGGGCCGCATCCAGTGTCTGTTCATCATCGTGCATGTTGCCGCCCTCAGGTCACTCCTAGCAGTTGTCCAGAACTGTTTGTTCCCCGTTCCTATCCTCAGGTGTATCTGGGGTGTTTCCACCCCAGCCTCAGTCTCCCCTAACCAAACCATGACACTGGCCTCTGCTCCTCTGAGCTGGTCCCTAAAGCTCGGCTCTCCTCTGTAGATGCTGACTCTGTCTCCTCGAGGTCTTTGGACTCCATGTTTTCGTGGCTGGAATGAAACACACTCCAGCTCCAGCCCCATGGAAGCTGTTCCTCACCTCTCCACTCAGCTGGTCTCTGTCAGGATTGCTTGACTCCTGACCCAGGGGATGCGAGAACAGGAGTGGGAAGGGATGCCATGAAGGGAACAAGCATCGGGACTGGAAAAGGGACAGGTCAACGAGAGGGAAACAGGCTTCCTCTTATGAGATGCTGACCTCATGGTGCCCGAGTATATAAGTTAGGGAAAGGCAGGATAGGGAATGGATGTGCATTTTAGCAAAGTGTGGTGCTGAGCAAGGCTGGTGGTTAACAGAATTTAGATGCTTTCCAGAGCAGAGATTCAATGTGCAGTGGATGAATAATAAAGCCACTGAACATCGCAGGTCCACGAGAGGGTCAGGCAGGGAGAAACCAGAAAAGAAACCACAGTGCAAGAGCACAGGGCCCCTTTTTCTCATATGGCTGACTGCAAAGTGAATTAAATGAGAGCTGTTGCTTTTCTGCTAAGTAAATTAGTAACTTAACAATTTAACAGACACTAATTGACCATTATACTATGCTACTGTTTTGGGGAAAGTGCTAAACAGTTTAAGCTTATTTTTCCTTACTTGTAGAGCACCTAGCTCATTGAGTTATCTTCAGAATGGAAGGATGTTGCAAAGGATGATGAGTGTATCTAAGAGCCAAAGGGCAGTGGCTTCAGGAAGAGGTTGTTCTAGAAGCTCAAACAATGTCCTTATAATTCTGACTCTGTCTCCAAGATTTTTTTCCTCTATCTTTCTTAATCATTAGTCAGATTCTCTGTGTATGATGATACAAATGTTCACCAGTAGTTCAGCCTTATATTTTGCCAAATTAGGAATCTCCATGAAAAGAGCTTTCTTTCCCAATAATTGCAGAAAAAATGGCCTTTTCTCTCCTTGGCATGAATTGGGTGGTGTGCCCAGGCCTGACCAATCACTGTGAACTGGAGAGACCACATCAGTGTCCTGTTTCTACCCTGCTGCCCGGGAGAAAGTTAACTCCACCCAATAAAGGATGATTCTCCCAAAGAAAATTGAGGTGCTGTTGTCAGGAAACCAGACAACAGATGTTGGGTAAGCAAATTAGCTGTGCTAACGCCAGTCATTGTTACTGAGGGTTGGGATCCAGGTTTGGGTTTGGTCCAAAAGTTAAATCACACAGAGCCTTTGGCATGAACAGATGCACAGTTGTGTAGAAGAGACTCACAATGAAACAAATCCATGCGATCTAGTCTTGCAGGTGCTGTGATACATGTGCATAAAGAGAGAGGCGCCAATGTGACCTGGGTGGGGACATCCCTCTATAATGATGAGGTTCTCGTTTATGGGTAGAAAACCAAGGACACTACATTCCCTGCATAGCCCACACTTTGGCTACCGTCTCTGCAGTTTGGGTCCTGGATGGGACTCTGCACAGCATAAGCTCTGCAGCAGTGGGAGTCAATGTGGCAATATTGAGAAGGATGGCAGACTCTGAGAATCACCTAAGAGCAGAGGAAACATGAATCGTCCTCTTACAAACTCCCTTAATAATAAAATAAATCAGCTGTATTGTTCAGTGACGAACTGTTCTGCTTTCTGGCCAGGGGGGCTCCAAAAGTTATTACTGGCTAACAATAGCTTGTTAAAGTTCTTGGGCACAGAAAAATCAAACTGTACAGGTCCTGGGAGAATCTGGTCACATAAAAGAGAGAATCCATTCCAAGTGTGAGCTATTAGTTCTGCTCTGAATATCACCGTTATTAACCGGAGGGCTTTAGTGAAATCTCCAGCCTGCCAGAATCTCAATCCTCATCAACTGCCCAGGAAAATAACTGTGACAGGTGCTAATTGGTGATTACAGGAAAGAATACCTTTGGACTGGAAAAATGCTCCAGGTGCTAACTAGTCATGGCAACAGTGCTCCCCTGGGAGAGAGATGCTCTTTGGAGGAATGAGTATGCTCCTGTAGAAAATGGCCCTGATTCCTTCCTCTTGACTGATCTCTCTCCCTCTCTCCTTTTCTCCCTTTCCTCCTTACCCAATTCCAACCCTTCCCAGGGCTCTGTTTAAACCAGACCCTGACTACCTCCAGATTCCTCAACAGAGCTTTGGCTTTGAAGGAACTTATTCAGTTCCGAACTCTACCAGCACAAGCTCTGTGAGTGACTTTGTCGGTCACCTAGTTTCTCTTTTGATTTAACCTTAAATCGAGGCTCAACCTTAAATTCAAATGGCATTTGAACTGCCACTGCAAAATACCAGTGTGGTCCTAGGGACACTGAGGTGTTTAAGCAACTCTAGTTCCTGCTTGTCCCTTTTCTTTTCTGTCCTGATGTTCAGATTGTCATTCCTGACTGGATGATGAATTGCAAAGTGCAACACAGAGACAAGGCAGCATTATTAATATTTACGATTATTGTTTTACTCATTGTGTAGCGTAGCACCTGGCTCACTGCAGACACTCCTTAAATAATTATCAAATGACTGTGGGTGTCTTTTTCAATAATATCTGTCTTAAAGGCACTGCTAATTTCTTCCCTTAAGGAAGCTCTCAAAGATCTCTGTGCTCCACAGGTGTCTGCTCCTTCTGGGGCTTTCCATGTTGAATCTCTAACTACTGCATTGTTTTGTTAGCATTGCTGGGTGTTCACTGTGTCTGTTTTCCCAGGACACACTGAGTAACTCTTTTTTTACACCTTCTTGTCTCTTTCCTAGATGATGGTTTACTTACTGTCATCTACACATGAATGCATTTGTTACTTTCTGTGACTTCTCTTGGGTTGGAAAATCCACGCTCTGTCGCCCAGCCTGGAGTGCAGTGGTGCGATCCTGGCTTACTGCAACCTCTGCCTCCCGGGTTTAAGCAATTCTCTGCCTCAGCCTCCTGAGTAGCTGGGATTACAGGCACGTGCCACCATGCCCAGCTAATTTTTTGTATTTTTAGAGACAGGGTTTCAACATCTTGGTCAGGCTGGTCTCAAACTCCTGACCTCGTGATCCACCCGCCTCGGCCTCCCAAAGTGCTGGGATTACAGGCATGAGCCACTGTGCCTGGCCCTGAAAGCTGCTGCTTGATGAGGCTGTTGGTGAAGGTGATGATGATGGTGATGATGAGTGATGGGGAAGGGAGAATGTTGGTTTGCAGAGAGAGTGGTGGGAAGCTGCCAAAGACCAATGACAAAGGGAAATTGAGATAATTCCAGGGGACAGTAAGATGTTGGAGGCAGAGCCCATGTCAAAACTCATTAACTTTCTCAGCCTACTTCTGCTGATAGAAAATTAGGGGACATTTTTACTTCTTACCATCCAATTTCTTATGTTTGTTTAATTGCCCCAGCATTCAAACAAGTGATGAAAGTGGGCATCCTTGCCTAGTTCCTGAACTTAGAGAATAAACTTTCAGTTTTTCATGATTAAGTATGATGTTAGCCTTTTCTGTATCTATTGAGATAATCATGACATATTTGATCACATGATTTTGTTCTTCATTCTATTAATATGGTGCATTGCATTCATTTATTTGCATATTTTGAAACATCCTAGTGTCCAGAGAATGTTCTGTATGTGCTTGAGAAGGATGTGTATTCTGCTGCTGTTGAATAGAATGTTTTGTTTCTATTAGGTTCATTTGGTCTATAGTTTTGTTCAAGTCCACTATTTCCTTACTAATTTTCTGTCCAGATGAGCAACCCATTGTTGTAAGTGGGGTACTGAAGTCCCTCTGCTATTATTGTATTATCGCTTTACAAATTTAGGTGCTCCAGTGTTGGGTCCATATATAATTGCAGTTGATATATCCTCTTGATGAATTGATCCCTTTATCTCTTGTGATAATTTTTGACTTAAAGCATATTTTGTCTGATGTAAATATAGCCAATCCTGCCCTGTTTTGTTTATCATTTCCATGGAATATCTTTTCATATCCCTTCACTTTCAGCCTACATGTGTCTTGTTTACAGAGGACATTATCATATATATATATGATATATATATATAACTACATATATATGATGTATATATAACTACATATATATGATATATATATATAACTACATATATATGAGATATATATATATATATAACTACATATATATGAGATATATATATATATATAAAACTCTAAAATTTCCACCAAAAATCTGTTAGAACTAATGAACAAAACAAATGCAGTAAAGTCATGGGATACAAAATCAACATACAAAAATCATTTGCGTTTCTATACACTAACAATGAACTATCAAAAAATTAACAAAATCCCATTTATAATAGCATCAAAGAAGAATAAATACTTAGAAATAAATTTAACCAAGGTAGTAAAAGATTTGTAAACTGAAACCTATAAAACATTAATAAAAGTAATAAAAGAAATTGAAGAGGGCACAAATAAATGGAAAGATATCCTGTGTTTATAGACCAAAATCATTAATATTGTTAAAATATACTAGGCAAAGTGATCAATGCAATCCCTATCAAAATCTCAATGGCATTTTCTACAAGAAATGGGAAAACAATCTGAAAATTTATATGGAACCACAAGACTTTGAATAGTCAAAGCAAACTTGAACAAAAACGAAGCTGGAGGCATCACACTTCCTGAATTCAAAATACATTACAGAGGTATAGAATTCCTAACAGAATGACACTGGCCAATAAAAGAGAAAAGCCAGCCCAGATATTTAATATAAATCCACACATTTATGGTCGACTGATCTTCGATAAGGTTGCCAAGAATACAATGGGGAAGGGATAGTCTCCTTAATAAACAGTGTAGGGAAAATTGGATATCTACACGGAGGAGAATATACACAAGTCTTCCTAAGATAAATTAAATACTTAAATGTGAGATCTGAAACTGTAAAATGGCTAGAAGAAAACATAGAGGAAAAGTTTCTTGACGTTGGTCTGGGTAATGATTTTTTTAAATATGATCCTAAAAACACAGGTAACAAAACAAAAGCAAAAATAGACAAATGGGGTTGCATCAAACTAAAAAGCTTCTATACAGCAAAGGAAACAATTAACAAAGTCAAGAGACAACCTATAAAATAGAAGAAAATATTTGCAAACCATACATTGATAAGTTAATATTCAATATACTTAATAATTTCAACTTAATAGCAAAAAAACCCACATTAAATATAAGCAAGGGATTGAGCAGAAATTTCTCAAAAGAAGACACACAGATTACCATTTTGATAATAGAATGGCTATTATCAAAAAGATGAAAGATAACAAGTGTGGGAGAGGGTCCAGAGAAAGGGAAACCCTTGAACACTGCTGATGGCAATAGATAAGTTAGGGGACAGGAGCCTTTTGGTATTTTGAGCAATTTCAGTTACTTTTTTGTCCAATCCAGGGGCCCTTTTCCTATTACAATGACCTGAACATTTTTCTGAATTTTGTTATAACAAGGTATTTGGTGACAAGCTATTTGCAAGACACCATATTAAATCCAGAAGTCTTCAACAAATGCATGTCCCTCAATATATGCAGTGACTTTTGCAGATGAAACAGTTCTTTCTTGCAATACTATACCATACATAGCTGGAACCAGCTGACACTACAACATTCTGTCTAGAGATCTGCTTAGCCAGATCAGAAAGCTTTAAGGTATGTGTGGTATTCCTCAATTTACTCCAGGTAACAGCTTTACAAACTGCTTTATGACACAACATGTGTTACTCTTTTTCTAGTTGCCATAGCAGTTTCCTCATCAGTTTGATGACCACCATCAGTGGTGGCCGGTGATGGCCACCACTGAGAATGTGCAGTTCTCTCTACCAGTTTCTCCAATGTGTTTCCAGACTCTACACATCGCCCAGTTGCATGGTTAACGCCCTGTGTTTGAGGGTTTTTTTTTTTAACAGTAGCACCCCGTGTCTAGGTAGTTGCTCCTGTATCAGTTCCCTTTTGCTGCATTACAAACCACCCCACAACTCAGCAGAGTATCACAATAGCCACTTGTTTAGCTTACATATTTTGTTGGTTTCCTGGGCAGTTTTTCTGGTTCTCCCATGGGTCCGTGGTCAGCTGGCGGGTGGGCCAGTGAGTGGGTGGTCTAGGGTGGCCTCATGGGTCAGGCAGTTGGCTGAAATGATAAGGGTGACAGGGCAACACATTTATCATGTGCTTCCTCAAGCTTCTTCACTTGGTGGGAGGCAAAGCATCCCTGAAACAGTAAGAGGACAAATGTCACTAAGAAATTATTTTTCAAGCCTGTGCTTATATCAGGGTGACTGATGCTCCCTTGGCCAAAGCAAGTCATGTGGCCAACCCCAATTCAAGGGGTGGAGAAACAGACTCCACCTCTTGATGGGATAGGACAAAATAAGGCCAATTGTGGGCAGTTTTGTAATCTACAATAAAACCTTAGTCGATCCAGGTCAACATTCTAGCATTAAATCACTGTTCTGTGTGGCCTCAAGTTAAACATTGTACTAAAATCCACATAACCAATGAAAAGAGGGAGGGAAAGAATATATTAAATTTCAAGTATTAGGTAATAATTATAACTAATTAAAAGTAAAATATACTTCTCTGTGTTAGTTCTTATTAGTTTATTATATTAGTTGCCTAATAATAAGCGCAGTAGGATATTTTGAAGAGTAGAGAAGAAGAAGCTTCACTCATTACTGTAAGTTTCCACACTTTTCTCTAAATCAGATGTCAAGTAGAAAAGAAGGAAAGTAGAAAGGATGGAATTATCCATTTGATGGGTGAAAATACTAAGCAGTCTTGACGGTTCATCTCTAGGCACATTGAGATGGGTTTAAATGTTCTTTAAAGGAGTAGGAAGACTCAGAAATTCAGGAAAAAAGGAGTGAAGTGTCTTGCTTCATTCCATTCTGATTTAGTAAGAATCACCCTTCACACCTATTCACACTTGGCAGTTTACACAGCTCTTCGCTTTCATTATCTTGTTTAATTTTCACAGTGCCCGGAGGTCATCTGGCAGAGTCTGTTATCTCTGTTTTAAAGATTGCCAGACTTGCCCAGCTACCAAGAAAATCACTGTCAGGGTAACGAGGCAATAGAGAGAAGAAAGCCTTCGGAGGGTATATGGAGGAGGTAGAGCAGAATGAAGTAAGAGCATCACTCAGAAGGTGGGGCATTACAAAATTCGGAAGTTGCTTGAAAGAAGTTAATGCTTCAGAAACCCTAGAACTGTGAGTACAAGAACAGGCTTTGGAGATCAGGGAGTTATCGATTGTTTTTCAGAAAGTGGTTGTCTTGGGGGCAACAGGAACAAGGGAGATGAGGCCAGAAGTGAAAACGCAGGAGGTAAAGGAGGTCAGGTAGCCACACGAGCTGTCAGATGCTACTGTGCAGGCTTCCCAACAGCAGTAAATCGTGTCGGAACCCAGAATCCTGTATTTTTTTTTTTTTAAAAGGGAATGTTATGGCTTGGAAAGCTAGCTTTCTGGATATGTTAAAACAATTTAGTGGATTAATTGCATACATGCAAATAACATATTCACTTCAGTAAAGAGGTCACTTGTAAATAAGCAGAAACAGGCTTTGCAAAATGAAAGTCAGAAAATGAGGGCAAGCACCTTGCATCAGACTTAATACGTAATAAGTAGTTTAGGTACAGGGTTTCACTTATTTACATTCTAATTTTTTTTTTCATTCAGCAAGTCTTTATTGAATGCCTACTATATGAAAGGACATTTGTTAAGCATCGAGAATACACTGATGACTAAGATCTCCACACTCAAGCAGCTCATGGCTTGTGGCAGTGCTGTGTGATGGAAATAGAGAGCAAGGCACATATACATTCCTAGGAACTTGCTAGTAACTCACAGCACATCACAATGGTACAGCCACATTTCAAGTGCACAATAGCTGTGTGTGGCTAGTGACCACCATACTGGACAGCACAGATCTTGGGAGAAACAAGATGTAAAGCATTACCATGTAATATGAAAACCGCAGACAAAGCTTTCACAAGTTACAATAAAGGGAGACACCGGCCTTCAGAGGTATTTGTCTACTCGTGTTTTAAGGCTTAGATTAATTGGAATGTTTAAGCCACAATTTCCTAGACATCCCATTTACGCTTGAGCTGAAAAAAAAAAACATGCTTGCATCTTTGGAATGAGAAATGCTTAATGCTACACCCTCTCTTTGAAGTTCAAAATGCATATTAATATATTAAAAGCTCTGAGAAGTCCTGCAGAAAAGACATGATTTTTAGTGCACTTACCCAGGAATTTACTCCAAGATATTGACAATGAAATGCTCTCCACATATGTTTTAATACTTATAAATAATGATGAGAAACACTTCTGGAACAGCCTGTTTACAGAATATGAACTCTAGGTAATAGAATGATTTGGATAACTGAGAGTTCTGTTTCTACTCTGGTGAATGTTTTTTTCCTAAAATGTCTACTTTGGCTTTCCCACCATGGGTGAGTCTAGTGAACATACATTAATTGTTCTAGGACTGTACGCCTACAACTTATGCTTTCCTCTATCTAAAATGTCCTTCCTCTCTTTCCCCTCTCTCCTAGAAAAATTCCCTGTTATTGGACGGGCGTGGTGGCTCATGCCTGTAATCCCAGCACTTTGGGAGGCCGAGGCAGGTGGATGACCAGAGGTCGGGAGTTTGAGACCAGCCTAACCAACATGGAGAAACTCCGTCTCTGCTAAAAATACAAAATTAGCTGGGCGTGGTGACACATGCCTGTAATCCCAGCTACTCGGAGGCTGAGGCAGGAGAATCGCTTGAACCCTGGAGGTGGAGGTTACGGTGAGCAGAGATCCCACCATTGCACTTCAGCCTGGGCAACAAGAGCAAAACTCGGTCTCAAAAAAAAAAAAAAAAAAAAAAAAGAAAAAAAAATTCCTTGTTATTTTACCAGATGTGGTCCAAGTATAACGTCCTCAGAAGTTTTCCCTGATTCCCCGAGGTGGAAGTAATGTCTCCCTCTTCTGTGTGCTCAGAACAATTGCTGCAATTAGCTGAGGTCACATTTAATTTCCTAATGCACAGCAGGGGCCCAATCTTATCTATTTTTATATTTCCAGAAGCCAGTATATCGCCAGGCACATATTTGTATTGCCTAAATTTGTTATTTTTTTGCCTCCACTCACTATATACACCCCATTAATGAAGGGCACTCAGCTGGTTTTCTGCATCGGGAAATGTCTTGCTCCTTGCTTCCTCATCCTCTGTTCCAGCCCTGCATCACCGCAGGCCCTGGCAGGATGCATCAGGCAGTGTGGCCACCTGTGTTTCTGTGGCTTGGGCTCCATATGCATTCTTTTGGCCTGGCCTGCCCCTCTGCCTCTTTCTCCTGGCTTGACTTTTAGCCTTCCAGTCCTGTGCAGGCTCCTGGGCTACCCTGGCTTCTTCAGCCCTGGCCATTGCTTGTGGTGCTGACTCTAATGAGGAATGGCTAAGGCCCTCTTCCACTCCAAGCCTTGCTTTCGCCTTTGCAACCTGCCTGACCCTGAAGCCCCCTGGCCCAAGCCCCTGACCTGTAATTAACCTTTGCTCTCTGCCCTCAGGGTGCACGTGGCTCTGATTGTCTCCTTCTCCCATCACTCAAACCCCAAGCCTGCTGTGACCACACACTGGTCAAACAATAAAACAGCCCGGAAACTAAGCCCCTTCTCAGTTCTGCAGTTCTCACTCAGTTCCGTCCCTGTGCTTGTGACTCTCACCTTGTCCTCATGCCCGTTAAACTGCCTTCCAGCTGTTTCCAAACCGTCCTCTGCTCGGGCACTGGGCCCACTTTTGCCTTCATTTGTACACCGCCGCCCCAGCCATAATTTCCTGCCCTCTGCTGTTTTCTCCTCCTCCCTTTCTCCTCCTCTGTTCCCATCCTGCCCTACTGCATGTACTGTGGTGAGCCACTTCCCATCTTGGAATGAGGTGGAGATTATATAGTAAATGGCCTTTTAAATTTTATCTTTTTTTTTTTTTCCTACAGTAGACTTGTCTTGGGGAACCGTCCCTGACAGCCCTGTTGAGTAGATTCAGATAAAAAAATCGGGAGATAAACACGTCCAATTATTTTCCTGTTTCGCATGCCTAACTTCATCACAAGGCAGGGCAAGGGGCTTTTGCATGCAGGCCTTTGTGTAATAGAAGCTACGCATCATTGCTTCAGGGATGCATCATAACGCGATACCCTTTGGACCGCAATGTTATGGAAATGAGAATTGTTTAATTTACAGCCTTTCCTACATCGGCCTTGTAGATCTGAAAAATTAATTAACCAAATGTCATATTTTACTTCCCACAAAACTGTGTAGAGAATAAAAGACAAACCCTAATGGAAGAGCCAGGGGCCCCTTCTACGTGGTAACGTCTCAAAGTCCAGAGAGAAGGGGAGCACTGTGTAGCATCTTCACAGCTGCCACTCCTCACTGCCCTCTCCCCCAGGCTGGAAAGTGGAGCAGGGGCAGATGATCTGCAGCCAACAGGATGGCTGGTGTGGCATCCTGCCTCCCTCTATAGCTAGCTGTAGCAACACGCTCACCTCTGTGAGGTTCCATCTGCTGCTCATGAGGCAGGTATGTGGGTACTATCTATCTACCTCATACATTTCCTGTAAGAATTTAATGAGAAGCATTGAAACTCCTAGCCAGCAGGAGATCCCAATGATGTTCAACAACCACCTCCCATTCCCTGTAAGCTTGCTTGGGCCCAGGGACCACTTCTGACCCCATGGGCCCCCTCAGTGTGCTCCTAGCTCCTCTTCATCACTCTTTACCTCTGCATATCATGCCAGGTTCAAGCAATTCTCCTGCCTCAGCCTCCCAAGTAGCTGGGATTACAGGTGCCTACCACTATGCCCAGCTAATTTTTGTATTTTTAGTAGAGAGGGGGTTTCGCCATGTTGGCCAGGCTAGTCTCAAACCCCTGACCTCAGGTGATCCACCCACCTCAGCCGCCTCAGCTTCCCAAAGTGCTGGGATTACATGCATGAGCCACCATGTCCAGCCGAGCCTGTTTTCTCATCTAGAAAATTGGCATGATACTCACTGGCTTGGGTACAAAATGAGATCACATTTTTCACAATACTCAAATGATTCATAATCGCCCCCACCCATTCTATTATGGGAATGTCGTTCTCTGTCCTTATTATCCTCCCACTGGGTAACTTCAAGGCATCTACATGAGTTTACTCATTTCAAGAAGTCACCTCTGGTTCTTATCACCTCCAAGGAGGGGAATGTAGTTGGCAGGCCATCCAGTTCTCTTGCCTATTGTGATGACCACACAGTGTCCCTGTTACCACCCAGGTGGTCTGGTTGTTCATGGGATCTTGTTTGTCCCTGCTGGATGACCATGGAAGCCTGGTGGCCAGGGAACCAGGTGCCATCTTTCTCCCCTACAGATAGGGCTGGGGAGCCTAAGGCTGCAGTTGGAGCAGGGAGTTGGGTCTGAAGGAGGAAACCCTTTTCCACACTGTTAGATTATTCAGCTGGTGGTGTGCCACCACAGACCTTGGCTCCTGAAGGTACAGCACGTTTGTGACCTAGCTTTTCTTTTTCTTTTTACTTCCTATAAAACTATGTTCCTAAGGCGTGGCCACGGTGTCAGAGTGGCTGTACTTGCAGAGTTTCTAGCCCCAGACACTCAGGCTCTGCATCATTACAATCTCTGGACCTCCTAGCCCAAATGCTGAAGATGTGCCAAATCCACTCCTTCTCATTCCAGGATAAATAGCATTGGTCCAGGTGAAGATGTCATTATCTTGGGCTGAGACAGTGGCTTCCCTCCTGGAGATGCTGTGACGGTTGAGAGATGCCTGGTACCCTGAAGAGTGTTGGCCCTCTTCTTCCATTCTACATCTCAGGACAAAGAAAGGCTTAGATAAAAGACTCCATCTAAAAGAAACAGAGGGAGAATAAATTTTTGAAAATCAAGTTTGTTACCTGCAAGAAGACAGCAGGAAGGGGTGTGGGCTGGAAGGGTATAGGAGAGAATGACACTTTTCTGAGTGTAATTTTTATAATGTTTTGACATCTTAAAGGCTGATGATAAGCTACACACTCAACAATTAAAAGAAAATCAATAAGAATGGAAAAAAGGCCAAACATGAAACAGACAGAAAATGGAAACAAGTGAACTTAATTATAGTTAATGACTACCCTGAAAACACTGAAGGGGAAGAAAAACAAAGAAGAAAAGAACTAATCCAAATAACTGGGTCACAGTATGTGACTGTATATCATGAATCTGGAGCAGGTGGGCTGTGTGTGTGTTCGCAGGGGGCAGCACACAAATATTCTGTGCTCTTGAGTAGGTTTGTTGATTTTAGCTTTATGGAGAAAACAATTCTAGAGCTAGTTTAGATGTAATATGAGATTGAACAAGTGAGACACCGTGAGGCTGCTGGGAGCCAGTGTTCTCCATATAGAAGGGACATAAGAATGTGGATCGAGGACAGGTGCGGTGGCTCAAGCCTGTAATCCTAACACTTTAGGAGGCCAGTGGATCACGAGGTCAAGAGATCGAGACCATCCTGGCCAACATGGTGAAACCCTGTCTACTAAAAACACAAAAATTAGCTGGGTGTGGTGGCACTCACCTGCAGTCCCAGCTACTCAGGATGCTGAGGCAGGAGAATCACTTGAATCCAGGAAGTGGAGGTGGCAGTGAGCCGAGATTGTGCCACTGCACTCCAGCATGGCAACAGAGTGCGACTCCATCTAAAAAAAAAAAGAAAAAAGAGAATGTGGATCGAAATGGAAGGAATTGGTATGGACTCAGGATTTCTAGAATGTGTATGTCTAGGTGCACATATAAGTACACACATGTGTATGCATGCATACGTGTAAAAATATGCAGCTGTTTCCTATTTCTGTCTGCTCAAAGAGCCAAAAACAAAGCCATCCTAGCAACAATCAGCACATCTGATGATCAGATCTTGGTCTCTAATCCTATTCCCTTTAAAATGAAGCTGGGCCCAACAGAGAAATGTCTTGGCAGGGTAGGTACAAAATGAACTTGGAACGTTTTGTATGCCAGAGAGTAAGAAGTGTTTAAAAAAATAATAATGATGGAGACATGTTACAGGGAAATACGAGACAATTTGAAGAGTGTCTCACAGCCCAAATATGGGACAATTTTAGTATCAAATAATTGAGTGCCATAATGAATTACAAACCATTCAAAATAGGAATTTACTAGTTAGTATAGATAGATAAATGATAGGCAGTTAGATAGATAGATAATAAATTGTGGAGAGGATAGGCCGGGCACGGTGGCTCATACCTGTAATCCCAGCACTTTAGGAGGCCCTGGCAGGCAGATTACCTGAGGCCAGGAGCTCAAGACCAGCCTGGCCAACTTGGCGAAACCCCGTATCTACTAAAAATACAAAAATTAGCCGGGTGTGGTGGCATGTACCTGTAGTCCCAGCTACTTGAGAGGCTGAGGCAGGAGAATTGCTTGAACCTGGTAGGTGGAGGCTGCAGTGAGCCAAGATCGTGCCACTGCACACCAGCTTGGGTGACACAGTGAGACCCTGTCTCAAAAAAACCTCCAAAAATTGTAGGGAGGAATTATAATAGACCATGGAAGATAGTCTGTTACATGTGGAGGTAATGATGGAGTTGAAAAAAATCATTTTGTGACAGCGTGATGAAGATTGCATCAGGCAAGAATCATGGATGTGTGCCAAAGGTAGGGAAGTTTTGATGATGGGCAGAATATTTCCATAAGATGTCTCCACATAAAGTACTTATTAGATGTTGCAAGGATAAAAACAATATACAGTAGAGAAATTGGGACATTCTTTGGGTGATCAAAATTAACATTACCTCTGAGAGACAGTTGGACCCACAGGTGTGATACCATATGAGGAACACAACATCAACTATTCAGTATTTTAAGGATGCAAGACCTCAATATACAGGCATATCTCATTTTATTGTGCTTCACTTTATTGTACCCTGCAGATACTGCATATTTTACAAATTGAAGGTTTGTGGCAATTGTGTGTTGAGCAAGTCTATTGGTGTAATTTTTTGAACAGTTTGGACTCACTTGATGTCTCTGTCTCACTTTGGAAATTCTTGCAATATTTCAAACTTTTTCATTATTATTATGCCTTTTATGGTGATCTGCGATCAGTGATTTCTGATGTTACTATTGTAATTGCAAATGTAGTGGAAATAGCAAGAAAACTAGAATTATAAGTGGAGCCTAAAGATGTGACTGAATTGTTGCAATCTCATGATCAAATTTGAATGGATGAGGAGTTGCTTCTTATAGATGAGCAAAGAAAGTGGTTTCTTGAGATGAAATCTACCCCTGGTGAAGACGCTGTGAACATTGTTGAAATGACAACAAAAGATTTAGAATATTACATAAACTTAGTTGATAAAGTAGTGGCAGGGCTTAAGAGAATTGACTTCAATTTTGAAAGAAGTTCTGCTGTGGGTAAAATGCTATAAAAGGGCATCGCATGCTACAGAGGAATCTTTTGTGAAATGGATGCAGCAAACATCATTGTTGTCTTATATTTTAAATTGGCCACAGCCACCCCAACCTTCAGCAACCACCACCCTGATCAGTCAGCAGCCATTAACATTGAGGCAAGACCCTCCACCTGCAAGAAGATTATGACTCGCTGAAGGCTCAGATGATCATTAGCATTTTTTAGCAATAAAGTATTTTTTAAGTATGGCACATACACTGTTTTTTAGACATAATGTGATTGCATACTTAATAGAATATAGTGTAGTGTAAACAGCTTTTTTATGCATTGGGAAACCATAAAAATTGTGTGACTTGCTTCATTACAATATTTGCTTTATTGCCGTGGTCTGGAACCAAGCTCACAATATCTCCCAGGTATTCCTGCAATCATGAAGAAACATTAGACAAAGACAAAATGGGAAACACTGTATTTAAACCAAGAGGGGAGATTGTACTCTTCAAAAATGACAATGTCATAAAAACCAAAGAAAAGTTATAGAAATGCTATAGATTAAAGGAGGGCAAAGAGATGTGACAACTAAGGCTGCACTTGACCCAAGACCAGATTCTGTATCAGAGGCGAACAATCCTATACAGGACATTATTGGGTCAACTGACAAAATTAGATCAAAACGGTAGGCTGGATAAAAGTACTGCATCAGTGCTGAATTTACTGAAGCTGATCATTGTACTGCGTTGTTTAAGAGCGTATCTCTATTATTGGGAAACGCACACTGAAGTATTTAGAGGAAAGGGGCTGATGTCTGTGATGTACCCTCAAATTAAAAAGGTAATAGATACATAGATAGAGCAAGTGATAAATGCGGTAAGAGGCTTACAAAAGGTGAATCTGAATAAATTATGTATAGGTATTCTTTATACTGTTTTTATTTTTACGATTTTTTTCCTGTAAATTTGAAATTCTTTTCAGGTGAAAGTAAAAACATTGTTTTCTGATTGGGTTGAGAGAAGTCTGTGAGGAGAAGGCAGAAGAGGTGCTGGCTCATGTGAAGAGCTCATGCTGAAGTGGGCAGAGCTGACAAGACCCCCAGGGGAAGGGGAGCTGAAGGAAAACTTCCAGTGTGTCACCTTTGCCTCGGGCCATGTCCTCCTGTCTTATATAAACATCATACAAAGCAATGTGCACATATTTTCTAGCTCTGGACTCTCTTTGAGTCACCAATAAATGTCACAAATAATCCCATGCTCAATTAATCAAATATATTCCAGCATTTAATTATCTCCTTTTGCTCTCACAAATCACTTGTGTTTAGAGATACTTCAGGGTGAAAGCAATTATGAAAACAATTGGCCATTTGCTCCTGACTTAAGCATGGTGTCATACCAAGTCAGATGGACGGACTCTCACTATTTGGGGAGAGTGTGGCATTGGAGGAAGCTGGAGGTGAGGTGTCAAATGCCACAATTCCCAGAGTGAGCTTCGAGAGGTCACGCTGGGTCTTCTTTTTTCAGCAGAGTCCTCACTGATAGTGCATTTTCCATGACCACAGGGCTAACTGCACTTTGGCTTATGAGATTCTTGTCAAGAAAGGCAAACTCCTTAGACAAAATCACTGTATGTTTTAAAATTTCTTTTATACCTTATTTCAAACGTCTCAAGTCACATGAATTCTCAGGGTAATATAGAAGAGTAGGTTTGCTTAAAAATTTTAAATTATTTTGAATAGATTTGGAAATAGATTTAGAGGTATGCTTACAACCTCACTCTTTCTCTGTCAGTCTCTCTTTCCTTCTCTCTCTCTCTCCACACACATAACTACATAAAACATATATAGTACATACATGCATACATACATGTGTATGTGTGTAAAGTTCTCTGACATTTTCACAGAAGTGAACACTCTGGTCCTAGAGGGTCAGAATCTGCTCTAGGTGGACAGGAACTTGCCTGCAAACTGCTTCAGGAGAGAATCTCATATAAACTGGGGTGCAGATTCCCCCATTTGAGAAAACACAAGAATTGTGTAGTGTCATCCTGGCAATATCATACATCATCATTCTCTATTAACAGGTCTTGGGAGGAGCTAAGAAGGATTAAACTAACATTTGGTTTCTTTATGTTCAATAATTCAAGACAAAGTTAGACTTTCTCTAACATGGTATGATTTCAGTGGTGATGGAAAAGACCTCTTACCCTCCCAAATCTCTCTCTCTCCTCTGCACGGTGATCCCTAGAGTTCTTCATCTACCAACAAGGTAAACTTCTCTCACCTCACAATTTAAATAAAGCAGAACATTAGTTACAATTAGTTCCAACAGATTCAGTGTGTACTTAAAGTAACCTTCTCCTCTTCTTCCCTTTTAACCAGGCATGAACATTCTAGTTGAATTATGAGATGGGGATGAATTAGGGCTTCATTCCAAAAAATCAGCTTTCCAAAGTCAAATCCAATCACACTCCCAAGAGTAAGGATGATTTCTGGCTTTACCAACAAATCCTATTATTATCAGAGTTTATCTGAATTTCTAAAATCCTACTGTGAAGCCAAACAGCTTTACCATAACCTAATACCGTTGGAAGCTGTTTAAGTCTGTATGGCTTCTTGCTTCCACATGAAAGAACTGAAGTCTGCCATGCATTCAACCACTATTAGGCATGTGCCTATGATGCCTAATACATGGTACTAGTCACTGGGGAGTCAAGATAGGACAGTGTCTGTAGGGCTCCTGTATTGATGGTGGAGACACACATGTTAACAGATAAATGACACACAACTTATTAAGCAGTGACTCTAACTGAGCTATAAATCAAGTCAAGTGAGAGATGACAGGAAGGAGGATGTTCATGTGCCATAGGGACTTGGGGAATCTGAGCAGGTTTGTGAAGGCTCCAGATGAGTTTGCTAGCTGAAGAATGTGAGGAACAACATTCCCGATGTGTGGAACACTATGGAAAAAAGCACAGGAGTGGAAAGGGCATGGGTGGCCTGTGGAAGATGGGGGAGGGGGCTGTGGCTGGAAACTGGGTGTCCTGGAAGTGACTGGGAATGAGGCTGGGAGAGATGGTCAAAGGCCAAGGGTGAATGGCCTCAGATTCCAACCAAAAAGTCTGAATTCTCTCTATGTTAATTATGTTTTTTGTTTTTATTTTTATGATGCTTTGACACTTTGAGCCTGAACCAGGAGAGACTACCCCTTCCAAGACTAGTGAATTCCTGGAGATAGTGAGCTACTTGTCTGTAAGAATGCCTTTGACTCTGTACCCCCACCTCCCTCCTTTTATCAGGATCCTATAGTTTAGCACACTACACCATTGTCTCAAATCACCCCGGAGCCAAGCACTGGACAACCAGGAACCACCCCTACAGGCCAAAGCCTGCCCAAATTATTCAAATTATTTAATTCTAAACTTGTTTGACCCTGCCTTACCCTTTCCTTCCTGTGAAAACCACAATAAAGGCTCCTGCCTTTATTTTTCCCCTGTTCCTACTGCTTCTTGGCCTTCCCTGAGGCTTTTCTGTGTGGCTGGGCATGGCATGGCACACTCCCTCCTCTTGGGATCTGTGGATAACAAACTGTCTTTTCAATGAAAGTCATTTCTTTGATACCTGTTAGCCTCTCCATAGTTGAATAAAAACAAAATCCCACGTCACATATATATATATATATATATATATATTTTTTTTTGTTTGTTTGTTTGTTTGTTTTGTTTTGAGATGGGGTCTTTCTCTGTCACCCAGGCTGGAGTGCAGTGGCTCACTCTTGGCTCACTGCAAGCTCCGCCTCCCGGGTTCACGCCATTCTCCTGCCTCAGCCTCCTCAGTAGCTGGGACTACAGGCACCTGCCACCATGCCCGGCTAATTTTTGTGTATTTTTTAGTAGAGAGGGGGTTTCACTGTGTCAGCCAGGATGGTCTCGATCTCCTAACCTCATGATCTGCCCGCCTCGGCCTCCCAAAGTGCTGGGATTAGAGGCGTGAGCGACAGCGCCTGGCCAGGTTGTATTTTAAAATGGATTCCTGACGGCAAAAGTAGTACAGCAGAGGCATTAAAATAAGTGTAGCTTATAATTTCTTTTGCAAGCAGATAACTCGAATAACACAAAAAGAATCAACTGGAGTGAAGGAAGACGCAGGCAGAAGAACCAGTAGGAGGTAGTTGTAACCGTCAAAAAGGACGTAATGAGGGTTGAAGGGAACATTGGCAAGGCTGGGAAAGCTTCTGAATGTAATTACTGTCATTCCTTTGAATTTTGTATTCTTATATCTTATTTTCATAGTTAATCTGTCTTCTTACTTTCCTGTCAGCTGT
Organism: Pongo abelii; assembly: GCF_028885655.2. Classification (NCBI taxonomy): domain Eukaryota; kingdom Metazoa; phylum Chordata; class Mammalia; order Primates; family Hominidae; genus Pongo; species Pongo abelii. The sequence continues at coordinate 21,477,412 of NC_071996.2, forward strand.
CTTTCCTTGTTAGAAGGCAAACTTCTGAAAAGATTACTATCTCTTCTAACTTTCTTTTTCTAGGTGCATATGGGTTGGGATGTCAGGTACTGAAGTTTAAAAGAAGAGTATCTAAGAAAAAGTGAATGAATTTTTTGAGTGAAGGTTGTACTATAAACAAATAACTTCCTTATATACAAAACCCATGAGCTAAAGTATGTGGAAGCTCTGGGATCCTATCTAATCTTCAGAGATTTATGCTTGAGCTAAATTTTAGGTCTCTTTGTTCTGAATATTTCACATAGAGACATATCTCCTGGATAAGTTGGAAGACTGAGAAATGTGGGAAAGTTAGAAATGTTATACAGAGTAAACTTGTCAGGATTTCTTTATTCCTGGTCACAGAACAGCTTGCCAACTTCATGTTCTATTCTATTCTAAAGACTTCTCAGTTCCTGTGAAACCACATGGATTGATCCTCCAGGTGCAGTGCAAGACCTAAATTAAGAACTTACCATCAGAAGCCCAAGCATAATGACAGATATTAGCCAGAGACAAAAATAGGAGCCTACTTGCTGAGACCAAAGGCATGCTGGCAGGGGTTTCCAGTAGAGAATAGGAGAACAATGGTAGATGGAGAAGTTGCAGAGGCATGTGTTTGAGTGAGAGCTGACCTTCCAGACACACACTCAGTGCCTCAGCTTACAGATTTCTACCTACATGGCTGTACTTCAGTTTTTCTGGCTAAGTTTAGAGTTGGAAGAACAATTGTATTGTGATGTCAGAAGTAACTTAAGGATGCTTAGGGTCTTGAGGTCCCATTTTTAATGTGAATTGATTTCAGTGTGAATGTATCAGGGACATTGAGGTAGGAGGGTCCTCCTAGTGGTAAGGGAGTGGGCTGAACCCCACTGGGAGGCATGCTGTCAGAGAAGGTCAGAAGGTTGGCAAAAAGATTCATTTTCAAAACCTAGATGATGGCTTGATAGGTGCAGAAAACCACCATGGCACATGTCTACCCATGTAACAAATCTGCAAGTTCTGCACTTGTATCCCAGAACTTAGTTCAGAATAAAGAGGAAGTCAAGATTAGAAATAGCCAATAAAGACCGGGCACAGTGGCTCACGCCTGTAATCCCAGCACTTTGGGAGGCCAAGGTGGGTGGATCACAAGGTCAAGAGATGGAGACCATCCTGGCTAACATGGTGAAACCCTGTCTCTACCAAAAATACAAAAATTAGCTGGGTGTGGTGGCACGCACCTGTAGTCTCAGCTACTCGGGAGGCTGAGGCAGGAGATTCGCTTGAACTTGGGAGGTGGAAGTTGCAGTGAGCCAAGATGGCACCACTGTACTACAGCCTGGGTAACAGAGCGAGACTCCATCTCAAAAAAAAAAAAAAAAAGAACCAATAAAAAGACAGAGATATGTATGAAGAATAGAGCAGGTTTATAATGGAAATAATTAGCTTTGAGGTGGATATATCTGGAAGAATGAAGAGAGTTAGGATAAGATGTGAAGCATAGGTTAGTTGGAGTAGATGAGGAGTCACTGTTTAACCAAAGGGTACATCTATATGTTAACCTTTTAATGATTTTAAGAAATGTTACCATTTATTAAGTCCTACTTTTGGGAAAGTTTAGTTTCAGGCCTTTTATATATATATATATAATGTCTAACTCTGAAAACAATCATTATCCCCTTTCTAACAGAAGGGTTTACTAAATAGCCCATGTCGCACTGGTATGTGAAGTCATGGTAAGGTAAGGTTTCAGGGAATGCTGCTCCTTAGCTTTGTCTCTGACCTCCATAAGTTTTATGTGATGCCATCTTGCGCTTTAGGAATGAATGTGGCTACTCAAAGATACTACATCGGTCTGAAATGAAGGAAACCAATAGAAAAATAGCCCCCTGGTACTTTTGGAAGAACATACAGTTTTGTTGGAGAGATTAGACTTCCCACCTTAAAGAAATTATAAAACAGTAAAAAAGGCAGCACAGAATCAAATATATGACTAGGGAGTTAGGAAAGAGTAAGATAAAATTTAAATGAAGTAGGGGGGACTGAATATAAAGCAGGAAGAACTTAAATTGGGTCATAAAGGAAAGTGCGGTCTGGCTACGTGATACAGAGAGGTGATTCTGGAGGCAGGGCCGTTCTATTACAAGGAAAAAAGCCTATCTCTAAGGGACAGGAAGATTTTTCTCCTCTCTGTGCTAAATTGATTCTGCATGCTTCCTTTCTAACCATCATTGTAATTCATCTCTCCCACCCCCAACACTCAGAATGAGGTGTAGGAGGGGTGGTCAAAGTTTCAGAGCTTGTGTTGGACAATATTTCACCCACATGGCAAGGCTAACTGTGTCCTGGAAGGCAGAGGTATTCTAGTTCCTCCTTCTTCACTCTCCTCTCCTCTACTTCCTCATTCAAAAGTTGTGTGGAATGATGGACTTGCAGGCATCCTTAGCAGAGTCTCTCTGTCCACAACTCGTTTCTTACTTATGGCTGGATACACGGTGGAGAAAGCCAAAGACTTAAATACGTTGATGTGCAGCATTGGAGTGCAGGGCCAGAGACAGAGAGGAGGAGAAAGAGAGTTGTTAGCCCCAAACCCTGTGTTCCAATTCCACCTTCACGAATCTCTGCAGTAGGGTTTCCTGGTAGTGCTACAACCTCCCACAACAGAAATCATTGCTCTGACATCTGATTTCTTATTTTTGTGCTGCAGTCCATTACTGTTAGGTCTATTGGCCACACCTGGTCTACAAATGTGAACAGCAGCACAACCTGTGTAATGCTTGCCTAATAACATTCATTCCGCTTTGGATTTTCGAATGGGACACAGATTATATACAGAGAGCTATCCTGTACCTCGAATCCACAAGCTTCCAGGAAGGGGAGCCCTGTCTCCGCCCAGGGAATGAACACTGATTGGTGTAGCCTGGATGGACTACACAAGTGTTTCTCAAACTGCGATTCCATAGCATCACCTGGGAGACAGAAACTCTGGAGCACGGCCCTGCAATCCACGCTTGAATGAGTCCTCTAGGTGATTCTGATACACGCTAAAGATTGAGAACTGCCGGTCTAGACTGATAATGTCCCATTATTCTCACAAGTGATTGAATGAAGTCACTGATTCTTCTGAACTGGAGCAATGATTTTGCACCTCCTCTCTGCCACCTGCACTCCCTGGGGACATTTAGAAACATCTGGAGACTTTTGATTCTCACACCTGGAATATAGTGGATAGAGGCCAACGATGTTGCAAAACATCCTACAACACACAGAACAGTTCCCCAGAACACATAAGTATCCACCCCAAAATGCCGATAGTGCAGAGATTAAGACTCTAGTTTAACTATAGGCATGCGAAACTCTTGTAGGGTAAGACATGAGAGGAAATCCTGGGGAGGTGGTGTTTCTTTGTTAAAAATGTGATAAAACATTCTTTGCTTCAGGGCATTGCCTAGATTTGTGGGACAGTCTTGCGACTATCAGGAGCTAGCCAGAGGACAGGCTTCCTGGGAGAAGCAGACTGGAAATAGGTAGGCTGCTGAACTCGGCAGGTTGTGGAGCTTCTGGAGTATGCTTCCTCGTAGCCACCCTTCCACTTGACCTGAGACATGGTGCCTTTCTTGTTGGGTTTTCTGTACTGTAATAGACAAAAGCATCCAATTTGAAAATAAAGATGGGACAAGGAGAATAGGGGGAAAAGGTAAGCAGGATGAAAGAAAGAAGGCACAAAGAGGAAGAGTGTAAAAGAAGCAAATGGCATCTTCCTCCACCCCCTCTCCACTCATCTAGCCACTGCCCTCTGCTGACTTCCACGTTGAAACAGTTAGGGCTCCAGTTCGCCAATTGTGGTTCCAGATAATGTCTAATTATTCACAGCTGCCACACCCCTTGAGGGTCACTCCATTCCTGATTCCCTTCCTTGGGACATATTGGGCCTGTGTGCGAATTTCTTGTATTTCACATTTCACTTGTTTCCTTGGATTCAGTTTGTTGTTGTTGTTGTTGTTTGTTGTTGTTTGTTTGTTTTTGTTTTACTTGCAGCATATCCTTAAATAATCCTTTAGTGGGGATGTGTAGCTGGTTAATTTTCTGGGGTCCTGTCTGTCTGGAATTGACTTTAATTTTGTGCTCATACTTGGATCCTCATTTGCCTGGGTGAAGAATTCTGTGGTTAAAGTGACTTTCTCTCCAAATTTTGACACTGTCTTCCCACTGTCTTCTCATTGTCAGTGGTGCTAAAGAGAAGTCCTTCACTAATGTGATTTTGTTTATTTTTCGGATTCACTATTTCTTTCCTTGATAACCTTTTAAAAAGTTAACCTTATCCTTCTATTCAAGAATGAACAAGAATCTTTTAATTATATATTTTAAAGTTTTTAAATGAAAGTATATTTGATAATTAAAATTGTATATATTTAAGGTGTATTTTATGATTTGATATATATATACATTGTGAAATACCACAAATGTGCTAATTAATAAATCTTTCAATCACCTCAGATAGTTACCATTTTCTTCTTTTTCTTTTGGTGAGAACACTTAAGATCTCCCTTCTTAGCAGATTTCAAGTAAACAATACAGTATGGTTAACTATAGTCACATTGTTGAGTGGGAAGTCGGAAGAAGTTAGTCAAGGGCTACATACAAAGTTTCAGTTATTTAAAACAAGGATATATTTACACACATTTCTTTTAAAAAATGCATTTTTCTTAGTGCATAAGGGACATTGTTAGCTCAAAAACTCATGACCGATCATAGTACAGACAACTTATTTCCTTTTAAAAATTATTTCTGTCTCTTTTTTTTTTCTTTCTCTATTCTATTTTTTATTGAGACGGAGTCTCACCCTGTCGCCCAGGCTGGAGTTCAATGGCGTGATCTTGGCTCACTGCAACCTCCGCCTCCCGAGTTCAAACGATTCTCCTGCCTCAGCCTCCGGAGTAGCTGGGATTACAGGTGTGCGCCACCACGCCCAGCTAATTTTTCTATTTTCAGTAGAGATGGGGTTTCACCATGTTGGCCAGGCTGGTCTCAAACTCCTGACCTCATGATCCACCTGCCTCGGCCTCCCAAAGTGATGAGATTACAGGTGTGAGCCACCGCACCCGACCCCTTCTCTATTTTTACGTCAGATAACTTTTGACCCCATGGAATGGTCTGTATGTCTTTCACCTTTTTAGCTTACATATTCTAAGTTTTGCATCCTTGTTGTATATTATGAGAAAGTGCCTAAGTTTTATCCCCCAGATCACCAATTTAGTTTTCTTTGTGTCTAATTTGTTGTTCAGATATTTATTTTTCTAACCACTTACTTGGCAAAAATATGTTATACTTGTATTTGTTTGTTGTTTACTTATTTATTTTTATAACTACCACTTATTTTAAAGTTGAAATAGGCTTTCTTTTCTCTCCATCTCTGATACAGTTTTTAAATGTCCGTCTATCCCCTGAATAATTCCTAGTTTGGCTCCTGGGCCAATTCTCAGCTTTATCCCTTGGCTAGTGGTTCTTTCTCAATGCGAGTTCCTTGGGCCTGCAGCACCAGCCTCACCTCAGACTTTGGGAGAAATGCAAATTTCCCAGCTTTACCCCTACCCATGGAATTAGGATCTTTGGGGCTGGATCCAGCAATTTGTGTTCTAACTCTCACTGGGTGAGTGTGATGCAGGCTGAATGTAGAGCAGCACTGAATTTGGCTGTTCAATTCCAAGGCTGTAAATGACACTCAGCTGTTTGGCCCCAATGTGGCCATTCTGCATGTTTCTTGGCTAGCAGAAGTTTCAAGTTTTCAGAGTCCATGCTACAGTAGTTGCTAAGTGTCTTCATTATAAATTCTCTTTACTATGTTTACTTTACTCACATGTGATGATATTTGGTTGTCTTTTTATAACTGCACATGACGAGCCCGGTTAATTGGTAAAGGCAGCTGGCCCTGGTCATCTTTGGAGCTGTGTAGGTGCATTTTCCCCATAGCTGGCTGTGGTTTTTCACAAGGGATTGAGCCACATGGACAATGAGGATTCCTTTTGGGATGTGCAGACCTGGAGCAGGCAGCACAGAGCAGGTTCTGTGGGAAAGACATCCAGTCTTGAATGTAATTCCTCCTGAGCAGGACAGTTTTTCTTGGTTTCTCTTTACCAAAACTCTGCTTCTGTCTCAAACTGTAAGCCTTGTCCAGCAGGGCAGCCCATTTTCTTTTCTAAAAGTATAGATTTTTGGCCTAAAGGCAAAGACTGCTGTCTTCCCTTGCTAAAGTATTTATGGGGGCTAGTATGAGGTCAGACTGGCTGAGCTCTTTCTGATGCAGATCTTGAATGCGGTGCTTCCCAAACCCTAATAGGCCTTTGAAACAGGTTAAAATGTAGTCTGATTTAGCAAGTAGTGTTGAGCCCAAGTTTCTGCCCCTTAAGCAGGCTCTCAGGTGATGCAGATGCTGCTGCTCCACAAAGCCCACCTTAATTCATTAACTCAGAGCACTCCACCAGGGCCTCCTTGTTCTTCGAATATTCTAGGCTTCTTGCTTCTCTGCTTCTGCTCTTAGCATCAGAACATGCAGTTCTGATGTATGATTTGAACATCTGTGTATGATTTGAACTTGAGTTTCTTCTATTCCTATCACCTAATGACTTTATCTTTCTCACTTTAGTTGTTCCGCAATATCCAATATGCAGCGAGGACAAAATGTTCTGTTTTTCCAGTACTGTTTTTAAGCTAGTATTAAGAGTATCTTTTGGATAGGAAATAAAATAGAACCAGGTGCTAGATGCAATTAATTTTGAATTCTGTATAAAGATTGCATTTCCAGTACCTCCTCACCTCAAGGACTTGAGACACAATATTACCTTGACCCCTGAGGCATGCTGCAAGACATGCAAGGCATATTCTAGCCTTCTAGAGAATTAGTATCATGATCTACCTCAGTTATGCTACCTTTGGCATACTGAGTCAACCCTGCTGGTTTCTCCAGCCTTCAGGACTTTATAATATTGAGTCAGTCCTCAAGACCTCCCAACATCCTCCCCTGGTACCCTTGAATAGTTTGCCACTTCCCACAGTATTAGTTGAGAGAAAGATCATCAAATTGAGCCCAGCCACCATGGCGGTAATGGCTGAGCACTGTGTACATTGCACAGAACCTGCGTCCTGGTTACATCTGATGTTCACCTCTAAAGAGGATCCTATCCCCAAAGAGCAGGAGTCAAAGTTACAGTTTGATGAAGCTAATGGACTACAAGCAGCTCCCTTCTTTGCACTGGAGCTACTTTTGACATTTTCTTTCTTGAAGATGCCTTGCTTTATGAATACATACATGTGAATCTTTAAAAAAAAATCAAAGTCTGAAGGCTGGTGGTATAAAATTAGCAAGGCTCGAGGCAGAGAGTCAAGACAGAATTTTTAAAACTTCTTAGGCTGGAATCTCAGCCAGCAGCAAATCCCCTTGAGGAAGGACTTCATCTTCATCTCCAAGCCATATCTAATTGCCTCTTTGTCATCCTCTGATTAAAACTGGCAGCAATTGGACCATCTAGGTGCTCTGTATGTAACAAGGTTTAGATACTGGCTTGGCAGAGCAGTGTGGTTTTTCAAAGGCTAATAAGGTTGAACTTGGCATCATCTATCACTAATCTGTGGCTTGATTCTTGGCTCTTGTTTCATGTTCTGCCACGTTAAATTTACTGCTCTCATGCTCCAGATGACACTGATGATGCTAAAAGTCAGTGAGGCTGTGGGGGCTGGGGGTGCAGGAAGACTGTGGTTAATAAATGTGGTTCTAGCAGTCTGGTGTGTACCTGACCTTTATCTTTCAAATAACCTGTGTAAATCCAGACCAGTCAATGAACCCAAATAGATTGCTGTGTTAGAGGAGACAATGAAATTAGGTGAGCAAATTCCAATACAAGGAAAAATGAATGTGGTGGCTCAGTCCATATCATCCTTTTCTGTAGTTTGTCTTAAGTGGCTTCCTTGGGTGATATTGAGTGACTAGGACTAGTTGTTAATGGGAATGGATGACTCATTTTATAATGGGCTAAGATGATGGATACTTAATCTCAAAGGTTATTTTCAGAAGAAAGGTGACAGTGTTATGACTATGAACATCAAATTTGGTTACAGGTATCTTTTCTCTAAAATGGGACAATGAAACAAAACCCTTCTGTGTATCATGCCTCATATAGCTCATAAAGAAAATTTAAGACCCTGGTAACTTCTATTTTGTAAAGGAAATCATTTAGTTCACCCCTCCTATCACATTCACACTTTTACTTGTTCTTGTCTGTTTCCCTTAGGACTTTTCACGTCAAGTCCAAAACTAACCTTTTCTGTATAGTTTTTGACTTAGCTCTCTATTCTAATATTAGCATCCCCTGCGCACTGAATGAAGATGACAGATTTTACCCTAGATTGTAGAGAAACCATCTCTTACTGAGCAGGTCTCCCTTTAATTTAGATAGACGGGCATGAGGGGAAAGTGGAGAAGAGTGTCTCTTATGAGTCTGCCCTTCTCTACATCTGTTTTCAGTGGCATCTATTCTTAGCCTATTAAAACATGCTTTCATTTATAAATGAGAACATGTTTGGTTTCCTGTTCCTGTATTAGTTTGCTGCAGCTCCATCCATGTTCCTGCAAAGGACATGAACTTGTTCCTTTTTATGGCTGCATAGTATTCCATGGTGTATATGTACCACATTTTCTTTATCCGGTCTGTCACTGATGGACATTTGGGTTGATTCTATGTCTTTGCTATTGTGAATAGTGCTGCAACGAACATATGGGTACATGTATCTTTTTAATAGAAAGCATTAGGAAAAATAGCTAGTGCATGCTGGGCTTAATACCTAGGTTATGGGTTGATAGGTGCAGCAAACCACCATGGCACACGTTTACCTGTGTAACAAACCTGCACATCCTGCACATGTACACTGGAACTTAAAATAACAATTAAAATTAATTTAAAAACATTATCAGATTATTATCTATACAAAATTATAGATCTTTATTAATTAAGGCAGCACTTGCTGCTGTGAAAGATAAATCCCTAAATCTCAGTGACTTAACACAATAGTTTATTTTTCATTCACATAAAGTACAAATGGCAGTGGTAGGAAAGAAAGGAAGCACCTCACAATTGCATAGGGTACAGACTGACAGACGGTTCTGCTACTTCAACATGTGGCTCCTAAGATTGTCTTGGGTTTCATAGATGCCTGTAGAAAAGGGGAAAACAGAGAACAGCACTCTGTGTGAGAGTTTTACATGCAGACCTGGAAGGACAGATGAGATTATCTAACTTCATGTGAGGCTAGGGATTTAGCTGAATTGTGTGCTCAGGAAGAATGAGAAACTATTCAGTGAGCAGGAAGCCAGTTGTGGGCACATTCCTACTCATGGAAAAGAGTCCTGGACTAGAAGTTAGAAGGATGAGTCCTATGTAATTCAGTCTCTGACACTAACTTAACACATGGTTGCCTTCATTTGATTCACCTACTATAATTTGGCATTGATTTTCATACTAATAATAGAGCCTGGACTCTAAGAAATACCCTAGCACTAGTAAGCAATAAATTTATATTAATAGTCAAAGAAAGACAGATAAAATTTTTATAGCCCACTAATTTTTGGTTGTTGCTTGTTGTTATATTTTCCCCATATCTTAAAGTTGATTCTTGATGATACTTTATGCTTTCCCAAAGTATTTCAAATTCCTATATATGGATTGTGCACGTCTATATTATTGGATTTCTGCTTAGTTTGAATGTGGTTTTAGTTTTTCTCAATTTATTAATCTGTTTTTTTTTTCCAAGCCTGGTTAATTTGAAGCAACATAGTCATAAAAACCAAGAATGAGCTCCTTAATTTAGAGATTCTCTAATCTGAAGCAAGGAAAATAGGTAACTACTAATTTGAATGATTTATAACTGGGAAGTGCATGTTTTCCTCCAAACTGTTATCTCCTACATCATCCAATGCATATTCTTCTTGCAAAATTTAATTCATAAAATGTAGCCACTACTCCTTCACTTTTCAATACTCATTAACACCAACAATTTATATAACGCACCCATCGCTTGACTATAATTGTTCTCATTTTTACTCCTCTGCCATAGATTTTCAGGTCCATGAAAATGATTCTCCAAATATACATTCTGTCAAAATCACTCTCATGAATTGTTAAATATCCAATTACTTGTGATTATTTTCAAGTGGATATCCCACAAACACTTCACATTCAATATGCTAACCACTGGCATTAATTTGTTTATACATTAATTAATTCTAGAATCCTCAGCATAGTTTTCTGCTTTGGTCCCTGAAGCAGTAACCAGGATCAGACTTATGCTTTGCCATGAAAAAGCTAGAAAGTTGTGAAATGGTACATAATTGCCCCAGAAGGAAGGAAAACCAACGGTACAGCTTTAAGAATACCCCAGCTTTATACTTGAAGGCTTTTTCTGGACCCCCACCAAGGGAGGTGGAACCTACGCAGAGTAAAAGGGTCTTGCTGAGTTGGGTGCACAGAGAACAAAGTCCAGGGAGGCTGAGGTGGATGACATTTGTGAAACACATTGCCACATGAAAGAAATATATACAGAAAGGGTTTCAGACATTCTTGTGGGTGATATTCTTTGATATTTGGCTGGATGCTAATCTTCACATGCATAGAGAGAAATTCCATGAGATCAGCCAAAACAAACAAACAAACAAAATCTGGGAAGCTACAAAGTAAACAATTCCCAGAATTAATGTAGTGTTGGGGGATGTTTCAATTCTATATGACTAGACAGGATAAACCACTTTTAAGACACTGAGTAATAAAGACAGTTCCCAAAATTATTACTTAATAGTAAGGCTTAATTAATCTTAGAGTAAAGGCTGTTCTTGACTTGCCTTCACAAAGCTTATAAACAGGTACAGAATGGATCGACCTGGTCAAAAGATCACTTTATTCCCTGGTAAAACAAACGTAATCACCTTTCAAAGTCATGCAACTAATTCTGAATTCTCAACAACATAGAACTCACAATATCCAGCATTAATTTGTATTAATAAATACAAATTTATTAAACATGCACAAATGTAACAAATTTTGAACAACTAGTTGAAAACTCAGTTACTAGAGAAATAGTAACTGAGAAATAGTAGATAGTATTATATATAGCAGATGAAGAGCTTAACACATTTATGCCTAGTGTTCCATTATTGGAACGCTAAGCATGTGAGAGTTATTTATATCTATCTTACTGCTCAAGGTCATCGCCAAGGTCTAATTTTTCAATTCCAAAAATTGCAACTTCCAGCATCACTGGGTTAAAAGAGCTCTTATAAATATTACTGTGCTGATGGATTTTTTTTTTTTGACGGACTCTTGCTCTATCACCCAGGCTGGAGTGAAGTGGCATGATCTCAGCTCACTGCAACCTCCACCTCCCGAGTTCAAGTGTTCTCTTGCCTTAGCCTCCCGAGTAGCTGGGATTACACCCTCCCGCTGCCACACCCAGCTAATTTTTTTGTGTTTTTAGTAGAGACAGGGTTTCACCATATTGGCCAGGCTGGTCTCGAACTCCTGACCTTGTGATCTGCCCAGCCTCGGCCTCCCAAAGAGCTGGCATTACAGGTGTGAGCCACCGAGCCTGGCCGAGTGCTTATGAATCTTAAAGCAAACATGAATATAATAAGAAAAGAGACAACTAGAAACAAAATAAAATATATTTTTTTCTGAAATCTAAAGTACAACTGATGGGATAAACAGTATATTAGATGTTACAAATGAATACCAGTGAAAACTATATACTTTATTGCAAAATGAAGCAGAGTGGAGAAATAATACAAATAATTTTAAAAGCCTTTGTAACTTATGGAATAATATCAAGGAGTCTAATATTTGTGTAATTGAAGTCTGAGAAGAGCATATGAAAGTGAGAATAAATATTTAAAGAAATAACAACAAAAAAATTGTTCAAACCTGATGAAAACTAAAAGCCCACAAAAAAGCTTGACAAGCAACTGAATAAATGCAAAGTGATCCACACCAAGGCACATAATAATTAACCTACTGAAAATCCATTGTAAGTAGGAAATCTTGCATATCCAGAGAAAGAAGACATATAGTCAGAGAGGAATCAAAACAAACACAATTGGAGACTTCTCAGAAATTATGCAATCTAGAAGACAATGGAAACTTGCCCTTGTAGTATTAGAAAATTGTAAATATCATTTAGAATTCTCTATTTAGTAAATATATTGCCCTAAAATGAAGGCAAATAAAAGATAATTTTTATATAAAGTAAGACAAATTTTCAATTCTGAAGACCTTTTTAATTTTTTTTTTAATTTTCAATTTTGATAGTTTTATCGGTACATGAGGTTTTTGGTTACGTGGGTGAATTGTACAGTGGTGAAGTCTGGAATTGTAGTGCACCCATCACCCAAGTAGTGTACATTATACCCAATAAGTAGTTTTTCATCCCTTAGTTCCCTCCCACACTCCCCTGTTCAGAGTTTCCAATGTCCATTATACCTCTCTGTATGCCTTTTTGTGCCTGTAGCTTAGCTCCCACTTGTAAGTGAGAATATGTGGTATTTGGTTTTTGACTTATTAATTACTTCACTTAGAATAATGGCCTGCAGTTCCATCTAAGTTTCTGCAAAAGATATTATTTCATCATTTTTTTATGGTTGAGTCATATTCCATGGTGTGTGTGTGTATACCACATTTTCCATTTTTTTTTAAACTTTTAAGTTTGGGGTACATGTGGAGGTTTGTTATATAGGTAAATTGTGTGTATTAGGGGTTTGGTGTACACATAATTTCACTCAGGTAATAAGCACAGTACCCGATAGTTAGTTTTTTCATTCCTCACCCTCCTCCCATCCTCTACTCTCAAGTAGGCGTTGGTGTCTGTTTTTCTTCTTTGTGTCCATATGTACCTGACGTTCAGCTTCCACTTATAAGTGAGAATATGTGGTATTTGGTTTTCTGCTCCTGTGTTAGTTTGCTTAGAATAATGGTCTCCAGTTCCATCCATGATGCTGCAAAGAATATAATCTTGTTGCTTTTTATGGCTGCTTGGTATTTCATAGTGTGTATGTACCACAGTTTCTTCATTCAGTCTACCATTGATGAGCATTTAGGTTGATTTCATGACTTTGCTACTGTGAATAGCAAAATAAAGGAAAAAAGAAGGAGAGAGAAAAAAGAGAGGAAGGAAGAAAAGAAGAAGGAAAAGAAGAAAGAAATGGAGGAAGAAAGAAAGAGAAAAAATATAGTTAATAAGTGAATAGTAGAGTTAAATAGATTTTTTAAAAACTATCTATCATATGTATCTATCTGTCTGTCTATCTATCTATCTATCTATCTATCTATCTATCTATCTACCATCTATCCTTCTGTTTGTTTGTTTAGAGACAGGGTTTTGCTCTGTGCCCAGGCTGGAGGGCAGTGGCATGATCATAGCTCACTGCAGCTCACTCTTGGGTGCAAGCAATTCTCCTGTCTCAGGCTCCCAAGTAGCTAGTACTACAGCCAGCATGCTTGGCTAATTTTTAAAGTGTTTGTACAGACAGTGTCACACTATGTTGGCTGGGCTGGTCTCAAAACCCTGGCGTCAAGTGACTTTCCCACCTCAGCCCCCAAAACTACTGGGATTGCAGGTTTAAGCTGCAGTGCCTAGCCTCAAATAATTTAAAGAGGGTAAGAAAAGGGGAAAAATAAACATACAAAGAACAGATGGACCAAAGAGAAAACAAATAGCAGAAAGATTTAAACTGAGTTAAATTATTATTATAATTTTGTGGTGTGTATATACATATATATGTGTGTGTTTGTATAATTTTTGGCATATTTATATATATTTAGATGTAGCAAATTATATATAATTTAGTAAAGTTTTATTAAATGCAAATGATTTAATCAGTTCAACTAAAAGACAAAAAAAGGCAGACTGCATAAAAATGGCCCAATTCTATGCTGTGTACAGAATATACGCTTTATTTTATTTTATTATGAATTGACAAATTATAGTTACATCTATGGAGCACAAAGTGATGTTATGATTTATGTATATAATGTAGAATAAGTAAATCAAACTAATTAACATGTTATCACCTCAAATACTTATCATTCTTTGCAGAGAGAACATTTTAAGTTTACTCCTTTAGCCAGTTTGAAATGCACAATATGCTATTATTTACCATATTTACCATGCTGTGCAATAAATATTTTTAAAAAATTAAATGTGTTTCACCTGTCTGAGACTTTGTACCTTTTTTTTTTTTTTTGAGACAGAGTCTTGCTGTGTCACCCAGGCTGGAATGCAATGGCACAATCTGGGCTCACTGCAACCTCCGCCTCCCCAGTTCAAGTGATTCTCCTGCTTCAGCCTCCTAAGCAGCTGGGATTACAGGTGTGCACTACTATGCCCAGCTAATTTTTGTATTTTTAGTAGAGACAGTATTTCTTCATGTTGGCCAGGGTGGTCTTGAACTCGTGACCTCATTGATCCACCTGCCTCAGCCCTTGAGTGCTGGGATTATAGGCGTGAGCCCTTGTGCCCAGCCAGACTTCGTACACTTTGACCATTATCTCCTAATTCCTCCAAACACCCAGCCTCTAGTAAGCACCATTCAACACCCTACTTCTATGAATTTGATTGTTTCATATTCCATATCAACAGGTGGAATGAAATAAACAGCCTGGAAATAAACCTATGCATGTATGGTCAGTTGGTTTTTGACACAGTTTCCTAGAATTCACAATAGGAAAAGGACAGTATTTTCATTAAATGGTGTTAGGAAAGCAAGATATCCATATGCAGAAGAACAAAATTGGACCTTACCTCACACCACATACAAAAGTCATCTCAAAATAAATTCAATACTTAAACGGAAGGCCTGAAATCATAAAACTTCTTTAAAAAGTGAAGAAAAACTATTTGAAATTGCTATGGACAATTATTATATAGCTTTGACTCCCAAGTGCAGACAGCAAAAGGAAAAATAGCCAAATGGGATTGTATCAAAACACAAAGCTTCTACACAACAAAGGAAAAATTAGCAGAGTGAAAAGACAACCTAAAAATTGAAAGAAAATATTTGCAAGCCATGTATCTGATAAGAAATTAGTATCCAAAATGTTTAAGGAACTCAAACAACTCTAAAAATAAAACAAATAATCTGATCAAAAATGGGCAGGGGACCCAAACAGACATTTCTCAAAAGAATACATACAAATGGCCAACAAATACATAAAAAAATGTAAGCATCACTAATCATTAGGGAAGCACAAATTAAAACTACAAGGAGATAGCATCTCATACCTGTTAGAATAGCTATCATCAAAAAGATAAAAGATAACTGTTGGTAAGAATGTGGAAAAAGGGGAGCCCTTGCACTCTGTTGAGAGGGAGGCAAATTAGTGCAGCCATTATGAAAAACTGTATGGAGTTTTCTCAGAAAACCAAAAACGTAATTACCTTATGAACTAGCAACCCCATTTCTGGGTATCTCCCCTAGACATTTGAAATCAGTATGTTGAAGAGATCCTTGAACTCTTATGTTTATTGCAGCATTATTCACAATAGCCAGTTATGGAATTAATCTTAGTGTCCATCAGCAGATTAATAAAGAAAATGAGATATATATATATACAATGGAAACTACTCAGCCTTGAAAAAGAAAAAAAATTTGTCATTTGTGACAACACTAATGAAATTGGAGACTATGTTAAGTATTATAAACCAGGATCAGAAAGGCAATATATATTTTAAATATGATTATGGAAACAAGTAAAAGTACATGGTTGTAACAACTTGCAAAGAAGAAGCATAACAGAATTGGAGGAAGGGGAGCAATGTCAGCAAAATGGCTGACCCAGAAGTTCCAGGCTTTCTTTCTCACAAGGAAACACCAAATAACCAAAAACACACACACCAAAATAGCTTTGTGAGAACTTCAGCACTCAGTTAAGAAGCTGCAGCAACCACCATAATGCCTAACCAAGGCATGAGGATGGGGATATAGTGTGGATATTAGGTTGGATCCTGTTAAAAGCAGTGGTGGGCACTGTGGTGGATCAGAGTTGCAGGGGAACTGCAGAAGTGTGGATTCCTAGGAGCTGGAGATTATGAGCAGAGTAATACAATGGAACAGATAGGGCAAGAAGATGCAAGTGTGAGACTCCTGGGAGAAATTAAGACATTTAAAAACAGTCATGGGTAAGGTAGGACTAGAATAAAAACACATGCACAGGCCCAGAGAAGGCACATAGCCAGAAATGTTTGAGACCACCTTGAGCTTTCATGCTAGACTCATTAGTGAAGATTTTCTCTTGCACGGAGTCAGTTCACAAAGACTGGGAGAGGGGATTATTTTTTCAAATGCCCAATTTATAACAAAAGATCACAAGGCATACAAAGAAACAGGAAAACATGGCCCAATCAAAAGAGCACTAAAATATACTCACTTAGCAAATTTTTAATATGCAATATAATATTCTTAAACATAGTCCCCATGCTGTACATTAGAGTCCTAGATTGATTTATCCTACCTGTGTTAGTTTATTTTGCACCCCTTGAAAGGAATATCTGAGACTGGGGAATATATACAGAAAACAGGTTTATTCTGACCCATGCATCTCTAGGCTGTATGAGAAGCATTGTGCTGGCATCTGCTCCTGGTGAGCCATCAGGAAGCTTCCAATCATAGCAGAAGGCAAAGGGGAGCCAGTCTGTCTCATGGTAAGAGTGACAGCAAGAGAGAGAGAGAGAGAGATGTCATATTCTTTCAAACAATTGGATTTCATGTGAACTCAGAGTGGCAACTCACTCATTACTTAGAGGACAGCTCTAAGACATTCATGAGTGATCTACCCCCTTGACCCAAACACCTCCTACTAGGCCCACATGTAAAAATTGTAGGTTATATTTCAAAATGAGATTTGGAGGGGACAAAGCATCCAAACCATACTACTACCTAACATCAAATGTGTACCCTTTTTCTTCTTCCTATTTCTTCTCTCTACCTGCCCCAGTAACCATTATTCTACTATCTACTTTTATTTATTCAACTTGTTTTTAGATTCTACGTATAAATGAGATTACATAGCATGTTTTCTTTCTGGGTCTGGCTCATTTCAATTAGCATAATGCTCTCTATGTTTATCCGTGTTGTTGCAAATTACAGTATTTCCTTCTCTTTAAGGCTCAATATTATTTCAGTTATATTTCATGTATGATATATATGCATGCCCCATGCATCACACAATTTCTTTTTTCATTCATCTGTCAATGGACATGTAGGTTGTTTTCATATCTTGGTTATTATGAATAATGCTACAGTGAACATAAGAAAGAACATATCTCTACAAGGTGCTGATTTTATTTCCCTTGGATATGCACTCAACAGAGTATTTTGCTAGATCATATGGTAGTTCTATTTTTAATTTTTAAAGAAATCTTCATAGTGTTACCCATAATGGGTGTACCAATTTAACAAAAGCTTTTAAATAATTTTTAAACAATGATTAACGAACTAAAAGAGAGCACAGACCACTAAATAAAATAATGATAAAACGAATATTTACATAAAGAAACTAATAAAATACATGAACAAAATTAGAATGTCAACCAAGAAATATAAATTTTAAAAATAACCAAATAGAAATTCTAGAGCTGGAAAACACAATAACAAAAATAAAAAATTTACTAGGGGAGTTCAACAACAGCCTTGAATAGGTTGAAGGAAAAATTAGGAAACTTGAAGACAGGCCACTTGAAATTATTAAGTTTGGGGAGGGGAGTGAAAAGAAGAAAGAAAGAATTAAAAAAAGAAAAGAAACTTAGCCTGAGTCTTGGGGGACACTATGAAAGGACTAACATGTTCCTGATGAGAGTCTGAGAAAGATAAGAGAGAGAAGGGGTGTAAAGAATGTTAGAAAAAACTAGCCAGAATGGTGGCTCACGCCTGTAATCCCAGCACTTTGGGAGGTTGAGGCAGGTGTATCACCTGAGGTCAGGAGTTCAAGACCAGCCTGGCCAGCATAGGGAAACCCTGTCTCTACTAAAAATACAAAAATTAGCCGGGCATGGTGGTGTGCACCTGTAATCCCAGTTACTCAGGAGGCTGAGGCAGGAGAATCACTTGAACCTGGGAGGTGGAGGTTGCAGTGAGCCAAGATCATGCCACTGCACTCCAGCTTGAGTGACAGAGTGAGACTCCATCTCAAAAAAAAAAAAAAAAAAGGATAAAATCTTTGTCTAATTGGTGAAAAATAGGAATTAAAACATTCAAGAATCTCAATGAACTCCAAATATGATAGACTCAGAGATATCCACATAAAGACATATTATAATCCAATTCTTAAAAGCCAAAAACAAAGAATCTGGAAATCAGAAAGGGAGAAACAACTTCTTACTTACAAGCAATTCTCAGTAAGATTTACAGGCAATTTTTCATTTAAAAAAATATGGATGCCAGAAGACAGCAGAATACCATATTCTATAGCTGAAAAAAATGATAAAGCAACAACAATTAATCAAGATTTATATACCTGGCAAAAATGTCCTTCAAATTGATAGAGAAATTAAGTCATTTTTTTAAAAACAAAAATTGAGGAAATTTATCTTCACTAGAACTGCCATACAAGAAATGCTAAAGGGAAACTTCCATGTTGAAATGCAAGGTAATTAGATAGTAACTGAAAATTGTGTAAAGAAATAAAAATCTTCAATAAGGTTAATACACGAGCAAAAGCAAGTATTATTGTCTATTTGTTTATTTTGCGTTTTATTTCCAACAGGATTTTTAAAAATGCACAAATTATAAATATGTGTTTTTGGGCACACAATGTATTAAGATGTAATTTGTGACAACACCAACATAAAGAATGGAGATGTGTAGGAAAAGAGTTTTTTTTAAAATGCTTTTAAAGTTAAGTGGATGTTAGTTCAAAATAGATTGCTTTAAATTTAAGATGTTAAACGTCCCATGATAGCTACAAAAGCCCTAAAAAGTATATCAAAAAGGAAATGAGAAGAAAATCAAAATGATTAACTGTGAAAAAGCAACTAAACAGGAAAGAAGTAAGTAATTGAGAAAATTAGGGACAAAACATATAGGACATACAGAAAATAAACAGCCAAATGACAGAAGTAGATTCTTCCCCAATAGTAATTACTTTAGATGTTAATAGATTAAAATCTCCAATCCAAAGACAGAGATTGGCTGGATGGATAGAAACATATGATCCGACTGTATGCTGTCTAAAAGAGACTCTTTTTAGATCCAAAGACACAAAGTGATGAAAAGAAAAGGATAAGAAAAGTTTTCATGCAAATCATAACTAAAAGAAACCATGGATGGCTGTATTAATATAAGACAAGAATAACCTTAAATACAAAGCTGTTAAAAGAGAAAAATAGGAGCATAGTATATTGATTAAATGGTCAATCCATTAAGAAGTTACACATTTTTTTTTTGAGACAGAGTTTCGCTCTTATTGCCCAGATTGGAGTGCAATAGCATGATCTCAGCTCACCGTAACCTCTGCCTCTTGGTTCAAGTGATTCTCCTGCCTCAGCCTCCTGAATATCTGGGACCACAGGCATGCGCCACCAGGTCTGGCTAATTTTGCATTTTTAGTAGAGACAGGGTTTCTCCATGTTGGTCAGGCTGGTCTTGAACTCCTGACCACAGGTGATCCGCATGCCTCAGCCTCCCAAAGTGCTGGGATTACAGGCATGAGCCACTGCACCTGGCCAGTTATGGCAACTTTAAACATATATGCATAAAACAAAAAAAGCTTCAAAATAACGTGGAAACGGACAGAATTGAAGGAAGAAATAATTTTATAATAATAATTGTTATAGATGCCAATATCCCACTATCAATGATTGATAAAACATCTAGACAGAAAATTAATAAAGAAATGAAGTAAGCATCACTAAAAATGAACTATATTTAACAGGTATTTGTAAAATACCCTACACAATAACAGCAGAATATATGTTCCTCTGAAGTGCACATGGAACATTCTCCAATATAGACTATATGATACACCAAAAACAAGTCTCAATACATTCAAAAACTGAAATTTTACAAAGCATCTTTTAAAAATTATTTATTTAAAGTTTAATTACACATAATTTTATGCATTTATGGGATGCAATGTGATGTTTCAATACATGTGTATGTTATATAATAATCAAATCAGTATAATTAGAATATTCATCACCTGCAATTATTATATCTTTGTAGTAAGAATGTTTGAAATCCTCTCTTTCAGTTGTTCTAAAATATACAGTACATGTCATTATCTGCAGTCACCCTACTGTGCAATAGGACACCGGGACTGACTTCTCCTAGCTAATTGTAATTATGTACCCATTGATCAATTTCTTTTCAGTCCCCCCTCCCCAGTCTCTGGTAATGATTGTTCTGTTCTCTGCTTTAATGAGATCAACGTTTTAGAATCCACATATGAGTGAGATCATGTGGTATTTGTCTTTCTGTGTCTGGCTTATTTCACTTAACATAATGTCTTCCAGATTTATTCATGTTGCAAATAACAGGATTTTATTCTTTTTTTTGTATGGCTGACTGGTATCCCATTGTGTATATATACCACGTTTTCTTTATCTATTTATCTACTAATGGATATGTAGGCTGATTCCATAGGTTGGCTATTGTGAATAGTCTGCAATAAACATGAGAGTGCAGGTATCATTTTGACAAACTGATTTCATTTTCTTTGGATATATATCCAGTAGTAAGATTGCTGGATCATATGGTAGTTTGATTTTTAGTTTTCTGAGTAACCTCCATACTGCTTTCCAGAGGGGCTATATACTAATTCACATTTCCACTGACACTGTATAAGGGTTTTCTTTTCTTCACTTCTTTGCCAACACTTATTTTGTGTTTTTACTAATGTCATTTTAGCTGGAGTAAGGTGATAACTTACTATGATTTTGATATGCATTTCTGAAATGATTAGTGATATTGAGCATTTTTTCATATACTGGTTGGCCATTTGCATGTCTTTTTGAGTAATTTATATTAAGGAGTTTTGTCCATTTTTAAATAGGATTATTTGGGTTAAATTTTTTGTTGTTTTCTTTTGTTTGTTTTTGCTATTGAGTTGTTTGAGTTTCTTACATATTTTGAATATCCTCCTCTTGTTAGATGTAGTATTTGCAAATATATTCTCCCATTTTGCAGGTTGTCTTTTCACTTGTTGACTGTTTCCTTTGCAGTGCAGAAGCCTTGTGTTTTGATGTAATCCCATTGTCTACTTTTCATTTTTTGCCTGTGCTTTTAAAGTCTTATTAAAAAAACTTTGTCCAGTCCAGTGTTATGAAGCATTTCACCTATGTTTTCTTCTAGTAGTTTCAGGTCTTACATTTAAGTCTTTAATCCATCTTCAGTTAAATTTTGTGTATGGTAAAAAATAGGGGTCAGGTTTTATTCTTCTGCATGTGGACCTCCACTTTTCCCAGCACCATTTATTGAAGAGATTGTCCTTTCCCCATTGTGTGTTCTTGGCACCTTTGTCAAAAATCAGTTGACTGTAGGCATGTGGATTTATTTCTGGGTTCTCTCTTTTGTTTCATTGGTTTATATGTCTGTTTTTAATGTCAATATCATAGTGTTTTAATTACTATAGCTTGTAGTATATTTTGTAGTACTATTTGAAGTCACATAATATAATGCCTCTACTTTTGCTTTTTTGCTCAAGATTTGTTATTCAAGATTTTTGTAATTCCACACAAATTTTAGAATTAAAAATGTCGTGGTATTTTGATAGAGGTTTCATCAAATCTGTAGATAATTTGGGGTAGTATGGACATTTCAACAATATTAATTCTTCAAGTCCATATACATGAGATATGTTTTCATTACTTGCATCCTTTTCAATTTCTTTCATCAACGTTTTATAGTTTTTAGTGTAGCTTCTTTTCACCTTAATGGTAAAATTTATTCCTAGGTACTTTATAGTTTTGTAGCTATTATAAATAAAATTGTTTTTTAAAATTTTTTAGATAGTTCACTATATGTGTATACAAATGCTACTGATTTTATATGTTGATTTTTGTATCCTTCGACTTTACAAAATCAACTTATTAGTACTAACTTTTTTTGTGAACTTCTTAGGGTTTTACACATATACAGTAATTTCATCTTCAAACAGGACAATTTAACTTTTTCCTTTCCAATTTGGATACCTTTTATTTCTTTCTCTTGCTTACTGGGACTTCTAGTAATATGTTGAAAAGAAGTGGTGAAAGTGGGCATCCTTGTCTTGTTCCAGATCTTAAAGGAAAAGTTTTCAACTTGTCCCCATTGAGTATAATGTTAGCTTTGGGATTTTTACATATGGCCTTCATTGTGTTGAGGTACATACATTCTATATATAATTTGTTGAGAGTTTTTTTATAATAAAGGGATGTTGAATTTTGCCAAGTACTTTTCTGCATCTATTGAATTGATTGTATGGATTTTGTCCTTCATTATGTTATGGAATGTTTCACAGGTATTGATTTGCATATGTTGAGCCATTCTTTCATTCCTAGAATAAATTCCACTTGAACATAATGGATAGCTTTTTAATGTGCTGTTGGGTTTTGTTTGTTAGTATTTAGTTGATAATTTTTTCATCTGTGTTCATCAGGAATATTGACCTGTAGTTTTCTTGTTTTATTGTGTTCTTTTCTGGTTTTGGAATCAAGGTAATGCTGGCTATGTGGAAGGGGTTTGAATATATTCCCTCCTTTTCAATGTTCTTGAAAACATTGAAGTAATTGGTATTAGTTCTTCTTTAAACATTTGGTAGAAGTCAGCAGTGAAGCTGTCAGGTCCTGCGCTTTTCTTTGATGGGAGATGTTAAATTATTAATTCAATTTCCTCATTGGTAATTAGCCTGTTCAGATTTACAGTTTCCTTGTTATTCAATATTGGATGGTTGTATGTGTGTTGGAATTGATTTATTATTTCTTCATTATTAAATTTGTTGGCATATACTTGTTCCTAGTACTCTCTTTTGATCCTTTGTAGTTTTGTGGTATCAGTTATAATGTCCTCTTTTTTATATTGGATTTTATTTATTTCAGTCTTTTCTTTTTCTGATAGTCTAGATAGAGGTTTGCCAATTTTATTTATCTTTTCAAAAATTCACTCTTCATTTTATGAATCTTTTGTATTTTTTCAGTCTCAATTTCATTTATTTCTGCTCTGATCACTATTATTTCTTTCTATTACTTTTGGGTTCAGTTTGTTCTTGTTTTGGTATTTCCTTGAGATGAATCATTAGGTTTTTTACTTGAAATCTTTCTTTGTTGTAGGCATTGATTGCCACAGGTATACCTTGTTTCACAGCACTTTGCTTTATTGTGCTTCACAGATATTTACAAATTGAAACTCAGTAGTATTTTTGCATTGAGCACAATTTTTCCAATAGCATGTGCTCGTTTCATGTTTCTGTGTCACATATTAATAATTCTCAAACTATTACAAATCATTTATTATTTTTATATCTGTCATGGTGATCTGTGATCAGTGATCTTTAATGCTACTATTATAATTATTTTGTAACAACACAAACTGCAGTCACGTGAGATGGCAAACTTAATTGATAAAGTCGTGTGTGTTCCAATTGATCCATCCTTTGGCTATTCTCTCTTCTCCTCCCTTCTCCTCAAACCTCCCTACTCCCTGAAACACAGCAATATTGAAATTAGGACGATTAACAACCCTACAATGACCTCTAAGCGTTCAAATGAATGGAAAAATATGTATCTCTTACTTTAAATCAAAAGATGCAAATGATCAAGCTCAGTGAAGAAGTAATGTCAAACGTTAATAGAGGCCAAAATCTAGGCCTCTTATGACAAACTGTGAGCAAAGTTGTGAATGTGAAGTAAAAGTTTTTGAAGAAAATTAAAAATGCTACTCCAGTGAAACACATGAATAAGAAAGTGAAACTGCCGTATTGCTAATATGGAAAAAGATGTAGTGATCTGAATAGATCAAACCAACCACAACATTGCTTTAAACCAAAGCCTAATCTAGAGCAAGACCCTAACTCTCCAGTTTTACAAAGCTATAAAGGCTGAGAGGTGAGGAATCTGCAGAAGAAAATTTTGAAGGTGGCAGAATTTGGTTCATAAAGTTTAAGGAAAGAAGCCATCTCCATAACATAAAAGTGCACGGTGAAGCTGCAAGTGCTGATGTAGAAGCTGTAGCAAATTATTCAAAAGATCTAGCTAAAATAATTGATGAAGGAGCCTACATTAAACAACAGATTTTTCAAGGTAGATGAAACAACATTCTATTGGAAGAAAATCCATCTAGGACTCTCACAGCTAGAGAGGGAAGTCAATGCCTGGCTCCAAAGCTTCGAAGGACAGGGTACCTCTTCTGTTAGGTGCTAATGCAGCTGGTGACTTTAAGTTGAAACCAATGCTCCTTTACTATTCCAAAAGTCCTAGGACCCTAAATAATTACACTAAATCTACTCTGCTTATGTTGCATAAACAGAACAATATAGCTTAGATGACAGCATATCGGTTTACAGGATGTTTTATTGAATATTTAAGCCAACTGTTGAGACATACTGCTCAGAAAAAAAGGATTCCTTTCAAAATAATAATATTTTCTAGTGGCAGGGTTTGAGTGGATTGACTCCAATTTTGAAAGAAGTTCTGTATAATATATAATATTATAATTATAATAATATATTGTGAATTGCTTGTTGACAATGCACCTGGTCACCCAAGAGCTCTGATGGAGGTGTACGAGGAGATTAATGTTGTTTTTATTCCCTCTAACACAACATTCATTCCACAGCCCATGGATCAAGGAGTAATTTTGACTTTCAAGTCTTATTATTTAAGAAATTCATTTCATAAGTCTACAGCTGCCATACATAATGATTTTTCTGATGGATCTTGGCACAGTAAATTGAAAACCTTCTGGAAAAGATTCAGACTTCTAGATGTCATTAGGAACATTTAGGATTCATGGGAGGAGGTCAAAATGTCAACATTAACAGGTGTTTGAAAGAAGTTGATTGCAACCTTCATGAATAACTTTGATGGGTTCAAGATTTCAGTGGAGGAATTGCTGCAAATATGGTGGAAATAGTGAGAGAACTAGAATTAGAAGTAGAGCCTGAACGTGTAACTTAATTGCTGCAATTTCTTGATAAAACTTGAACAGATGAGGTACTGCTTCTTATGGATGTGGAAAGGAAGTGGTTTCTTGAGATAAATCTCTTCCTGGTTAAGATGCCATGAACATTGTTGAAATGACAACAAGTGATTTATTTACATAAACTTAGTTGTTAAAGCAGTGGCAGGTTTGAGTTGATTGACTCCAATTTTGAAAGTTCTGTGTGTAAAGTACTGTCAATCAGCATCGTGTGCTGCAGAGGTATCTTTCATGAAAGGAAGAGTCAATCAATGTGGCAAACTTCATTGTTGTCTTATTTTAAGAAATTGCCACAGCCAACCAACCTTTAGCAATCACCACCCTGATCACTAAGTAGCCATCAACAATGGGGCAAGACCCTCCACCAGCCAAAAGATTACAACTCACTGAAAGCTCAGATGAACTTTAGCATTTTTTAGCAATAAGGTATTTTTAATTTAGATATGTACATTATTTTTTAGACAATACTATTGCCCACTTAATAGACTACAATGTAGTATAAACATAACTCTGTACTCACCAGGAAATGAAAAAAATTGTGTAACACACTTTATTGTGATAGTGGCTTTATTGCAGTGGGCTGGAGCTGAACCCACAGTATTTCAGAGGTGCACCTGTACTGTATGATTTCATTTATACAAGTCTCTAAAAAAGCCAAATTTAAAGGGTAATGAGAGAATTGAGTGCCATGGTTGCTCAGAGCTGGGAAGGGAAGGGATTTGCTGAGAAAGTGTACAAAGAGTTTTTAGGTGTAATACAAATGTTTAATTGTCTTGATTATGGTGGTGATTACACAAATTTGTCAAAATTTATCAAACTCTGTTCTTATAATTAATGTATTATATCTTATATAAATTATGCCTTAATAATGTCAATTAAAAATGAAAGGAAATTATTTTGGAAATAAGAATGAAAGGTATAATTTTACAATCAATATAGGCAGTAAAGGAAAAATAAATAAAACTAAGTTATTTCAATAGAGGGCAGATAAAACTGTAATACATTTATTACAAGAATACAGCTTGGATTCGAACAGACCCGCTCTAGTTCTGTGTCTGCCACTTCCTACCTGGGATAAATTGCTTAATACATCAACTGAGTCTCTTTATCTATTCTTACGGGTTTAGTGATTACATGAATCTCAAAGTGTTGATTTAAAGATTAAATAAACATAAAATGTTTAACATTGGGTATGATATAAAGTATTCAATAAATCCTAAACGGTTTTACCAGTATTATAAAATTGAGAGTACTAGTGTTTCTTAACTGAGTCTCCTTTTAATTCTCTTGTAGTAGCATTCTAATGTCCTTCTTAGCACTTAACTCTATTGCCACTCTGTATTTCCTTGCATGTTAATTTGCTTAATTCTACAGTCCCTCATGGAAATGTTCCTACCTTGCCACTGTTACGCCTCAGCACTAGCACTGCCCTGGCCCTGGGTGGGTATTCACAGTCTCTTTGTTGAATGATTGTGTGGATGTTCCTCTTGTATGTTTGCTCTTTTTAGGAAACTTCCATTTTCCTCTCTTATGTGTACTTACTCTCATTCTTACTGTGGAATGAAAGACCTTGTCCCTTGAAAAGAAATTTTGGTTCTGAGAGCTTAAGACCTAGGGGCTTCTTGGGGAGTCTTTTCTTGCAGTCTTGCATTTAGACTGGGTGCCCAGAAGATGCCACCTGGCTCAGCCTCAGCAGGGAGAGTTTGGGAATATGATTGAATTTTGCAGAACTTCCTTCAGCTGTCATGCTACCTCCTTTCCTTCACATTGCTTCAACAGCTTGTTCCTGCCTTTCTACACAGACATGAAGTTTTTAATGAAATCTTTGTCAAGCCTTTCTTTGAACTATTCATGGTGCTTATTCTAGCTAAGAACTTATAAATGTAACATGTGGAGGTCTTTATAAGTTTTGATCACTCTATATAAACTCTACCTTTGTTTCACTAGTGGAGAAACCATCTGAGGGAGGTTATAAATGTTGCCTCACATCCTACAGCTAAATAGGGGCAGAACAAGGGCAAGGCTCCAGATCCCTGAACATACAGTGCACTTTGAAACTGATACAAGAAGCATGTTTTTGGCTCTGGGTCATCCCCCCTGCCTGTTTTTTTACTGGAACAGTCAAGTTTATATGTCCTGGAGTAGGTTCAAGTTAAGTATTTGTACCTCCTAATATCGATATTGTCCACAGTGCCCAGCCTGCAGATATTATGTGCCTATGACGCTTTCTAAATATTAATGAGTGCATATGAAAGTGATGGACTCATTTTGCTCATATTGGCAAATGCACTTTGGAGAGCTCTTCAATTTGCTTTTTAAGTTTAGCCCTCTCCAAAAACATCTTCTGTTCCTCTGACATATGAAGTCTTGTTTTAAAAGGATTTAATGCTTAACTTTTTGTCTTTTATTTCCAAAAGAAACAGCAGTTGTTATATACATAGATGTGCGCCTTTATTAATTATTACTTTATCTTCCTGTGAACTCACCTGGCAGCAGCCTTGGCTCTCACGGAAGCCAATATGATTGCAGGGAATTCGTTTTTATTACACTTGGACTGAACAAAACAGGTTTGGAAGGGTAATGAAGTTTGCGGAAAGCAGAACCGTGTATTTTTTTCCTCCGCCCAGAGATTATTCAATACAATGAATTTATGTCCTGCACAATAACTGGGAATTGGCAGGTCGATGGCCTCTATCACTGCTGTCCTCTCAGCCTGGTGTCCAATAGGTCTGATAACCTGAGAGAGCAATAATTAAGATCCTCAGGAAGGTGCACGTGGGCAGGAGCAACCATGGAATTAGGGAGCTCTGTAATTCGAGAGGCCATCAAAATAAACGTTGATTTTATTTAAATGTGTCAAATTAACCTAGCAAGCTGTTTTTCAATTTCAGCCACACTCGAAATTTTATCTTCTTAACTCCATCCAAGGTATTGCATTCTGCCACTGGAATGAAATATTAGCAATAGAAGCACCATTCTAGTTAGTCTCCATTCAGCCCCAAACTTTAATAGAAATAACCTGTCAGCTTTGATTGAGTGTGATATCACTATAGGAGCCTTGAATTTAAACTGGGGGATAAAGAAAATTGCATAGTGGGTGAAGCCAGTTTGACTAAAATGGAAATTTTATTTCAGTCCCATCTGGCTGTCAAAAGGCCACTTCTAATACTTTCACAAAGCAATTTACCTTCACAGCAAAAAATAAAAAATAAAACTGAAAATGCCAAAAAAAAAAGCCCAAACTAAACCAAACCCCAAAACCTTGTATCTCCTTTGCAGAGTCTGAAATCCTGTTCTTCATTGTTCTCAAGGGGCCAGGAGTGAGCACAATTCACCAACTTCTCTGTGAGGCTCAGCTTCCTTTCATTATTAAGCACATTCTGTTTGCTTGGATTCTAAACCTTTTAAAAGAAGAAAAAAAAGCATAAATAGAAACTCCTCACCATTCTGTTAGATATTTGAATTAAAAGGCATTCCACACTGGCCTCAAGACTTTGAGAGAAAAGCATGTGGTGTTTGCCCTGGGCATTTAGCAAAACTGGCAAGGGACATGGATCCACTGGAGCTTTCATGCCGTATTCCGGATCTGCCAGTAGTTCCAAGGGTCTGTTTCACATCCAGGGCTGGAAACCACACATTCCTTGGTGAAAAATCTGCTGAAACCAATTTTGTAGAACCCAAAGGGAAATGCCATTTTGGTGACAGTCACGTCTGAATACACGTGAACGTTGAAGCCGTGTATGAGTAGGGGACCAAGGGTCTAACAGAGAGGAATGGGGCCATTCTGAATGTATCTCAGAAAGGATTTTTTAAAAAAGACATTTGCTCCACTGTCTGGCTGAGCATTCAGATACTCTATTCCGAAGTCCATTAAAAATCCATACAGAAATATGAAGAATGTAGCTGTGATGGGACATACTTCAGAAACAGGCTGTGTTCATCTCTTAAAATGTTTTCCCAGACTAACCAGAGGATCAGAGAAAAGAAATCCCTTTGTTTGTAAGAGGAAGAGTGAGGACATGATTTTCATGTGGACAGTTTCTTTCAAGAAATCAACTCGGTTAGCAAAAGCAAGCAAAGGCTGTATTTATGTCTTTGGGTGATCTCTTCTTTCTCTCTCTGTCTCTCTCTCTCACACACACACACATACACACACACCCCTTTCTTCGCATCCTTACTTCTTTTTACCCACTAGAAACAAATACAGAATATGAGCACAAAATGCAGAATCATTGAAGGATGAGTGTCTCAAACCTCTGATTCTGGACATAATCTCAATGTGTATCTATCAAAATAGATAGACAGACAGATAGGCTGATTGACTAACTTTAAAGCCAGTATTATTATATAGCAACTTTATAGATTAGGAAACTGATGCTCTAGTGCTTAGGAAGGTCAACAACTTGCCCAAATGAATGAGCTCAGTGACGGAGCTGTGGGTCTGTGGCTCTGCTTCTCTCGTTCCCTTGGATCTCTCCCTCCAAGAGTGCCCTGTCATTTTCCCTTTGAGTGCCCTCCAGGAGCCAAGAGTTCTGCACAGAGGTATAAGAAGCCCACCATTTCTATCTTTAGAACGTCCTCTCACCATTTCTCATCTCCCCGTCAAAGCTCACATGGCAAAAGCCCCATTCTTACCAGGCCATGCTCTCCAATTTCCAATGTCAGACGCACATTTTCATTAGCATCTGAGCTAAAGTACTGTTGGCTGACAAAAATATAATGTGTCACAACTATTTCCTAAATTCATTTTCCTATAACTACACCATTATGCTGTAGCTATTGATTTCTCCATTTCCCCCTACTTCATTAGCTCTTGGGATAAATTTCTTGTTTCTAACTTCTTACAGTATTTTTTTCCAGCCAGCACAGACTCCTTTTTAGCCTTCTATATTCACACCTTGTGCTGTATGCCAGTGCTTTCCATGCTCGTGTGTGGACTGTACTGCACAAAAACGTTGCACACATGCACTCAGCCTTTTCAAAAGACATTAGCTCTCTGGCACAATTCATAAAACGGAATATTATTTAGCCTTAAAGAGTAAGAAAATCCTGTCATTTGCAACAACATCGAGTAACCTAGAGGACAGTAGGCTACATGAGATAAGCAAGGCATTGATAGATAAATACTGCATGATTTCACTTATATGTGGAATTGTGGAATCTAAGAAAGCCAAACTCATAGTAGCAGACAGCAGAATGGTGGTTACCAAGGACTAGGGCAGGGGAAATGGGTTGTTTTTGTTCAGTGGGTATAATGTTTCAGATATGCAAGATTAATTAGTTTTAGAGATCTGCCACACAGCATAATGCCTACAGATGTGAATTCTGTACTTAAAAATTTGTTGAGGACAGATCTCCCGTTAAATGTTCTTACCACAAAACATTCAAGCAAACAAAAATTTCACATATGCTCTTTCATCTAATTCTTATAAAACTCAATGTTCTGAGAAATATGACTAATTTTACATATAAGAATATCAAGAATTTAAGAGGCTGCTGTAAGTCAAATGTGCCATGAAGCATAAACTTCAGGGCTATTCACTTGTGTGAGCTCCTATGACTGCTGGGAGCCACTGAGAATTGTAGCGGGTTCCAGGTAGAGAGAGGAAGCCTGACGTCATCAGGGAGCATTTCTGTGTGAGCACTTACGGTATCTCAGGGGAAAAAGGATTCAGACTGTCCACAGCTCCAGTAATTTGTGGTGATTTCCTTTTTCATTCTTCAAAAAATCACATTTACACTTTGTTTTGTATTTTTTATTTGAAGATGAAGCACCAAAAGAGAATAAACCTTAGCCCACAAAACCTGGTTCCAGACCTAAGTTATTGAAGTAACCCTAAACAGTGGTAGAAGAGGGCCTCAAACGCCGTTCCACCAGTTCCATGCCCTCTGTCCTTTCTGTGTCTCTGATGCTGATGCTGTCATTTCATTGCCTCTGTGAAGGCCCAGGTGAACAGTGCCCTCTTCCCTGAAGTCTTCCCAAGGCTGAAACAATATCTCTCCCTGTTCCTTTGGATCGCAGATAGCACTTTTTGAGGGCTTTGATTAAAAAAAAAATGTGTTTTGCAGCAACTGTATAACAAGCCCCTTTGCTACTTAGTCCTCCACTCTTTGTCTCATTTCTTGAGACAACATGGAAGAGACCCTGGGTTGAGGAATTTGCCCTATTTTTATATTTCTGAAAGCAGTTGCCAAGGTAGGAACTTAGTGGAGCAACTAAGCCTTTCAGAACATGGAAAGCCTTTCTTGTACCACCAGGTACCCTGCCAGAGATTGCCATAGGCCTTTAATTTTAGAATTGTAAGGACAGTTCATGATCTAAGACAACAGAGAGAACCCAGGAACTCCCCCAGCATGGTAGAGGGCAAATCCATCCATTTGTGACTTTGCTTTCAATGCTCACCTCCAAGTAGAAGTTGCTCCTAACTCCCATCATTCATTTATTAGTTCATTTATTCATTCAACAAATATATTTCAAGCACCAATTTACATTCTGGGAATAGAACTGAAGACGATTTCCTCCCTGCCCTCCAGGACCTAAGCAAAGAGAGGCCAGAATTTCATATTATTGATGATGTTTCTGTAAAACTTTAAGTGTTCTGGATTATCTTATACTGATCCATGAAATGAGGCTTATCACAGATAAATGGGCCAATAATTTTACTTGGCAAAGTACCCTTGCTTTATGGAATAAATTTGTTCCAGAAAATTTATCTATAGAGTGAGCCTTTCCTTTTCTCTGGTAGTATAAAATCCGACATGTTTTCTGATGAGAAAAGTCCTCTGATTTAAGTTGAAAACTTTTAAAGTGTGCAGTATCGGTGGCAAAGGAGGAAAAGATGCAGAGGAATTGGTGATACTGTGCACATCTGGTTTGTGTGGTCCAAATTACAGTTCACTTACCTTGGCAACATTTGGGAAACTTTCTCGGTTCAGAATGTGCTTTTTCATGAGAACAATTCATTTTCCAATCTGCTTCACCTTTATTTTTATTTTTATTGTTATTTTCCCTGACCAGGAATTTCTAGCTCTTCTAACTTACTCTTTTCCTGTTTATCTGTTGGATATAGACCCAGGATTTTAAAATCATATTAGCAGCTGCCAAATGTCCTGGCAATATGACTAGAGAACTATCTAATGGACTGAAGACTTTTCATTCTTTGTAAATAATAACTTTGAAATTTTGGAAGATTAAATGCCTTTTAAAATGACCCTCAGTGAGAGCTTCCATTTCCATGCTGCTTTTATGGATGAGAGATTGCACTTAAAATTATGTGTATTTCCTCTGCAAGTGCCCATGTAGACAGCAATCCAGTAATCCCTTTGAGGGCAGGCACCATGTCTACATTTCTTTAGTGTTTCCCATAGAATTTGCCTCTATGCTGCACACGGAGTAAATTATTAGACTTGTATTAATTCCTTCTTGGCAGCTACATCCACACCTAGCAGGACCTGTTGCATTTACCGATGCAGCAGAGTTGCTCCCACATCTTAGAGTGCACTGAGAATGGGGCTGGTTTCCTCCCCACAGCCTACACACTACTAACCACTAAATGATCAGTGCATGGCCAGTTACTGTGAGATGAATGAAAAAGTCAACTGCCATTTTTCTTGATTTTCATAACGACATGATTTTGAAGTTACAGCTGAAATTACTTGTTTCCGTATCCACAAGTTTTGCTTTTATTGGAGAGTGTACCATGTGTGGCATCTCAGCTTTCTCTCTATACTGCTTGACCAGCTCTGACGTACTCCAAGTAACAATGTCAGAAGTCACTTCTTTTTTTGTTTGTTTGAGAAGGAGTCTTGGCTGTCGCCCAGGCTGGAGTGCAGTGACGTGATCTTGGCTCACTGAAACCTCCGCCTCCTGGGTTAAAGCAATTCTCCTGTCTCAGCCTCCCAAGTAGCTGGGTTTACAGGCATGCACCACCACACCTGGCAATTTTTTTTTTTTTTTTTAGTAGAGATGTGGTTTCACCATGTTGGTCAGGCTGGTTCCTCAAGTGATCCACCCACCTCAGCCTCCCAAAGTGCCGGGATTACAGATGTGAGCCAACGCACCCGGGCAGAAGTCACTTCTTTCCAGAAAGTTTTCCTGACTCTTGCATAAATGGTAGTCCCTGCCTCTTTGTTACTTGCAGAAATCCTGGTGCAAATTACTATAATCTTCATTTCTTTCCTCTATACATTGGGTACTCCTGGTACTGTGCCAGGTGCTGTAACACTTAGTGAATTGTTTGGGGTCTCACAGCTCACAGTCCTTTTCCCACTAGATCTTTGGAGAAGACTAAGTGTAGATATAAGGTGCCCTGTTAGAATACTGTTCCCCATATTCCAGTTTCTATGGCATTTCCCCCTGAGTCTGTTATTTGTGTGGTTTCCAGATGGGGTATTATCATAATGAAACCTAATTTAGCCTTTTCCTAAGTTAAAACAAATTAAAATATGCTCCCATCTAAAGTCATGGCATGTGTCTTCAGTTGCGCAAACCGAATTTCTTTGGCTTGAGGCAGCAAATGCTGTTAAAATAATATTGATTTTCAAGAATTCCTGGCTTGTGTCCTGTAGCTGAGCAACAAAGCCCCTGCTCTGTCTTTGGTTTGTCTAAGAGGCCTATGGATGGCACGCACACCTGGGCATGGCTCCCTGCAGGCCCTGTGAATCCTTTCTGGTCCCCTCCTCGTGGTCCGCTGGCCCTGCCTTGAAGAAAGCTGTTTCGCTACCTAGGAAGCATTGTCCAGCTCCATCTGTCATGGGCCCCTGCCCTCCCTACCTGCTTCCCCATGCCCAGGCCCTGCTATAAAGCTGATCTTGTCTGTCCTGCTGTATCACATTTGGTCGCCTGGGCTCTGAAACAACAGTGCGTGTGTTCTGTGTCCTGCACATTTCCTCATGAAAAGAACTTCTTCAGTTTCTATTAATGGTTCTCCATCTCAGAAATCAGGCCCCCTGAGTGGGGCTGAGCTGGTGGGACAGAGGCCCTGGGGTCCCCTCCACGGCCCCACTTGTCTCTCAGGTGCTCCTGCACTCTGGTCACCTCTGCCTCCAGGCCTCTTTCTGTTGTGCAAAATGATGCCTGAAGGCCAGACGTACCCAGTTCCTGTGATAGTTCCAGTTCCGCCTGACTCTGAATCCCAGACTCAGCTTGTCTGGGACAAAATTTCTGCAGTGATAATCCATTGGGAATGAAGTGAAGAGGTTAAAATACAAATCAGACAACAAAATGCTGTGAAAGTAGACCACAGATTACCACTCTGGCATATGGGTTGTAGCAAGGGAGGCAGCATTATCTGCAGAGGGGGTGAGGCAGCAGAATGGGAGCAGGATACCAGGTCTGGGTCAGAAACCCTCAGGGTGGGGTCCCAGCCTCTCCACTTTCCAACTGTTGATCTTGGGCAAGTATTTCAACTATCTGAGCCTCTGTTGCCTCATCTAAAAATGAGGATAATGATACTTAGCTCCTCATACAGGGAGGATTAGAAATGAAGATCCTGCAGCTCCTGGCACATAATATTCAACTATCATGGTCCTCTCTCCATTCCTCTTCAGGATTTAGAATCCAGTGAGTGAGAGTAAACAGTGTCATACCTAAATCATACTAGTTAAGATTACATAAAGTGTTTTAAAAAGTAAATATTTCTTTGCTTTAAAGACTGAAGTAGAAGGCAAGAAAATGTTATCCCACCACAAGGGAGAGGTTTAATACAGCAACTTATTAGTGAAATTTAGTTAGGAGAGGTTTAAGAAAGTTCCTGACATTACTCCTCATTCCAAAAGTCACTAGAAAATTATTCTAAAGTGTTCTTTGATTTAGTATTCAGGCCTTCGATGGTAGCAAGAGGCCTTCCTAGAGCCATTGACCCTCTGCATAATTTGCAGTGAAGTGCTCAGCAGGAAATGACACCAGGAGCTATGGCCCTGCTCAGTCATGCCTCAGCCCAGGCAAGCATCATCCAGGCCCCCCAGGTGCCAATAAGACTGTGACGACTACTTGGATGCTCATTTGGGACCCATGTGGAAAGCAGAGTTAAGGGATTCTGCACAGATTTGGTAAAATGCCTTGGGAAGCCCCAATAGAAGGCATCAGAAGAGTCTCTCTGAAGGTAGTAAAGACTAAAAAAGATATCCTTTTGTACTTTGTGGCACATAATGTGATTTTTTTATGTTTTTAGAACCATAAAATGACTTTTCATTCCAAGAAATCCTTCACATTTGATCATTTATACTCTGTTTAATGAGAGTAAAGAATCCTCTAAATGCTATAAAAATTGCTCAGTTTTAGCTGAATTTTTTTCTAGAATGATTTATCCTCTTTTTTTGAGCAGACTTTCCTTTTTTTTTTTTTTTTTTAATTGCTGGTCTGTCATGTACCCCATCAAGCTTCCATAAAAAAATTTAAAAAAGGAAAGCTGAGTGGTATTAATTGTTTCTGAGCTTGGTATCATTAGGCTCAATGTTGGACAAATAGGGAAATGGACTCATGTCAGAGGTTTGACTTATCGACACTGACAACTGTGAAGAGTCACATTCTCTTGTGAGAGAGCGAGCTGATAGTACAGTAAGGGAGGAAGAAAAAAGTATAGAAAGAGAAACATAAATTAAAATGTTTTCCTAGAGGCAAAGTTTCTATCTTTCCTTGGGCAAGACACTTATTTCCTCTGCATCTTATATAAAATAATAAATATTTTAATGATTGCTAGAAATAATATATGTAGATTGCTTAAATGTCAGGTAAAGGATACAGCTCCCCTTAAACTAATCATGGCAATGTAAATTTCACGGGAACATGATGATGTCAAGAGCACTCCAATAGGATCAGAGGGCAGGGCTATTGAGCTTGGTTCCATGTTTAGTAGGCACCAGATTACAGTGGAGCTTGTGGGAATTTAAAGTCAAAGAACCTTCATCACTTCTTAGCTTGGTACTGTTGGGGAAGGCAAGCAAGCACAGGCCCTGAGTGTCCCTACACCATCTAACTGGGTAGGTCCAAAATGCAAAGCTCTGCCTACTCTCTACCTGGGCCATTTCTCAGGATTGTATTTTCCTTGAGCAGCCTTCAGGGATGTGGTAATGCATCTATTAGAGACCAAGAGCAAGTTTGCTTTCTGCTTGCTACAACAAGCAGCAGAAAGTGCTTTGGTGGATTTCCAAAGCACAGTGTTCCTCAGGTGTGAGGCAAATCCACTGCATGCTTGACATTCATCTGACCCGTGGAGAGGCTTGGGGGAAAGGGGAAGCAGTGCAAATTGTGCTGCTTGCTGTGCTGTGAATAATAAAGTTCTTTGCCTCTGACCCAGGAGTCCTGTGTCTTTTGCCAGCATCCATGAAACGTAATAAGCTAATTTATTAACTTGTAAGTTGAGAAAATTAAATCCTAGACCTGTCAATATCCTAGGTCAAATTATTAATTCATCAGATTCTTGGTTTGCTCATCTGTAGAACATAGACAATAGTAGTGTTATTTAAGGATTGGTATGGGCATTTAATAAGTAATTAAATGTGAAAAACCTGGCTCAATTCCTGTTGAGTGGTTGGATCTTTTCCAAAGCCCCAAGATGTGTGGATGTTGCCAAGCCATTGCTATGGCATGGTCAGAACCACAGCACTTGACATAGCATTGATTTCTTCTTTTTTCCCATGCATGGGGTTCATCTTGCCATTGGACACTAAACAGCTTGAGAACAGATCTGCATTGCATGTGTCTCTTGTAGCCCTGATTGGGCTTAGCACAGCATTGCTCAGATCCTGAGCACCCAGAAAACAAGTATTTGAGCACTACTTGATGGACATATGCCTCTGCCATTCAGGTAAGGCACTTATTCTGTACCTTGTCCATAACAGAACTGATATAATAAAATCTGTTTCACATGGTGGACGAGAGGCAGGATTAGATTGCAGCTCCCACTCAGATGGACAGAGCAGTATGTGGTATGGAGGCTTGTATTGTGAACTTCTGCTCCAGAACAACTGAAGGAATAAATCAGGAAAGCCAAGAAAACCCACAGACCCTCTGAAGGAAGCAGATTGCTCCTGCAGGACCTGGCAGACACCTCAAATACTGTGAGTGCCTAAACTATGGAAGTGAGAAAGGGGGATCATCTGCCCCTGAACATACACCTTCACTGGGGAAACGGAAGGTCTAGATCATGGGAGAAGATTCTGACCTTACCTGGAACTGAGTCAATTTAGAGAGCCAAGTGAAATTCAGGGGTAGAGGAAGCAGCAGGAGAATCCCCATGGGCTCACTGGGGTCTTTGGGGATGGTTGCTAGAGGTACTGGGAAAAGGCCACAGGGAGAAGGAAACCTCCAGCTGAACTTTGTAACAATTTGAACTGATCGAGACGTCTCCTGGCCAGAACTCAGGGGAAGACATGAATCTGGTGTGCAAACTTCACAGGTAGGGGAAGCATGAAAGCCCTACTTGCTTTCACAGCTGGGGGTGGGTAGCCTAGGGCAAGTTCTCAGCTCTGCTCACCCACTGCCTGGAAACAGACTTGGTGCTGTTGGTGGGAGCATGGTGGGAGTGAGACCGGCCCTTTGGGTTGTGTGGGAGCTGGGTGAGGCCAGATTTCCCCCACTTCCCTGACAACCTGCATGACACAGCAGAGGCAGCCATAATCCTCCTAGGAACATAATTTCATTGACCTGAGAACCTCACCCTCATCCCCCACAGCAGCTGCAGCAAGACTCGCCCAAGAAGAGTCTGAGCTTAGACATGCCTAGCCCTGCTCCCACCTAATGGTCCTTCCCTACCCACCCTGGTAGCTGAAGAAAAAGGGCGTATACTCTTGGGAGTTCTAGGGCCTAGCCCATCAACTGTTCCTCTCCATACTACCATAGCTAATGCTCCCTTGAAAGTGCCACCTGCTGGCAGAAGGCCAATCAGCACAAAAATAGTACATTAAACAACCAAAGCTAAAGATCCTCACAGAGTCCATTTCACTGCCCTGCCACCTCCACTGGAACAGGTGCTGGTATCCACGGCTGAGAGACCCACAGATGGTTCACATCACAGGGCTCTGTGCAAACAGCCTCAGTACCAGCCCAGAGCCTGATAGACTTGCTGAGTGGCTAGATCCAGAAGAGAGACAACAATCAATACAGCTTGGCTGTCAGGAAGCCACATCCCTAGGAAAATGGGTACAGTACTACATCAAGGGAACACCCTGTGGGACAAAAGAATCTGAACAGCCTTGAGCTCTAGACTTTCCCTCTGACAGAACTTACCCAAATGAGAAAGAACCAGAAAACCAACTCTGGTAATATGTCAAAACAAGGTTATTTAACACCCCCAAAATATCACACTAGCTTGCCAGCAACGGATCCATACCAAGAAGAAATTCCCAATTTACCCGAAAAAGAATTCAGAAGGTTAGTTATTAAGCTAATCAGAGAGGCACCAGAGAAAGACAAAGCCCAATTTAAAGAAGTAAAAAAAAAAAAAAAAAAAAAAAAAGAAAGATACAAGACAGGGGGAGAAATTTTTAATGAAATAGACAGCATAAATAAAAAACAATAAAAACTTCAGGAAACAATGAGCACACTTATAGAAATGCAAAATACTCCTGAAAGTCTCAACAATAGAACTGAACAAGCGGAAGAAAGAACTTCAGAGCTCGAAGACAAGGTTTTCCAATTAACCCAATCCAACAAAGGCAATAAAGAATAAGAAAATATAAACAAAGCCTCCAAGAAGTCTGGAATTATGTTAAACAACCAAACCTAAGAATAATTGGCATTCCTGAGGAAGAAGAAAAATCTAAAAGTTTGGAAAATATATTTGAGGGAATAATCAAGGAAAACTTCCCTGGGCTTTTTAGAGACCTAGATATCCAAATACAAGAAGCTCAAAGAACACCTGGAAAATTCATTTCAAAAGATCATCACCTAGGCACATTGTCATCAGGTTATCTAAAGTTAAGATGAAAGAAAGAATCTTAATATCTGTGAGAAAAAAGCACCAGGTAAACTATAAAGGAAAACCTACCAGATTAAAAGCAGATTTCTCATCGGAAACTCTACAAGCTAGAAAGGATTGGGGCCCTATCTTCAGCTTCCTTAAACAAAACAATTATCAGCAAAGAATTTTGTGTCTAGTGAAACTAAGCTTCATAAACAAAGGAAAGATACAGTCTTTTTCAGACAAACAAATGCTGACAGAAGTCACCACTACCAAGCCAGCACTACAAGAACTGCTAAAAGGAGCTCTAAATCTTGAAACAAATCCTGGAAACACATCAAAACACAACCTCTTTAAAGCATCTATAAAACATCTTTAAAGGACTCATAAAACAAAAATAGAATTAAAAAATAAACAAAAAACCAAGGTATACAGGCATCAAATAGCACGGTGAATGAAATGGTACCTCACATTTCAACACTAAGGTTGAATGTAAATGGCCTAAATGCTCCACTTAAAGACACAGAATTGCAGAATGGATAAGAATTCACCAATCAACTATCTGTTGCCTTTAAGAGACTCACTTAACACATAAGGACTCACATAAACTTAAGGTAAAGTGGTGGAAAAAGACATTCCATGCAAATGGACACCAAAAGTGTGCAGGAATAGCTGTTCTCATATCAGACAAAGAAAACTTTAAACTTTAAACTTGAAAGCAACAGCACTTTAAAAAGACAAAGAGGGACATTATATATTGATAAAAGGCCTTGGCCAACAGGAAAATATAACAATCCTAAATATATTTGCACCTAACACTGGAATTCCCAAATTGATAAAACGATTACTACTAGACCTAAGAATTGAGGTAGACAGCAACACAATAATAGTGGGGGACTTCAATACTCCACTGACAGCACTAGACAGGTCATCAAGGCAGAAAGTCAACAAAGAAATAATGGACTTAAACTATACCTTGGAATAAATGGACTTAACAGATATTTACAGCACATTCTACCCAACAACCACAGAATATATATTATGTTCATCAGCGCATTGAACTTTCTCCAGTGTAGACCATATGATAGGCCACAAAACGAGTCTCAATAAATTTCAGAAAACTGAAATTATATGAAGCACTCTCTCAGACCACAGTGGAATAAAACTGGAAATCAACTCCAAAAGAACCTTCAAAACCAGCCAAATACATGAAGATGAAGTAACCTGTTACTGAATGATCATCGGGTAAACAATGAAATCAAGATGGAAATTAAAAAATTCTTTGAACTGAACAACAATACTGACACAACCTATCAAAAACCTTTGAGATACAGCAAAGGCAGTGCTAAGAGGAAAGTTCATAGCCCTAAATGCCTACATGAAAAAGTCTGAAAGAACACAAGCAGACAATCTAGGGTCATACCTCAAGGAATTAGAGAAACAAGAACAAACCAAACCCAAACGCAGTAGAAGAAAGGAAATAACCAAGATCAGAGCAGAATTAATTGAAATTGAAACAACCAACAAAACAAACAATAACAAAAAAAATACAAAAAATAAATGAAACAAAAAAACTGGTTATTTGAAAAGATAAATAAAATTGATAGACAATTAGCAAGATTAACCAAGAAAAGAAGAGAGAAAATCCAAATAAGCTCAATTAGAAACAAAATGGCACATATTACAACTGACCACAGAAATACAAAAGATCGTTCAAGGCTACTATGAACATCTTTATGTGCACAAACTAGAAAACCTACAGGAGAAGGATAAATTTCAGGAAAAATACAACCCACCTAGCTTAAATCAGGAAGAATCAGAGACCCTGAACAGACCAATAACAAGCAGCAAGATTGAAATGGTAATAAAAAAATTACCAACAAAAAAGTCCAGCATCAGACAGATTCACGGCAGAATTCTACCAGACCTTCAAAGAATAATTGATAACAATCCTATTGACACTATTCCACAAGATAGAGAAAGAGGGAATCCTCCCTAAATCATTTTGTGATGCCAGTATCAATCTAATACCAAAACCAGGAAAGAACATAACCCAAAAATAAAACTACAGACCAATGTCCCTGATGAACATAGATGGTAAAATCCTTAACCAAATGCTAGCTAACTGAATCCAACAACATATCAAAAATATCATCCAACATGATCAAGTGGGCTTTATGGCAGGGATGCAGGGATGGTTTAACATATGCAAGTCAATAAATGTGATACACCACATAAACAGAATTAAAAACAAAAATCACATGATCATCTCAATAGACACAGGAAAAGCATTCGACTAAAGACAGCATCCCTTTATGATTAAAAAAAATCAGCAAAATCGGCATAGAAGAGACATAGCTTAATGTAATAAAAGCCATCTATGACAAACCCACAGCCAACATAATACTGAATGGGGAAAAGTTGAAAGCATTCCCTTTGAGAACTGGAAAAAGACAAGGATGCCCATTCTCACCACTCCTCTTCAACGTAGTACTAAAAGTCCTAGGCAGAGCAATCAGACAAGAGAAAGAAATAAAGGACATCCAAATCAGTAAAGAGGAAGTCAAGCTGTCACTGTTTGCTGATGATATGATTGTTTATCTAAAAATCCCTAAAGATTCCTCCAGAAAGCTCCTAGAACTGACAAAAGAATTCAGGAAAGTTTCTGGATACAAAATTAATGTACACAAATCAATAGCTCTTCTATACGCCAACAGCGACCAAGTGGAGAATCAAATCAAGAACTCAACCCCTTTTACAATAACTACCCAAAAATAAAATACTTAGGAATATACCTAATCAAGGAGTTGAAAAACCTCTGTAAGAATAACTATAAAACACCGCTGAAAAACACATACACAAACAAATGGAAACACTTCCCATGCTTATGAATAGGTACAATCAATATTGTGAAAATGTCCATACTGCCAAAAACAATCTACAAATTCAATGCAATTCCCATCAAAATACCACCACAATTCTTCACAGAACTAGAAAAAAAGATCTTAGAATTTATATAGAACCAAAGCATAGCCAGAGCAAGACTAAGCAAAAAGAACAAAACTGGAGGCATCACATTACCTGATTTCAAGTTATATTATAAGGCCATAGTTACCAAAATAGCATGGTTGTGATATAAAAATAGGCACATAGATCAATGGGACAGAATAGAGAATCCAGAAATAAACCCAAATACTTACAGCAAACAAAAACATAAAGTGGGGAAAGGACACCCTATTCAACAAATGGTGCTGGGATAATTGGCAAAACATGTCGAAGAATGAAACTGGATCCTCATCTTTCACCTTACACAAAAATCAACTCAAGATGGATCAAGGACTTAAATCTATGACCTGAAACTATAAAAATTCTAGAAGATAACATTGGAAAAACCCTTCTAAACATTGACTTAGGCAAGGATTTTATGATCAAGAGCCCAAAAGCAAATGCAATAAAAACAAAGATAAATAGCTGGGACTTAATTAAACTAAAAAGCTCTTGCACGGCTGAAGGAACAGTCAGCAGAGCAAATAGACAACTCACACAGAGTGGGAGAAAATCTTCACAATCTATACACCTGAGAAAGGACTGGTATCCAGAATCTACAAGGAACCTAGAGTAATTTTCAAGAAAAAACCAAGCAATCCCAGTAAAAATTGGACCAAGGACGTGAATAGACAATTCTTAAAAGAAGATATATAAATGGCCAACAAGCATATAAAAAATGCTCAACATTACTAATGATCAGGGAAATGCAAATCAAAACCACAATGTGCTACCACCTTACTCCTGCAAGAATGGCCATAAATAAAAAATAGAAAATAATAGATGTTGGAATGTCTGCGGTGAACAGGGAACACTTCTACACTGCTGGTGGGAATCTACTCTAGTACAGCCACTATGCAAAACAGTGTGGAGATTCCTTAAAGAACTAAAAGTAGAACTACCATTTGATCCAGCAATCACGCTACTGGGTATCTACCCAGAGGAAAAAATGTCATTATATGACAAAAGATTCTTGCACACACATGTTTATAACAGTACAATTTGCAATTGCAAAAACTTGGAACCAACTGAAATGCCCATGAATCAATGAGTGGATGAAGAAACTGTGGTATATATATATATATGATGTGATGTGATATATATATGATGGAATACTACTCAACCATAAAAAGGAATGAATTAATGGCATTCACAGCGACCTGAATGAGATTGAAGACTATTATTCTAAGTGAAGTAACTCAGGAATGGAAAACCAAACATCATATGTTCTCACTCATAAGTGGGAGCTAAGCTATGAGGATGCAAAGGCATAAGAATAATGCAATAGATTTTGGGGACTAAGGCGGAAAAGGTGAGAAGGGGGTGAGTGATAAAAGACCACAAACTGGGTGCAGTGTATAAGGTTCAGGAGATGGGTGCACCAAAACCTCACAAATCACCACTAAAGA
Organism: Pongo abelii; assembly: GCF_028885655.2. Classification (NCBI taxonomy): domain Eukaryota; kingdom Metazoa; phylum Chordata; class Mammalia; order Primates; family Hominidae; genus Pongo; species Pongo abelii. The sequence continues at coordinate 21,520,965 of NC_071996.2, forward strand.
ACTTACTCATGTAACCAAACACCACCTGTTCCCCAATAACTTATGAAATAAAAAATTAAAAAAAAATCTGTTTCACCTGCCTCATTGTTTTTCTTGGGATACAATGACATAATTAATGCATTTATAAAATTATGAATATTTGAAATCATAGAGTGATAACTCACATTTATTGACTCCTCTTTGTGTGTCAGCCACTAAATTTATGTATTTCATTTTACCCTCTCAGTAGCTTTGAAAATATTAAAAGATTATTTTACAGATGAGAAAACCAGGGCTCAGCAAAGTTGAATAAGTTTTCTAAAGTTACACAGCTACTAAAGGGAGCAGACAGTTTATGAACCCAGGGCAGTCTGACTCAGAGATTTGTGCTGCCTGATATAGTAGTCACTAGTCATAGTGGCTATTTAAATTAAAATTAATTAAAAGTAAATGCCAAAAAAATTCAGTTTCTAAGTTGAATTTGTCACATAATGAGTGGCTAGTAGCTACTATATTGGACAGTGTAGAATAGAACATTTTCATCATCAAATAAAGTTCTATTGGACAGCTCTAGAGCCTACTTTTCTCAGCTTATGATATATAGCACCAGCCTCCTTCCTACGCCTTTCTATTCTTACTATTGTGCTACATTATAATTTTTATCAGCACACATCAATCCTGGTGCTAATCCACTCCAAGAGTACCTCTTACACCCTCCTTTGCTCAGGGCCTTCTGTTACAACTCAATCTGGTTTTGTTCTGTTTGCCAACCTGCAACCATGCCCCTTGATGCCCTACCATCCACATCAGTTGTCAGATTCCTGACCTAATTTTCAGTTTCCTGACATTGTCCCCTCAGATGGGACTTTCTGTTAATACTGTATCCTGTCCAAACACTGAGCACACAGCTAGACTGAAACGAACTAGCTCTACCTAAATGTTCTGCTAAGTGCTGAATATATCTTATCCCATTTTCCATCAGAAAAAAATCTAGAAGGTAGTTAATAATATTCCTATTTCATAAATGTAGAAACCAAGGCTATGAGAAGCAAGAAATTAAGGTCAAATGGGTTATTAGGGTGCCAGAGTGTTAGAAAATGACAGAACCAGGATTCCTGCCTAGGACTGTTGATGCCAAGCTCTTGCTGTGGGTCTCTCCCCAGGGTGTATGGCTGCTTCAGGCTGTTCTTCATACTCACACTTATTCAGAAGAGCCACTGAAGCACTAGACCTGAAAGGGCCTTAGGGGCTAGTCTCTCTCTCTCTAATTTTTTCTACTCCGTGTGAATAAAAAACCAAGAGCATACTGTCTTACACATAATTTGATGCTCAGTAATTGTTTGTTGAAGGGAATTATCATCGCTTTCATTAACTGCTATTGTTATAGAGATGAAACAGAGATGTTCAAGAGACAAAAACAAATCTGGAATGTTTAGACTAGAAAGGTTTTTTACAGCTAAAATATTTAAAAGTGCTGGCCCTATGTGTTTCTCATGGACTAAGTGAATGCCCAGTGAAAGGCACAGATAAGGAACGTTACAGAAAATCCCAATGGCAAAAACCAGTGGTAAATAGCCAAGAGCAGCCATCTTGAGAGGGCCAAGTGGGAGCCAGGCCATCCTTTGTAGCCTAGACTCAGAGGTTATGGCATCACTTATGTCACATTCTATTCATCAAAGTGGTGGCAAAATCTGCTGAGATTTAAGGGCAAGGTAAGTAGACTCCACCTCTTGATGGGGAGTGGAAAGATTCTGGAAAAGCATATGGAACCAGATATACTGCTATGGTCTGTCTTTTGAAAAATACAATCTGCCATACTAATTATAGATAGAGGGATGTATGGATTAGGGGCCTAATAAGATGAGAGAATTTAGGTAGAAAAGTAGTGTGGGGATATATTTAGAAATGAAGATTGGAGAACACAATATTCTAATTTGTCCATATAAATCATCAGAGGAACATATTTTGCCAGTAGACTATACTACCACAATGAAATAGCTCAGTATTCAAGAGTTACAAAATCAGGTAAGTGAAAATATCTTTATTATCTCACATGCTCACTGTTAAATACTTCCTTGTATTATGTTTCACCGATAATTCAAAAAATGGCACTTGGAAATACTAGGTAGAAACTTAAATTCAACCAATCACTGAAATAGAGCTGAGAAATTGGATCTGTGCTGCAACTGTTGAGTTATGAAGAGACTGGTAACCTATGTATTGTATTTGATATAGTATATTAAAGACTAAAATACAATAACTTTAGGAATATTATATAACATAAGCTTGTGCTGTCTTAAGCCACCTTTCAGAATAAGTAGTCATGATTGACATAAGCCCTTCAGTTTTCAAGAACTTTGCTTTCAGGTATGTTTTGATGTTTCAGGGGTGATACATGCTCCCTAAAAGTCTGATATTACTGTGCACATTGCCTGGCATGAGTTTGATTCTCTGCCAGTCTGTACTCTACAGTCCTGCCAGCACTGTCATGCTGGATGTTCAAGGCTCCCCTGGGCATGGACTGCTCTGACCAGGATCACGATTAATGAGTGGATTCCCCTAGAGCTTGTCAGCGAACATGGGGAAGAAATGTATGTCTTCACTTTTCTGTTGTGGTCTGTTGATGGGGTGGTCCCAAGACAGTACTGCTTGTGTCCTGATCTTTGACAGGTATTTAGAGAAACAGCAACTTCAGAGGCACTCATCCATGGGGTGGTGTGGGCACCATAGCCACCTGAGAGTAGAAACATTGCACTTAAAAATAACTTCTCATGAACTTGCTTCTGCCAAAGTGGAGTTTCCCCATTTCCCCAAGTTCTCTTTCTTACAACCAAGACCGCCTAGACTTAACACAATAATCCACATAGAAATTATTTGACATTTAGAAAGAATGTGGGCTGTCCAGAAATCTCAGGACTTGAGGAACAACACAGCAGTGAGTTTTCTTATTGCCCCCCATGTATGTCTCCCAGACAGAGTGAAGAAGAAGCCTCAGATCCAGAACCACCAGCAGGCACAGAAAAAAAAAAAAGAAAAAAGAAAAAGAAGCTGCAAGAAATGCCTATTTTCTTCAGTTAATGGCCAAGAAAAAGGTAGCCTAGCATCAGAAAATATTTTTGTCAATACTTGTCTACGTCAGTCAAATATGAACAGGAATGATACTCCTCAGTTCTTGTAGACTCAGCAGAGCCGAACAGAAAGTTAATCTTCCATACTCCCTTTCCTCCACCCTTGGAAGCAGGCGGCATGCTGTAGCTTTTTCTCTGGACATTATCAGCCTGGCTGAGCAGGGAGCTGGTCTTCTTTCCCTCTCCTGGCACAAGTAGGTGACAGTGATCCAATTTTCGTGCAGGTGAAGTGTTGGGGAGATTGAGTATGAATCCTGCATTCTACACACAGTTGAAGCAGGGAGTGTTCAGATTGTTCTACTGTGATTGTGTTAGCTGGGTCCATCGGTGCATAAAGCTGCCATTCCCACCCAGCAGCAGCGAGACTTAATGAGATGGTCCAGAAGGGGGCTTCACCCTCTCTGCTCTGCTTCTGTCCTGTCATGTGATTGGGGCCAACAGGGTAGCTGAAAATACTCAGCCACCTAGACCTCACATAATACCTCAACAGAAGAACTGCCTGAAAAACTGAAAAAGATTAAATAGATTGCAGTTTCATAACATAATATCCAAAAAGTCCAGAATTTTACTGACAATCACATAAGAACCAGGAAAATCAACAGAAACAAACTCCAAGATGAATTAGAGGTTGGAAATATCTAATAAGGATTTTAAAGCAACCACCAAAGTGCTTCAACAAGCAGTTATGAGTTCTCTTGAAACAAATGAGAAATTAGAAAATCTTGGCAAAAAAGGATAATCAAGGTAAGTAAACATAACTGTATTAATCTGTTTTCACATTGCTGTAAAGAACTGCCTGAGACTGGGTGATTTATAAAGAAAAGAGGTTTAATTGACTCACAATTCTGCATGGCTTGGGGGCCTCAGGAAACTTACAGTTATGGCAGAAGTTGAAAGGGAAGAAGGCAAGGCTTACATGGTGGCAGGAGAAAGAGAGAAAGAAGGGGGAAGCACCTTCTTTCAGACACTTGTCAAACTACTAGATCTCATGAGAACTCACTCACTATCATGAGAACCGTAAGGGGGAAATCTACCCCCACGATTCAATCACCTCCCACCAGGTCCTTCCCTAGACACATAGGGATTACAATTTGAGATCAGATTTGGGTGGGGACACAGAGTCAAACCATATCCTTCGGCCCCTGCCTCCTCCCAAATCTCAAGACCTTTTCACATTTCAGAACAAATTATGCCTTACCAACAGTCCCCCAAAGACTTAACTCATTCCAGCATTAACTCAAAAGTCCAAGTCCAAGGTCTCATCTGAGACAAGGCAAGTCCCTTCTGCCTATGAACCTGTAAAATCAAAAACAAGTTAGTTATTATTTCCAAGTTAGTTACTATAATGGGTGTACAGGCATTGGGTAAATGTTCCCATTTCGAATGGGAGAAATTGGCCAAAACAAAGATCTGATGCAAGTCCAAAACCCAGCAGGGCAGTCATTAAATCTTAAAGCTCCAAAATCTTCTTTGACTCTGTGAAAGGAAATTAATCATGAGGCTGTCAAATCACTAAGCTAAAGGGAAAAGTCAAGCTGGGAACTGCTTAGGACAAACCTGCCTCCCATTCTATTCAAAGTCACCCCTCTGCTCACTGAGATAGATGCATATCTGATTGCCTCCTTTGGAAAGGCTAATCAGAAACTCAAAGTAATGCAACTGTTAGTGTCTCACCTATCTGTGACCTGGAAGCCCTGTCCCTGCTTCGAGTCTTCCTGCCTTCGCTTCAAATTGTCCCACCTTTCCAGACCGAACCAATGTACTTCTTACATATATTGATTGATGTCTCATGTCTCCCTAAAATGTGTAAAACTAAGCTGTGCTCCAAACACTGTGGGCACATGTCATCAGAACTTCCTGAGGCTGTGTCATGGGCATGTCCTCAACCTTGGCAAAATAAACTTTATAAATTAACTGAGACCTGTCTCAAATTTTTAGGGTTGATAGCTCCATGTCTCACATCCAGGACATATGATATATGGGATGAGCTCCCATGGCCTTGGGCAGCTCTGACCCCATGGCTCTGCAGGGTACAGCCCCTGTGGCTGCTTTCACAGGCTGGTGTTGAGTGCCTGAAGCTTTTCCAAGTGCATGGTACAAACTGTCAGTGAATCTACCATTCTTGGGTCTGGAGGACTGCGGCCCTCTTCTCACAGCTCCACTAGGCAGTGCCTGAGTGGGGACTTTGTGTAGGGGCTCAAACCCCACAATTCCCTTATGCATTGCCCTAGTAAAGGTTCTCCATTATGTCTCTGCCTCTGCAGCAGACTTGGCCTGGACATCCAGATATTTCCATACATCCTCTGAAATCTAGACAGAGGTTCCCTAAGCTCAATTCTTCTCTTCTGTGGACCTGTAGACCAAACACTACATGGAAGCCATGAATGCTTGGGACCTGTACCCGCTGAAGCAACAACCCAAGCTATAACTTGGCCCCTTTTGGCTACAGCTGGAGCTGGAGTGGCTGGGATGCAGGGCACTAAGTCCTGATGCTGCACAGAAGAGAGGGGCCCTGGGCCTGGCCCACGAAACCATTTTTCCCTCCTAGGCCTCTGAGCCTGTGATGGGAGGGCTACCATGAAGACCTCTGATATGCCCTGGAGACATTTTTCCCATTGTCTTGGTTACTAACATTTGGTTCCTTGTCACCTATGCAAATTTTTGCAGCTGGCTTGAATTTCTCCCCAGAAAATGGGTTTTTCTTTTCTACCTCATGGTCAGGCTGCAAATTTTCCAAACTTTTATGCTCTGTTTCCCTTTTAAATAAAATTCCCAGTTTCAGATAATGTCTTTGTGAATGCATATGACTGAATGCTTTCAGAATTAGCCAGGTCACCTCTTGAATGCTTTGCTGCTTATAAATTCCTCTGCCAGATACCCTAAATCATCTCTCTCAAGTTCAAGTTCCACAGATCTCTAGGCCAGGGACAAAATGTTGCCAGTCTCTTTGCTAAAGCATACCATAAGTGATCTTTACTCCAGTTCCCAATAAGGTTCCTCATCTTCATCTGGGAACACCTCAGCCTGGACTTTATTATGCATGTCACTATCAGCATTTTGGTCAAAACCATTTAACAAGTCACTAGGAAGTTTCAACCTTTCTCACATCTTCCTGTCTTCTTCTAAGCCCTCCAAAAACTCTTCCAATCTCTGCCCATTACCCAGTTCCAAAGTCAATTCCACATTTTCAAATTATCTTTATAGCAGTACCCTACTCTGCCAGTACCAATTTTCTGTATTAGTCTTTTCTCACACTGCTATAAAGAACTGACTGAGACTAGGTGATTAATAAAGAAAAGAGGTTTAATTGACTCACAGTTCTGCATGGTTGGGTGGCCTCAGGAAACTTACTATCATGGCAGAAGGTGAAAGGGAAGCAGGCACATCTTACGTGGTGGCAAGAGAGAGAAAGGGAAAGTGCCAGACACTTACCAAACTACCAGATCTCATGAGAAATCACTCACAGTCATGAGAACAGCAAGGGGAAAATCCATCCCCATGATCCAATCATTTCCCATGAGGTCTCTCTCCTAACATATGAGGATTACAATTTGAGATGAGATTTGGGTGGGGACACAGAGCCAAACCATATAAATATCTTCACAATATCTTCAGAAATTATCAATCCAAAACATAATAACTCTCCATTCTAAAAAAGAGGGAGAGAGAAAGAAAGAAAAAAAGACCCAACAGCGAAAAGCAAAACTTTGTGGATTGGGCTCAATAGTAGAGTGGAGCTGACAGAGGATAAGATCACTGAACTTGAGGGCAGATCAATCGACCAATCTTGTTTAACCCGTGGCCTGCAGGCTACATGTGGCCCAGGATGGCTTTGAATGTGTCCCAACACAAATTTGTAAACTTTCTTAAAACATTATGAGATATTCTTTGTTTTGTAATTTTTAAGAAGCTCATCAGCTATTGTTAGTGTTAGTGCATTTCATTTCTGGCCCAAGACAATTCTTTTTCCAGTATGGCCCAGGGAAGCCCAAACATCAGAAACTCCTGCAATAGGCCTTTCCCAATCTGAACAACATGGAGAAGATAGATTGATAAAAAACAAAACAAAACAATAAGCAAAGCCTCACGGTTCTGCGGGAAAATAACAAAAAAATCCAAGACCTCTAACACTGAATTTAAAGAAGGAGAGAGAAGAAAGACACTGAGGCTGAACAAGTATTCAGAGGAATCATGGCAGAAAACTTCAAATTTGGAAAATGAAAAAACCTAAAAATGCAAGAAATTGAAATAACTGCAAATAGAATAAACCCAAGAAATCTAGGCCAAGACACATCATAATTAACTTCTGCATTCTAAAGTCAAAGAAAAAAATCTTCAAAACACCAAGAGAAAAAAGATGCATTATTTATAGACAAATGCCAATTTGAATAGCAGTGGATTTCACATCTGAAACAATGGAAGCCAGTAGGAAATGGAAGATTTTTTTCAGCACTGAAGTAAAGAACTCTCACCCAAGAATTATCTATCCAGCAAAAACAACATGCAGAAATGAAGGGGAAATACATTTATTCTCAGACAAAGAAAAACAAAGATAATACTCTGCTAGCAAATCTACCTGTAAAGAATTCCTAAAGGAAGTTCTCTAAACAAAGAGAAGACACTAACATAAGAAGACTCATCACTTCAGAAAGGAAAGAAGAACTTTGAATTGGATGAAAATAGGGGTAAATTTAGTAGACCCATCCCTATTATGTTTATTAAATCATATTTGATGGTTGAAGCAAAAATTATGAAACCATCATATGAGGTGCTCAATATTTAAAAAGGAAATACTTAAGACAAATATATTTTTGAAATGAAGAGGAAAAAAATTTAAAAGGAAGTCTTCTGTACTTTGCAAGAAGTAGTAAAACATCAATGCCAGTAGACAGTGATGTTATGTGAGTATATTGTAATACCTCGAGCAACCACTAAGAAAATGATACAAAGTGATATATTAAAAACACCATAAATAAATCAAGTTACTTCTTTAAAAAACCAATAAAATTGATAAAACTCTAACAAGACTGACAAAAGAAAAGATACAATTCACCAATATCAGGAATGAAATAGAAAATATAGAAGCTATTACTATAAACCCTGCAGCCAGGAAGGAGATAATCAGAATACTGTGAATGTTACACTCATAAATCTGACAACTTAGGAGAAACTACCAAACTACCAAAAAATCAAATGAGAAGAAATTGAAAACCTGGATAGTATTTTTATCATTAGGGAAATTACATTTTTAATTTAAAGACTCTCAAAAAAATTTCCAAGTCCAGGTGGTTTCATTGCAGAATTACACAATTTTCCCAAAGATTTAAAGAATTAATGCCAATTTTATACTATCTCTTCCTGAAAACAAAAGAGAAGGGAAAACATCTTAGTTTATTTTATGAAGCTGGGATTAACTTGATAACTTGACCAGCCATAGATAGCACAAAAATGAAAACTATAAACCAATATCTTTCGTGAAGTTCGATATAAAATTTATCCACAAATAGTTAACAAATATCGCTTTCTATTAAAATTAACTCAAATTGGATCACAAACAAATGTAAAACGTAAAACTCTAAGCCTCCTTCAGGAGAAAAATAGGAGGACATTTTCAGGATCCATAGTTAGACAAAGTTTTTAGGATACACCAAAATTAAGAAAAACAAATACAATCTGATAAATTAATCTTATCAGAATGAAAAACTTTCATCCTGAGAAAAACTCTGTGAAGAGACTGAAAAGATAGGTTACAGACTGTCAGAAAATATTTGCAACCATATATTTGACAAAAGACTGATATCTTGAATATATAAAAACTCTCAAATCTCATCAGTAAAAGAAAAACAAAACAAGCAACAAAAATAAACCATTTCATTTAGAATAAGGACAAATGAAATGAAGAAAGATTTTACTAAAGAAGAAAAATAGATGTTGAATAAGCATGAGATGTTAAATGTCATAAGTCAATAAAAAAATGCATATTAGAGCCATAATGTGATATCATTATACACTTATCAGAATGGCTAAAATTTTAAAAATAGTAATGACCACACCAAATGCTGGCAAGGATCCTGAGAGCACTCATACATTCCTAGTAGAATGTAAAATGGTACAACCCACCCCTTTGGAAAACAGTTTGGAGGTTTCTTATGAAATGACCCAGCAATTGCATTTTTGTTTGTCCAACCTAGAGAAAGAAAATTTATACTCACATAAAAACATATACATGATTGTTCATAGCTATTTCATTCTTATTAGCTAAAACAAAACAAAACACGAATCAGATGTCCTTTAATGAGTAGATAGTTAAAAAAAAAAAAAAAAAAAAAAAAAAAAAACCATGGGATGATATACAGCAATGCAAAGAACAAACTATTGATACATGCAACAACCTTGATGAATCTCCAGATAATTTTACTCTCAGCAATAAATCATAATTGAGAGAGTGCCTGCAAGGCCAGATCCTTTAGTGATTTCATTTTACAGAGTAGAGGGTATCTCAGACACTGCAAGTATCAAAATTAGAACCCGACGACTCTCATACTGAGATCAGTACTTTTTCTAACATGTGAGAACTTTTTATAAAATTTAACCCTTTTCTCCTCTAGCAATTCTGATTTTAAAATTGCTAGTTATTATTACCTCCTTCCTGCTTTTGTGTAGGACTTTCATCCTCCATTAACAACCCAAATGGTACTACAGTTTCTTTGTATAGTAGCTTTACCAGGCTCCATTAAGTAGCTGGATGGCCTGTTGGTAAATGTTTAAACACTGGTTCTCTGAGCCAAAAATAACATATATATACTCATGTATACCCATATGTACATTTAGGTACATTCATTTACTGATATAAAGAATGTATATGGCACATAATTTACAAATAACAAAATATACAATATGCTGTATTGTAAATTCCATATAGGAAATCAATTCTTGCAGAGTGCTTTGCTGATTTTTATGGAACTCACATCCATGGCTAACCTATGGTTACAATGGACAGACAACTGTAGTTCCCAAATGGTGTTGGCTGACATTTTTGTTTACATTAACAAGTAAGAAAACAGTGGAAAAAAAAGATATATCAGAACTTCACTCATTCACCAATGACCTGAGTATGTTCTTTGTGCATTCAAATAATGGTTGTTAAATATTGGAATGTTTTCTAAATTTGTGTGCTATTTGCCATGTGACAGCTACAGATATAACATATTTTGAAGTTTAATCTGCATTATTAAGTTTTCTTCATTACATCGTTTAGTCTAGACAGGGCTCAGTAAACTTTGTGAAGTGTCACATGGTAAATATTTCAGGCTTTGCAGGCCAGACCTTCTCTGCGGTAACTGCCCAGGTCTGCCACTGTGACATGGAAACAGCCATGGACAGTAAGTAAATGAACGAGCCTGACTGTGTTCCAGTTAAACTTCATTTACAAAACAAGTGACAAGTTGGATTATTTGGCCAACGGGCCATAGTGTGTCAAGCCTTTTGCTAGACCAGGAGTGAGAAAATTTTTCTGTAAAGTGACAGATAGTAAACGTTTTAAGCTTTGCAGCTACATCAGTTCTGTGTAGCATATTCTTTGTTTTTTGTCTATAACCCTTTGAAGATGTGAAACTCATTCTTAGCTTTAGGCCAGATTTGACCCACTTGCCTTAGTTTGGTGATTCCTGGTCTATACAACTAGCAAAATGATACACTAAGCCTTGATTTGTAGGACTTCCCTTCTTCTCTGGTATAACTATTCCCATGGCTGATTTTAAGCAGCTATTAATGTGATGTCACTGAACACAGAAGTGGGAAGGGAGGAATAGTAGAACACAAGGATAGATATTTCTACCACAGACTTACAATACATGGAAATAATCTGAAGAGCATAGAAAATGGTCAGATCATTAGGAAGGAATACATTTTGAATATTTGTTACCTTTGTTTAAAACATTAAATAATTATTGTCAGGCCTCTGAGCCCAAGCTAAGCCGTCATATCCCTGGTGACCTGCACGTACACATCCAGATGGCTGGTTCCTGCCTTAACTGATGACACTCCACCACAAAAGAAGTGAAAATGGCCTGTTCCTGCCTTAACTGATGACATTACCTTGTGAAATTCCTTCTCCTGGCTCATTCTGGTCTCAAAAGCTCCCCCGCTGAGCACCTTGTGACCCCCACCCCTGCCCACCAGAGAACAACCTCCCTTTGTCCTTTACCTACTCAAATCTTATAAAACAGCCCCACCCCTATCCCCCTTCACTGACTCTCTTTTCAGGCTCAGCCCACCTGCATCCAGGTGAAATAAACAGCCTTGTTGCTCACACAAAGCCTGTTTGGTGGTCTCTTCACATGGACGTGAGTGAAAATTATAATTACATTTAAGATATTAAAAATCATATTTCTATTTTATACTACATTAATTATAATTAAACTTAATTCAATTTAATTTGTTCACAATCCAAATAATATAAGTTGAATTAAATTTATATTTTAAAACTACTTTATTAAGGTACGGTTGGCATACAGTAGGCTTTATATATTTAATGTATGTAAGGATGAGTTTGGAGGTAAGTATAAAATTACATTTAAATTTTATTATTATTGTAAGCTAGAGGTGACCTGGTTGGTGGATAAATTCTTGCCACCATTATGTCAATGGTCATGGACCATGGAACTACAGACCATGGAATGATATTAGGTAGAGTGTGCTGGGACGGAGCTAAAGAAGAAAGCATTAGGACAGTGGTCCCTGAGGATGCGGGAACTGATGTATGGATCTAAAGATAGGGTTAGAGAGCAGGGAAATTAGAGCGGCAATTATTGTGTCCAGGAAGGAAGATGGCAACTGGTCTGGGGAAATTTTAGAAATGGGGAACACATCCACTGTTAGGCAATGACTCCCCAGCAGATGTTTGCAGGGACTGAGTGGGAGATTGTCTGTAAAGCTCTTTACATGGATCTGGTAGTAGTAGGGAAGGCTCAAATGTGCTAAATATTATTAGTAGTATTAAGTAGGGAGAGAATGAGAAGCTGGGATTGGAGCCCATGATACTTTTTCCATTGGGTCAGAGAGGGAACTGCCGTTCCTAATGAGAATCTCATCTGTGGAATGCCAGAGGGCCAAAGCTTTTTAGATTCATCTGTGTGCAGAACAAACCAGCCACCCAGGGTGTGAATGAGAGATTACTGTGTGTTCATGTACAAATTAACAGGCGGGTTCACTCCATTCCAGCTTCAAGCCGACAGTGCCAGCTGTGTGGCAGCCACATGCATTATAGCTCCAAGCTTTCCACCCACAACAATGCCTTGTCACAACAGCATCAAGAAACTTGGCCCAGTGAATAGGAGTGAATGCCAGACAAAGCCAAACGCAGCCTATCTCCTATTTCTTGATGTTCCTCTTTGTTCATTCGTGGTCTCTGACAAGGTGCAGCTGAAAAGAAAGAATTAATCCCTAGCAAATCCTATAAAACAACTGTATGGGAGGCGGACTCCTTTACTCAGCTGCAGGTAAGAATGTCACTTGGAGGTAGGAAGCTCCGTGCAAAGTGTCATGCAGCCCTGAAAAGAAAGAGATGCTCCATTGGAGCAGTGGTCTATTATTATTTCCAGTCTTGATTAGGGAGGCAGTTTGGCTGTATAGTTTTAGCAGCATCTTTGCCCAGGGAAAAGAGGTAAACTGAGAGAGAAAGTGTGGCATGAAAGAAAAAAGTGAAGACAGTAATAGTGACACTATGGAAAAGAGCAGAGATACTTGATTGAGGGACTTCATAGGTCAGTGTTCGGCTTAGAAGGAACACACAGCATTAGTAGTACATGTTCCCAAGGAGTGCCTTGTGGGTACTTGAAGTCTGAAAGCAGCTTTTCTTCAATTGTTGAGGACCTTAAGTAATACTAATGTGAAATTAGGAGACTGAAGTTATTCTAGAAAAAAAATCTAACCTGCACAAGGAATCAAATTAAATAGACACTTGAGTCCTTTTCTACAGCCTTATAATAGAAGAACTTATAAGGTGGATGGGCAGAGTGTCACTGCTTCACAGTAAAAGTTTTATCCAGGTGAACTCACTAGTATAAGCCAAGAGGTAGGGCATCTCTGCCCAAATGTCCTGGCTTGAACCCCTCTGCTGCCCTCCCTCCACAAAACCATTCCAACATTCCATCCTCTCTGACAAACATCCTTAATTCCCCACAGGTGGTTAGTTACCCATCAAGCCTCTTCTTTCATTCTATTCACACCTGTTGCCCTTCATTCAACCAGATGGCCACTCTCCTCTCAGATGATCACTATTTTCCTGCTAGATTGCCGCTGATCTCTTTTCCAAGTTGCACCTCTTCTTCATCCTGATACAGGAGATAGAAAGAAATTACTTAGGCAGACAGTGAGGGTAAAAGAGTCCTTGGCAAGGCTTCCCTTCTAACACAAAAGCAGCCAAAGAAATTTTCTTTTTTAACAAAGAGCACCCTGAAAAATCAGGCTGCAAACATAGATAAGCAAGCTGGAAGCTTGCATGGGGGAATGCTGGCGGCTGTGCCAATGGAAAAGGGCTACCTGGGGCCAGGCATGTTCAACATGGAGGTTCCATCTTCCCTTTCCTTTGTTACCATGTACAGTAAAGAAACAGGCAACATGGCACTGAGAGGTAGAGAACCCATCTATGTAATAAAATATTAGGGTGGTGGTGGCCAGCCTTTCATGCCCTAGGCAAATGTCACACCTAGTCCGAACCAGTTTTTCATGCCTTATGCAAATGGCACACCTGTTCTGACCAATCTTTCATGCCCTATGTGAATCAGACACTGCCTCCCAAAGTTCGTTTGTAAAACCTCCTGCATTTCATCATGGAAGCAGAAAACCCAGTTGGGACCCCTCCCTCTGCAGCAGAGGGAGCTTTTCTCTTTCTTTCACCTATTAAACTTCCACTCTGAACCTCAGTGTTTGTGTGTCCGCATCCTAGTTTTCCATGGCCATGAGACAACAAGTCTTGGGTATTTACCCTAGACAATGATGCTGCTTCGAATCCAGTCTCCCCAGGGTTGCCAGAGTGATCTTGTGAACATTCAGTCTCTTGCTTGTCATCTTCAAGTACATATAAACTTAAATTCCTTAGTACAGTTCATGAGGCTTTTTGTTATCTGGTTTCTGCCAAGACACATCCTGCGTTTCAGCCCCTCTCCTATTTTCTTCTTTCCACCCTGATCTCACACTTGTTTGCATTTCAAAAGTACTGAACTGTTTGCAAATTTCTGCACTTTTTCGTAAACTGTTCCCTTGCTTGGATTGTTCTTCCTTTGATTTTGTCTCTCATCTTGTATTAGATTTTTGGTCTTTAGAAATCAACACCAACAGCCTTTCACCACTCCATCCCACCTAATGTAGGCAGCTATTTTTACTACAGACCTCACCTCCTTTCTTAAAAATAAAAGGCGGGGAGTTGCTTCAATACTCATGAATCCTACTCTGGAAAAATATTTCCAGATAATGCTTCCCTAGGGGGAAATTAGAAGAAAAAGTGTTAAGAAAAAAAAAAAAAGGCCAGTTTCTTAAGGAGGGAATAATAAACAGGTTTGTTCATTTTAAAATATAAATGTAAAATTGAAGGTAAAAATTACACAAATATTTATTAACTGCCTGTTGATGGTTATTTCGCTGTGTTTCAAGAGTGTGAAGAACCCAAGCTTTAAAGAATTTATTCAAGTGCAGAGTTTAAGGGGAGACACTCAGAAAACAGACTACAAAGGGAAGGGGTCAGTGGAGGAGGATGAAGGAAGGTTGCCTTGAAGTTTAAATTCTACTCAATATAAAATGAGGAATTTAAAAAGATGCTTGAATAGTGGAGTATACTTTTTAAATCTTATTATTTTTAAAAATTTCAAACAGTAAAATTTAATTTTTAAAACTGGTTATTTTGTTGTTGTTGAATGATAGGAGTTCTTTATATTGTGAAAATAATTTAGATTAAAGCTGGTGGACTTTAAATTACTTTGAGACTTAAAGAAAATGTGATTGTGAGACCCAAGTCACACAGCACGCTGCTACAACCTTTGCTTATCTGATTATAGATTAACTCATTTCTTGTTTATTTTATTTATTTATTTATTTGCCCTGTAAAATGCTGTAAAAGACTAACTGGTTCCAGAGATAAGACCCCATCCCTCTTAATTATTGACCCTTTATTATAGATTAACTTCCTTCCTTTTTCTTGTACACTACCCAGACCAGGTGGCAGAAGACCTTTTGATAATCAAATTGCTCAAGATGAAATGTTAAATCTACCTTTCCTGAAAAAGGACAAACTGTAATCAATCAAATTGTTTTAACTTATAAACCAGCGCGGTATGGAAAATGTTGCAATCTCACAAAGCTTTCCTGCTTCTGTCCATAAGTGAAGCCTCAGCTTCTTCATTTCAGAGCACGACCCCTTCCATTTGTAGTCTTTTTTCTGAGTGGCTCCCCTTAAACTCTGCACTTGAATAAATTCTTTAAAACTTGGGTTCTTCACACTCTTGAAACACAGTGAACTAAAAATATAATTCAATATGAAGAAAATAGCTCAAACCATACGATTACATGGGAATTAAACAACCTGCTTCTGAATGATTTTTGGGTAAATAATGAAACTAAGGCAGAAATCAAGAAGTTCTTTGAAGCTAATGAGAACAACGATACAGCGTACCAGAATCTCTGAGACACAGCTAAGCCATGTTAAGAGGGAAATTTATAGTACTAAATTCTCACATCAAAAAGTCATAAAGATCTCAATTTAACCACCTAACATCACCACTAGAAGAATTAGAGAAAAAAGACCAAACTAACCCCAAAGCTAGCAGAAGACAAGAAATAACCAAAATCAGAGCTGAACTGAAGGAGATAGAAACATAAAAAACCATAGAAATAAAATAAATGAATCCCAGAGTTGGTTGTTTGGAAAAAATAGTAAGATAGACTGCTAGCCAGATTAATTAAAAAAAAAAGAGAGAAGATCCAAATAAACACAATTAGAAATGACAAAAGAGATGTTACCACTGACCCCACAGAAATACAGATAATCAGAGATTACTACAAACACTTCTGTGCAACAAACTAGAAAATCTAGATGAAATGGATAAATTCCTGGACACAAACATTCTGTCAAGGCTGAACCAGGAAGAAATGGGATCCCCAAAAAGAGCAATAATGAGCTCTGAAATTAAATCAGTAATAAATAGCCTATCAACCAAAAAAACTCCAGGACCAGAAAAATCCAGAGCCAAATTCTACTAGATATACACAGAAGAGCCGGTACCATTCATACTACAAGTATTCCACAAAATCGAGGAAGAGGGACTTCTCTCCAACTCATTCTATTAGGCCAGGATAATTCTGACATCAAAACCTGGCAAAGACACAATAAAAATAAAAGAAAACTTCAGGCCAATATCCTTGATGAACATAGATGCAAAAATCCTCAACAAAATACTGGCAAATTGAATCCAGCAGCACATCAAAAAGCTAATCTACGAGGATCAAGTAGGCATTATCCTTGGGGTGCAAGGTTGATTTAACATACATAAATCAATAAATGCAATCCTTCACATAAACAGAACCTAATACAAAAACCACATGGTTATCTCAAGAGACGCAGAAAAGCCTTTCCGTAAAATTCAACATCCCTTCATGTTAAAAACTCTCAATAAACTAGGCATTGAAGGCACACACTTCAAAATAGTAAGAGCCATCTATGGCAAACCCACAGCCAATATCATACTGAAAGGGCAAAAGCTGGAAGCATTCCCCTTGAAAACTGGCATAAGACAAATATGGCTTCTCTCATCACTTCTACTCAACATAGTATTGGAAGTCCTGGCCAGAGCCATCAGGCAACAGAAAAAAATAAAACACATTCAATTTAAAAAAGAGAAGTCAACCAATCCCTTTTTGCAAATGACATGATTCTATGTCTAGAAAACCCCACAGTCTCAGCCCAAAAGCTCCTTGAGCTGATAGTTTGGTGAAGTTTCAAGGATACAAAATCAACACACAGAAGTAACATTCCTATACACCACCAACAGCCAAGCCAAGAGCTAAATCACGAATGCAATCCCATTCACAATTGCAACAAAAAGAATAAAACCCCAAGGAATACAGCTAACCAGGGAGGTGAAAGATCTCTACAATGAGAATTACAAAACACTGCTCAAATAAATCAGAGATAACAGAAGCAAATGGAAAAAATATTCCACGCTCATGGATAGGAAGAATCAATATCATTAAAATGGCCGTATTGCCCACAGTAATTTACAGATTCAATGCTATTCTTATCAAACTACCAGTAACATTTTTAACAGAACTAGAAAACAATATTTTAAAATTTATATGGAACTAAAAAAGAGCCTGAATAGCCAAGGCAATCCTAAGCAAAAAGAACAAAGCTGGAGGGATCACGCTACCTGACTTCAAACTATACTACAGGGCTACAGTAACCAAACAAGCATGGTACTGGTACAAGAACAGACACAGAATCAAGAGACCAGTAGAACAGAATCAAGAGCCCAGAAATAACAATGCACACTTGAAATCATTTTATCTTTGACAAACCTGAAAAAAACAAGCATTTGGAAGGGACTTCCTAGTCAATAAATAGTTCTGGGATAACTAGCTAGCCACATGAAGAAGACTGAAGCTGGACCCTTTCCTTACACCACATACAAAAATCAACTCAAGATGGATTAACGACTTAAATGCAAAACCTAAAACTGTAAAAACTCTGGAAGATAACCTGGGAAATACCATTCTGAACATAGATACTGGCAAAGATTTCACGACATGCTGAAAGCAATCGCAACAAAAGCAAAGACTGACAAATGGGACCTAATTAGACTAAAGAGCTTCTGCACAGGAAAAGAAACTATCAACAGAGTAAACAGACAACCTACAGAATGGAAGAAAATATTTCCAAATTATGATCCTGAAAAAGGTCTAATACCCAAAAACTATAAGAAATGTAAATACATTTACCAGCAAAAAAAATCCTATTAAAAAGTGGGCAAAGAACATGAACAGATACTTTTCAGAAAAAGACATACACATGGCCAACAAGTGTATGAAAAGATGCTCAGCTTCCCTAACCACTAAGAAAATGCAAACCAAAACCACAAGGAGATACCATCTCACACCAGTAACAATCGCTATTAGGTAAAAAATGAAAAAAAAAAATGCTGTCAAAGTTGTGGAGAAGGGGTAATGCTTATACACTACTGGTGGGAGTGTAAATTAGCTCAACCATTGTGAAAAACAGTGTGGTGATTCCTCAAAGAATTAAAAACAGAATTACCATTTGACCCAGCAATCCTATTATTGGCTATATACCCACAGGAATACAAATCGTTTTACCAGAAAGACACACGTACATGTATGTTCATTGCAGTACTGTTCACAATAGCAAAGACATGGAATCAACCTAAATGTCCATCAATGGTAGACTGAATAAAGAAAATGGGGCTGGGCAAGGTGGCTCATGTCTGTAATCCCAGCACTTTGGGAGGCCGAGGCAGGATGATCACGATGTCAAGAGATCAAGATCATCCTGGCCAACATGGTGAAACCCCATTTCTACTAAAAACACAAAAACTAGCTGGGTGTGGTGGCGCATGCTTGTAGTCCCAGCTACTTGGGAGGCTGAGGCAGGAGCATTGCTTGAACCCGGGAGGCAGAAGTTACAGTGAGTCAAGATAGCACCACTGCACTCTAGCCTGGCGACAGAGCAAGGCTGTGTCTCAAAAAAAAAAAAAAAAAAAAAAGGAGATGGGTACATATACCATGGAATACTATGCAGCCATAAAAGAATGGTCATGTCCCTTGCAACAACAGAGATGAAGCTGGAGACCATTATTCTTAGCAAACTAATGCAGGAATAGAAAACCAAATACCACATCTTTTCCCTTACAAGTGGGAGCTAAATTATGAGAACACATGGACCCAAAGAGGGAAACAACAGACACTGGGGCCTACCTGAGGATCAGAAAGGGGGGATCAGAAAAAAATATCTGTTGTGTACTGTACTTATTACCTGGTGTCAGGGTTGCACCTATGCCAAATGTCATGTTGAGGTCCGAAGGGAGTGGGTGGATGAATAGAAAGAACACTCGGGGGGGCCGTAGGCAGGTGAAAGATGATTTTATTTAGCAGCTGCTTTCATTAATAGCTTTGGTACACTAGCTCTCTCCACTGTTCACCCTTATTTGGGCTGTCTGCTCTGGATCTGTGTCTCCTGCCACCCCCAGGCCTGCAGCTGCATGGCCGGCTCTCCCTTGGCTTCAGGGTCAGCAGCTTAACTTTCTCTCTCTGAGCATGAGAGAGCCCAGCCTGTGTCCCGGCTCCCCACTGTCCATCTGCAAAGATGGACAGCTCTGGCTTTCTCTCTCTTTCTCTGGGTGCCAGTACCTGCCCAATGTCAAGAGGGCAATTATATCTTTTACAGACAATAGTGGTATAGAGCGAAGTGATGGCCTTCCCTTGTTATGGCTACGTGGCTATGATAACGAGTGGCGTTATATGCCTACTCTCTGAACTCGCTGAGTCACGCAGGATATAGACATCTTACCTTGGCCTGTCCCTGACCAAAGCACAGCCATGTTCCTTACACTCCACCCCCTAGGCCGAGGGAGGAATAGGCCTTGGATACACAGGTTATACATATAAGCTTTGGGTACATAGGCTCGATATACACACACAGGCTTTCTACATAAGTTTTGGGCACATCAGTTTGATATACAGGCTTGGCACACAGGCCTTACATTCCACCCCCTAGGCCGAGGGAGTTTTCTAAGTGGGGATCAGTGCACATAAGGAAGCACACTGAACTCCTAGGTTACAGCAGCAATACAGAGAGCAACAACCTACCATTAATATTCCTGTTATGCTACCTATGATCATTAGACCCCAATTTAGGGTAGAGCAGAGAGACGCCCCACTATCTCTGTGGGGATTCATCAGTAAGGCACTCAATCGCCTTGATTTCCCATGACACCCCTTGTAAAGCTGTCATTATGTTCTGGTGGTTATCAGGGCTAAATGTACAACATTATGTCCCCACAAGGGCACGGTGACCACACATTAATGGAGTGGCTAATGGCAGCAGCCATACGGACTGTTTGGAATGATGCCAGAATGAGCCAGAATGATGCCAGAGAGACAGCAGAAACTGTAAGTAAATGGCAATCATATACCAATTTGGTGAAGGTACTCTGGGAGATGGGTATGTGGCAGGCTATGTTTGATCTGAATACCCAGGGGCCAGATGATGAATGTTTTACCTCCCACATGAGGGATCTTGTGCTTGGCTCAGCGTCCCCAGATGCTTTTGGCTCTCTAGCTGCTGTTCTCACCCTATATGTGGAGCACCACATACATGAAGTGACTACTGCTATGGCAGCCCTTGGGGAGGCAGAAGGCCATTGGTGGGACTGGGGAACCCATGCCATAAACAAGGGGAAGATACCCCCTCTGCAGGTTGGCATGCTCCAACAGCATCGTCAGCTGGCCCACACCTACGCTCAGGTGACCAATGTCTCCAACTGTTAGATCTGCACCGCCCTTCCAGCAGCGGTAGTGGACGGCTTGCCCTGGCACATACATCCAGCTTCAGTGCAGAACTGGATATGGCTAGACACTTGGAGTCTCAGGGACAACAGGTGGGATGCAACAGGGCAGGTTTTGGAGTCGGAGTGTCACAAAACCCATGGCAAGCCTGACCCCTGGCTGACTCATAGTGTCCATGATGGATGGGGCTGGCTAATGGGAGAACACGTGGTGCCAACATTGCAGGTACCATGATGCACAGAGCAGCACAAGTCACTGTGGGATGGTTGCCTGCTGAGGTTTGTGCAAACATAACACATGTCACCACACCAATGGTGTGGTGGAACAAGTGGCTTTACCAAGGCCAGGCCCCCATGGACTTTGTACCTCCTGGGAGTTTATGGGTTTTTGAGGACACAGGATGGCCCTATCTGCCAGCCAATTGGACTGGACATTGTACCTGGGGGTGGCCTTATGAGCCTGCCACTGTGGTTCCCACATTACCCAGTCGCCCACGTAACTGGGAGGCTCTGTGTTCCTGCTTTTTGCGAATGCGGTGGGCTCCCTGGTGGCTCTACCCCTTAGCAATAACTATGCCTGGAGCAGGTGTCATTTCTGTAGAAGCAAGTTACAGCCCTTGCAGAGCAGATAGTTCGGAACCTAAATTATACCCAAGTGACTCTCTGTTTGTTAACTGATGAGGCTAATCAGATCAGGAAGGTGGTGCTGCAAAACCCAATAGTCTTAGACATAGTCACAGCTGCCCAGGGTGGCACCTGTGCCCTTGTGGAGACACAATGTTGTACATTTATTCCTGACAACCACCAGAACACCTTTACAAGAAGTGTCACGGGAGATTAAGGCGATTGTATGCCTTACTGATGGCTCCCTGCAGAGATAGTGGGCATCTCTGGGCTCTACCCAATGTTGGGCTCTAATCATCATAGGTAGCATAACAGGAATATTAATGGTAGGTTGTTGCCTTCTGTATTGCTGCTGTAACCTATGAATTCAGAGCAGTGCCCTATGGGCATGGAGCCCCACTAAGAAAACTCCCTCAGCCTAGGGGGTGGAATGTAAGGCCTGTGTGCTAAGCCTGTACATCAAACTGATGTGCCCAAAACTTAGGTATAAAGCTTGTGTGTGTATATTGAGCCCATGTACCCAAAGCGTATGTGTATAACCTGTGTATCCAAGGCCTATGCCTCCCTCGGCCTAGGGGGTGGAGTGTAAGGAACATGGCTGTGCTTTGTTCAAGGACAGGCTGAGGTAGGATGTTTACATCCTGTGTGACTCAGCGAGTTCAGAGCACAGGCCTATAACTTCACTTGTTATCACAGCCGTGTAGCCATAACGTGAGAAGGCCATCGCTTGGCTCTACGCCACTATTGTTTATAAAAGGTATAATTGCCCTGCCAACATGGTATAGGCATGCTGGTGCCCAGAAAAAGAGAGAGAGCCAAAGCTGTCCATATTTACAGATGGACAGATGGGGGCCAGGACAAAGCTCGGCTTCCTCATGCCCAGAGAGAGAAAGAGGTAAACTGCTGACCTTGAAGGCAAGGGAGAGCTGGCTGCACAGCTGTGTGGGGGGGCCGCTGGACTAAGCAGCTGAGACAGGGCAAACAGTGTGGGAAAGCTGTTGATGAGAGCCACTGCTGAATGAAATCATCTTTCAGCTGCCTATGGCCCCCCGAGCGTTCTTGCTGCTCATCCACCCACTCCCTCCGGACCTCAGCATGGGGTGGAAACTAACCCCGAGCATAACAATTGGTGTAGTGGTGAACGTGACATCTGGGTCATGAAATAATCTGTACACCAAACCATGGTGACATGAGTTTACCTATATAACAAATCTGCCCATGTACCCCTGAACCTAAAATAAAAGTTAAAAGAAAAAAAATTAGGTTTTTATCTTTCCAATTATTTTGGATTGGCAATATAATCTGGCTATCGATTTCTTATAAGATACGTGATTCGCAAATATTTTCTCTCATTCGATGGGTTGTCATTTCACTCTGTTGATGGTGTCTTGGATACACAAAGTTTTTAATTTTCATGATTTCCAACTTATCTTTCCTTTCTTGCCTGTGCTTTTGGTGGGATATCCAAGAAACAACAGTTAAATCCAATGCCATAAAGCTCTCTCTTGTTTCCTTCTAAGAGTTTTATAGTTTTAGCTCTTGTAGTTAGCTCTTTGATCCATTTTTAGTTAATTTTTGTATGTGGTATGAAGTAAGAGTTCAGCTTCATTCTTTTTCATGTGAATATCTAGTTTTCCCAGCACTATTTATTGAAGACTGTCTCTTCCCCATTGAATGGTCTTGGCAACACTGATGAAAATCATTTTGCCATGTATGTGAAGGTTTATTTCTGAGCTCTCCATTCTTATTCTACCAGTCTATATGTCTGTCTTTATGCCAGTACCACACTGTTTTCATTACTGTAGGTTTGCACTAAGTGAAAATATTTTCACTTCTTAAAGAAGGGATGTGAGTAATCTTGTCTTTGGGGATAAACTTGGAGGAAACATTCCTAGTCAGTTTCATGAATGCTGCTATTCTAAGCCCTGGGAATAAAGATCCAGATGGGAGAAATAGACAAGGTCACTAGAGGAGAGTGATCAAACTACAGAGGCATGTGATAAAAAGCTGGGCTTGACCAGTGAAAGCCATTCTTTGGCTCTGTTGCCATCAAATGAATGAGGCCTTTTGTTACTGGCCCTGGTTCTACCCAACAGTGGGGAGACCTATTTTTTCTGTGACAACACATGTGCTGATTTGTGTATTGTACATCATAACAAGACAGAGGCAGGTACATCAAAGGCAAAGTAGCAAACGAAAACTAAAGATTGTTAATGCTGACCCAGCCTCATCCTGACCAGGTGGGTGCCAATCACCCACAGTCACTAGAATGGTAGGATTTGCCTGCTAAGAAGGGCAGAGACAAAAACCAGCCTGCATCTCACAACCAAGCCGTGAGAAAACATCTCCAGGAAGCCAAGGGTGAAGGGATCCTTTGTATCATTTCCCTCAGGGCAAGATGTTCAGGTGAAATGTAGCTAGAAACCCTGCCTAGATCTGGAATCCTATCCCAAAAAAGGAGAAATCATAAACAAAAGGGAGCTTGTAATGGACTTTCATTTGCCATATGTGCTCGCTATATGTCTTTGTTATGGGAAGAAGATGAGTGTTTTTTGTTGAGTAACTTCCAGCCCAGAAACGGTTTATATCTGGAATTCCAGCCTGATCTCCAGGGGTGAGAGGTGGGGAATATAGCAGGACTGTTAGGGTTATCAGGAAAGTTTTTTGCTAGTTTTCCCTGAGAATCATCTAAACAATGCCAATGTTACTTTTTCATATTGTAAACTTTCTAAGTGTCTGAACACAGTGTCATAGAAACTAGAAATGTCAGTGCCAGGAGGGAATAACTAGTTTTACGTATATGGCAGTGAAATAGCAATACAATGAACATAAGTAACTCCAGTTTTGTTTAAGAGGCCTTTATGCATTCCTGCATGTAGGCTAATTTTAGAGCCCTGAGACAACGTACAAAAAAAGCAGTCATGTAGTTTTTAAAACTAACTCTGGGATTAAAGGAGAAGTGTATAAACAATTAATTATGTTTTGTAGATTTATGGGAGCATTGCGACCTGACCAAGGACAAAAAAAGTCCCAACCTTCTCAGACCCTCACAGGGTCCAGATATCTGCAGTTGTCAGTCACCTCTTGATCCCAACCGCCTCCTCTTCCCCATGCCCTTAATATAAAAGGGCCCTAAATTTGTACTAACTTAAGATGATACTTTAGGCCACTAGTCTGCCATCTTCTCAGTTTGCTGGCTCTCTAAATAAACCTGCTTTTCCTCTCACCAACTCTTCTCTCATGTTTGACTTTTGAGCTGAGAGCACCCGAACCTGGGTTTGGTTACAGCTACACGTTGCCTATACCACAAGACTGGGAATCAGAGAGAGAAGGCAGCTTCCTCTCAGTCACATGACCTGGGCATGCCTGAGCCAGGACTAGGGCAGGCTTCCTGATGCCCTGGATGTTTCTCCACCACCTCCAATGAGTTTTATTGAAGTCACTAGGAGGAAGTAGGAGCAGCAGCTGCTTCCTTCAGCTACAGATCCTGAAGCCTAGATGTATTCAGATGCCTCAGAGCCTCAGAGGGTGCCTTACATTTAATAAATGCTCAAAAACTGCCTGCAGATTGACTGAGTCACTAAACCACTGAATTAAATACTCTTAAGTGATTAGGTAACATAATTAATTGTGTTGGTGTTATTGAAATTCTGCCCCCCACCACCTAGAACTTTTATATCTCCTAATAATAGGAAGGATGCTGGCCTCTGGACTCTGGAAGGTAAAAACAAATATAGCTCCCGTAAGAGGCAGGTACATCAAAGGCAAAGTAGCAAACGAAAGCTAAAGACTGTTAATGCTGACCCAGCCTCGTCCTGACCGGGTGGGTGCCAATCACCCACAGTCACTAGAGGAGCAGGATTTGCCTGCATGCAGTACACAGGCATTGCTTACATAACACACTGGGATGCTGCTGTTTTGCCTTTGGATCCTGTACCCCTTCCATGTGGACCTTCCTTTTTCTCAACTTCCTCTTTCACATGCTTCCTTTCTTGTCCTTGCTCCCTTCTCTTCAAGGTTGGTGTCCCCAGGACAGCTCCTAGTTACACCAGCTTTCACAAAGGCACACTCAACACTACATTTACTCTTTGACCCCAAATTTCTGCCAGTAAGTCCCCTGCAACCCATACTGGTTCTATTAGCCTAGTCCCTGCTTTCCGGATCTCCCCTTTACTTGGCAAACTGTTTATCATGAGTATGTATGGAACGTGCCCTGGATGTGATGTGGGTAGTCCACCCCAACATAACACAACAAAGCCAACACACACCCTAACAGGATCTTTCAATGCCTTACAAACACAATTTACCAGTAGGGGTATTTTGGGTATCTGAGGATGCTCGTGGGTGGAGCTCCCAGGATTCCTCACTCTGGGTCCACCCTGCTCTGCCTGTGCATTAACCCCCTGGGGTGGGGCACGAGAGGAGGACCATTGTGAAGACTCAGGTGAGAGTGACTTAGAACATCTTACAGTGACTCTCTTCTTTAGCTGCACGTAAGAATCAGCTGGAAGAATTAAAAACTGCTGAAGCCCAGACCACAAAAGAAAAAACTGAATCCAAAAGCCATGGGACAATATCAAATAGTCTAGCATATATATCATTAAAATCCCAAAGGAAAAGAGGAAAGAACAGAGAAGAAGAAATATTTGAAGAGATAGTAGCAGGGAATTTTCCAAAAATAATAAATGCATACATGAAACCACCCACAAATCATAAAACTCGTAGAAATCCAAGTAGAATGCATATCTAAAAGAAAGACAAAGAAGTTTGGAAGGTTTCCTAGATACATCATGTTTAAACTGTTTAAAAATGATGAGAAAAATGTTAAGGCAGTGGAAATAGGAGATTCATTGCATACAGAAAAACAATTACAGACATCTTCTCATCGGAAACTACCTAGGCCAGGAGAATAGAAGACAACAAGGCCAAAAAAGTCATTTTTTTTTTTCCTGAGTATTTAGGTAAGATCAGCATTTTTAATGTTAGGAAAAGTAACAAATATCACCAAATCTGTAAGGTAAATTCACAGAACCAAAGGTTTGGCGGCAGAGGGATGAGATCAACTGAAAAAAAAAAATAAAAGTTGACTTTAGAAAAGAGAGGAGCAGAGTCTGTAAAATTTTTTCTTAGACTGGTTTGTCTTGAAACTCACCTTTGTATTTGTTATTTGTGAGTAAGACATTAGGCTTTATGTTCTCAAATACATTTTAAGCTGAGTAGCCCTTGCAAATCCATCTCACTTAGGCTAAGGTGGGGGCAGAAACAGCCCTTCTCCCTTTCAGCTTCCTCCCAAAAGGTTAGCCAAACTATTTCTAAAAACACATCTCATTCTCAACTTTTCAACTGAGCTATCTTATATACTTGAGTGGGGAAATGGGCTAATGATAGTCTATTTGATTATATAATTCCTTAGACTGTCTTGTATGTGTGGCCTATCATCTAGGTCACTTAGCCACTATTGAAGTTTTACGTATTGAAACACTGTTACTCAAGCATGCCTCCTATTCTCCGTGACCATGCTTCTCAAATGTTTGCTTGCATAGGAGTCATTCCTTGGCAGGCTGATCCATGCCCCAAAGATGTCCCTGTCCTGATCCCTGGAACTTGGAAATGTTACTTTATATGGTAAAAGGAACTTTGCAGATGTAATTAAATAAGAATCTTCAGATGGAGACATTTTTCTGAATTATCCAGGTGGGTTCTGTGAATCACAGGTGTCCTTCTAAGAGGGAGGCAAGAGACCAGAGCAGAAGTAGGAGTATTACAACAGAAGCAGGAGGCTGGTGTGATGCAAGGAAGGGGTTATGAGCCAAGGCCTGCAGGCAGCCTCCCAGAGCTAAAAAAATAAGGTACAGAAACAGGCTCTCCCTGCAGCTTCCAGAAAGCTCTGATACCTTGAGTTTAGCCCAGTGAAAATGATGTCTAGAAGAATAAGAGAATAAATTTGATTGTTTAGCCACCAAACTCACAGTAACTTATGGCAGCAGCGATAGGAAGCTAATACGCACCCAGAGCTTGGTAAAATATAAACTCCAAAACCGCACTTCCAGAGATCTGAATGAGTTGCTCAGGAATCTGAGTTTTCAATAAGCACTTTGATGATTGTGATGCAGCTGGTCCATAAAATACACTTAAGAAATACTTCAAAGTTCTATACAAATGTCAGATATTTTTATGATGAGCTTAGAGAATTCAGGCATTATTTTTCATTTGTAACATTAACATGACACCTATGATAAGGTGATATTTTATGTCTCCCTCCACAAAAGGCAATTAGGGAATTCACAATTAGGGAATTCATTTACAGATTTCACATGGAAAATAATTCCCCCATAAACATAATATAACAATATTCAGTGTTTTAAACAGCCTGATTCTGTTTAGACTCATTTGAGAACAGAGAAAGAGGGAAAATCCAGACATTTTTAGTATTGCCTAAAATTAATCCCACCCCAATATATGCCGCCAGGTGCGGTTACGCTCTTATTTCTTTTTTTTTCTTCATGAACTTTCCACGTGTTCCTCCAGATAATGTTGCCCTTTTTACTAGCCTTTTCACCAAATGTGGGTAAAATGTTAAGTTTTCACTCCAATAGAGGGGGCTTGTGGCAGCTGTCCCAGGATCTCCTAGGGCACCAATATGCTTCATGCTCAACAGTAAGGTTTTGTTAAAATGCTTCATGTTTGTGTATCAAAGACAAAATACAGAGGAACCAGGACAAAATGGTCAGTCAACTTGGGGGAAAAAGGTTTGTGCCTTTTTGAGACGAAATCTTTTAAAACTAGTTTTATTTCTTAGAGATTGAGATGGAGTGAGTCTCACAGAGGTGTTCAGTGGCCTGTCAGCTTGGAGGGTGCTCCCTTACATCCCTCATGCCCTCACCTTCCACCACACACACACCCCATCCCCTCACCTTCCCCCCGACTCACAGAGTTAACATCAACAGACAGACAGACCTTGAAAAGTGTCAGGGACTGACTTCCAGGACTTGGATCTTAGATAAGCCTCCCTTACCAGAACCCACATCTGTGTCTTCCTGGAACATAGTGTTGCTTTGGAATAATTTAGACTGGGAACTTATAGCTTGGCTTTACTCAGTCTTCTGTTTTTCATACTACATAGCAAAGTCTGGGTGGATGCCCAGTCACCACCATCAACCTGGGGTATGGAAACCTGATGGCTACTCTGAATTCTCAGACAGGATCTATTATTCATTAGCCTCTGCTCCACTTTGTTCAAATCTTGAATTCATACTGTATCACACTTATTTAACTGTGTGTGACTCTCCTTTAGACTATGATCTTGGAAAAACAATTACCATTCATTGCCAGCTTTGTGTCTTCGGTTCTTAGGCACAGAATTGTGATTAATTAATAATGCCCTTATTGATTTGGGGGTCATGAGGAGTGGTGTTTAACGGTGTCACAGAGGAGGTGTTATGACTACTCAAGTAGGGAACAGATTAATTAACTTCCTGCTCAGACGTCAACTGGAAGTCTTCTTTCCAAAATAGAGGAGTTCCTTATCATTCTCATCCCTACCTCACATGTCCTGCATTGCTGCAGAGACTCAACACAGAGATCACAGTCTTAGACTAGAGAGAATGAAAGAGCCAAGCAGGCAATCAGAAGACAGCCCCAGTGTCCTACAAAATGCAAGCAGCCAACAGTATTTAGAGTATGATGAGGGATGCAAGCCTCCATAGGAATGGATGGATAGAGACTGGAGTTGAAAATGAGCTTTGAGCATTTGCATCTGCAGATACCAGGTACTTTCTTCAAAGATCAGTGGAGGTTTCCATGGATGTCCTTTTCCCAGTGTAAATGAGGTGGGCAAAGCAGGAAGTTGTACAGAGGAGGGTCAGCAGAACTCACCAACACTCCTCACCAATCAATCCAGAAGATTGATTGGATTCCAGCCAAAAGCACTCTTCTGAGGGAGAAAGCTGCTCTTTTATTCTGCCAACCTCCCAGACTCTCTTGTCATCCCTTGGCCATCTCCCCTAAAGAAAGGCACAATTATTCTGATTGATTGGAACCCAGGCCATTCTCTGGATCTATCCCATTGAGGGGCACATCTGTTTCCCGTGCCTCATGTCAGAAATTAGGCTCTGTACTTCCTCTTTCACATCTAGTACTCAGGTATAAAGGGAGCTTTTGTGCTTTCTGTCATTTCTTGAAAAGCAGATCCGGGAAGGGTCTCACAAAACGGCGCTGTCTCCTACTATATCTCTGCTGTGCCTAGAATTGGTAGTAAACTGGTCTGCCAGGTCCCCTGTGAGCAGCAACTTGTTCATTTGATATTGTTCCAGTCTGCTTCTGGTGCTCACAGGCATTCTGGCCTCTGGATTTAGATGTGGGGAGGAAGTAAAAAACCCCACTTACACCTAAGACCTATAACATTTAATGCAGATGATTACACTCCTAAAAGCCATTTTCCTCCTACTTCTTACTGACTGAATCTTTTTCCTATTGTAGAAACTGATAATGCCATTTATTCTCTCAGCTTCTTTGCACTTAGGGGTTGCCATGGGATTCAGTTCTTGTCAATGAGTCATATTACAAAGCTTCTGGAAACTATATTCTTCCTAAATAAAAATAAACAGGTGTTTGAAGAAAGCCCCTTTTATATGTTCTTTTTAGGCTTTTTTTTTTTTTTAACACAATTGTGTTGGGATATGTGCTTGGAGGTAAGGCTGTCATCTTGTAACCATAAAGGGACACATCTCAATAAAAGACAGTATATTGAGGAGCATGGCAGAGGCAGGGAGGAAGGTATAAGAGTCCCTAAGGACAGTTTTGAGACTTTGCCTCTTTGCACCAAACCAAGTATAGCCTAGCTACCTCTGGATGACTCGTTACATAACACAGTTAACCTCTCACCATTTAGGGCAGTTCGAGTTACACATTCTGCAACTTGAAATGAGTGACATCCTAACTGGTGCAATCTGCTCTTGTGAAGGTTTTAAGGTCCTCCTCAAGATCATTAAAGTGGTACTTCATTCCTCCATTGGCTTCTGATCTTTGTATGTGTTTTTCATGTGATACAAAACTCCAGAACTCTAGAAGAGAAAAGCTGTGGAAGGGACCCTAAATGCCTAACACAATATTCCATTGTCCATACAGAGAATTCTCATCAGTTCCTACATTAAAAAGAATTAGAAATTTATACAGAATGTAAAGGAAAACATCTATGGTTTTTTTTTTTTGGCAGATGAATATGGATGAGTTAACTGCATCATACTATATAAAATTCTTTTTACATTTTATGTTTTAAAAAGCATCTGTAAATACATTTGCTGCCTATAAACATCCAAGTTAAAAACCCCTTGATCCAATATTAAACTTATACACATTCATGGATTAGAGAGGTAGCTGTAAAGTGGTGACTAAAAACAATTTATAGTACTGGCTGTACATCTTACTACTCACATAGTCATGAAGAAGTCACTTAACTCTAATTGTCTCAGTTTTCTCATCTTTAAATGAGGTGATGACATTAGTACCCATCACAGAGTTGTGGCAATATATATAATCTGCCTTAGGACAGACAATGCATGAAGCATAGCAAATGCTGAATGTTTTAGGGGATGTAATTATATCACCTATATTTTCACCTGCTGTATTTTACCTGTGTTTGCCCCACTCATCAAGCCAAAATAAGATACTGCAAAAAGTATTGGTAGAATACATATATTCTAGAATGTATAGTTTTCTTAGCTTAACCCCTTATATTTTGTTCATGATAACTTTATTTTTTTATCCCACATCTTATTTTGTTTAAGCAGGAGTATTGATATCTGACTTAGAAGTAGTGGAATAATTTGGGTAGATAATATTGTTCCTTATTGGTTTTATTTTATTGAAATGCCAAAATATTCTTTGCACTGAACTCCAGCTCAGGGAGAAATAAAAGATTAAAGACTTGATGAACTAGTGTGCCCACACTAGAACCAGGCCTCTGGGAATCACTGCTGCACATTTTCAGCAAGCTTCTTTGCAATAAAACCACCCTCTACACCATCTTACCTATTGTATCACCATGACTGTGTGGCCACTACTGTTATTAAGAACCTACTATACATCAAATACTATGCAACATGTTTGACCTGCGTTATCCAGTCCTACAAGAAGCTTATGTTCCCCTTAGGTTCAGGGGATCAGGCTAGTTATTCAAGGTCATAGTTAGGAAATGGGAGAGCCAGGATTAGAACAAGGGTCTGTTTTTTATCTCCAACCTTTTTGCCCTCCACAAAATCCTGCTCACTTCCATGGGATGCAATATTCCTAAAATAATGTTTCTGAAAAATTTTTAATTGAGATTAAGTGTGCAAAACGTAAAACTTACCATTAGCGACATTTAGTATATTCATGATGTTGTGTAACTATCACCTCTGTCTAGTTCCAGAATGTTTTCATAACCCCAAAAGGAGACTCTGTACCCATTAAATTGTCACTCGCTGTTCCTCCTCCCAGCCCCTGGCAACCTCTAATTTTCTTCCTGTTTTTATGAATTTGCTTATTTCAGACATTTCTGCATATTTCATAGAAATGGAATCAGACACTCACATGATGGCCTTTTTAATTAGGATTCTTCTGGAACGTAGGAAGTCTGTGAGACAAATTGATGGAAACTTTAACTTAATACGGGAAAATTTTCAGGTATCTTAATAAAATAGTTTCAGTGTTTGGACTTAAATTCACATCACACAAATGGCTGCCAAAAGGGAGTGGGATTTGGAGATAAGAGGTTTGGGTTTAGGATTTACCTCAGCTCAGTGTGTTGGCTTTGTAATGCTAAGGAAAAAATTCGAGATAATGCTCGGGGTCCACAGAAGGATCACTTTACACCACCTTGAGGTCCAGTCTTAGAATGTTCCTATCTGGTAGGTCATGGTTCAGGAACAAGTCTTAACTCAGGGAGCCTCAGCTGGGCAGTTCCATCCATGCAGTCCTAAGAGCCAGGAATGGTTTTATAAGTAATAATAATAGTAGTAATAACAATAATGATAATAAAAGGAGATAACTACTTACATAATATGATTTGAAGGTCATCATAAGACCCAGTGCCAACTGAAATTTATTCTGCTGTCACCTGCATCTAAAAATTTCACTATTAAACTTATCCTTTGCATAAAGACATTGCTTCCAGAATATCACTGCTGAACTACGTTCATCTTTCTTAGTGTCTAATATGGTCTTACACTTCTGTGTGCTGTGCAGTAAAGACTGATGTTTTCAGCTGAGAGCTTGTATCACAGCACCAGGTCCACATGAAGATTCTGCCATTACCAGTAGAAATCAGCATAATTCTCCTCTGACTGCTGAGCATCAAAGTCTGAATCTTCTGGGTGTCACCTGATGAAACAATTTTGCCATGCCCATGAAACCTGGTTAGCACTGTTACTTCTTGCAATAACCCCTCCTAAATCCAAGGTCCCAGCATCTCACAGCTCTGCTCTCAAGCCTTCTGGCTTTCTTTCCCTGCCTACCAGTGGCTCATGCTGCAGAAACAAAAACAGAGCCCTTTTAAGTGCCTAAGCTCTGGCATCTGCAGCCTTTTTGTAATTTCTGGCTCTCTACATATTAGGTTGGTGCAATTACTTTTGCACCAATCTAGTACAAGCTGGGTGACTGTGGAGAAAGAAGTTCCCTTACCTCACCCTTCTAAGCCTCCGTTTCCTCATTGGCATGCTGGAAAGAAAGGGAATTTTGCTGTCATGTGAATATGGAAAGATGTAATGCACTGCACAAAGTTGTGGATCAAATGATCGATTTAACAAGGGTTTTGGTGTTTAAACAGACATCCAGGCATGCTTCACTAGGCTGGGAAAGGGCTTTGTGCATTATAGCCTGCTAAGAGAGGGCTTGAAATATTTCATATAAAAATGAAAATGAAATGAATAGAATTCCATAATAGCTACCATTCACAGCAACATAAGAGATATGAGTTATCCACATTTAATGATGAGAACACTAAACCACCGAGAGGTTAATGGGTCCAAGGTCACACAGCTAGTCAACAACAGGGCTAGGATGTGAACCCAGACAGCTTAGCTCCAAAGCCTGTGCTATCAAACAGTTGGCTATATTTCCTGAAAAAATTATCTATAAAAGCATTTCAATAAGGTATATTATTGCTGATGGTAAAAATTGGTTCAATGGGAGTCAATAAGGAGGGCATTTCTGCCTGTTCTGGCAATGGTAAAAATTGGTTCAATGGGAGTCAATAAGGAGGGCATTTCTGCCTGTTCTGGCAATGAAACTGTGGTACCCCACGAGGAAATGCATTCTGTAGCAATAAATGTGTTCAAGCAGTGATTGGAAGATGCTACGTGTACACAGTAAAATAGATTTCCACACTGAAAATGGCAGGAGGGAATTGATGAGCCCAGGGTTTACTTCTAATATCCCATGAATACAGACCTCTGTATTCTGGACTAAAGCTGCCACTTTCTGCACGACTCCAGTGTGTCTAGCCCTCTGCTGGATCCTTCACGTATAGCAATTCTAATCTTAACAAAGTCCTGCAAATGGCTGCTGTTATTCCCATTTTGCAGATGGAGACATTAGTCTCAGATACAGACACGATTAGTAACAAATGAGAATCAATCATCTCAGGCTTTCAAATTTCAAAGCTCACGTTCTTTAAAAGCCACTTTTGTGGAATATTAAATTTCTCAACAACAGCAAGGAAATAAGGCAACTATGCAGGAGGAATTGCCTGATTCATTCCTTACTGTGCTTTTTTAAATTGTTATAATATTAATGCCAATGAGGGCGGTGATCGCATTTGTAATCATAATTTGAATACCATGCTAATTGGCTTTTATTGCTGCTTGGGAATGGGTCAGGGTTTTACATGGAATATTTAAGTTGAAATGTCGTTTCCAATACTTAATAGAATCCAATTAGGATTTTATTGATTAATTAATGTCTACATGAAGTATACTATTTTTCTAAAGGCCAGTAATGCACCTGACTGTTTCCTAAATGTTAACATATTCAGATAATTATAACTGCAACATATTTCTGTTTAGACTGAGTTATTTGCCATTACTGAGGTTTCAAATTCATGGAAAGTAACCTTTTAAAATAAAAATGATACTTAAATAATCTAAAATAATTGTTACAGATAATCTATCTTAAATACCCATTGATTTATGGCTAGCTGAACATGCTAGCACTTTCCTACAACAGAAGCTCATTTTTAAGTGTTTTCAGTGAAACAAAGACAGGATGAATACAAATCAGACCCTATGGCCAATGGGCACTGCAGTGTTTTAAGGTTAAATGCATTGTTTAAGGAATTTCAGATGATGGTATAGCAGCATGGATAAGAAATACAAGCTTAATATTCAGACCAATCATATTCAAGTAGTGTTTCATTAAATCCTGTCTCAAGTGTCAGTTGATATCTGTTTGCTATCACCACCTATTTCTCTAAAAAGAGCCAAGCTGAGACTGTAAGTTACTTACGCACTCAGTTCCAGACGTCAGGTAATAAACTCCAAGAAATTTGGAGCAGGCAAAAACATTCAGCAAGTCCTATTAGCTGCGCCAATGCATATGGGTCATTGGTACTGGGTCAGCTCTTCCATCATTAATACAAAGACAGAAAGTACATATTTATTGTTATGGGGCAGATTAAAAGAATGATGTATCAGAGACATATATAGCTTTCAAACTATATTCTGATGGGATGAAATGACTGATGATCTGGAAATATTTTCTAGTTTCTTTCAAAATAAATACTGAACAGCCTGGGCAACCATAGTGAGATCCTACCTGTACAAAAAAAAAGGAAAAAAAAGTCAGGCATAGTGGTACATGCCTGCAGTCCCAGATACTTGCGGGGCTAAGGTGGGAGGATCACTTGAGCCTGGGAAGTCCAGGCTGCAGTGAGTCATGATCATACAGAGAAAGACTCTGTATGGGCAACAGAGCAAGACCCTTTTTAAAAACAAACAAAAAAAGCAACATAAATATTGAGGATTTACTGTGGAAAAAGTGTTTTGCATACAAACTGGTGGCACACAAATGTGTGAAAATGAGTATTATCTCATATTATCTATGTGCCAGGTACTGTACCATGTATGATTCAAATTTCAGAAATAACTTCATAAGGGAGTATAGTTATTCTCATCTTAAATACCAAGGTGATAACTACCTTAGAAAAAGTTATGTAACTTGTCTGAGATCAGTTAGCTGTATCAAAACTCTAAAGCCTGGCCTTATTAGAACTGCCTGAGAAAATATTAAAAAGTCTGGGACCATACCTTCGCAGTTGAAACTGAATCTTAGAGATGTGATTAAAGCACCTGCAGTATATTAGTTAGGGTTTTCCAGGAGTTTTGGGGGTTGGGAGTATATTTATTATAAGAAATTGGCTAATGTGATTATGGAGAATAAAAAGTCCTGAGGTTTTTCGTTGTCAAGCTGGAGACCTAGTACGGCCAGTGGTTCCAGTCTGAAGGCCAGCAGGCTTGAGATCCAATAAGAATCAATAAGTTATTTCAGTTCAAGTCCAAAGGCAGAAAATGTCCCAGCTGAAGAAGGTCAGACAGGAGGAGTTCCTTCTTACTCTCATTGTGGAGTGGGCTGTCAGCCTTTTTGTTCTATTCATGCCTTCAAGGGATTGGGTGTGGCCACCCATACTGGAGAGGACAATCTGCTTTACCCAGTCTACTGGTTCACATGTTCATCTCATTTAGAAACACCCTCACAGACCCACCCAGAATAATGTTTGACCAAATATCTGGTCATCTCTTAGTCCAGTCAAGATGATACACAAAATTAATCATCACAAGGAGTTTTGAAGCTCTTGCTGGGTAATTAAGCTGTCAAAAGCCCTGGACCACCTCCTATCACTTTACTTAGTGGTTTTTAAATTTGGTTGCACATTGAAAGCACCCAAGGAGTTCTAAAAATTGCTAATACCGAGTCCCACTCATAGGGATTCTGATTCAATTTGTCTGAGTCTTATGTGCAGTCAGAGCTAACAATCACAGCTAGAACCCTTGTTCTGAAATGTGACTGGTGACCCTTTGCTCCCAGCCATCAGGCATCGTCATTTTGCCTTTCTCAGGTGGCATGCCATTTTTCACCCCAGACTGTTGGCCAGGGACCAAAGTGCACCCAGAACCTTTAGACCTATGCAAAAACAGCCCTGTTATATTCTGTAGCTATCCCCACTCCATTACTGGGGCAAAAGTTTCTCCCAAGGAGACACAGGCCTGTTTCACTTTTGTGGAGATAGCTGGAAAGTTTTCGTATTTGACCTTCTGGCCAACCCCTAATGACTCACCTCAGTCACACCGACACATTTGCAAATTGCTGCAACAAAAAAGTCCAGAAGTGGCCATTGGTGATATAATACTGTATTTTACAGACTTTCCACATCTGCACCCTTGCTGCATAGAGAATTTCCACACCATGGCTGCTGCTTGTGTGAAAGTTGCAGCAGCTATGCTGAAATAGAATGTGTGTGGATACAGGGAGGGAGACTGGGTCAAGAGAGTCTGGATTCCAAATGTCTTCAAGCCCCTTCAGCAAGAAAAAAAATCAGTGTTTTGTGCAGGATGCACTCAACAATTATCATTAATGAAACCAACTTCTGCTTTTTAGCATCTGCTATGTGGTAACCATGGTTCAATGCTGCTAGCAGGCGCTGAGTCTGAGATGTGTCTCTGTTCTCATAGGAGCTTACAACATCAATGCAGCACAGACAACCTCACATGGAGCAAGTAGGGAAAGGACATGGTAACACAGGAGAGCCACAGGGATGCAGAAGAGAGAGATATGAATCAAAGGTGTTTAGTGGAACCTGGACTGGGTCTTTTTCAAAAGAAGGTATCTAGATATGGTAGGGAGGGATGGAGGAAGAACTTTCCAGATAGGGAACACAAGTGGAGTAAAATTCTGAGATTGGGGAATGAGAACAAGAGGTGAACAATGAAGAAAGCTGCCACTGGTGGAGATGTCTGGTGGAGTTGACCACCATGTCTTTATATATATACAGACTTTTCCCCAAAAGAAATGGCAAAAACCCATGTTACTCTATACCTATCTCTTTTATTGCTCAATTAGCCATCTTTATATTTGTTTACTTATTGACTTTTCTCTCCAACTAGCATGTCAATTTATTTTTAGAAAGAACAGTTTCTTATGAATTTTTTTTTTCTGGCTTCTAGCTAAGTGTCCAGCATGGAGCAGATGCTCGTAAACAAATGCTTAGGGAATGAATGAATGAACAAATTAGTGAACAGCCTATTGAGTAGGTAGAGGTTGTAAGCAATATACTTTTCCACTTCATATGCGTCGTGAGTGAAAAGTATAGCTTAGAGAAAAAAATGTCAACTTTTATAACAGTACCCAATTTTGCTACTTGAATGTGCCAGTTATTAATGCTAATAGATACAGTATATTCATATATTTGACATTTATACAGCTTTTCTTCTAATTTAAAATAACTTCAAAAATTGATGACACCATATTTTGGGTTCAGTTACAGACATTTGTTAGGCTTGCAGAAGTTCGTGTCCTAAGAGCAGTGAGGATTCGCAAGAAAAAGATGTAGTACAACATTTAATTTATGTTGTCTATCTGAATTACAGTTTCACTGTTTTGTTCTCTTCTACCTTCTTACTTCTTCATTACAGACATTCATTCATTTTTACATTCAAGCACTGAGTAAACAAAGATGAGTAAGACTCTCTGTGCCTGGCACCCTGTGGCTGAATATATCAGTCAGGGTCAATAAAATAGAAAACAAATACACAAAAATATTTAAACACATTTTATAAATGCAAATGATGAAATACATAGGTGAAATGAGTTATAAGTATATAATTCAGCAAGCTTTGGTAATGTATACCCTATGTAACTAACACCACAGTCAAGGCATAGAGTATTTCCATCAAACAAAAACGTTCCCGATACCTCATTCCTGTAAATTCTCACATCTTACAGGAAACAATGTCCCAATACGTAATAACCAAAGGTAAGTTTGCTCTTGGAATTTTTAGAAATAGAATTATATAGTATGTGGTTTGTGCCTGGTTTCTTTCACCCAACATATTGTTTTTGAGATTTATTTATATACTTGAGACTTCTCTCTTGGAGAACTCAACTATATAACTAAATATATGTAAATAGATGAGCAGTATTCCATTATATAAAAATAGGATAGTTTTTGACTCATTCTTCTGTGGATGTACACTTGGATTGTTTCCAGATTTTGGCTACTGTAAATGAAGCTGCCATAAAATAAACATTCTTAGGTAATTTATTTGTGAACATTTATTTTTATTTCTCTTGTGTAAATACCTAAAAGTAGAAATGTTGGGCCGTAGAATAGGATTTCTGTAATGGCTGACATTGCCTCAAACTGCCAACATTTTTTCCAAAGTGGTTGTAGCATTGCATACTACCACCAGCAATTTATGATAGTTCTAATTATCCCATGTACTTGTCCATGTTAGGTTTTAGCAGGCTTTTTAATTTTAGTTATTTTGTAGTGACTTTTCACTGTAGTGCTAATTTGCATTTCCCTGGTGGCTAACAATGTTCAGCTTCTTTTTCACATACTTTGAAGGCCATTCCTATGTATTCCTTTGTAAAGTGTTCACATCTCTTGCTCATATTGAAATTAGATTGGTTGTCTTTTTACTATTGATTTTTATACATTATTTCTCTATTTCAAACATACGTCTTTTTTTCAGATATATATCATGAATATATTTTCTAAGTCTCTGGCTTGCTTTTCCACTTGCAGAACCATGTATTTAATAAGCAGAAGTTTTTAATTTTGTTGAATTCCAATTTATTCGTTATTTTTTATTTACAGTTAATACACTTTGAGTCATTTTAGGCAATCTTTATTTACATCAAGGTCATGAAGATATTATTCTGCTTTCTTAAATGAGCTTTATACTTTTAATTCTACTTTAGTATATGATCCATTTTGAATTAATTTTTATGTATGGTGTGATGCAAGAATAAAGGTTCTTGTTTTTACATGTTTATCTAGTTGTTCTAGCATCATTTTTTAAAAAGAGATTATCTCATTACCATTGAATTACTTTGCCATTGTAAGAGCAAAGAAATAAATAATTTCAATTGATATTTTAGCACTTAAAAAAAAAAAAAACACCTAAAACACGTGTATTCAGAAATAGACTGTTCTATTCCACGGCCCATTTCTTTGTCTTTATGCAGTACATTGTCTTCACTACTATAACTTTTCAATAAGTTTTTTTTGAGATGGAGTCTCACTCTGTCACCCAGGCTGGAAGGCAGTGGCACGATCTTGGCTCACTGCAACCTCCGCCTCCGGGTTCAAGCAATTCTCTGCCTCTGCCTCCCGAGTAGCTGGGATTACAGGTGTGTGCCACCATGCCCAGCTAAGTTTTTGTGTTTTTAGTAGAGACGGGGTTTCACCATGTTGGCCAGGCTGGTCTCAAACTCCTGACCTTGTGATTCGCCCCCCGCCTCGGTCTCTCAAAGTGCTGGGATTACAGGTGTGAGCCACCGCACCTGGCCTTCAGTAAGTTTGGAAAGACAGTATTGAGGCCTTTGAACTTCTTTTTAAAAATTGTTTTGGGCATTCTGGGGCTTTTCTGTTTCCAAATATTTTTTAGAATCTACTCAATTTCTACAAAAAAAGTTTTCTTGTAAATTATAGACTACTAATTTATATTGACGAGCGTGCTTAGAGTTTCAGACTCTAAGTACAGAAAAGGATTGACAAATTTTTTTTCTGAAGAGAACATGGTAGTAAATATTTTAAGTTTTTTGGGTCATATACAGTTTCTATTAGTTTTTTTAATCTTTCAACCATTTAAAAATGTAAAAAAAATTAGCTTCTAGGTTATATAATAACAGGAAGCAGACTAGATTTGATCTGTGAGCCATAGTTTGCCAATCCCTAGCATAGATTAACTTAAAAAAATGAATATTTAAAAAAATTGACTTTTCTAGTCCATGATTGTGGGATGTCTCTTATTTGAATCTATTCTATCTCAAGTGGTATTTTGTAGTTACTATTATTAAGCTTTTACATATCTTTTGTTAAATTTATTAAGTATATTAGGTATATTTTATTATTATTTTAGTTGTGATAAAATAAAAATAACAAGTTATCATTTTAAGCATTTTTTATCTTTATAAATTTAAGAGGTACAAGTGCAGTTTGTTACATGAATATATTGTGTAATGGCAAAGTCTGGGCTTTTAGTGTAACCATCACCCAAACAATGTACAAGGTACTCATTATGTACTTCCTCATCCCTCACCTCCCTCTCACCGTCCTGCCCTTTAGAGTCTCCAGTGTCTGTTATTCCACTCTCTGTGTCCATGTATACACATTATTTAGCTCCCATTTGTAAGTGAGGATGTGTGGTATTCGACTCTCTGTGTTATTTCACTTAGAATAATGGCCTCCATTTCCATCCATATTGCTGCAAAAGACACAATTTCACTCTCTTTTATAGCTGAATAGTATTCCATTGTGTGTATATATGTGTGTAATATATACATATACACACACACATATAACACTTTAAAAACCCAGTCATCTGTTATGAACACTTATGTTGATTCCATATTTTTGCTTTTGTAAATAAAGCTGTAATAAACACATGAGTGCACGTATCTTTTTGTTACATTGATTTCGGTTCCTTTGGGTAGAGACCCAGTAGTGGAATTGCTGGATAGACTAGTAATCCTATATTTAGTTCTTTGAGAAATCTTTTTACTATTTCCCATAGAAGTTGTATTACTTTACATTCCCAAGAACAGTGTATAAGCGTTCTCTTTTCTCTGCATTTGTTTGCTGATGATAGGATCTTATATCTAGATTACCCTAGAATCCTCAAAAAAACTATAGAATTTAATAAATGAATTCAATAAAGTTTCAGGATATAAAATAAGTGTACAAAAATCAGTAACATTTCTATATACCAATAATGATAAAGCTGAAAATCAAATCAAGAAGGCAATTTCATCTACAATAGCTACAAGAAAAAATACCTTGGAATATACTTAACCAAGGAGATAAAAGATCTCTACAAGGAAAATTACAAAACACTGATGAAAGAAATTTTAGATGACACAAACAAATGAAAAAACATACTATACTCATAGAGCAGAAGAAATAATATTATTAAAATGACCATATTAGCCAAAGTAACCTACAGATTCAATGCAATCCTTATCAAAATACCAATGTCATTTTTCATGGAATTAGAAAAATAATTCTAAAATTTAGATGGAACCAGAAAAGAGCTCAAATAGCCAAAGCAATCAAAAACAAAAAGAACAAAGCTAGAGGTGTCACATTACCTGACTTCAAACTATACTACAAAGCTATATATAGTAACCAAAATAGCAAGGTACTGGTATAAAAATTTTATACGTTTTTAAATGTGCAGTTCAATGTCTTTAAGTATTTTCACACTATTATACAACCATCATCACCATCCATCTTCAGAACTCTTTTCATCTTGCAAAACTGAAAGTCTGTACTCATTAAAAAATAATTAAAAAAATAACTCCCCATTTTCCCTTTCCCCCATCCTCTGGCAACCATCATTTTCTTTCTGTCTTTATGAATTTGAGTACTCTAGGAAGCTCATGTAAGAGGAATCATACAGTATTTGTTCTTTTTCGACTGGCTTATTTTACTTAACATAATGTCCCATGGTTTATCTATGTTGCTGCAGGTGTCAGAATTACCTTTTTTTAAGACTAAACAATAGTCCATTTTATGTGTATAGCACATTTTGTTTATCTGTTTGTTGATAGACATTTGGATTGTTTCAATCCCTTGACTATTGAGAATAATGCTGCTATGAACATGAGTATATAAATATCTATTTGAGCCATTGCTTTCAATTCCTGTGGTTATATATCCAGAAGTGGAATTGGGGGATGATATGGTAATCCTATATTCAATTTTTTGAGGAACTGCCATACTGATCCCCAGTAGCTCCACCATTTTACACTTCTATCAATGGTGCATAAGGGTTTCAATTTTTCCACATTCTCACTAACAAACCTTATTCTTCTTTTTAATTTTAGACACTCCAATAGGTGTGAAATAGGTGTAAGTTTCTTTTGATGCTATTTTAAATGGAATAATTTTCTACTGAAATTTCCATTTTTCTTGCTAATAAATAGAAATATTGTATTTTCCATGCTTAATAAATGTACCTATTAGTTTTAGAAGTTTGTTTCATTTTGGTTTTAGATTCCATATAGGTTTCTACATACACAATAGTGCCATCTGTAAATAATAGCAGCTTTACTTCTTCATTTTCACTAGTTATTCCTTTTACATCTTTTTGTCTTATTGAACTTGTCAGGAGGTGCATTACAATGTTGATTCAAAGTATGAAAGAAGATATTGTGACCTTATTTTTGATCTTTTGGAAAATTTCTAAAAACTTTATCATTAAATGTAATAGTAGTTGTAGGGTTTTTGTGGATTTCCTTTTCCATATTGAAAAAGTTCCCTTTTATTGTGAGTTTTCTGTTTTTATCATGAATGGATTTTGACTTTTATCAAATACTTTTTCTATTTTATTGTGATAACACTTAGCATGAGATTTACCTTCTTAGCCAATGTTTTAAGTATATGATACAATACTGTTTTCTCCAAACACAATGTTGTACAGCAGAGCTCTAGAATTTACTCATTTTGCTTAACTGAAACTTTATGCCAGTTGATTTATGATTTCCCATTTTTCTCTGTTTCCAGCCCTGAACAACCATCATTCCACTCCTTGATTCAATAAATTTGACTATTTTAGACACCTCATATTAAGTGGAATTATGCAGTACTTATTTTTCTATGACTGGCTTATCTCACTTAGCATAATGTTCTCAAGATTCATCCATGCATATTTCAATGTCCTTCTTGTTTAAGGCTGAACAGTATTCTACTGTATGTTAATGCCCCATTTTGTTTATTTGTCTGTCAATGGACATTCAGGCTGTTTTTACATCTCAGCTATTATGAATAATGGTGCAATAAGCAGGGGAGTGTAGATATCTCTTCCAGATTCTGATTTCAATTCTTTTCAATAAACACCCAGAAGTGGATTGCTAAATTTTATGTTAGCTTTATATTCTACATCTATTGAGACAATTTTTTCTTCTTCTTTAAATGTGACAAATAACATTGATTTTTAAAAAATGTTGAATCAATCTGGACTACCTGAGATAAGCCTTACATGGTTATATATTTTATATTTTTTATGTACCGATGTTCCTTGACTTACAATGGAGTTTCAT
Organism: Pongo abelii; assembly: GCF_028885655.2. Lineage (NCBI taxonomy): Eukaryota > Metazoa > Chordata > Mammalia > Primates > Hominidae > Pongo > Pongo abelii. The sequence goes on from NC_071996.2 coordinate 21,564,562, forward strand.
CCAGAGAGACCCATAAGCCACAAATTTATTTGATAATAAAAAAATTGTTAATTCTAGCCATCATAAATCAGGAACTATCTGTATTGCTAAATTTGTTTACTGATATTTAGTAAAGAACTTGGTAAAGAGAGGTATTAGTCCATATTTTTTTTTCTGATAATACTTTTTTAGGTTTTGGTATCAGGATTATGCTGCTTCAAAATTTTTTTCAGAAAGAAAAGATGTGTAGAGTTTGTTTAGGATTGGTATTATTTCACTCTTAAAACTTTAGTAGCATTAGCCAGGATAATTATTTTGTATTTTATTTGTGAAAAGCTGGTTTTAAATTTTCAGTTTACTTTCTTTACTAAATATAAGACTGTTTGAGTTTTCTATTTCTCTTTGAGTCAGTTTTATTACCTGTGTTTCTAATACTCCCATCATCTGAGTTGTCAAATTACAAAACGTTGTTCAGAATCATTACTTATTATCATTTTAATGTCTGTAGGATAAGTAGAGATATTGTCTACTTTATTTCTGATAGTTTTTTTTTTTTTTTTACTCTTTTTTATAACAACTTTGCTGTTGCTTGGATGTTTTCAATTTTATTAATTTTTTTTTAAGAATCAACTTTAGGCTCTATTAATTTTTCTCTCTTCCCTATACCATTGATTATTACTCTTATTATTATTATTTTCTTCCATTTTGAGTTTAACTTGCTTTTCACTTTCTACTTCTTAGAGTGAAAATGGATGTAAACCTTTCTTTTTTTTCTATAATAAGTATTTACATCTATAAAATTTCATCAAAACACTTCTTTGACTGAATTCTACATTCTGAAATGCTCATTTTAATATCATTTAGTTCAAAATATTTTCTATTTCATTTGCAATTTTTTTTGTCCAATTTATTGTTTTAATGTATTTTGCTTAATTTCCAAATATTTGGGCTTTTTTTTTCACCAAATATACTAATACCACTAAATGTTAATATAATTATGTTGTGGCTGAAGCTTATATGATAAAATACTATAATTTTTTAAATTTGTTAAGACTTATTTTAATGGCCCCAAATTTAATCTATCTTGTTAAAGATTCCAGGTGTTATTAAAATAAACTTACATTTATTGAGTGTAATGTTCTATAAATGTTAGTAGTGGTTAATAGTGGTGTTCAAATTTTTAATGTTCTTACTTTTTTTCTAATTATTTTATTGGTTACTAAAAGATGGATGTTTAAAATGGCCTAAAAGATCAGTGATCCACCTTAGACTAATTAAATCAAAATCATGGAAATGTACTCCCCCCAAGTAATTTTAATTTGTCAGAAAGATTGAGAACTACTGTTCTAGAGAAAAAAGAAATTCTTATTGAAACTGTTTGTTGACAGAAACCACTTCTTTTTATTTTTTAATTATTATTATTATTTTGAGACAGTGTCCCATTCTTAGACCGGGTCTTACTCTGTTACCCAGACTGGAGTGCAGTGGTACAATCTCAGCTCACTGCAACCTCTGCCTCTTGGACTCAAGCGATCTTCCCACTTCAGCCTCCCAAGTAGGTGGGACTACAGGCATGCACCACCGTGCCTGGATAATTTCTGTATTTTTGTAGGGACGGGTTTTCACCATGTTGCCCTGGCTGGTCTCAAACTCCTGAGCTCAAAGCGATCCTCCTACCTCAACCTCCCAAAGTGCTGGGATTACAGGTGTGAGCTACTGCACCCAGCAGAAACCATTTCTGTAATTACAGTCATGTGCCGCATGATGTTTTAGTCAAGGACGAATATATGTGACAGTGGTCACATAAGCTGATAATGGAGCTTAAATATTCCTATTGTTCAGTGACATCACAGCCATCATAACGTCATAGTACAACACGTATCTGTGATGATGCTGGGGTAAACAGACCCACTGCATTGCCAGACATATAAAGATGTAGCACATACATCTATGTATAATGCAGAATACTTGATAATGATAATAAATGGCTATGTTATTGGTTTATATATTTATTATACTATACTTTTTATCATTTTTTAGAGTGTACTGCTACTACTTATACAAAATATTAACTGTAAAAAAGGCTCACACAAGTTCTTAAGAGAGAATTCCAGAAGAAGGAATTGTTGTCATAGGATGACAGCTCCATGCAAGCTATTTTCCCTGAAGACCTTCCAGTGGGGACAAGGTGTGGAGGTGGTGATGATGATCGTGACTTAGTGTAGGTCTAGGCTAAGGCATGTGTTCATTCTTTGTTTTTAACTGAACATGTTTAAAAAGTTAAAAAAATTAAAAATTAAAAATAGAAAAATGAATATAGACTAAAGATACAAAGATAATTTTTTAAACAGCTGTATAATATGTCTATGTTTTAATCCAATATTATTATAAAAGAGTAAAATGTTATAAAAATTAAAAAGTATAAAGTAAATTTAGAGTAAGCTATGGCTAATTTATTATTGAAGAAAAATATTTTTAATAAATTTAGTGTAGCCAAAGTGTACAGCTTTTGTCAAGTCTTCAGTAGTTTACAGTAATGTTCTTTGACTTCACACTCACTCATCAGGCATTCTCTGACTCACACAAAGTAACGTCCACTCCTTCAAGCTCCATTCATAGTAAGTGCTCTATAAAGATGTGTAGCATTTTTATCTTTAATATTGTACTTTTACTGTACTTTTTTATGTTAGATATTTATAGATACACAAATACTACCATTGTCTCACAATTGCCTGTAGTATTCAGTACAGTAACATGCTGTGTAGGTTTGTTAGCCTCAGAGTGATAAGCTACACCGTACAGCCCAGGTGTGTAATAGGCTATTTCATCTAGGTTTATGTAAGTACACTCTATGATCTTCCTACAACAATAAAATCATCAAATGATGCACTTCTCAGAATGTATTTCCATTATTAAGAGATATCTTAATAATGGAATGTCTGTATGTTGCTTAAAACATGCAAAAAAATAGATGGAGAATTGTAAAAGCAATACAAATATAAGAATTACACACAAAACCACAAAACCAGTATGATTCAAGTTAGCAACATTTATTTAGTGCCTAACGTTCTGCTGAAACAACATCACTAGTGTTGATTTTACAATGAAAAGATATAGCTGCAGATTCTGTTTTATATTTAATCTGTTTTTGTTTTTGAATTTCGAGTTCAGTAATAATCTCCTTTAAGTATGCTAAATTATATTAATAAGAGCATTGCTGCTTGATTAAGTATAATTATCCTTTGTCCTTAACCAAAATTCTTCCAGCAAGCAATTCTTGCATGCTAATTTTAATGAATGCTAAAGTTCAAATCTCAGTATTTGATCATTGTCTCCTTTCCAGATTATGTGAGTTTATACTTTCCTCTTATTGGTTTGTAGAAAAACAAAATTGTTTTCCACCCAGTGCAAGAGCACTAAATATTCTGGAAGAGTGGGTCCCCATTTAGTGGATCCAGCTACCCCAATCCATTGAGTTTTTCCTTTGCCATTGATAGCGTGAGCACCGTAGGGCTTGCCTAAAGCCAGAAGAACACTGGGCTCAGAGGCTGGTGCTTTGAGGTGAGATAACATTCAGGTCTGTGGTTCTTGATCCCAGTCACTGCAAAATATCCTTGCTTGAGTAAGATTTATAGTTTCTGCACAATTGAAAGTCTGTCACACAAAATGGGTCCTAATCATACCACCATTTTCAAGGGATAATGCTTGCAAGCAAGGATGGTGAGCTGGCTGGACTTCAGGCATCCCAAATGCTCAGGCTCCTCTGCCAATGGCAGATTCTGTTTTACTGTGCTTATGGAAGGTATGTGTGTGTCAAGCACTTGAACAGGGCTTACAGGTATTACATACCTCACATAATAACACTGTAAAAATTGTTTGGTCTAGTTGGAGATAAGGTTAGGATTATAGTGTTATTAAAGCTTGCTTTAATGCATTTATTTATGGAGTCATGAACATAAAACTCCTGATTGTTTACTTATTACTGTATGTGCTACCAGGAAAACTGTGGAGAGAGTAAAACAGAGATAAGAGCAAAGTAATGCATCAACCTCTGTATCAGTTCAACCAGGGAAACACCACCAGGAGAGATAAAGGGACTCATTGCAGAGAATTGGCTTACACAATTGTGGGAACCAGTTGTGCATTCTCCGTAAGGCTGTTGTTTTTGCTTCTGACACTGGAGCTTGAAGCCCACCTGACAGGCAGACAGAAAGGGAAGAGAGGTGTTTAGAGGGGTAGATCATGGGTAGGCAGGAGCTCACAGCATGGGCTAAAATCTCATAAGTTTGAACTAAAACAGTAGCTCCTCTTGCCTGTGACGTTGGTCACATGGGCGCCCTTTAGAAATTGAAACCCTTTATCACAGAGCTAAGCACAAACATATGGCCCAGGAGTCAGGAATCTGAAGAAGTATCCAGGGGACAAAGGGACAGGTGCAGGCATTGCTGCAGCCCCTCACTAACGACGTGAGTGAGCGGATTTGTCACAATGGGTGTGGGGTGCAAGTTGGCTATTCCTTCCCTTCTGTCCTCCACATCTAACAAGAAACCCCCTTACAGTTCACCCTAACTGCAACCATGCAAGAAAAATTCTGACAAATGTAGTTTAGCCTACCCAAGTTGACACAACGTCATTAAGCGGCAAAGGTTTAGTTTCATCAAGAGTTCACCCTTAAATCTTGATTTAAAAGCTATTATGTGCCAGGCATTGTAGTAAATGCTGAGGGGATAGTACAGGTGGTGGGGCTCAGAACTTCATGCCCATAGGAGTCTTGACTTCAGCCAGTTTATCCCATAGCGATGCCAATGCACTTAGCTCAGTAAAAGTATAATCTTAGAAACAAAGGCGGACTCTGGAATCCCAAGTCAGAATTCCATCTTTAGGTGGCTGTAAAATAATCCTAATTATTGTGTTATATTGTTTAGATTACTATTAAAATAAAAAGTAAACAATTAGAGCTTTTGTGTTTTCAGTTAGTAATGTCATAGAAATTACAGACCCCCAGTGTGAAAGGCAAATGCCTCACGTCATTGATACAATATTAATTCAGACAATAAACCCAATAAGCAGTTACCAAGTGTTGCCCTGTGCTGGGTAAAGTGAAAAGGCTGGAGCCACAGAATTAAATCGTTAAGTTCTGTCCACATGGAGCACTCATAATCTGAGATAAACAGTCATCTGTTCACTGAAATTTCTGTGGTCAGGCAACATCACAGCATCAGAGTTTTGGAGAAGTGTTACAATTTCTGGGGCTTTCCTGAAGCAAACTAGAGTGTCCATCTATCTCCCTTTACTTGATCACCACTGCAGCCTAAAGAGAGAACTATGTGAATTCCTGGCCACTTCCGGTGTTTGTGTGATGAATAGCCCTCTGAGAGTCTTCCTGTGTTTCATCAGCAGTTGTCCGTGGCTGTTTGTGCAACTTTTTGCTTAAAGCTGAAAAATAGGACATGGCAATCCGAAAGCATCTGCAGAGTATGCATAAAGATTAGTATAGGCCTGGCACGGTGGCTCATGCCTGTAATCTCTGCACTTTGGGAAGCCAAGGTGGGTGGATCACTTGATGTCAGGAGTTTGAGACCAGCCTGGCCAACATGGTGAAACTCCATCTCTACTAAAAAAAAAAAAAAAATTAGCCAGTCATAGTGGCAGACTCCTGTAATCCCAGCTACTCGGGAGGCTGAGGCAGGAGAATTGCTTGAACCCAGGAGGCAGAGGTTGCAGTGAGCTGAGATCGCACCACTGCACTCCATGCTGGGTGACAGAGTGAGAACCCATCTTAAAAAAAAAAAAAAAAAGATTAGTTCAATGTAAAATATCCCTTTTAGGTTGTGTACAGCCTTGATGTTGTCTCCATTGTGTTTTGGTAACATCTGACTCATACTGTTTCTCCAGGAGGCACTCAGGACCAGTGGACTTGCTAAGATTTTAATGTGGCAAATTGCTTTCACATCTTTATTAGAAATTGGCCATCCAGCCATAATCTTGAGAAAGACTGTGTGTTCTTTGAGTTCTGAGCATGGTTATGTGGTACAGGATGGTACAGGACAAAATAGAAGGGATTCTCCTTTTCTTCAAAGCATCCTGTGTTTAGCTTCCATATTGCACTCATCACTGTGCAGTGCAATTATCTCAGTACTGGGTGCAGAACTTGACACTTGGGTCTTGCTAAAACGAAAAAAGTAAAAATGAATCATATCAAAGAAACAAACAACAAAAACAAGTGTATGAAGGATAAATGAATGACTCTAGGTCATTAAAATGACCTGCAATAAAAATGCATGCCAGAATGGGGCAAATGGTGGGGGTGGAGTTAAGGAATTTAAAATAGATAACTTTTGTTGAGGCTTTACTACATGAGAGTCATTGTGCTAAACACCTTCTACCTTTTCTGATCTAATTCTCATAACAACTCAATGCATATGGGACTATTTCTAGTTGAAATAGCCTCAGAGGAGACTGTTTTAAGACAGAAGTCATAGTTCTAGAAGGGATAACGCTCCCAGAACAAGATAACAGAAGGGAAATTACTGAAGTGAACTGATCACACCGTTCCAACCAGCTGGGCTGTGAATGATGACATGGCACATGTCAGACACATTTCCAAGTCTTTTTCTCCTGCTCTTCTATATGTAGATGCTGGCTAGGTACCAGATTTTGATACACCTTCCTTAGATGTTTGGAAACTCCTTCCTCCCCACCCATCTCTCTTTCTTTTTCTTTTCAATAATAGCTTAATTGAGATGTAATTCACATACCATACATTTCACCCACTTAAAGTATACAGTTCAATGATTTTTTAGTATTTCAGAGTTTTGCAGCCATCACCACAATCAATTTCAGAACATTTTTATTACCCTGAAATAAAATCTCATAGTCATTAGCATTTATTCCCTATTTCTTCTTCCCTTCAACTTCTGGCAACTATGAATCTCCCTTGTGTTTCTATGGATTTTCCTATTCTGAACATTTCATAAGAATTGAATCGTACAATCTGTGGCCTTTTGTGTCTGGCTGGCATCTTTCAGTGTAGCTTCCAAGTGCATCCATGTTTTAGCATGTGTAAGTACTTCATTTTTTTTCTTTTTATTGCCAAGAAATACTATATTTCATCGAATGGATATGCCACATATATTCATTCATCAGTTAATGGACATTTGGTCTGTATTTGACTTTTGGCTGTTACAGATAATGATACAATGAATATTTGTGTACATGTTTTTGTGTGAAACTATGTCTTCATTTGTCTTGGGTATGTATTTAGGGATAAAAATTGCTGAATCACACATTAATTCTGTTTAAACTTTTGAAAAATTTTCAGATTGTTTTCCACACTGGCTGCACTATTTCCCGTTTCCATGGACAGTGTAAGAGGGTTCTAATTTCTCCCCATCCGTATACAAACACTTTTTATTTTCTGTCTTTTTATTATAGGCATCCTAGTAGGTGTAAATTGGTATCGCATTAGGGTTCTATTTGCATTTACCTTGGGTCTAGATGTTGACCATTTTTCATGTGCATATTGAACATTTGTACATCTTAGGAGAAATGTCTATTTATATTCTTTGCCTATTTTTAATTGGTTATTTGTCACATTTTCATCGAGTTGTGAGAGTTATTTATATGTTCTTGATAGAAGTCTTTAATCAGATACAGGATTTGTAAATGTTTTCTCCCATTTTGTGGGTTGTCGTTTAATTTCTTTTCTTTTCTTTTTTTTTTTGAGACAGAGTTTCACTCTGTCGCCCAGGCTGGAGTGCAATGGCGTGATCTCGGCTCACTGCAACCTCCACCTCCCTGGTTCAAGCAGTTCTCCTGCCTCAGGCTCCTGAGTAGCTGAGATTACAGGCGCCCACCACCACGCCTGGCTAATTTTTTGTATTTTTAGTAGAGATGGGGTTTTGCCATGTTGGCCAGGCTGGTCTCGAACTCCTGACCTCAGATGATCTGCCTGCCTCAGCCTCCCAAAGTGCTGGGATTACAGGCATCAGCCACCATGCCCGGCCGTTATTCAATTTCTTAATGGTATCCATTAAACAGCAAATATTTCACATTTTGATAAGGGACAATTTATTTCTTTTCTTTTGTCGCTTGTGCTTTTGGTGCCACACATAAGAAATCATTACCATTCCAAAGTCATACAGATTTATAGCTATGTTTTATTCTAAGAGTTTTAAAGATTCAGTTCTTACATTCAGTTCTTACATTTGGATCTTTGATTCATTTTTGGTGAATTTTTGTGTCTGGTAGAGTAGGAGTACTAAGGAGTTCAAATTTATTAACTTTTTTGCATGTGAATATCCAATTTTCCCAGCACCATTTGTGAAAATATTATTATTTTGTAATTGAATCATCTTGGTAACTTTGTAAAAATTTAAGTTTCCAAAAATGTGAATTTGTTCTTTTTTTATGAACTCTCAATTCTGATCCATTGATCTATATGCCTGTCCTTATGCCAATACAACACTGCCTTGATTACTGTAGCTGTGCAATAAGTTTTAAAATCTGAGTGTGATTCTTCCATTATTATTCTATTTTATCTATTCTGGATCCTTTTACATTTCCATATAAATGTTAGGGTTATGTTGTCAATTTCTTCAAATAATCTACCTTGTGTTTTTTTGTAAGAATTGAATCAAATCTGTTGATCAATTTGAAGAATATTGCCATCTTAATAATATGAACTCATCCAACGCATGTACATGGAAAGTCTATTTATTTAGGAATTCTTTAATTTCCTTCAATAAAGCTTTGTGGTTTTTACTGTACAGATCTTTTTTCATCTTAATGTAAAATATAAATATATTTCCTTTTTACATTTTAGACTCGGAGGTGCATGTGCAGGTTTGTTACATGGGTATGTTGTGTGACACAGAGGTTTGGGGTATGAGTGATCCCGACACTCAGGTAGTGAGCATAATACCCAATAGGTAGTTTGTCAGCCCTTGCCCCCCAACTTCCACTCTCCCTCCTATAGTAGTCCCCAGTGTCTATTGTTCCCATCTTTATGTCCATGTGTACCCAATGTATAGCACCCACTTATAAGTGAGAACATGCAGTATTTGGTTTTCTGTTCCTGGGTTTAATTTGCTTAGGACAATGACCTGTAGTTGCATCCCTGTTGCTGCAAAAGACATACTTTCATTCTTTTTTATGGCTGTATAGTATTCCATGGTGTATATGTATTACATTTTCTTTATCCAATCCACTGTTGATGGGTATCCTATGTTGATTTTATGCCTTTGCTATTGTGAATAGTGCTGCAATGAACATACAAGTGCGTGTGTCTTTTTGGTAGAAAGACTTATCTTCTTTCAGGTATGTACCCAATAATGGGATTGCTGGGTGGAAAGGTAGTTCTAAGTTCTTTGAGAAATGTCTACACTGCTTTCTGCAGTTGCTTCAACAATTTTTATTCCCACTAACAGTGTAAAATGTTGCATTTTCTCCGCAGCCTTGACAGCATCTTTTATTTATTGATTTTTTTTTTTTTTTTTTTGAGACGGAGTCTCACTCTTGTCACCTATACTGGAGTGCAATGGTGCAATTTCAGCTCACTGCAACCTCTGTCTTCTGGGTTCAAGTGATTCTCCTGCCTCAATCTCCCAAGTAGTTGGGATTACAGGCACCTACCACCACACCCAGTTAATTTTTGTATTTTTAGTACAGACGGGGTTTCACCATGTTGGCCAGGCTGGTCTCAAACTCCTGACCTCAAGTGATCTGCCAGCCTCAGCCTCCCAAAGTGCTGGGATTACAGGCGTGAGCCCCCACGCCTGGTCTATTTGTTGACTTTTTAAAATAACAATTCCACCTGGTTGGTGCAAGGTGGTATCTAATTGTGGTTTTGATTCACATTTCATTAGTGATGATGAACTTTTTTCATGTTTGTTGGCGGCTTGTAGACCTTCTGATAAGTGTCTGTTCATGTTCTTTGCCTAATTTTTAATGAAGTTATTTGTTTTTGCTTGTTGCATTAGGTTCCTTATGGATTCTGTATATTAGGCCTTTGTCAGGTGCATTGTTTGCAAATATTTTCTCCAATTCTGTTGTATGTTTACTCTGTTGATGGTTTCTTAGTTTTGCAGAAGTTTTAGATCCCACTTGTCAATTTGTGTTTTTGTTGCAATTGCTTTTGAGGACTTACCCATAAATATTTTGATAAGGTCTCTGTCCAAAATGGTATGTCCTAGGTTTACGTCTAGGATTTTTATAGTTTGAGGTCTTACATTTAAATATTTAATTCATTTTCTTTATTTTTTTATATGGTGAAAGAAAGGGTCCAGTTTCAGTCTTCTGTTTATGGCTAGTCAGTCATCCCAGCACCATTTACTTAATAGGAAGTAATTTCTCCATTGCTAATTGTTGTCAAGTTTGTCAAAGACCAGATGGTTGTAGGTGTGTGGCTTTCTTTCTCGGTTCTCTAACCTGTTCCATCAGTCTATGTGTATGCTTTTGTATCACTACGATGCTGGTTTGGTTACTATATCCTTATAGTATAGTTTGAAGTCAGGTAATATGATGGCTCCAGCTTTATTCTTTTTGCTTAGCATTGCTTTGGCTATTTGTGCTATTTTTTGGTTCCATCTGAATTTTAGACTAGTTTTTTCTATTCTGTGAAATATGATGTTTGTAGTTTGATAAGAATAGCACTGAATTTATAGATTGCTTTGGGCAGTGTGTCCATTTTAACAATATTGATTCTTCCAATTCATGAGCATGGAATGTTTTTCCATTTGTTTGTGTTATCTATATTTTTTTAAGCATTGTTTTGTAGTGCTCCTTGTGGAGATCTTTCAGCTCTTTGGTTAGATGTATTCCTAAGTATTTTTGGGAGGGATGGGTGCTATTGTAAATGGCATTGTGTTCTTGATTTGGCTCTCAGCTGAAATGTTATTGGTGTATAAAAATGGTACTGATGTTTGTGAATTGATTTTGTATCCTAATATTTTCCTGAAGCTGTTTATCAGTTCCAGGAGCCTTTTGGCAGAGTCTTTAGCATGTTTTAAGTATAGAATCATCAGCAGTAAAGAGAGATAATTTGACTTCTTCTTTTTCTATTTGGATGTCTTTTATTTTTTCTTGCCTTATTGCTCTGGCTAGGACTTTTGGTACTATGTTGAATAAGAGTTGTGAGAGTGGACATCCTTGACTTGTTCCTCTTCTTAAGGCGAATGGTTCCAGCTTTTGCCCATTCACTATGGTGTTGGTTGCGGATTTATCATAGGTGACTTTTATTATTTTGAGGTATGTTCCTTCAATGTCTGGTTTGTTGAGTATTTTTATCATGAAGGGAAGTTGGATTTTATCAAAAGCTTTTTCTGCACCTATTGAGATGATCATATGGTTTTTGTTTTTAAGTGTTCTTATGTGGTCAGTTGCATTTATTGATTTGTGTGTGTTGAACCAACCTTGCATCTTAGGAATAAAGCCTACTTGATTGTGGTGGATAAGCTTTTTGATGTACTGCTAGATTCAGTTTGCTAATATTTAATTGAGGATTTTTGTATCTATGTTTATTAGAGATATTGGCCTGAAGTTTTATTTATTCATTACGTTTTTGCCAGGTTTTGGTATCAGGATGATATTGGCTTCATAGAAAAAGTTAGGGAGGAGTCCTTCTGTCTCAAAGTTTTAGAATAGTTTTAGCAGAATTGGTACCAGTTCTTTTTTGTACATCTGGTAGAATTAAGCTGTAAATCCATCTAGTTCAAGACTTTTTTTGGTTGGTCAGTTTTTCATTATTGATTCAATTTTTAAACCAAATATTGGTCTGTTCAGGATATCAATTTCTTCCTGATTCAATCTTAGGAGGTTTTGTGGTCCTATGAATTTATCCATTTCCTCTAGATTTTCTAGTTTGTGTGCATAGAGGTGTTCATAAAAGTCTCTAAGGATCTTTTGTATTTCTGTGGGATTGGTTTTAATGTCACGTTTGTTGTTTATGATAGTTCTTTTTTGGATCTTCTCCCTTTTTTTCTTTGTTAATGTAGTTAGCAGTCTATCAATTTTGTGTATCCTTTCAAAAAACTACCTTTTCATTTTATACTTTGTATGGATTTTTGGATCTCAACTTCATTTAGTTTTGCTCTGATTTTAATATGTCTTTTCTTCAGATAGCTTTGGGGTTAGTTTATCATTTTTCTAGTTCATCTAGATGTGATCGTTCATGTTAGATCATTAATTTGGTATGTTTCTATTTTATTGAAATAGATATTTAGTGCTACAAACTCTCCTCTTAAGACACTTTTGCTGCATCTCAGAGATTTTGAAGTGTTCTACCTCTTTTTAAATTTATTTCATATAATTTTTCTTATTTTTGTCTTAATTTCTTTGTTTACTTAAAAGTCATCCAGGGGCAACTTTCTTAATTTCAACTTAATTGTGTGGTTTGAGAGATCTTACTGGAATTGACTTCTACTTTGGTTCCACTGTGTTCCAAGAGTATGACTGATATGATTCTTATTTTTTTTATTTTATTGAGACTTGCTTCATGGCTGAGCATGTGATTGATCTCAGAATATTTTCCAGAAGCAGATAAGAAGAATATATATTCTGTGGTTGATGGGTGGAATGTTCTGTAGATATCTCTTTGGTCCAATTAATCAAGTTGATCAAGTATTGAATTTAAGTCCAGAATTTCTTTGTTAGTTTTCTGCCTTGGTGATCTGTCTAGTGCTGTCAGCGAGGTACTGAGTTCCTCTACCATTATTGTGTGGCTGTCTTTTTATAGGTCTAGAAGTACTTGTTTTATGACTCTAAATGCTCCAGCGTTTGGTGTGTATATATTTAGAATAGTTAAGTCTTCTCATTGAATTGCATCCTTCATCAGTATGTAATTCCTTTATTTGTCCTTTTATCCCATTGTTGGTTTAAAGTCTATTTTAACGAATTTAAGAATAGTTACCCCTCTTTTTTTTTGTTTTCCATTTGCATGATAGGTCTTTCTCCAATGCTTTATTTGAGCCTATGGGCATCATCACATGTGAGATAAGTCTCTTAAAGACAGCAGGAGGTTAGGTCTTGTTTTTTTAATATGTGATATCAATATTAATCTTGAATGTAAATGGTCTAAAGGCTCCACTTAAAATGAACAGAGTGGCAAATTGTGAAGTTGTTAGCTGTTAGGTGTATAGTTGTTTCATAGGGTCTCTGGGCTATATACTTAAATGCGTTTTTGTAGTAGCAGATATTATTTTTTTGTTTTCATGTTTCAAACTCCCTTAAGGATCTCTTGTGAAATCAGTCTACTGGTAATAAATTCCCTTAGTAATTGCTTGTCTAGAGAAGATTTCATTTCTCCTTCACACGAAGCTTAATTTAGTGGGGTATGAAATTCTTGGTTAGAATTTTCTTTCATTAAGAATGCTAAAAATAGACTCCCAATCTCTCCTGGCTTGTAAAGTTTCTGCTAAGAAGTCTGCTATTAGCCAGACGGGGTTCCTTTGTACATGATCTAACATTTTTCTGTGGCTGCCTTTAAGATTTTTTGTTTAGCACTGACTTTGCCTTTAAGATTTTTTGTTTAGCACTGACTTTGCACAAGCTGGTGCCTATAGGTCTTGGTGTTGTTCATTTGGTATAGTATCCGGCAGGTGTTGTCTGGATTTCTAGCATCTAGATAGTTACTTCTCTAGCAAGATTAGTAAAATTTTCTTTAATTATTTTTTCAAATGTGTTTTTCGGGTTGTTTTCTTTTTCTTTTTCCCTCTCAGGAGTGCCAATAATTTGTAGATTTTCTTGCTTTATATACTCCTATATTTCTCAAATGCTTTGTTCAGTTTTAAAAATTCTTTTTTCTTTATTTTTATCTGACTGGGTTAGTTCAAAAGATTGGTCTTCAAGTTCTGAAATTCTTTCAGAATTGCTTGGTCCAGTCTATTGATAAATATTTTAATTGCATTTCATAATTTCTTAAGTGAGTTTGTCTATTCCAAAAGCTCTGACTGATTTATTTTTAAGTTATCTCTTTCTTCATTTATTGGATTCCTTTAGAAGTTTCTTTGTGTTGATTTTCAACTTGTCTTGATCTCACTGAACTTCTCTGATCCATGCTTTGAATTCTTTATCTTTCATTTCTGAGTTTCCATTTTGTTTAAGGAGCATTACTGGAGAGCTAGTGTGTCACAACATTCATATTTTTCATGGTGCTGTAACATTTGCACTGGTGCTTTCTCATCTGAAAATGCAGCCATTTCTAATTTTTGCAATTATTTTCATGTGGATAGGATTTTTTTCTTTTTTTCCATATAATATTATTTTATTCTTTATCTTTCTCCCCCTCTCTAGGGGCTGTGACTGTAAAGAATGTCAGATAGAGTCTTTGGCTTTGCTTCTATAGCCCATTTTTATAGTAGGTTTGGGGCTTGACCTACAGGCTATTAGATGGTGCTTATGGGTAAGAGCTGGCTGCAGCCAACATAACTCTTTATTTACTGGGAGAAGCTCTGTGTTGCCTCAGGCAATGGGTAGATCTGTGGAGTGCACAGTGGTTTGAGCTCAGGCTGCTCAGCCCTTGGGGGGTGAGAGAAAGACCAAGACGGGTGGTGTCAGACTAGGCAGGCACAAACACCAGCACAAAGTTATAATCCTGTGGGCAGTTGCCAAGTACCCAGAGGAGTGCCTAGTTACGAAGTTGAGGAACTTCTTTAGTCCCAAGTTCTCTGCACAGGGAGAAGGGTTGGCCTAAATACCTAATACAGGAGAAGTGAGTGATCCAGATGCTTGGAGATCTGTCTGGATATGGAATGCAGAGGGCCCAGGTGCAACAAAATCTCTGCACAAAAACGGCGAGGGTGACTCAGGCTGTTACCCAGGCAAGCTGGTGTTCTGTATCCCTGAAGCTCTGGTCTGGGCATACAGCAGAGAAGGCCCTGCTCCATCACAGCCTCTGCACAGGAAGGATAAGGTGGTTCAGGCTGCTGATCCGGATGAGCAGGTGTTCTGAATGCCCAGAGATCTCCCTCAGCACCCCCTGCACCCAGATCTCTGTACAAGAAACTTAGGGTGATTCAGGCTGCCACCCATTTAGGTGAATGGGTACTCAAACTGCCTGCAAACAGACCTGGACATACAGTGAAGAGCCCCTCCCTGCACCATGATCTATGCACAGGAAGCATGGGGTGGCTCAGACTGCTGATGTAAGTGAATGAGTGTTCTGAATGCCTAAGGATCTGCCCAGGTGTGGAGTGGAGGTGACCCTGCTGCACCATTATCTCTGCATAGGAAAAGTGTGGCTGCCCAGGCTGCTGATCTAGAGGAGTCAGTGCTCCAAATGCCTAGAAGTCTGTCAGGGCCTGGAGCAGAGAGGGCCCCCCACCCCTGCATAAGCATCTCAGCAAAGGGAGGGTGGGACAACTCAGGCTGCTGATCCTTGTGAATGGGTGCTCTGAATGCCTGGAGATCTGCCTCAGCATGGAGCAGGGAGATTATGTACCTTAATCTCAGGGGAGCCTACTGGAGCACCTAGCAGTGACATATGCAGACTGGTTCCAGGTCACTGAGCTGCTCCTGGCTGCAGTCTCATTGCCCAGGAGACAATGTAGCTGCAGCAACTCCCCTCCTGTCCCAGACCTGTGAAGGGGTAGAGCACAATTTCAGTGCCTATTGCTGGTGTGCTTTTCACAGTTCTGCTTGTGGAGGCACCTATATCTCCTCAGTGCAAGTGCTCTGCTCTTTGGCCTGAGACTAAAAAGCCAGCATGGCCATGCTGCCAGGTCACCTAACAATGACTGACTTTGTATGCACCTAGATTAAAAATGATCTCCTGCTCTTGGTCCCAGGTCTAGGAAAATACTTGCAGCTTTTTCTGGTGTCTTTCCTTCTCAGCATCTCTAAGACCCTCCCAAATTAGCCCTAGGGCTTGGGAGAAACAAAGTGCTCTCCCTTGGCCTAGGTTGCACAGATCCCCAATGGAAAGGCGAGTCACAGAGGGAGACTATTTTCCTCTCTTGTGTACTGGGGCTTCACTCACTTTTATCAGCCAGACACCATCGTGCGAGCTGTTTACTCACCTTCTCCTCCCTCAGATCTGGGGTGTCCTTCATTATTCCAGTGGATTCTCATTTCCCTTTTCATTGCTACTGTGTTTTGAGACTATTTTTACAGTTTTTTGTATATTAATCATTTGTCTTATAACTCCTCTGAAACTCATTTAATCTATTTAAGTGGATTTTTTAGTATTTTCTATATTTAAATGTTATGAATTGATTCGTGCTTCAGTACCCCGCCCAATCATATAATAAATTGAAGTTATAAATTCCCACTACCTCAGAATATGACTTTATTTGGAGACAGGGTTTTTACTGGAGACATCAAGTTAAAATCAGGTTATTAGGTTGGGCACTAATTCAGTATGACTGGTGTCTTAATAAAAATTGAGAAAGTTAGACACACAGTCACCATGGGAGAAAGACAATATAAAGATACATAGGAGGAGATGATTATCTAAAAGCCAAGGATAGATACCTGGAACAGATTCTTTCCTCAAAACCTTCAGAAAGAACACATCTTGCTGACACCATGATTTTGGACTTCTAGTCTCTAGCACTGCAAGACAATAAAATTATATATTTGGAGGCAACCAGTTTGTGGTACTTTGTCATGGTGGTTGGAAAACTGATACAACAAGACCATGTCTTCTGCAAATAGACATAGTTTAATTCTTTATTTACATTTTGGATGACTTCTATTTCTTTTTCTTGCTTAATTGCCATGGATAGAACCTCCAGTGCAATGCTGAATGGAAGTGGGATGAGGGGCTATCCCTTTATTTCCTTATGTTAGAGGTAAAATATTTAGTCTTTCACCATTAAATATGATGCCAGCTGTACATTTCTTGTAGATGCCCTTTAACAGATTAAGACATCTTTCTTCTATTCCCAGTTTGTTGATTTTGAAAAAGAAATCATGAAAAAGTCTTATGTTTCATTAAATGTTTGTTCTGGATCTATGGGAATGATCATATAGTTTTATCATATCAATTAATATGGTTTGTTGCATTGTTTAGCTTCTGCATGTTGAACCAACCTCACATTCCTCAAATAAATCCCCCTTGGTCATAATGTAAAATTCTTTTTTTGTATTTTGATGGATTTAGGGTCTTACTTTTTAAAGAGTTTTAAAAACTATTTTCATAGGCAAAGTAATCTGTGATTTTTTTGTTTGTTATTTGTCTGGTTTTAGTCTTGGTGATTATTGTCCTCATAAAATGAGTTGTGAAAGTTGTTCACTCTTCTATGTTTTGACAGAGTTGATGTAGAACTGGTATTAATTCTTCTCAAATGCTTGGCAGAATTTACCAGTTGAAGCTTTGGTTCCTGTCTTTTCTTTTTGAAAAGTGTTTGATTAATAGTATACTCATTATTGATCTATTTGTATTTTTATTTCTTTTTTGGTCGATTTTGGGAGTTTACATATTTTTAGACATTTTCTGTTGTATTTAGGTTATCTAATTTGTTGCATGTAGTTGTTCACAGTATTCTATTATAATCCTCTTTATTTGTGCAAGGTGAATAATAATATCCCTCTTCTTTTTTCATCCTAATAATCTGAGTCTTCTCCATTTTTAACTTGGTCAGTCTAGCTAGAGTTTTGTCAATTTTATTGACATTTTTAAAGAACTGCCTTTTGGTTTTGTAGATTTTCTTTGTTGCAATTATATCCTCTAATTTATTTCTGCTTTAATTCTTATTATTTACTTTATTTTGCCTGATTTGTACTTAATTTGCATTTCTTTTTCTAGTTTCTTAAGGTAGAAGGTTAGATTACTGATATTACTCTCATTTTAATATAGGTGTTCATAGCCATATATTTTTCTTTATGTATTCCTCAAATTGCATCTCAAAAATTTTTATGTATTGTGTTTTCCTTTTTCTTTCTGTCAAAGCATTTTTCTAAACGTCCTTGTGATTTCTTCTTTGTGCATTAGTTATTAGGGAGTGTGTGGTGAAATTGCCATGTTGATGAATTTCCAAAATTTGCTTCTGTTATTTACTTTTAGTTTTATTCCATATGTTCAGAGAATATACTTTCTGTAATTTGAAGCCTTTTAAATTTGCTGAAATATATTTTATGGCCGAGCATATGGTCTATACGAAGAATGCACTGGAGAAGAATACTCATTCTACTGCTGTTGAATGGAATGTTCTATAGATATGTGAGGCTTTGTTGGTTTATATTGTTGTTCAAGTATTTGATTTTATCTTATTTTCTGTCTAGTTGACTTACTCATCACTGAAGATGGTATATTAAAATTTCCAACCATTATTGTTGAATTGAATATTTCTCTCTTCCATGATTCTATCTGCCACAAAGTAGATGATAGTTTATTTTGGCTGATATTAATATAGCTAATCTGGCTCTCTTTTGGTCACTATTTGCATAGTATCTCGTTTTACATCCTCTTACTTTCAGTTCATTTGTGTCTTTGATTCTAATGTGTGTCTCTTGCAGATGGCATATAGTTGGATCATGTTTTCTTTTTAATTCTTTATCCATTCTCTGCCATTTTAGGAATGTTTAATAAATATTCCTGTAATATAACTGCTGGTAATGTAAAATTTATTTCCGTTATGTTTCTATTTGTTTTCTACATATTTCTACATATTTTTTACATATTTCCCCTCCTTCCTCTGTTGCTGTCTTTTATATGTTAAATAAATTTTTCTACGGCAGCAATTTACTTCTCTTGTCATTTCTTTAACTAAGTATTTTTGAGTTTTTTTCATAGTGATTACCCTGAGAGTTACAATTAATGTCGTAACTTATAACTATCTGGATCAGATTAAGGCCAATCTAATTTCCATAGTAAGCACTAGTTTTGCTCCTACTTACCTCCATTTAATCTTTTCTCCTTTGTTGTATTGTTATACATATTACAACTTTCTATACTGGGCATCCATCAATAATGATTCATAATTATTGTTTTAGAAAGTTGTTTTAAAAATAAGATAGTAAAAAAATACATGTATACTGTGCTTTATATTTATCTCTGTATTTAACTTTACAGGTGCTCTTTGAATCTTCAGGTGGATTTGAGTTACAGTCTAGTGTTCTTTCATTTCAGCCTTCTTTCAGGCTGCTTTTAAAATTTCTTTTGAGTAAGTCTATTGGCAACAGATTTTCTCAGTTGTTGTTTACCTGGGAGTATCTTAATTTTTCTTTTCATTTTTAAAGGATAGTTTTGCAGGCTATAAAATTATTGATTGACAGTCTGTATTTCAGCACTTTGAACATGCCATCCTGCTGCCTGCTGGCCTCCATGGTTTCTGATGAGAAATCTGTTAATCTTTTTGAGCATCCCTTGGGTACGATCCATAACTTCTCTCTTTCTGCCTTCAAGATGGTCTTCGGCTTTCAACAATTTAATTGTAATATCTAGAAATAGATCTCTTTGAGTGATCCTACATGCAATTTGTTGAGCTATTCTTATTGCTTTCATGGAAGATATACTTTTCAGATGTCTTTATTGCTGATATCTAAGGATTGCATTTTGAGAGATAAACAAGAGTTGGGGAGAAACAGTGATGCCAGACTGGGGAGAAAAATAAGAGTTGAAAGAACCTTTACAATCCTCATTAAAACAAAGTTTCTGGCTAGACATTTGTTATTCCATATAGTAGCCACATGTGTTTGCTTAAATATAATTTAGGGTAGGTACAGTAGCTCACGCCTGTAATCCTAGCGCTTTTGGAGGCTGAGCAGTAGGATGACTTGAGGCCAGGCGTTCAAGACCTGCCTGGCCAAACATAGCCAGACCTCATCTCTACAAAATTAAAAAAATAGTAGAGTCTGGTGGTGCAAACCTATAGTCCCAGCCACTTGGGAGGCTGAAGCAGAAGGATCACTTGAACCCAGGAGTTTAAGGTTGCAGTGAGCCATAATCATGGCACTGCACTCCAGCCTGGGTGACAGAAATTTTTTTTAAATTAATTAAAATAAAATTAAATGTAAAATTCAGTTTCTCCCTCACAGTAGCCAAATTTCAAAGGTCCAATAGTCACATGAGGCTAGTGCCATTTTGAGCAGCATCGATATAGAACATTCTCATCATTGCAAAACTTGTGATTGGAAAGTGCTGGTCTATTGTATATGTGAGAAAACATAGTGTGATGTGACTTGAACATCACAACAGGACATTGGGACTGTTTTTCATATTTGGCAGCTATCTCATCTGGAGCAAGTTAATTAACTTCTTAGTATCATAGATCTTTAAATGGTAGGGATATAATTATTTAGTTAGGAAAACACATATAAAAGCATCTTAGCTCAGATTCCAGCACATGGTAGGTATCAATAAACGTTGATTTCATGCCTCTCCATACACATATATGCTTATCAACCTTCTCTTGTAATATTTGCAAAGGGAACTGCTTTCTATTCCTGATTGCATAAAATGCAAGTATCTCTCTATGCAAACAGGTATTAATAAGTGGCAGAAAAAAAATAAAATGGGTAGTCAATAACCCTCAGATACAGAGAAGGTCACTTTTTTAATTTATCTATTGGTGGTACATTTATTTATTGGTGGAGGCTAAGGTTGGACTTTGCTGTGGGTTCCCTCTGTTGTTATTTTCAGCCATCATAATTCTTCCTGCCCTTTGATGACCCAGCTTCACCTTTGGTGTTGAGCAATCTCCACTCTCCACTCTCTTGCCACCCTCGACGGGTGTTAGGGGACAGCATGAAAACATGTTTCCATTTATAGAGACATTTTCTATCAGTAAATATTCTCTCTTTATAATTAAGCTGGAATCTTTTATTTAAAATCTAACTTTAGCAAAATATAAATCCTGGCTATTTGAACATTTTCAGAATAACACATTTTTTTTGAGAAACAAGAAATGTATCCACTTTACAGCTAATAAAAATATACCTTTTATCGCAATATTTTTTCTTAAAATTCTTGAACTAGAAGAAATAGGGCCAGACACTAAAGGCCATGGATTCTTTACTGGCGCATCTTAATGGTCACTTCATGTCTGAAGGAAAATGAATATTCCTTATGGGATAACTCCTAAGATTTATTAAGAAAGGAAAAGACTGTCAACAGTGATATAACTTCCCTATTAAGCTAGAATTGCACATTGGAAGGCAGACCTTGGCTTTCCTAGGAGCGGGGATCTCGCAGCATGGGGCAATAATTTGGATACTTTCTGCCGACCATCCTCTGAAAAATAAAGAAACCATGTCTGTGCTATGCTAGGTTCTCGTAAAGCTAAGTGCTCTTAAGTAAAGCTGATTTTAAAAAGCTTGGGACTAGGATATTCCAAAGCGCAATCAAAATTATGCATATTCCTTGAAGGAAAAACTGTGTAGATACTTTATCTAGGGAAACTAAACTTTACTATTTTTAGTATGCTGGAAACCTGCTACATTGTTGTTTTCTTACTCATAAACTATGATTTAAATAGCTGTCTTACATTGAATCAAGATTTTCAACATTTCAAATGACTTTCTAGGCCATTATCTCTGTTCCTCATAACTTTGAAGGAGGATGAAAAATTCTAGTAGGTATCTCTATTTAACGAGTATAGAGACTGCAAAGCAATAGCCAAGTACCTGAGCTGAGAAAAAAAGGGACAAAAGGCCATTTTCCTGTCTCATAGGTAAAGAGAAAGGTTAGTTGGCATGAACACTAATTTTTTTTTTTTTCCACAAACTAGTGACTGTGGCTCATTTTTGCAGCCCTTATGTCCTGGCCCCTATTTCATAAATTTGTAATGGGCATTTTTGAGAGGGCATGATGGGGATAGTGTATGCCTCCCAGTGGCAAGCGGGTAACATAACAAACAGAATAACTAAGAGAAATGTGGTAGGGCCCACTGGGTCTGTTACAAAGGGAAGGTCTTGTGGTGAGCTGGTGCTCAACATCTCTTTGTCTTCATAGAATTCAAAATGAAAAGAACAAAAAATGATAAGAGGTAATAAAGGGAATAAGGGCCAGATAAGGATTTTTTTTTGAGCAAACTTCAATTAGAATTGGGCTGTCACTAGGGATTCCCCATTTAATTGATAAGATTTTAAGTCAAAGTTTATTGGTCAATAGTTTTTCCTCTGTTCTTTAGAATTAGACTGTTGTAACTCTGTATGATTGTGCTTTAATGAGCTTTTGAAAAAGCTGCCTGATGATAACTGAACTCCCCTTCCCTTGAAACTTTTGACCTCTTTTCATGTAGGTAGTTTGCAATCTTTCTGGCCATTTGGTGTTTATCAGATTCACTGATGATGAATCTAGGGAGTAATCCCATGATAACCCTGGTCCAGGATGCAGAAGGAAACCTGGTCCGAACACAGAACATGTTCTTATGGGGGATGCTGTCGCCATAGGGTACTGAGAGCTCACATGAAAAAGTTGTGATAAGACCTTGGGGCTAACCTGGGACAGAGGTCAGATTTCTCTCTTGATAATGCCACCATTAGTTCTTTAGTGACATACGCTGCTATGGAATTAGCAACAAGATCCAAAGTAGGAGCATATTGTGAAACTTTGTAATAGAATAAGTTTTTAGAACTTCTGAAGGTCCTGCTAAAAAATATATGCCTTTATGTTGAGTCACAGTTATAGATATCTCCAGATTTGGTCCTGATTTGGTAGATACTATGACACCAATAAATATCCAAAATTTTTTCATGCAGATTAATCTCTTTGTTTCCATCATCCTTGCTACTTAAAATGTGGTCCGCAGACCTGCAACATTGACATCACCCAGGACTTTGTTAGAAATGCGTAATCTCAGACTCCACCCTAGACCTACTGAATCCAACTGCACTTTTAAATGATCTCCAAGTCGTTTGGATACACGTTTGGCAGACACTGATCTGTATTGCACAACACTCCAAGGGGCCACAGTTACTTAGTAGGGAGTTGGTCCTGGTATCCAGGCAAGAATAGATTGGAGAAAGGTTTCCTTGGCAAAGGAGAAATGATGGCTACCTTAGATGGCTCTGAGGAGCTTTCCTGCTCATCTTCAAGACAGAGTGCAAGAAGGAAGTGAGGCACAGCCTTGAGAAAGACAAGAACCTCATGCTCCAGGAAAGAAACATTTAAGTAGCCCTTAAATGAGAACCAAAATTCATCAACTTTAGTGACAGTCTGAGAAAGTTGTGGGGTTTCAGGGTAAGCAGAGAAGTAAAATTCTGTTTCAGTTTTCCACATAAGCCTAGGGGAGGGGACTCTAGGATAAGAGTCATTTGTGTGTTCGGTTTTCCCAAGAATATTTTTGTACCTTGTTTATATACAACGCTTGAAGAAAACAAAACACTTTGTATTTTTTGTGTATTTGCTTATATTGTAGATATGATCGGGATACTGAAGACAGTATAGCAGTCATTTAGTTTGCTACTGCCCTATATTTCTAGTTTATAGTATTTTGCATGCTTCTGATGATTGAAATATGATTGATGATTCAAGTCCCCTGCTTGTTTCTACCGGAAGTCCTGTGAGGACAAGGGCTGTGTTGGTTAATCTAACCACTACATCTCCAGCAGAGATTTTGGAACAGTGGCTACTTGTTGATGTTCAGAAGATAAATGATTCTTACATAGGATGAGGATTACTACGACAGAAGGAGAACAGGGCAGAGGGAGGATAGAGTGGGGGACCTACCCATCTGAGGGGCAAGTAAGATAAGTGAGGGAGGGAAGAGAAGGATAAGGTGGAGGTGGCTAGAAAGAGGAGGTAATGGGAATAGAACCAGGAAGCACTGGGTGGGCTTATGTGCTGGTAAGTGGGGAGAAGATTGTCACTCTTGCTGTCAATGCTCAAGGGATTTTTTTTTTATTCTGAAAACCAAAGATGACCTCAAAAAAGGGCAGGCTAGTCCATCTGACACATGACATAGATTGTGTATTTAATTATTGCACTGGGCTGGGTGCATTGGCTCTCGCCTGTAATCCCAGCACATTGGGAGGCTGAGACCTCCTGGTCAGCATGGTGAAACCCCTTCTCTACTAAAACATTTAAAAAATATTAACCAGGCATGGTGGCGCAGCCTGTAATCCCAGCTACTAGGGAGGCTGAGGCAGGGAAATCACTGGAACCCGGGAGGCGGATGTTGCAGTTAGCCAAGATCACACTACACTCCAGCCTGGGCGACAGAGCGAGACTCTGTCTCAAAAAAAAAATAAATAAATAAATAAAATAATGCATTGACAGAAAAAAAAATGATGGTCAATCACTATACTCACTAAATATGATTTACAGTAGTTTTAGTTATCATTTAATTACATTATATTTTAAACATTATTGGACAAAGGTAATAATAGAATTACAAGGAAAAATTCTTAAACAGGTTGAACAAATTACCTGGCAAGTAAATTAATTGATATCAATTCCAAGCAATGAAATGAAGTACTAATTACTCCATATCACCCTGGATTACATGGGGAATGGGTAAATTTATTTACTGCAATTAATGGTTTTGATTACTAAAACAGCAACATTTAATGAATTCCGAAATGTTCAGTATTAGACACTCCTGTTTGTCATATTTAAAACCCCTGATCTGTACAAGGTTCTCTGCACTCAGCCTGTGAACAAAATGACCTTGTTTTCAGAGTGCAAGGAAAGGAGTCATGGCAAGCAGCCGAGCGGCACCTGCTCGGGAGCGAGGACCTGAGCTCCGCGTGGTTATAAATATCTTCAGAGAATCTACGATGAACTTCACTTATAAATCAGCACCAGAAGTTGGAGTTGGTGGAGGGACAACACATGAGTTAAAGTTAGGGGCTCAGAGTCTGGACTTTTCTCTGCCACAAAGAGGCTGTGGAGTCTTGGATAGGTAAACTCACCAAGCAAAGCACTAATCGCCTGGCTTGTACAATGTCAGCATTTCACAAGGCGATTTCTTAAGTTTCTCCTGCTCTAAAATATTATATTACTAGCTATGGAAAAAGATATAGGTTATTAATTACATTTACATAAACATATAGCACTTTAAGTTCATAAATGTCTTCAGGATATGTTGCCTCGTTTAATTTTTCTGTTAACATGTTCATGATGGTGGAGTGGGAAGACTTTTCTTCCTTTTTTGGTAAATTTTATTTTTGGAGTAAGGACACACAGAAAAACATGTAGTATTACTAATTTTAAGAGAACTAGAAAATATTTATGCTTATCATTTTCTAATTACAACTGGAGGTAATATAAACCTGTTGACTTGGATATAAATTGTGATTCAAAAGCGCTTTGGCTACCTTGAAACATGATTGCTAGCAAACATCGCAAAGATAAAAATAGAGTTATAAAATGTGTATCCAATTCTGCATATTTTCTATCTTTTAATTACCAAAGTTCTGACCATCATGCCCTCCTCTGGAGTAACTGATTTTCAAAAGGCCTCAGAAAGCACTTTTATGACTTTTAAGGTTTCTATAAAAGTCCACTCATTCCTGATACATCTCATCTTTCTACATCACACGTAAAGCCTAAGTTTTCCCCCCACACCAGATTTATGATTATTGTGGATCATATATGTAAACAATAATCATAAATCTATACATATATAATCATGCATATAATTGTTTTTTCAATTATAAGTCTGATATTGATGCACTAAGCTTAGCATGGACATCTCATCAATGTAAATTTTAATTACCTAAGACTTTGATATGCTCTTATTCCATATAATAGTACAAAATGAATCCATGTTTTAATAGTCAGTTTGTAACAAATTAATTAACATGCAATTACTATTGCAATTATATGCTTCTTTTTTGATTTAAAGGGGCTTTTTTATCCTAATAAGAAAAACTATATTGAAAATTGTAATTGTCTAACATTATATGTTATTAGTTTCTATACAATCAGTTTTTTGAAGAGTTTTTTAACAAATAAAAAATAATCTGGTATTTAACTTGTAAATTATCTTTTGGTATATGCAAAAAGCTTACAAAGAGTTGCAATAATATTTGCATACGGGAATGGTAGCCAATTTGAGTTCTATTTTATTTTTTATTTTTAAATGACGCAGAATAATTATACATATAATTAGTCTGTACTCTTTTTTTGACTGGCTTCTTTCACTCAGCATGATTATTTTGTAATTGCATAATCAATAGTTCATTGCTTTTCATTGCTGAGCATCATTTTATTATAGGGATATGCTACAGTGTGTTGATCCATTCATGTCTTGATAGACACATAGGTTTGCAACCTTTAGTCTAGGGTGATTTCTTCCTACAACTTCGACAGATTTCTTCTGAGTATTCTATCCAATGCAGGACAGTTCTCCAGGTGTCTTGGGCCAACGCTGTCTTCTCCCCCTTTTTTGTCTATAGTTCTCAAGAATAACTAGAATGTGCTGGGAATGTAACATCCTGACATATAGTGGAATTGGCTAGAACAGGCCAGGGGCTGCTCCAAGTCCTTCCTGGAACAGAATGTCCTACAGCGCTTTAGCCCAGTAATCCATATAATCCCAGGAGTATAGAATCCACTGTGGGCTGCTTTCCAGAGCCCCTCAGCTGAAGTGCAAGTGGGACACATATGCATAGGTTCCATCTGCCCTGGGTAGCTTTCCTGAAGCTTGAGAGACTGGTTTGTCAAGAATTCTAGGCTTCTGTTATCCCTTGCTGCCTATCTGTAAGTAATAAACCTACTTGATGAAGGGTTGTATGCAAGTGTTCTGTGTCACCAGACTTGTGCAAGTGATAGAAACTGTCATAGCCCAGCATGCAGTGGGTGAGGGGTTTTGGGTCTTTCCCTGGGATTAATACCAGTGCAAAGTGAACTTGCTTTGCACCCAGTGCCCTGTGACTCAGTAGATTTTCCAGTCTGTTGAGTGGAAACAGGCACTTTTCCCTGCCCTTTCGTAAACTCTAAGCAACTTTCTCTCTAATTCTTTCATGTTATTCCTTCCCAGACACTTTGGATGGTTTTCTCACATGCATTTATTGATTAGTATGTTGTTGAATACTCAAGGTAGGTGTCATCTGCACATATGCAGAGTCCTATTTATAATTCTCTCTGTGTGCAGTTCTACCTTTCCTGGTCCATTGCCCTAAAAATTCAATCTACTTGGTCTCCCTAGACTTTCAACCCTAGTCTCCTGGACTCCTGAGTTTCTCTTTCCTGAGCCACAGCCTAGAATCTCTCTCAAAGAGATAATATGGACAATTGTAGAGCTTCCATTGTTTTCATTCATAACTCTTAGGGATTACTGTTCTTCATTTATTGATCTCCAATGTCTTGAAAATATATTTTCTCATATATTTATTCACTTTAAAATTTGTTTCCAGTGGGAGGTCAAATCTGATTCCTTTTACTCCAATCTGGTCTGAAGCAGAAGCCATGGGTTCTATAATTGCTATTTGCTTCTTTTTTATTGCTTTTCCATTTGCTGTAAAACGTTATATCTTGTCATCTACTTTCTTGAACATATAAGTCATAGCAATTTTAGAATCCATTTCTGGGAACTTCAATATCTGAATCATCTGTGAGTATATTGCTACTTTCTCTTTCCTTTTTTCTTTCCTCTTGGCATTATTTCAGTTTCGGAATGGTAATTTATAATTGAGTCCTAACTTTTGTATATGGACAAGTTATAGAGGTGCTGAATGATGTTCTATACCTCCACAGATGACTTCATTTGATTTAATTTTTGCTAGGCAGCTAGAGAAGGGGCAGATTCCAACACCGCTCTCTGATATCCAGCTGTAGAAAGATTGAGTTTCTATATTTTAATCATGTTCTCTTTCTGGTTTGCACCTACTCCTAGTGTGAACTCTTCCAAAAGCCCAAACTTTGAGCTTATATAAGAACTCTCCTTATTGGGACCCATATTTCTTTGCGTAGATAACACTGTGAGGCTCTCCAAAGCTGGCTTAGTGTTTCATCTTCTCAAATGCCCCTAAAGGAAACCTGGGCCATGTATTGAGGTCACATGCTGTGTTTTTCCCTCCTTTCTGGTACCCCTGTTTCCTTGGGAACCTTGAATTCTAAGTTTTATCTCTCCAATCCCATGTAATTGTCAAAAATTTTGTTGGGATTTTGGACTTCTTTGGAGCAGCTTTAGTTTGGCTTTTTAGACTCTAGTCCTGTGCAGTTTGGCAACCGGCGAATGCCTGGAGGGGAAAGGCCAGATGAAACATGAGGTTCACATCGGCACATTTCTCTTTTTTGTGAGATTTTTGACTCCTTAAATCCTACATTTCTTGGTAATCCCCTGAAGCCTTGAAACAGTAGTGTGCACATATGTGCATGAATGTGTGTTTGGGTTACATGACTTCTCCACTTGCTCCTGGTGGGAGGGTTGGCTTCATAAAAACTGATGAATGATGGTTGTAAGAAAGAGGCATGATACTGTTTTGAATTTCATCTTTTTGCCCACTAATTCTATAGCTTTTGAAAGTTACTTAAGCAGAAGATATTTTTGATTCTTTATCTGTAAAATAAGGATAGTCAATAGAGGTGGTGTAATATAACAAAAGGTGACTTTCTTGAAAGCACTATCTAACCTAAAATTTTCTATAAAATATGATTACAAGTTATTAGTGGCACTAACAACAACAACAACAACAATGGCTACCTCCTATTGTGCACAACTATAGTCAGATAATCTGATCTATCTTGTTTGCATTGTTTATGACAATTATCACAATAAACATATAACACAGTCATTTATATCTTCATTGCAAGATACCATTGAGAAACCTATTTTACATGATTTTGATTTAGCATTTTTCAGAATTCTAAGCTCATCATTGTAAAAATAAGACTGAGGATAGAAAAATGCAAGCACTTCTACTTTTTACTTTTTTGGATTCTTACTGTGATCTTGAATCCTTGTTTTACCACTCCTAAGAGATATGACCTTGTTTAAGTACTTTATCTTCTCTCAGCCTCATTTATCTCACATAAAAAGTAGGGATGAGAATGCTTTCCTTACAGAATTATTGAGTAAAATAATATATGTAAAGCCCTAACATCATCCTTGAGGTAGAAACATCGTTCAAAATTGGTGCCACTGCCTAGCATTTGATTTTTGTAAAACTGTTCTTTACTCCCCCCGATGTAAACATTTTAATAAACATTTGAATTCACATAGAGCAGCAGATATCTTATTTCTACAATTTTGTAGGAACTGTAGATATAACTTGCCATGAATGATAAACTAATACTTTGCTTTTGATTTGCACGATATGATCTCAGAATTTGGCAGCCTTTCAAGTACTTGAATTGGCCCCACTTGTCTCAAAACCCACAGTGTTTTGTCCTCTGAATCTGTTCCCTTTGCCTAAAACACCTCATCTGGCCAGGCATGGTGGGTCACACCTGTAATCCCAG
This sequence comes from Pongo abelii, assembly GCF_028885655.2. Taxonomy (NCBI): domain Eukaryota; kingdom Metazoa; phylum Chordata; class Mammalia; order Primates; family Hominidae; genus Pongo; species Pongo abelii. The sequence goes on from NC_071996.2 coordinate 21,593,828, forward strand.
CATTTTGGGAAGCTGAGGTGGGCAGATCACGAGGTCAGTAGTTCAAGACAAGCCTGGCCAACACAGTGGAACCCCGTCTCTACTAAAAATATAAAAATTAGCTTGGTGTGATGGTGCACACCTGTAATCCCAGCTACTCAGGAGGCTGAGGCAGGAGGATTGCTTGAAACCGAGAGGCGGAGGTTGCAGTGAGTCGAGATCCGGCCATTGCACTCCAGCCTGGGCAACAGAGTGAGACCCCATCTCAAACAAAAACAAAAACAAACAAACAAAACAGAAAGCAAAAAACACCTCACCCATTCAGTCATTCAGTCTCCATAAATAATTCCTACGCTTTCTATTAGGTAATTTCACGTATAACCTGTGTAAGAATGCTCTCTCTAAGCCAGTATTATGAGTTAGAAAACCTACCATTCTTGGGCCTTCTTAATTTGTTGCACAAACTTATCATTTACTGAAGTCAAATTGCTTTTTCACATGTCTCTAACCTGGCTCACTCCCACTATAAACTCTACTCCTTAAAATGAAAGGCTGTATTTTTCATTACTGAATCCCCAAGCCTTAGCTAAAGGCTTGGCACATGGTAGGTACACAGGAAATGTTTGTTTCAGGCAAAAAAAATTTTTTTAAGGAGTGAATGTGGACAGATCAATGTTATAGTCTTAATATAAGCTATTATGCAGCTTTAAAAGAAGCTAATATAATGTATATTAGGCAGCAACAACAAAACCCATTATTTCTAATCCTAACTTCAGAATTTTCTGGGGAGATTTCAAAACATAAAATGCCCGTGTGTCTTCTCCAGAGATTCTGATTTACTTGGCTTGGGAGAAGAGAGTTCTGGAATTTGTGTTTTTGAAAAGCTTCCTAGGAGATTAAACAGTGTTGTCATGTTTGAGAAGCACTGACCTAAACCATTTTCCTCCAGTAAGGAATACCAGATAATAGTTGATTAACATATGTATTGATTTCTTATATATATAAGAAATCATAAATAGGGAAAAACAGTGCAAATAAATATAGAATTGGTTGGAAAATATAAACAGTGGGTCCCACAGGTGAATTATGTTTATTACATTTTCTGCGGAAAACTTTCAGACACCTGCAGTATGAAAGAACTTTCTCTGATTTGAAAAGGCATTTAAATCTAAATGCTTAAATTTGTGTAAACATGACACTTTACTTAGTTCCTGCAGAAACTCAATTATATTACATTGAAACTACCTTGGAAAATTTCAGATTTTCTCTGTGAATACTGGGATGAGCATGAGTCTTGCAGTTAGGTGAACACAGTTTGAACACTGGCTCTGTCATTTCTTGCTCTATTATAGGGGAAAGCCCTTTTTCATCTATAATACTGAGTTTTTTTCATACTTAAAATTGGGGACACTGGAAAATATGTATTTTCTCATCTTCCCATTAACTATTCTTAGAAAATCCAGCTTGTTGGAACCTATGTTAGGAGGTGGATCTTAGTGATCAGCTGAGTCTATCTTAGTTGTGTTTTTTGGGAAGCAGGCTCAGAAATGAAGTTTCCTTAGAGGGTATTTATTAGGGAGTGCCCTTGGGGAGAAGGAGGAAGCAGGATTTGGTAGAGACCAAAGCTGAGGTGTGAGACCTAATGACAACCCCAGTTACCTCCCTGGAGAGTTCTAAAGTTAATATACCCATGAGAGCTATCCCTCTGTTAAGTTGAAATGGCCAGGTCTTTACACTCGTGCCTTGATTGGCCCTTGAATGTGGGCCACCCTAGAAGTGCAGAACCTTGGTCTAAGCAGCTCTCTGCCACTGAGGCAGACCCTGAAGTGTCTGGCAGCATCCCTGAAAGTCTCAGCAGCAAGTCCTCCTTGAAGGGGAATCAGAGAGGCTCATAACCCACATGGGCATGAAGTTGACATGCTGAGGCTTCTCCATACATGAAGGAGACAGTCTGTCAATCCATAGCCAAAGGGGCAAAGCAAAGATTGTCAGACCTGCAGAATTTTAGAGCTGAGACTGCCTGCAGCATCACTGAGTCTAACCCCTTCACAATACGGAAGAGAAGAGTGAAGCCCAGAGGTGGGATGAGACTTACCCAACATCACACAGCAAAATAGGAGTGGCGCTGGGATTAGATCTCAACCCAAGACTTTTCTCGTTCCTTCATCATATCCCAGGAAAGGACTATCACGGTGGTTGTGCATAAAATTTTGGGGTCAAACTTAGCCTTGTATCTCAATTCTGCTGCTTTATGTCTTGATTTTGGGTGGGTTTCCCTTTAACTTCAACCTCTTTTTCTGCAGAATGAGGATAGTAAGCCATTACTTTGAAGACTTATCTGTAAAATGGCCACCATCAATTCTGTACTTCCCTGAAAGTGAAACTGCTTTTTCAAAATTATAATAGTAAGGGAAATCAGACATAGTTGACTTCATCTTGCTTCTGACCTCAAAGCTGTTCTTGGTCATTCCTGGGTATAGGTCAAGCTAACCATGGGAGAAATTTAGTTTACAGTTTAACTTGAAAGCAAGGATGATGATAGTCCTTCTCTAAAACTAACCCCCACCTTGCTCAGGGACTGAAAACCACCTTGGTAAGACTAAAGAAAGGCCACAAGATTAGGATTATGCGAGGGGCCTGAACTCTGCTAAAATGTAGTCAGTTTCTGTAATCCCTTACTACTCTGGAGTCATGTGGCTGGAGGCCACAAGACTTGTGACTTTCCTAATTGGCCCTATAGATAACATCACTATTGTGAAAACTAAGATTATTATTATCATTTTTTTTTAGATTATTTCAGACTAACTTCACCCAGACTCATGACTCATGACTCAGCTTGTCCTGTACTCCCATCCAGAGGTGGAGTCAATACACCAGGCTAGTTTTCTACACCCCTATGATTTCATCCTCAACCAATCAGTAGCACCCATTTCATAGCTCCCCAGCCACCACATTGTCTATAAAAACTCTAAGCTCCAAGCCTGAGAGAATGATTTGAGTGTTAACTCCAGTTCTCTTGCATGGGCCAGACTCTCATCAATTAAACTTTCTCTACTGCAATGCCATGGTCTCAGTGAGTGGACTTTGTGCAGGGGGCAGGAAGAACCCACGGGGTGGTTACAAAAGCACATCCCCTGAAGCTGGTTTGACTAGAAATTGCTTCAAACAATGACTTCAGTGGAAGGGATCCTTACAAGTTCTGGGCCTAACCTTTAAGAGAATTGGCAACTTCTGTCTGTTTTCCTGGAAATGCTTGCTCTGGAAGAAGACATTCACTGTATAAGTAGTACACCCACCCAAGGATCTCCAGGATATGAGGAAGCTCAAACTAGCTATGCAGAGAGGTTTCATGGAGAGAGAGATGCGTGAGCAGCCCCTGACACCTCAGCTGTTTTGGCTCAGGTACCACACGGATGAGTGGAGAAGCCTGAAGAAGACTGTGGCTCCAGTGATTATAAACATATGAAAGGTCCCAAGTGAGATCTACACAGCTGAGCCCCTCCTAGAACCAAGGAATATGACAACAACAACAACAACACACACACATACACACACACATACATTATCTCCTCATCACATGTGCTTAGCACAGGCCTTGGCCTATTAAAATAACCCAGTTTATTTAATAAATGAGTACGCTGGTACACAAATTCTTAAGTTCCCATTTCAAATAGTGTCACTTAGAAATGGTCTTCTAGCATGTCACTTCTCCATCCTACAAGTGGTATGTGCCTCATATCCCTTCTTTCTGACACTGCACTTAAATAACAACTAACATTTACATAGAGCGTATTATTTGCTCTAAATTCTTCTTATAACTTTTATACATATTAGCTCATTTACTCTTCATAATAATCATATCATATATATCATAAAATATTTTTTAGTGAGAAAATTGAAGAATCGGCTAAAATTACAGCACTAGGTTGTGGTGAATATTGTGTAGTCTTTATTTTTGTATTCATATAATGTAGTAGATACTCAGGATGCCTTAAATAATATCATAAGCTTTAGGGTTGTGGGGAAGGAAGGAAGGAGGAAAGAGAATAAGAGAGAGAGCTGGAAAGTAAGAAAGGATTAAAATGTAATATGTAGGGAGAAAGGAAAGTTCTGGAACTAAGATGTTTCCTAAAATTCTTCAAGGTTAAACAGTATAATCAAAATGAGAGCAATTTTATTGAAACTGAAAGATCAATAGGTCCATTTAAACAGCCTGACACTAGAGTGTGTAACTTAAATATCTAAATGGATTTTCTTAGTGATAATGTCATATGTTTATTGCCCATCCAGCTCCCATTGTTAATTTCTTCTCTGCCCATATGTTTCCAGGCTAGAATGCAGCTTTGCTGAGATAATGTTTCTCACTTAGCCTTGGGGGTGGATATTTCGTCCTGTCTGAATGACATCCTGATGGCCACAGGCACCTTGGGGAAGAGCCATATCACTGAATTCACCAGGGTGTATTAACAGATAAGCTAAATTCTAGATATAGCAATTAATACAATCACTCATTTAGATAAATCGTTTATTCAAAATTCCTCAGAGTCCTTTAGTCCTAAGACATGATTTTCAAACCTATGCTTATTTTATTACCTATCAAGTTATGGGTTCCCAGCCAAATAGCTCTTGACATTTTGCTGGGGGAAATGATGAGGTTTTAAAAAATGCACAGAGAATAGCTCACTTTTACAGCAGTGACTCTTTTCCCCTAAGGAGGGAGTGTCAGGAGAAGGGTGAGTAGTGAGCAATGGGAACTGTGATGTTTATTCTCCTTTTGGTACCAGTGACTTACTCTTACAAGAATTGTGAGAAAATAGGCTCAGCTGAAAATATATTGAAAGACTGGGCATGAGAAGTGAGGAAAAATTATATTCAAAAGAGACATGCATCATATTTATTCAGCCAGCAAATATTGAGTACCTTCTTCGTTCCAGGAACTGTCCTAGGAGCTCGGAATATAACAGTGAAAAAGAGAATTGTTAAGTTACTAACCTCTCTGACTATTATTATCCTTGAGAGAGTTGAATAAAATCTAGGGAGGGAATCTGTTTTTCAGAGGTCATTGACTATGCATGACTCTTGGCTGAAGAAACTTCAAAGTGTTTCTTACAGAAGGACTGTGGAAAATGAGTTAAATCATTGGTTCTCAAACTTCAGCATGCACCAGATTCACCTGGAGGTCTTGTTAAAACACCAGTTACAGAGTCCAATGCTGGCATTTCTGATTCTCTAGGACTGGGAAGCGACTGGAGAATTTGCACTTCTAGAAAATTCCCAGGTGATGCTGATGTTGCTGGTCTGAGGTATACTATTTGTGAATCACAAAATTAGATGGTGGAACTTGAGGCAAGAATCCCGGTTAAATGGCCATTGCACAAAGACACTATGTGAGGTACTATTTCAAGGAGTCTAGGCTTTGGGTTAAAACAGAATTAGGTTTAAATTTGGCTTCATTTATTACTAATAGTTTTACATCTATGCAACTCCCGTAAATGAGAGACCTCTTAAAAAAAAAGATAGCGTTAAGGGTGATAGACAGGTTAATCACATAGAAAAATAGTTATCATGTTTAATATCTGGTCTGATATCCTCATTAGTAATTCTGGAAATCAGAGTTCAAGCACTAGGTTTCATCTCAGACCTGAAAGGGGCCTTTTATTCTTTCTAAGCTACCCTCAGATTCTTAATTTTTTCCCATGTTTTCTGCCACCACCTCTGGTGAGTGTGACCAAACTACTCACCCTGCTCACAGGGTCAATACAATTGCAGGCTGTTTGATCTACTGTGTCCATTCTTGCCTTATTCAAATCCACCTATGAGTGACCTATCTCAAAATGCAAATAAGACCACATCAACCCTTTTTGCAAGATTTAATTAGCTTCTCAAAACCCTTGGATTGTGACTTCATGATCTCAGCATTATCTGCAAATCCATGCATGGTTTGGCCCCTACCTGTCTTTCTGGCCTCACCTGCTCCACACACCTTGTTGGAGCCTTTGTGCCAGCCACAAGGCCCTCCTTAGGGTCCCTGAATCCAACGTGCTCTCTCTTGTCACAGGATAACTATATTTGTTGTTATGCTGTCTGAAAATCTCTCCCCCATCTTCATCCCACTCTCAGCAGATCTCTACCTAGTTCACTCCTACTTCGTATCTCAGCTAGACTATCACTTTTGCAAGAGGACCTTTTCTTACCTCCCAGGCCAGAAACAGAGTTCCAATTCCCTTCATTTTTGCTCTTAGTTCCATGTACCTTCCTTCCATTGCTTTTATGTCAGTTGTAATTCCATTTATTTTTGTGATTATTGTTTTTTTTTTCTCTCTCTCTCTCCAATTACACTCTAGGCTCCACATGGGAGAAACTGTGTCAGTGTTGCTCATTACCCAGCATTAGCAGAGTACTTGGCATGCAGCAGTTGCTCAATAGTTAGCCACTGAATAAATGAATGAATGAATGGACCCACAGTAATGACCTGAATGCTTGTGTTTGTATACAAGGAGAGAAATACACACCCAGAAAGAGTGGAAGGGAGGATTACACACAAGTGTATTTCTTTGAAGCATATGATGAGTGAGCTGACTTGGGAATACAGTTCAATTAACGTCCTACTTTAGTGCTTTACCAATAGAGATACAATTATCATTTTGTTTAAGGCAATTCTTCATTATGGGAGACTATTTTGCATGTTGTAGGAATTTCTTTTTTTTTTTTTCTTTTATTATTATTATTATTATACTTTAGGTTTTATGGTACATGTGCGCAATGTGCAGGTAAGTTACATATGTATACATGTGCCATGCTGGTGCGCTGCACCCACCAACTCGTCATCTAGCATTAGGTATATCTCCCAATGCTATCCCTCCCCCCTCCCCCCACCCCACAACAGTCCCCAGAGTGTGATGTTCCCCTTCCTGTGTCCATGTGTTCTCATTGTTCAATTCCCACCTATGAGTGAGAATATGCGGTGTTTGGTTTTTTGTTCTTGCGATAGTTTACTGAGAATGATGATTTCCAATTTCATCCATGTCCCTACAAAGGACGTGAACTCATCATTTTTTATGGCTGCATAGTATTCCATGGTGTATATGTGCCACATTTTCTTAATCCAGTCCATCATTGTTGGACATTTGGGTTGGTTCCAAGTCTTTGCTATTGTGAATAATGCCGCAATAAACATACGTGTGCATGTGTCTTTATAGCAGCATGATTTATAGTCCTTTGGGTATATACCCAGTAATGGGATGGCTGGGTCGAATGGAATTTCTAGTTCTAGATCCCTGAGGAATCGCCACACTGACTTCCACAAGGGTTGAACTAGTTTACAGTCCCACCAACAGTGTAAAAGTGTTCCTATTTCTCCACATCCTCTCCAGCAGCTGTTGTTTCCTGACTTTTTAATGATTGCCATTCTACCTGGTGTGAGATGGTATCTCATTGTGGTTTTGATTTGCATTTCTCTGATGGCCAGTGATGGTGAGCATTTTTTCATGTGTTTTTTGGCTGCATAAATGTCTTCTTTTGAGAAGTGTCTGTTCATGTCCTTTGCCCACTTTTTGATGGGGTTGTTTGTTTTTTTCTTGTAAATTTGTTGGAGTTCATTGTAGATTCTGGATATTAGCCCTTTGTCAGATGAGTAGGTTGCGAAAATTTTCTCCCATTTTGTAGGTTGCCTGTTCACTCTGATGGTAGTTTCTTTTGCTGTGCAGAAGCTCTTGAGTTTAATTAGATCCCATTTGTCAATTTTGGCTTTTGTGGCCATTGCTTTTGGTGTTTTAGACATGAAGTCCTTGCCCATGCCTATGTCCTGAATGGTAATGCCTAGGTTTTCTTCTAGGGTTTTTATGGTTTTAGGTCTAACATTTAAGTCTTTAATCCATCTTGAATTGATTTTTGTATAAGGTGTAAGGAAGGGATCCAGTTTCAGCTTTCTACATATGGCTAGCCAGTTTTCCCAGCACCATTTATTAAATAGGGAATCCTTTCCCCATTTCTTGTTTTTCTCAGGTTTGTCAAAGATCAGATACTTTTGTAGATATGTGGCATTATTTCTGAGGGCTCTGTTCTGTTCCATTGATCTATATCTCTGTTTTGGTACCAGTACCATGCTGTTTTGGTTACTGTAGCCTTGTAGTATAGTTTGAAGTCAGGTAGTGTGATGCCTCCAGCTTTGTTCTTTTGGCTTAGGATTGACTTGGCGATGTGGGCTCTTTTTTGGTTCCATATGAACTTTAAAGTAGTTTTTTCCAATTCTGTGAAGAAAGTCATTGGTAGCTTGATGGGGATGGCATTGAATCTGTAAATTACCTTGGGAAGGATGGCCATTTTCATCATATTGATTCTTCCTACCCATGAGCATGGAATGTTCTTCCATTTGTTTGTATCCTCTTTTATTTCCTTGAGCAGTGGTTTGTAGTTCTCCTTGAAGAGGTCTTTCACATCCCTTGTAAGTTGGATTCCTAGGTATTTTATTCTCTTTGAAGCAATTGTGAATGGGAGTTCACTCATGATTTGGCTCTCTGTTTGTCTGTTAGTGATGTATAAGAATGCTTGTGATTTTTGCACATTGATTTTGTATCCTGAGACTTTGCTGAAGTTGCTTATCATCTTAAGGAGATTTTGGGCTGAGACAATGGGGTTTTCTAGATATACTATCATGTCATCTGCAAACAGGGACAATTTGACTTCCTCTTTTCCTAATTGAATACCCTCGATTTCCTTCTCCTGCCTAATTGCCCTGGCCAGAACTTCCAACACTATGTTGAATAGAAGTGGTGAGAGAGGGCATCCCTGTCTTGTGCCAGTTTTCAAAGGGAATGCTTCCAGTTTTTGCCTATTCAGTATGATATTGGCTGTGGGTTTGTCATAAATAGCTCTTATTATTTTGAGATACGTCCCATCAATTCCTAATTTATTGAGAGTTTTTAGCATGAAGGGTTGTTGAATTTTGTCAAAGGCCTTTTCTGCATCTATTGAGATAATCATGTGGTTTTTGTCTTTGGTTCTGTTTATATGCTGGATTACATTTATTGATTTGCGTATATTGAACTAGCCTTGCATCCCAGGGATGAAGCCCACTTGATCATGGTGGATAAGCTTTTTGATGTGCTGCTGGATTCTGTTTGCCAGTATTTTACTGAGGATTTTTGCATCAATGTTCATCAAGGATATTGGTCTAAAATTCTCTTTTTTTGTTGTGTCTCTGCCAGGCTTTGGTATCAGGATGATGCTGGCCTCATAAAATGAGTTAGGGAGGATTCCCTCTTTTTCTATTGATTGGAATAGTTTCAGAAGGAATGGTACCAGCTCCTCCTTGTACCTCTGGTAGAATTCGGCTGTGAATCCATCTGGACCTGGACTTTTTTTTGGTTGGTAAGCTATTGATTATTGCCACAATTTCAGCTCCTGTTATTGGTCTATTCAGAGATTCAACTTCTTCCTGGTTTAGTCTTGGGAGGGTGTATGTGTGGAGGAATTTATCCATTTCTTCTAGATTTTCTAGTTTATTTGCATAGAGGTGTTTGTAATATTCTCTGATGGTAGTTTGTATTTCTGTGGGATCGGTGGTGATATCCCCTTTATCATTTTTTATTGCATCTATTTGATTCTTCTCTCTTTTTTTCTTTATTAATCTTGCTAGCGGTCTATCAATTTTGTTGATCCTTTCGAAAAACCAGCTCCTGGATTCATTTATTTTTTGAAGGGTTTTTTGTGTCTCTATTTCCTTCAGTTCTGCTCTGATTTTAGTTATTTCTTGCCTTCTGCTAGCTTTTGAATGTGTTTGCTCTTGCTTTTCTAGTTCTTTTAATTGTGATGTTAGGGTGTCAATTTTGGATCTTTCCTGCTTTCTCTTGTGGGCATTTAGTGCTATAAATTTCCCTCTACACACTGCTTTGAATGCATCCCAGAGATTCTGGTATGTTGTGTCTTGGTTCTCGTTGGTTTCAAAGAACATCTTTATTTCTGCCTTCATTTTGTTATGTACCCAGTAGTCATTCAGGAGTAGGTTGTTCAGTTTCCACGTAGTTGAGCAGTTTTGAGTGAGATTCTTAATCCTGAGTTCTAGCTTGATTGCACTGTGATCTGAGAGACAGTTTGTTATAATTTCTGTTCTTTTACATTTATTGAGGAGAGCTTTACTTCCAAGTATATGGTCAATTTTGGAATAGGTGTGGTGTGGTGCTGAAAAAAATGTATATTCTGTTGATTTGGGGTGGAGAGTTCTGTAGATGTCTATTAGGTCCGCTTGGTGCAGAGCTGAGTTCAATTCCTGGGTATCCTTGTTGACTTTCTGTCTCGTTGATCTGTCTAATGTTGATAGTGGGGTGTTAAAGTCTCCCATTATTAATGTGTGGGAGTCTAAGTCTCTTTGTAGGTCACTCAGGACTTGCTTTATGAATCTGGGTGCTCCTGTATTGGGTGCATATATATTTAGGATAGTTAGCTCTTCTTGTTGAATTAATCCCTTTACCATTATGTAATGGCCTTCTTTGTCTCTTTTGATCTTTGTTGGTTTAAAGTCTGTTTTATCAGAGACTAGGATTGCAACCCCTGCCTTTTTTTGTTTTCCATTTGCTTGGTAGATCTTCCTCCATCCTTTTATTTTGAGCCTATGTGTGTCTCTGCACGTGAGATGGGTTTCCTGAATACAGCACACTGATGGGTCTTGAGTCTTTATCCAGTTTGCCAGTCTATGTCTTTTAATTGGAGCATTTAGTCCATTTACATTTAAAGTTAATATTGTTATGTGTGAATTTGATCCTGTCATTATGATGTTAGCTGGATATTTTGCTCGTTAGTTGATGCAGTCTCTTCCTAGTCTCGATGTTCTTTACATTTCGGTATGATTTTGCAGTGGCTGGTACCGGTTGTGCCTTTCCATGTTTAGCGCTTCCTTCAGGAGCTCTTTTAGGGCAGGCCTGGTGATGACAAAATCTCTCAGCATTTGCTTGTCTGTAAAGTATTTTATTTCTCCTTCACTTATGAAGCTTAGTTTGGCAGGATATGAAATTCTGGGTTGAAAATTCTTTTCTTTAAGAATGTTGAATATTGGCCCCCACTCTCTTCTGGCTTGTAGGGTTTCTGCCGAGAGATCTGCTGTTAGTCTGATGGGCTTCCCTTTGATGGTAACCCGACCTTTCTCTCTGGCTGCCCTTAACATTTTTTCCTTCATTTCAACTTTGGTGAATCTGACAATTATGTGTCTTGGAGTTGCTCTTCTCGAGGAGTATCTTTGTGGTGTTCTCTGTATTTCCTGAATCTGAATGTTGGCCTGCCTTGCTAGATTGGGGAAGTTCTCCTGGATAATATCCTGCAGAGTGTTTTCCAACTTGTTTCCATTCTCCCCGTCACTTTCAGGTACACCAATCAGACGTAGATTTGGTCTTTTCACATAGTCCCACATTTCTTGGAGGCTTTGTTCGTTTCTTTTTATTCTTTTTTCTCTAAACTTCTCTTCTCGCTTCATTTCATTCATTTCATCTTCCAGGGCTGATACCCTTTCTTCCATTTGATCGCATCGGCTCCTGAGGCTTCTGCATTCTTCACGTAGTTCTCGAGCCTTGGTTTTCAGCTCCATCAGCTCCTTTAAGCACTTCTCTGTATTGGTTATTCTAGTTATACATTCTTCTAAATTTTTTTCAAAGTTTTCAACTTCTTTGCCTTTGGTTTGTATATCCTCCCGTAGCTCGGAGTTATTTGATTGTCTGAAGCCTTCTTCTCTCAGCTCGTCAAAGTCATTCTCCGTCCAGCTTTGTTCCGTTGCTGGTGAGGAACTGCGTTCCTTTGGAGGAGGAGAGGTACTCTGGTTTTTAGAGTTTCCAGTTTTTCTGCTCTGTTTTTTCCCCATCTTTGTGGTTTTATCTACTTTTGGTCTTTGATGATGGTGATGTACAGATGGGTTTTTGGTGTGGATGTCCTTTCTGTTAGTTTTCCTTCTAACAGACAGAACCCTCAGCTGCAGGTCTGTTGGAGTACCTGGCCGGCCGTGTGAGGTGTCAGTCTGCCCCTGCTGGGGGGTGCCTCCCAGTTAGGCTGCTTGGGGGTCAGGGGTCAGGGACCCACTTGAGGAGGCAGTCAGCCCATTCTCAGATCTCCAGCTGCGTGCTGGGAGAACCACTGCTCTCCTCACAGCTGTCAGACAGGGACATTTAAGTCTGCAGAGGTTACTGCTGTCTTTTTGTTTGTCTGTGTCCTGCCCCCAGAGGTGGAGCCTACAGAGGCAGGCAGGCCTCCTTGAGCTGTGGTGGGCTCCACCCAGTTCAAGCTTCCAGGCTGCTTTGTTTACCTAAGCGAGCCTGGGCAATGGCGGGCGCCCCTCCCCCAGCCTCGCTGCCGACTTGCTGTTTGATCTCAGACTGCTGTGCTAGCAATCAGCGAGACTCCGTGGGCGTAGGACCCTCTGAGCCAGGTGCGGGCTATACTCTCCTGGGGCACCGTTTCCTAAGCCCGTCGGAAAAGCACAGTATTCGGGTGGGAGTGGCCCGATTTTCCAGGTGCCGTCTGTCACCCCTGGAAAGGGAACTCCCTGACCCCTTGTGCTTCCCGAGTGAGGCAATGCCTCGCCCCTGCTTCGGCTGGCACACGGTGCGCTCACCCACTGACCTGCACCCACTGTCTGGCACTCCCTAGTGAGATGAACACGGTACCTCAGAAATGCAGAAATCACCCGTCTTCTGCGTCGCTCGCGCTGGGAGCTGTAGACCGGAGCTGTTCCTATTCGGCCATCTTGGCTCCTCCCCCCGGAATTTCAATTACTGGTCTTTGCCCACAAAATCCCAACAGCACCCTCCCCTCATTGTTGCTAAAGGGCCCCAAACATTTACATATGATTGTTAAAGAGCAGTGCTGCTGCTCTGTGAGTACCACTGTCTAAATTACATTAGCATCTCCTCCAGCCTGGCAGGAGGAGCAAGAAAGAGAGTGAATGGAGAGGCAAGCAAGAGGTCTATTTTATACCTCTCACAAACATAATGTCTAACGTTGATTTAGAGATTACTTGAGAAAACCTATATAAAGTGCTTAGTTCTGGCCTAGCAAACAGTAAACTTTCAATAAATAGTGGCTATAAGTAATATGAAGTGAGCTTGAGGGGCTTGACTATGAAAGTAATCATGAAGTTGGAGAAAAGGAGAAAGATTTAAGAACGATTTGGGAGATAAACCAAATTTTTCTTGGTAACTTACTGCTTCGGGATGGCAGGGGAAGGAGGAGTCTAGAATAGCTTCAAAATTTATGTTTTTACGATGGGTGCCATTAACCAAGACATAGAAGATGTGAATAAGGATCAGATTTTAAAGGGAAATGTAATGAATTTGGTATTGGACAGCTGGATTTGAAATGTCTCTGGAAAGAATTGTCAGAGATATTGTGTAGCATTTGCATATAAGAAAATGAATAATTTCTGAATTCGTGTTGCAGGAGGTGAAAACGGAAAACACAAAGTGATGGAGGCTTTCCAGCAAGAGGGTATGGCGTGGAAGCCTGGGACACACCAACCCATGAGGCTACTCAAAGGAAGTGAAGAAGGGAAGACCAGAACAAGGTCAGGAGACAGGAGTCACAAGTACATTTCCTGGAATCCAAGGCCTAAGTGTGCTTTAACAGTAAGGGAGCCACCATCCGAGTTGGAGTTCCTCAGGAGGTTTATCTCACTTTCTGAGGGTTGGCAGCTCAAGCAGTAACGTATTAATTTTCTAATATACTCTATTTATAAGTATGTCCCTAGACAGTAGACTATAGTTGACCTTTGAAAAACATGGGAGTCAGGGGTGCTGACCCCCATGCAGATGAATATCCACATATAACTTTTGACTCCCCCAGACTTCACTACTTACAATAGTTAAATTGACATACCTTTGCTGGAAGCCTTACTGATTAAAAAAAGTCCATTAACACATACTTTGTATGTCATATGTATTATATACTATATTTTTAAAATAAAGTAAGCTAGAGAAAGAAAACATGTTATTAAGAAAAATCATAAGGAAGAGAATATATTTACTATTCATTAAGTGGAAGTGGATCATCATAAAAGTCTTCATCTTCCCCATCTTCATTTTGAGTGGACTGAGGAGAAGAAAGAGCAGGGCTTGTACTTGCTGTCTTAAGGCTGGCAGAAGTGAAAGAAAATCTGCTTATAAGTGAACCTGCGCAGTTCAAACCTGTGTTGTTCAAAGGTCAATTGTATTTTTTTCTGTCCAGAGGACTTTTCCTCTTCCTTTCAGTAAAAACAAAATGCTTTGGGAAATTGTAGCTTCTCTACTTCATGTGGTTCTGATAGGTCTGCTGATATCAGGATCTCACTCTTCTTCTAGTAGTGGGCATAGGACCTAGGCTTGGTCCTCCTCTAATTAACACTATCTCTCTCTAGTCTCAGTTTCATCCAGGAATGGACGTGTGCTCTAAGCTCGGATAATCAGAGTTCTTTTCTGAATCTGAATATGAACCTTAGGATAGAAGGAGTTTGCTTTCTACAATGGGCTCCAATCTGGGATGACAGAAGCTTGCAACTGCTTACAGCCTGGCCAGCCCTATTCTCCCTTCCCTACTCCCCCTGCCATAGGGATAAATGCTGATTATAGTAGAAGTAACCAAGGTCAGGAAGAGAGGAGGAAGCAGAGACAGTGTCAAAACAAGAGATGTGGGGAGAGGAAAAGAGAAAAATCACATTAATTCCACTCCATAAAAGTCTAATAAAAAAACTGTTCCCCCAGTCTTTTCAGTTAGAAGAGTCAACGAATTCCTCCTTTCACTTATGCTACTTTGAGTAGGGTCTTTGTCACTTGAAACTGAAGTGTACTGACCCACACTTCCCCAATTCCTCAGGAAAACCTTCCCTGACTCTCAGCCAGATCCAGGTGTACAGTCATTTCTTCTTGCCTTCTGTGGACACCTTCCAAGTGCTGCCCTTTTTTCTACTTCAGCCTCTTGCACATCTTTTCTGGAGCTTCCTGACTGTGATGAGTGACTTTATGTGTCAATTTGACTGGGTTAAAAGATGTTTGGAGAGCTGGCAAAACATCATTTCTGGGTGTGTTTGTAAAGGTGTTTTTGGAAAAGATGAATGTTCATTGTAGAATGAGTAAAGATCTGCCCTCACTAACATGGGTGGGCACCATCCAGTCCTTTGAGGGCCAGGAGAGAACAAAAAGGAGGAGGAAGGGTGAATTCTGTCTTTCTCCTTTTGAGTTTGGACATCCATCTCCTACCCTCGGACACTGAAGTCCCTATTCTTAGGCCATTGGACTCTGGGACTTGCACCAAGCGTCCCCCTAGTTCTCAGGTTATCGGCCTCAGACTGGGAGTCCCATTTGGCTCCCCTTGTTCTCAGGCCTTCAGATTTGGACTGAATTATACCATCAGCATTTCTGGTTTTCATGGAACTTCTAGGTTTCCATAATTTTGTGACCAAATCCCATAATAAATTCCTCTGATTTTTGTCTATCTATATTTATATGTATTATCTGTTTCTATCCATCTATCAAATGTATCCATCTACCTAGTCTGTTATATATCTCTATCTCTGTGTATCATCTATCATCTATCTATCTATCTACCTATCTACTATCTGTCTGTCTGTCTATCTATCTATCTATCTGTCTATCTATCATCTATCCATCCATTCTATTGGTTCTGTTTCTCTGGAGAATTCTGAATCACACACCACCTATGGACTTGCTTCTCCACCCTGGCCTCCGTTGTCTTTACTTTCATAGTCATACTCATTGAAGGAGCCCTCCACCCCAAATCCCTGCATCTGTTCACCCCACCTCAGTCCTACACCCTTAGGCCTGACAGTGGTGCCTGTGAGCTCCTCATGCTTACCTCCTCTCAGCCTAGAAGTGGCTTCCCAGGCCAGCTCATGTATTCTTCTCTATGAGCCATCTCATTCCTAGTTCAGCCCAATAGCTCTTACCATAACCAGCACAGATATATTTCTCTTTATTTTACATATGCAGTAAATTAAGCTGGGGAAATTATTTGATTTACTAAATGTTATATATTGTAACATAGAACATACATTTTCTTGCAGACAAGTACTCATTTACTCTTTTCTCTCATTCTTACTCAATTCACCCTCTTCCCATATGTTTAGTTGTATTTACTCAGAATCTATAATTCATTTATTTTTGTAGGAGGACCAGTGGATAACACAGAAACTATGTCCTAAATCCATTCCCTTGAGAATCTTCTGTTGTTATTGATAGAACAAAGTTAATGCCACATGTAATAACAATGAACAATATTACATGTTTTACATGGATTTTTTGTGACACGAATTATGTTTTTTTTTTTAACGTAGAACTGGCTAGTAAATACAGGTGTGCTAGTCATGGAAGGCTTGCTATAGGAGGTTGTGTTTGAGCAAGGCCTTTATGAAGTATCTAAGGAAAAAGAGGACATTATATATAGGCAGTCACTAATGAGGATAGTATTTTAAAAAAGAATCTGACTGAAACATGTTGGAAAGCTCTTTATCAAGTTGAGATAATTTCCTTCTATTCTTAATTTTTTGAGTTTTTATCATGAATGGGAGAAAATGCTTTTTGTGTGTCAATTGATAAGATGATATGACTTTCTTTCTTTAGCTTGTTGATATGGCTAATCACATTAATTGATGGTCAAATGTTGAAGACTCTTATACTTGAAAAAGAAATCCCACTTGGTCATGAGGTTTTTTTTTTAATATATTGGTGAATTCATTTGCTACATTTTGTTAATGATTTCTGTGACTAAGTTCATGAGAGATAATGGCTGACAGTTTCCTTTCATGTGATGTCGTTTTAGGCTTTTGGTGTCAGGATAATACTGGCTTTATGAAATGAGCTGGGAACTGTTTAGCTTTGTATTTTCTGGAAGTTATCGTGTGTAATTTCCTTTAAATGTTTGGTAAAATTTTCTAGTAAATTTCTGTGTGTTTGGAGATTTTTTTCTAGGGCTTTTATAAATTTTTATTTCTTTATTGGCTATAAGGCTATTCAGATTACATATGTTATCTTGGTTAAGTTTCTCAAGGAATCCATTCATTTATCCTAAGTTGTAAAATGTATGAGCATAAAGTTGTGTCTACCATTCTCTCATTGTCAGTACTGCTAGAGGATTTGTAGTGCTGTCTTCTGTTTCATTCCTGATATTGGTGACTCATGCCTTCTCATTTTGTTTTTGTCAGACTTTTTAGTGGTTTGTTAATTTTTTTTTGAGAGAATCAGCTTTTTGATTCATTTATTTTCTCAGTTGTTTTCCATATTTCTATTTCACTGATCTCTGCTCTTATCTTCAAATAAGTTGTCTTATTTCACATGAAAATATATCTTACAAAAATTAAGAAATATCTTCTTTTTGATTGATCAGCTTTACTATTCTCTTCCTAGTTTTCCTTCAGGTAAGAACTGAGATAATTCATTTGTGACCACATCGGCTCACTTTAAAAATATTGGACCAACCTTGCATGCCTGTGATAAATCTCATTTGCTCACATTGCATTATCTTTATATTTTTATTGCTGAATTCTATTTGCTAATAATTTGCTAAGGATTTTTATGTATATAATAATAATTGTATTGGTCTGTATATTTTATTTATTTTACTGTCTTTGTCTGATATTGTCACTAGTATGATGCTGGCCTCATAAATGAAATTAGGATGGCTTTCCTTTAATTCTATTTTCTTCAGAATAATTTTTATAATTGTATATAATTTTCTGCTTAAACTTTGGTAGATTGCAACATTTGGCAGATTTTCCTGCTTAAATGTTTGGTAGATTTGTTCTTATATATTCCTGGATTTTTTTCTTTGTGAAAAGACTGTTGAATAAAAATTCAATATCTTGTATAGATATAGGACTGTTCATTATGTGTACTTCTTGAGTTTTGATAGTTTGCTGATTTCAAGTGATTTGCCCATTTCACCTATGCTATCAAATCAAATTCACTGATATAAAATTACGATTGATATTACCTTATTATCTTTCTTATAGTCCATAAGATTTCTTATATTTCTTAGTAAATTGTGTCAGTTCTGGTTTTTCTTCATCCATTTGGCTAGAAGGACATTGATTTTATATATCTTTTCATGAACTAGCAATTTATTTTGTTTACTTTCTTTATATTTTTTTCTATTCTTGTTTTATTGATTTTCATCTTTAATTTTAATTATTTCCTTCTTTTCACTTCACGTTTAATTTGCCCTTCCTTTCATAGTTCATTAAAGTTGAAGATTAAATTGTTAATTTGAGACTTCTTGTCATTTTGAATATAACAATTTTACACTATAAATTTTCTTCTAAGCTCTGCTTTAGTTATGTCCCACATTATTTGATATGTTGCATTTTCATTTTAATCAATATAAAAATCACATAATATCCATTGTGATTTCCACTTTTGTCCTTGGACTTTTTGAGAAGTATGGTGTTTAACTTCTAAATATTTGAATGCTTTCTGAGTAATATTTTGTTATCAACTTTTAGTTTCAATTTCATTTTGATCCAAGATCACACTTTGTATGATATGAATCCTTTTAAGTTTAGTACATTTTGTTTTATGACTAGGAATATGGTCTATCACGGTGAATGTTCCATGTGTACTTAGAATGTGTATTCTGCTGTCTTTGGTTGAAGTGTTCACACATGTCAATTAAGCCATGTTGATTGATAGTGTTATTCAGGTATTAAATATTCTTAATGATTTTCAGTCTAGTTGTTTTCAATTGCTTAGAGAGGGTTGTAGTGTTTCTAAATGTTATTGTGAATTTGTCTGTTTCTCCTTTTAGTTTGATATGTTTGATAGGTTTCTACCTTATGTATTTTGAAACTGTTTAAGAGGCATATAAATTTGCAATTGGTATGTCTTCTTGAATAATTTACCACTTTATCATTATGCAATGTCTCTGTTCATTCCTTATATTATTTCTTGTCCTGATTTCTACTTTGTCTGATACTAATACAGTCACTCCAGATTTCTTTTTATTTCAATTAATTTGGTATATCCTTTTCCATCCTTTCATCTATTTTGAACTTTTTGTGTGACATATCGGATTACATTCATTAATTTTAGAATGTTGAGCTAGTCTTGCATACTTAGAATAAATACCACTTGGACATTGAGTATAATTGATTATTTGTATACATTCATAGATTTGTTTGCTAATAATTTTTTAAATTTTTTTCTTTGCTGCTTGAATCAGCAAGTCTGCTAATACTTTATTGAGAAATTGTGTTTCTATGTTCATGAGAGAGAATACTTTGTAGTTTTGTTTCTGCACTGTCTTTTTGGGGCTTTGGTATATGAATAATACTGGCCTCATAAAGTAAACTGGGAAACGTTCTGGCCCACCTACCCTGGAGGGGGAAGCAGTCTTAGGCCCGTGGAGATAAGAAGCTTTCTGGACAGGCTGATTGCTGTGGTTGAATCTCTCTTACCATTTCCACCTGCTTACCTTTGTACTTTTGGAGGGTGATGGACGTCTCAAGCTTGCTGGAAAAGGGAGTCACTTCCTCCTCCAGGTTCTTAGTAAGAAACAGCAGGAAGAAATGGATTTACATCATTTTGTCCTGCCACTCTTTTTTGCACATTTTTATTGACACATCTTCCCCATTTCACTGTGCTCTCCTCAAGGACTGCAGGGATTTTATTTATCTGTATGTCTCCAGGGCCTAGGGCTGTACCTAGCATGTAGTAGGCACTCATTTAATGTTAAATTATAAAATTGACAATTTAATATTTGGAGAGATAAAAGGGAAAAGAGAATATTTTATTCATTAGGTAATGCTAGTAGGTCATTCTTTGGACATCTGTTTTGTTTTGTTTTTTTTTGTTTTTTAACAAAAAAGACCTGTTTGGAATAAGATTAAGATAAGGGGACTATTGATTGCATATCTTTCCATGACTCAGTTCAAATAGTTTGTAATATTGACATTCTAGACCTCACCAAAGCTAACAGTCACAAGTGAAAAACCTGACATTAACTCACCAGGCAATGTGCCCAAACCTTTTTCAGGCGACCTTGGTGGGCCCAGGCTTCATGAATGACCTCATGTCTATTTCTTTATCTATAAAATTTACACTCATTCCGTCAAGCAACTATCAGAGATGGAAAAATCTAAGTCTGGAGGAAGACATGGAAGAAAGGTAACTTCCAGAGAGAGGAAACACAGTGTTGCACATTTAACCAGACGGTAACGTCAACAATGGTGCATGATGAAACCAAGTTCTGAAGGTGATGGCATGCGCCTTATAGAAATTATTAAGATGGAGAGCTATTGAAAGCCAGAATGTCGGCCGGGCGCGGTGGCTCACGCCTGTAATCCCAGCACTTTGGGAGGCCGAGGCAGGTGGATCACGAGGTCAGGAGATCGAGACCATCTGGCTAACACGGTGAAACCGTCTCTACTAAAAATACAAAAAATTAGCCGGGCGTGCTGGCGGGCGCCTGTAGTCCCAGCTACTCGGGAGGCTGAGGCAGGAGAATGGCGTGAACCTGGGAGGCGGAGCTTGCAGCCAGCGGAGACTGCACTCCAGCCTGGGCGACAGAGCCAGACTAAGTCTCAGAAAAAAAAAAAAAAAAAAAAAAAAGAGAGAGAGAAAAGCAGAATGTCATGCTTCAGCTCCAGCATAATGCTTAGAGTGGTGTTTATTTCGTGTCTCTTTTTCTACATATCACTGAATTATCCCGAATGAAAAGGTAAGTCCTAATGTTCACATAAACATTATGTGGATCAGTGTTTCACCTAGAGGAGAGAACAACCACAGACCGTATGTCCATGTTTTCCTGGGACTATGTTGATGCTAAAGTTCTAACCATGACTGCAGCAAAAGGGAAATCACACTTCTGGGGGTGTGGCCAAGAACTGACATTTTTCAGATGTGATTTGCAGGGCACTACCTGTCTCACCCCATCACCCAGCTCTACTCCAAAAATGGCTTAACAGCCTGTGACTAGTTTAAGATTCCACTGCTGAGGCATTCATTTTGGGTTAAATTATTGTTCTCTTAAGTACAATTTTTCAAAATAACCCTGGAAGCAAATGACCTTAGATAAATTATCAATTAGATGCTAATTTTTTATGAGCTGGGAATGCATCTTAAACTGTACTGTGCCCTTTTGCCTCCGCAGTGTCCTTGTCTATGAAGCACCTCTCTGAGCTCTGAGGATAGAGCATTGTGAGAGGCCACATATTCTTTATAGTGGTGGTAGGTAGAAGAGTTAGGGGTGTGAGACTGTGCCAAAGGAAGGCAAACCTGAGTGTGAGGGTCTACATGGCCTGGACTGAAGGATCTGTGAAGCCAGGCAATAGATGCGATGAGGCGATAGGAGTCCACAGGTACTGGGAGTGGATACCATAGTAGGATGAGAGGTAGAAATTGGTGGGCAAGATCAAGGAAAGAGGACATAATTATTTCTCAGCTTGCCCAG
Organism: Pongo abelii; assembly: GCF_028885655.2. Lineage (NCBI taxonomy): Eukaryota > Metazoa > Chordata > Mammalia > Primates > Hominidae > Pongo > Pongo abelii. The sequence goes on from NC_071996.2 coordinate 21,615,215, forward strand.
TATACCGGGCTCATGGACAGTTTACGCTGAACATGTGCATGCTTGCTGGTTTGGCTCTTTAGCCCATCCCTCCCCATGGCTTGTCCAAGACTTCCTTAAAAAAGCCATTATTGACTGGGCACGGTGGCTCATGCTTGTAATCCCAGCACTTTGGGAAGCTGAGGCAGGCAGATCATTTGAGGTCAGGAGTTCGAGACCAGCCTGGCCAACATGGTGAAACACCATCTCTACTAAAAGTAAAAAAAAAAAAAATTTGCTGGGTGTAGTGGCACACATCTGTAATTCCAGCTACTTGTGGAGGCTGAGGCAAGAGAATCGCTTGAACCCGGGAGACGGAGGTTGCCGTAAGCTGAGATTGCAACACTACACTCAAGCCTGTGCAACAGAGTGAGGCTCCATCTCAAAAAACAAACAAACAAGCAAAAAGCCTTTATGGGTTCAAATGTGGCCTAATTGCCTCTCATTTTCTGCCTAAAGTGTCTTCCTGTCTGCCACGTCTGTTTTATTCCTTTATTTATTCAATATTCTTGGACATTTTCTCTGTTCATACACTCTTTTAAGGATACAGAATGAATAATATAAATAATATCTCTGCCTTTGTTATGCTAACATTCCACAGAGGGAGAATACAAAGTAAAGAAACAACTAGACTTGATAATATGTTAGTATGTTTTATATCAAGAAGCCCCTTTCTGCTCTACCTTGGGTTCTGTGATGCGTGCTAGTAACCTGCCTCCCTCCTTGTTTGGATGGGACTCCAAGACAGGTCCTGCTACACCAGGCACCGTGGCTCCCAGAAAAAAGACACCCACCATTCCTCACACACCAACCTCTGACCCAAACTTTTAGGTCTGTGTACGGACTAGAGACCTCATTTATCTGGCAAAGGGAATTTGATATGCGGTGCTTTTGCTACCATGTGTATGTGGTGGGGGCAGGGATGAGTCTAACCAGGGTAGCAGTGAAGATGGTCCCAGTACAGGTGTTGAGAGCCAATGAAGGACAAATTGTGGCTATAGGAAGAGGTTTCTCTTGTTTGTCTACCTTTTAATGAGGAAAAATGTATTAATAACACACTTCCAAGGAGAAAGATGACAGGCTGGATTCCATACTCGTGAGTCTCAAAGCCTGTCAACTTGCCCAGAGTTCCTGTTCTTATTCTGTGTCATTTTTTCCCAGACTCCAACCCCAAAGTCTCAGCTCTAGGCCTTTCATCCCCAGATCCATGTCCCCAAAAACCTTGCTTAACCTCATTCTATGCTGAATGCAGGAGTTTTGCCAGCCTACCCTGCTTTCTCTGCCTTTGTGTTTCCTGTTCAATATGCTCCAATATCAATTTGTGTGCTAGGCACTTTCTAGGTGGTGAGTATAAGACTGAATAAGAGGTGGAACGTCTCTATGGAATTGGTAAACTAGCTGGACAGGCTGATTGTTGTGGTTGGATCTCTCTTATTTTATAAACTAGTTGAGTTCTTCTCAAACATTAGCATGCATAAGAACTCCTGAAAGACATGTTCAAATGCAGAATCTCAGGTCCTACCATGAGTTTGCATTTGTATAGTGGGGGGTGTGTGTGTGTGTCTACCCTGAGCTGAGTGGGTCTGTGGGTTGGCCTGGGAACTGGATGTCTAGTAAATTCTCAGGCGAGGCTGATGCTGCTATCCTGCCGAGCAACGCTGAGAGAAACACAGATGAATAATCGGGCATATTCGTCAGAACTCTCTATTACGCGTGATAAAGAGCCATTCATTAACACAAACTAAAGTGGAAATTTCTATTTATAGAACTTGGGAAGGATCAAAGGAAGAATTGCCTGAAATAGAAGCTCAGAGATTGGAATCAAGTACTCACATTCTTCTGGAAACCTCTTTGCTTCTTCCACTTCTGTGTGGTTCTGCTCAGCTGTGTTCTGCAAGGCCTTTTTCTTGACCAGTGAATGTGGCTAATGATAACCTGGATTTTTATCTTCTCATTTAAAGATGCGAACAGAAAGAGACACTCGTACATCAGTCCCAGGGAAAGGCTCTAATTGATGCCACTGAGACCCAGGCCTTAGTCTCTACTGTTCCCAGGGACGTGGGCCATGCCTAGGATCAGAGAGGAGGGGTCTAATATTAGAAGTGGAAAGAGAAATGCTGCCAGGCAAATGTAAAGCAATGGTCCCCATGTCCCCTGGAATAGTTACATATCACTGATGAATGCTCTCATGGGGCAAGCACAAGGAGCTTAATGAGCACTTAGAATTGCCACAGACCAGACGAAGTAAATCTTAAAGCTGAGATCATGTATGAGTGTGTTAGATATGTGAAGACAGGCACAGTAGTCCTGATAGACAAAGGGATAGTATGTCTGGAGTCTACCTACCAGAGGAGGGAGGAGGAGAGGAAGGAGCAAAAGAGAGAGAGAAACAGGGAGAAAGAGAGAGAAGTCATCTGTGTGGTTCAAGCTGGAATTTAGTGGCTCATCTGACTGGCCACTTCTGTACTGAACGGGGCATTTTGATTGCAACTATACTGGAACTAATAGGAATCATCTGGGTTTATGGAGGGAACAGATTCCTTGAAGATATAAAAATGATAATGGAACAGAGGTGGATGTTCCTGCTGCGATGGAAAACTTGCTGGTTTGTCATTATGTCTATATGACATTATGCCTATTATTTTTATTGCAATTTTTATCTGGACACTAGTGAAATATCATAGACTTGATTATGCCGAAATCTTGTACCCTGACTGAGAAGTTGCTAAAAGCTGGTGTATGATTATTTTCTGTATTATTGCATTTCGATTATGGCTATCATAAAAATAATTCAGGCTGAAGGAAACATCTTTCTGTGTGTTGTAAGCTGCTGTAGAACAGTTTTCAACTAGAGCCCATACATGGAAGGACATCATGGGGAGAAATATAAAGGCACAGTAGATCCTTAAATAAAAGAGACTTGACCAGGAAGTTCCTACTGTTGGTGGCAGAGGAAAATCAGAATAAGATCTCACTTAATACCTCATACAAAGTTGTACACCAGGTGGATTAGAGACTTAATTGTAAAAAATATATACGAGTTTGCATTTGTATAGTGGGATGTGTGTGTGTGCGTGTGCGTGCGCACGCATATGTGTATGTTTAATAGAAGAAAATACAAGAGAATATCATTTTGAATGAAAATTTTGGAAGGACTTTTTAGAGAACTTGAAAAACACAACAAAGTGTAAATCATAAAATAATAAACTCAAGTACATTGAAATTGAAGATTTTGGTTAAGCAATGTACAAAAGGATACACATATATACCTATACATATATACACTTTGGACCTCAGATATAAAGGTTTAAGTAAATAATACTTCTCAGCTAAGTGTATGTTATCATATTGATCAATACAAAGCCCCTCTATTAATTTGTTTATTTTTTGTTTGCTTTATTTGGTGTGTCTGCCCTTTATCTTTATTCCATACTCCTATTCCCCTTTCTACCAACATCAGAAGTGACTATTCTTAAGTGTTGGTTTTGTACATCTTTACTCATAACTATTCATGATTTTATATTGTTTTGGGTGGTAAATTCTTAAAGCATTTAAATGCTATTACATTATATATTTTAGGGTTTTTTTTTCTTACCTTTTTTTTTCAATTTTCATTTATGTTGCTCTGTGTATACTGAATCTCTTTTATTTTGTAAAGTTCTACTGTGCCCTATATCTCATTTTATTTATTCCACTAAACTCAACTTCAGGTAGCCCAATAAATTCCAAACAGAAAAAAGAAAATTTAAAAAATCTACTCCTAGTCACATCATAGTATCATAGCTTTCTACTCAGAGCCACATCATCAACCACAGGAGAACATTATTTAGAGTGATCTGATTTCTTAGAAACAACTGTTAATGCCAGAGAAGAAGGAAATATTATCTCGAATGTGCTGGAATTAAATAAGTCCTATCCCAGAATTCCAGGTGCTGCATGGTTTTTTAGAATAAAAGTGAAAACAATACTTTTGGGGAAGAAAAAACTTTACCATCAACAGATTTTTATAAGAAAAATTAAAAAGACATATATTTGGCAGAAATAAAAGAATCTCAAAAGATTTAAAATAGAATTTGAAAGACATTATGGGTATAGACATTAATATATTAGGCATTAATGTATTATATATAGTTAAATATATTAATATATATAGAATATAATCTAAGCATTCATTGATGTATCAAAAACGGTAATTCCTAATGTGTATGTATGTGGTAGGGGTGGTGACAGAATAAACATTAACAATAAAAAAATGGAAAATAATGTAATTTGAAATAAAAGAAGTAATGAAAATTAAAATATTTTAAGGCTCTATTGAAAAGAAAATAAAGATTTTGATTAATTTTATGCTGTATTATATATCTTTTAAAAAATTAGGCTATCCACTATAAGAATAAATAAAGAACATGTAACTTCCAAAAAAGCAGAGGAAATAAAATATAATGAGAATAAGGATAAAGAAAAAGAAGGCTGTAACAATCCAAAAATGAAAATCAAAGGTTAAGAAAACTTTAAAACCAGGTTGACAGGAAGCACTTAATGTTAGAGATAGATACAAATATACTAATAATAATAAAAAAGGGTTAAACCAAATTTTCAGTTAAAATACAACTACATTTCAGGATGTGCAAAAATAAAAGCAAGAAAAGGTATCTATTGTTCTCAAGACAAAACAATTACAATTATGTAAAGAGTTAAAGGATAGGAAAGCATACCAGGAAAATATCAATCAGAAGAAAAGTGGTGTAGCTAGACAAGATAGATATTTTAAAAATATATAATTAAAATAAATAAGTCAATAATTATATACATTCAATTTAGCAGGAAGATATAACAATTCAGACCTTGATATATCTAAAAGCAAGGCTTGGGATATACAAAACATTAATTATATGTTAGGCTACAAAAATAATTGAAAATTTTACATAATGAGTTTTAAACAAATATCCTTCAGTAAGTTATTCCTCAGGGTGACTAAAAGAAAAAAAAAAAGGAAAGAAAAAGAAAAAATAAAAAAAGAAGGAAGTTTAATGTTTTGAGTAGGAAAATAACTTTTATCAAACATATACAAAATGTTTTACACAATAACTTGAAAATGTATTTTTATAAACATATTATTTTTCAGAATTTTCCATGTGCTTTAACTCTCAATACATTTTGAAGATTTGCATTATAAGAACCACATTTTCTGACTACAATGTAATTAAGTTAAAAATACATAATTAAAAGAAAATAGAAATAAAAAATACATACATACATATTTAAAAATTAAAAAGTAAACTTCTAAAAAGCTCATGAATCAAAGGTAAATTAGAAACTATCTTGCACTACCTGAAAATAAAAATACTATAACCAAAACTTGTGAAAAACGAGAAGCTCTGCTTAGAGGGCAATAACTTTAGCTCTGCATAGCAACCAAAAAAACCCAAAACAAAAAACCCCACAGAATATCAGGAGACAGCTAGGCCAAGCTGCGTTTAATCAGAGAAACAGGAATTATTATTATTATTGTTATTATTATTGTTATTATTTTTTGAGACAGTGTTGCTCTGTCGCCCAGGCTGGAGTGCAGTGGCGCGATCTCGGCTCACTGCAAGCTCTGCCTCCCGGGTTCCCGCCATTCTCCTGTCTCAGCCTCCCGAGTAGCTGGGACTACAGGCGCCCGCCACCATGGCCGGCTAATTTTTTGTATTTTTAGTAGAGACGGGGTTTCACCGTGTTAGCCACTATGGTCTTGATCTCCTGACCTTGTGATCCGCCCACCTCAGCCTCCCAAAGTGCTGGGATTACAGGCGTGAACCACCGCGCCCGGCCAGAAGCAGGAATTATTGATATGGAGTGCTGGGGAGGGAAGAGCGTGGTCCCCTCATATGATACCGAAGTGTGGAAGGGAAGTGCTGGGTAGAAGAGGGCGTGGTCCCTGGCTAGGGCTCCACCCCCACGGACCTGGGTGAGGATAGGCATTTCCTGTCCAAATATTGCATTTCCCAATATCACCCCGGCCTGCCACACCCCCATCCTGTTCCTGTAAACTGCCCTCAGACCCTAGCGGGCGGGCACACAAGCTGCTGGACCTGCAGAGGAGCATATCTGCAGAAGAAACAGCACAGACATCTGGACGTGGAGAGAAGCAAATTGGTGGAGGAACACACAGGTGGCTGGATGTTAAGAGAAGCACATAGGTGGCTGGATGTTAAGAGAAGCACATCAGCAGGCCCTGGGATGCGGGCAGGCGACCCACCGACCAGCAGAAGGAGAGGCTGAGTTTGGCTGGGGCAGTCAGAGGGGAGCCTGGGCCAGGGAGCAGCCTGACTCCAGGGAAAAAACCATCTCCCTTCTGGCTCCCCCATATTCTGAGAGCTACTTCCACTCAATAAAACTTTGAACGCATTCTCCAAGACCACGTGTGATCCGATTCTTCCAGTACACCAAGGTAAGAACCCCAGGATACAGAAAGCCCTCTGTCCTTGCCATAAGGCAGGGGTCTACTTAAGCTGACTAAGGCTAAACTAAAAGAGCACACTGTAACACACACCCACTGGGGCTTCGGCTATAAACATTCACCCCTAGACACTGCTGTGGGGTAGGAACCCCACAGCCTGCCCGTCTGTAAGCTCCCCTAGAGATTTGAGCAGGAGAGCACTGAAGAAGTGAGCCACACCCCCATCTCACGTCCTGCGAGGGGGATAAGGGAGCTTTTCCTGTTTCATTATTATAAAAAAATGATTATAATTTACTGTATTAACTGACTAAAGGAGAAAATTATGTTTATTTCAACATATTTTAAAAAGTGCTTCATAAAATATAATACCTATTTATGATTTTCCAAAAATGATTCTTTTAATGAACTAGGAATTTAAAAAAACCCTTCTTAATAATTAGATAAAAAATACTAATTAATTAGATAAATAATACTAATTAGATAAATAATTACTCAGATTAATATCTAAACAAACAAAAACTTATAGCAAGTAGTGTACTTAATGGTTGGAACCATTTTCCTAATGATCAAGGACAAGTTAAAGACCCTTATTATTTTTCTTTTTAAAATACAATTCTTAAACAATACAGTAAGTCAAGGAACAGCAAAGTTTTAAAACTTGAAAAAGAGGGAAAAAATTATTATTTGTAGGTGATAACATGTTTTATTTAGCATCTATTAATCATTAGAATTTAAAGGGAATTGAGCAAGTTTCCTGCATTTGAAATTGATATGCAGAAGTCACTTGCATTTCTGAATACCACAAAAAATGTAATTTTAAACAATGCTGCTGGTATGGGTTGAATTGTGTTTTTCTGAATGACATGTTGAAGTCCTATTCCCTGTTATGTATGAATGTGACCTTGTTTGGCAACAGGGTCTTTACAGATATAATCCAGTTAAGATGCAGTCTTTAGGGTGGGCTCTCTTCCAATATTTCTGGCGTCCTTATGGGAAGAGGAGATGAGACACACAGACATATGCAGACGGAAAACATCATGTGATGACCAGTGTAGCTGCAGTCTTGGAATAATGAAGGTGCAGGCCAGGAGAGAAATGTAAAGTTTCTACAGCCACTACCACATGCTAAGAATAGGCAGGGAAGGATTCTTCTCAAAGTTATAGAGGAAGCATGGTTCTGCTGACAGCTTGAAATTTGACTTCTGTTCTCCAGAACTATGAGAAAATACCTTGTACACTGTTGGTGAGAATATACATGACGTCACCGTTATGGAAAACAGTACTGAGGTTCCTCAAAAGATTAAAAATAAAATTACCATATAATTACCGTACTTGTGACATTATATAAAAAGTATTTTATATATGAAATAATTTAAAGCACGATCTGGTAGAGATATTTGCACACCTGTGTTCATCAAAACATTAGTCACAACAGACAAGAAATGGAAGCAACCTAAATGTTCATTGAGAGATGAATGGGTAAAGAAAATGTAGTATATACATACAAAAGAGTTTCCTGCAACCTTAAAAGGAAGGAAATCCTGTTGCATGCTGGAACATGCATAAGACTTGAGGACCTTAGGCTAAGCAAAACAAGCCAGTCACAAAAGGACAGACACTGTATGATTCTACACATATGAAGTATCTTAAGTAGTCAAAAATCACAGAAACAGAAAATAGGTGGTTACCAAGGGCTGAGTTGGGGAGGGTAGAGAGGATTAGGGCTTAGGCCATATAGAGATTGAATGTTGCAAGAGGAAACATTTCTAGAGATCAGTTGCACAATAATGTGAGTGTAGGTAATACTCTTGAATTGCATCCTTAATGGTTAAGATGATAAATTTAATGTTATGTATTTTTTACCACCACTAACACGGCAAACAAAACTTGAGGATTGATATTCAAGTCTTGGCCGGGTTACTGAACTTGTAATCACATTACCCTTGAATAACTAAAAAAAATAAAATAAAAAAAGCCAGCACAGTGGCTCACGCCTGTAATCCTAGCACTTTGGGAGGCTGAAGCGGGCAGATCACGAGGTCAGGAGTTTGAGACCAGCCTGACCAACATGGTGAAACTGTGTCTGTACTAACAACACAAAAATTAGCCAGGTGTGGTGGCACATGCCTGTAATCTCAGCTACTCAGGAGGCTGAGGCAGGAGAATCGCTTGAACCCAGGAGGCGGAGCTTGCAGTGAGCTGAGATCGTACCACTGCATTCCAGCCTGGGTGACAGAGTGAGACTCTGTCTCAAAAAAAAAAAAATTCCCTGTTTGTTAAAAAGGTACCATACGTGAAAAGTGAAAAGACAAGCTACAAAGGGTATTTGCAATATATATTACTGATAAAAGTTTTAGTATCCAAAATATATATAAAAATTTCTAGAAATCAATGAGAAATCAACAACCTACTATAAACATGGGTGAAACATGTAAACAGATATGGTGTAGATGAAAAAATACAAATGGCCCATAAATGAATGAAAAGACACTCAATCTCTTCAATTTTCTGAGATTCTAATTAAAACCAACTACAGCCACAATAGATGCAATTTTACATCCACCAAATTTATCCAAATTTTTTTTAAAGCCATAAAATACTAAGCATTTTGGATATCAGGGAGCGGTGGAATCTCTTGTTCGTAAGAGTGAAAATGGGTATAAACCAGCTTGGTATAAACCAGCATTATGCAGTAAAGCTCAATGTATCCTAGGAATCAGAAACTGCTCTTGGATGTATTCTTTCACACTCTTGTCTGTGCAGTCTAAGAGATGTGCAGGAAGAGGCTTACGGTAGCTTTTAAATAATAATAAAATGAACTAACACAAAATCTGAAGAGGTCTATCAGAAGTGGAAAAAAACATGAATTATGGTTTATTCAAATAATGCACTATTACAAAACAGTTATTGTGAATGAACCAGTCACTTGCATAATGTTAGTGAGTCTCAAAAAATATTTCAAATAAAAGTAGAAAGTCACAAAAGACAAATAATGTTGATCTCACTTATGAACTCAAATTACATTTTTATTTAAATTTAAAAACCCAATATAAAGCAATATATTATTCATGAACATATCTACAAGTGATAAAATATAATGAAAAGACGATATTATCACAAAAATCAGATTTGTGGTTACATCCAAGAGCGAGGGTTGTGGATTCTTTGAGATACAAGAATATTCTATTTCTTAAATTGGTGGAGGGTAAGTAGATGTTCAGTCTTATTATCTGCAAAATGTATATGGATACTCTGTATGGTCCTTTTTATGTGTCATATACTTTTGGAGCTGGATAGGACCCACTTCCATGAGGAACCAAATTAATGGTATTCACTCGGATGCTGCTGGAAATAAACCTTATTAAGAAAATGGTTTGAACCTGTTACTTAGCAGCTGCTACTCATTGTCTATGAAGCTCCAGGTAAAGTTTTAAGTTTCCAAGGCTGCTTCTTGATCAATAATTCCCCAAACCCCACTGGCTCTGAGGCTGCCAATTTGTCATTTACTTTAAAGCCAGGCCCCAATGTAATGATTGTTGATTAAAGGAGGCCGCCTCACCCATAACTTCATTATCACCCAGTTTGCAGGGGGAGCGTTCGGTCCTGCAATGAACTGAAAGCCAGCCAAAGCAAATTTATGACCTTGCATACTGTATCGATTTTGATGGGAACAAAAGCAGAGAAGGTCAATAGGATGGCATCCAAAGTCATTACTGGGCAGAAGAGAAGACTAAATCAAAATGAGCGATTAATTTTTTTAGTCTTTTTTTTAGCCATAAAATGGCCTCATAAATGATCCCATATCTTGGTGTCAGAACTTTATAATAAAATGGCAATGGGACTCTGATGGAAAATTCAGATCTGGGGACAAGAGCAAAGGAATAAATTCTTAAAAAAGTTTTCTGTATGAGAATGATAAGAAGAGTTATTCGATGTTGGTGAATAATTTGTTTGGAAGGTGTTTTGTTTTCTGGTCTAAATCTGGCTTTTCTTGCTTTAATGCCCTGACTTGTCTGCCTTACTCCCAGTTTTCTCACCATTGAAAGGAGAGAGGGAGAGAAGGGAGAGAGAAAGACCTGGAGACCCCTAGTATAATGGAATGAAGTCGGCTGTATGGCAACCTTGAATTCTGGTGTTTCATACTCTTGTTCCAGAGAAAAAATAGATGACTATTTTAAGAAATGCTTCCTAAATACGTAGAAGACAAAGACAAATGTGGACAACGAAAAAGCAATGCTAGTTTTAATTCTAATGATATTATAAGTAACCATTATGCTAAAACTACTAACAGGTTATCGTTCATTGAGCATTCAGTAGTTGGATGATATTCTGCCCTTGTTACACTCATCTTCTTTAATCCTTTTAACAACCCTGAGATGTAGGTGTTATTATCTCCATTTTAAAAATAAGAAAATTGGGGCTCAGGAAGGCAGTAAAGGTTAGCTCATATAGCTAATATGTAACAGGTTTTCAAATAGGGGTGCTGGACTTACAACTTTGTGTCTTAAAACTCTGTTATAGTGACTTGCAAAGATGTTGACACCTCCACAACTATAGCTTAAGGACATTTTTCCAGGATGATTTTGAGCGAATAAAAGCCCTGCTGTTCCTTAGAGGAGACTCCTGAACTGCCGTCTCTGTCACATGGCTTGAGCCTCTCAGCTTGCAGGTTACTATGGCTATCCCTGGAGGCTCCCGGCATATTTGATTATAAATACAAGCAGCTGGGAGAGGCTTTCGGCCTGAGTTCTGTTGTATCTAGACTCAGATACTGAGGCTGTTGGTCACCGATCGTCAGATTCAGAAATGGTGCCTTAATACGGAGTGCCCATGATTTTTGCTTTCCAGTTGTGAAGTTGCCCCTGGATCCCCTCCTCCCCATTCTTTGCCCCTTGCAGTTTTATTTTTCTCTCAACATCCTGCATCTCTAATTCATCTCCTTTCTAACTGATCTCTTCATCTTTGCTTTCTGTTTCTTCGTATTTAGAGATGTGTGACTTTCTTAAAACAGCTTCCCCAAATTATTGTCCCCTGGGCCCTACTCCCTGAAACATGGCTTCATAGCACATGTCTCTTCTGTCTTCAGCAGGGGATGCTGAGCAGGTCAGCATTCTTTCCTGCATTCCTCTCTCAGCTGTCACCATGTGGGAGTGATGGAGAGATGCTAGCAAGACACACTTCTGAGCAGGAAGTCTGAGTCATCTCTTGGTTTTTAAGATCCCCAATTTTTTCTGCTCCTACAGCCTGAGCCACTGCCTTCCCTTCAATTATGCCCCTTTAAGCTCTCAAACATGGGTCACCTTTCTTAGGCCTTACCTCCAATTTTGCCTCCTCTGAGAAGCCCTCCTGCTCACGCCAATTTCCAGCATCGCCTTTCTTTCAGATTCTTTAAAGATCCTCTTTTTCCCTCCTTTAATACTTTGTAGGAGCCAGATGCCACACAAGGCAGCTTACACACATGGCACTATTCCTTTAAATATTCCTCTAAGGAATTTCCTTCATTTGTCATTCTACAGGCAAAGAAACTAAAGATTCAAAGACCCCACAGATCCTAGTGGTGAGTTGAACAAGAATGATGACTTCAAAGGTGGGGAAGCAGGGATCTGTCTCCTCTCAGTGGGTTTATAAACAGAGACGTCCTTCAGAAGAATCATGGCATATTCAAAAAGCACAGGTCCCTGGGCGTTAGTCAGCTGAGCGACCACTCAGAATTCCTCAGGGCAGGGCCAGCGTCTTCAGGAGACCAGAATCCAGATGTTTTCTGCGTCCCCACCCTGCACTCAGACCATTTCTGGCTCCGTGATAGCCTGTTCGTCACTCACCTACTCACTGTATCATTTTAAAAATTTTATTGTTTGACACTTCAGAGTGGCAGAGCAGAGTCAGATAGCCTGAATTTATATTTACACACATACATGCACACACAAATACAGAAACTGGAACTTTGACAACTTACAGCATGTGTGTGTGTGTGTGTGTGTATAAGTTTATACAAATTTATGTAAAGGGATTTCAAAAAGTTTGTGAAAAGTAAAATATAAAAATTACAAACTTTATTTCTCAACATAAGATCTATCAAGTTCAAGATACTTTTATAAGCCGTGATATCAGCCATTTAGTTCATCCCTAAGAACTGAGAGTCCTAGGAATTTAACCATGTCAGTGCAGTCACTTTTACATTAAAATAACTGAAAAACAAAATGGATGTCCTTATAGCTTTTTCAGATTAGGAAACAAAAATAAGTCAGAAGCAGCCACATCAGGACAGTATGATGGATGCCTCATGATTTTCTATTAAAACTCTCACAAATTTGCCCTTGCTTAACGAGAGGAATGAACAGGTGCGTTTTCGTGGTGAAGGACTCTCTGGTGAAGCTTTCTTGGGAGTTTTCCTGCTAAAGCTTTGGTTAACTTTCTTACAACATGCATAATAAGCAGGTGTTATCATTCTTTGGCCCTCCAGAAAGTCAACAAGCAAAATGCCTTGAGCATCTTAAAGAATTGTTGCCAATGTCTTTGCTCTTGACAAATCCACTTCCACCACTTGGTAGCCATTGCTTTGATTGTGCTTTGTCTTAAGATCGCACTGGCATTGAATCTGTAAATTACCTTGGGAAGGATGGCCATTTTCACGATATTGATTCTTCCTACCCATGAGCATGGAATGTTCTTCCATTTGTTTGTATCCTCTTTTATTTCCCTGAGCAGTGGTTTGTAGTTCTCCTTGAAAAGGTCCTTCACATCCCTTGTAACTTGGATTCCTAGGTATTTTATTCTCTTTGAAGCAATTGTGAATGGGAGTTCACTCATGATTTGGCTCTCTGTTTGTCTGTTATTGATGTATAAGAATGCTTGTGATTTTTGTACGTTGATTTTGTATCCTGAGACTTTGCTGAAGTTGCTTATCAGCTTAAGGAGATTTTGAGCTGAGACAATGGGGTTTTCTAGATATACAATCATGTCATCTGCAAACAGGGACAATTTGACTTCCTCTTTTCCTAATTGAATACCCTTTATTTTCTTCTCCTGCCTAATTGCCCTGGCCAGAACTTCCAACACTATGTTGAATAGAAGTGGTGAGAGAGGGCATCCCTGTCTTGTGCCAGTTTTCAAAGGGAATGCTTCCAGTTTTTGCCCATTCAGTATGATATTGGCTGTGGGTTTGTCATAGATAGCTCTTATTATTTTGAGATATGTCCCATCAATACCTAATTTATTGAGAGTTTTTAGCATGAAGGGTTGTTGAATTTTGTCAAAGGCCTTTTCTGCATCTATTGAGATAATCATGTGGTTTTTGTCTTTCGTTCTGTTTATATGCTGGATTACATTTATTGATTTGCGTATACTGAACCAGCCTTGCATCCCAGTGATGAAGCCCACTTGATCATGGTGGATAAGCTTTTTGATGTGCTGCTGGATTCTGTTTGCCAGTATTTTATTGAGGATTTTTGCATCAATGTTCATCAAGGATATTGGTCTAAAATTCTCTTTTTTGGTTGTGTCTCTGCCAGGCTTTGGTATCAGGATGATGCTGGCCTCATAAAATGAGTTACAGATTCAATGCCATCCCCATCAAGCTACCCATGACTTTCTTCACAGAATTGGAAAAAACTACTTTAAAGTTCATATGGAACCAAAAAAGAGCCCGCATCGCCAAGTCAATCCTAAGCCAAAAGAACAAAGCTGGAGGCATCACACTACCTGACTTCAAACTATACTACAAGGCTACAGTAACCAAAACAGCATGGTACTGGTACCAAAACAGAGATATAGATCAATGGAACAGAACAGAGCCGTCAGAAATAATGCCACATATCTACAACTATTTGATCTTTGACAAACCTGAGAAAAACAAGAAATGGGGAAAGGATTCCCTATTTAATAAATGGTGCTGGGAAAACTAGCTAGCCATATGTAGAAAGCTGAAACTGGATCCCTTCCTTACACCTTATACAAAAATCAGTTCAAGATGGATTAAAGACTTAAATGTTAGACCTAAAACCATAAAAACACTAGAAGAAAACCTAGGCGTTACCATTGAGGACATAGGCATGGGCAAGGACTTCATGTCTAAAACACCAAAAGCAATGGCAACAAAAGCCAAAATTGACAAATGGGATCTAATTAAACTAAAGAGCTTCTGCACAGCAAAAGAAACTACCATCAGAGTGAACAGGCAACCTACAAAATGGGAGAAAATTTTTGCAACCTACTTATCTGACAAAGGGCTAGTATCCAGAATCTACAATGAACTCAAAAAAATTTACAAGAAAAAAACAAACAACCCCATCAAAAAGTGGGCGAAGGATATGAACAGACACTTCTCAAAAGAAGACATTTATGCAGCCAAAAAACACATGAAAAAATGCTCACCATCACTGGCCATCAGAGAAATGCAAATCAAAACCACAATGAGATGCCATCTCACACCAGTTAGAATGGGAATCATTAAAAAGTCAGGAAACAACAGGTGCTGGAGAGGATGTGGAGAAATAGGAACACTTTTACACTGTTGTTGGGACTGTAAACTAGTTCAACCATTGTGAAAGTCAGTGTGGCGATTCCTCAGGGATCTAGAACTAGAAATTCCATTCGACCCAGCCATCCCATTACTAGGTATATACCCAAAGGACTATAAATCATGCTGCTATAAAGACACATGCACACGTATGTTTATTGTGGCATTATTCACAATAGCAAAGACTTGGAACCAACCCAAATGTCCAACAATGATAGACTGGATTAAGAAAATGTGGCACATATACACCATGGAATACTATGCAGCCATAAAAAATGATGAGTTCATGTCCTTTATAGGGACATGGAAGAAATTGGAAATCATCATTCTCAGTAAACTATCGCAAGAACAAAAACTCAAACATTGCATATTCTCACTCATACGTGGGAATTGAACAATGAGAACACATGGACACAGGAAGGGGAACATCACACTTCGGGGACTGTTGTGGGGTGGGGGGAGGGGGGAGGGATAGCACTGGGAGATATACCTAATCCTAGATGACGAGTTAGTGGGTGCAGCACACCAGCATGGCACATGTATACATATGTAACTTACCTGCACATTGCACACATGTACCATAAAACGTAAAGTATAATAATAATAATAATAAAAAAGATCACACTGGCAAGGCCAAGTTTCATCTCCTGTTAAAATTTTTTGAAGAAATGCTTCAGGATCTTGATCTACTTGTTTAAAATTTTCATTGAAATCTCTGCTCTGGTCTGCACCTGATCTGGTGCAATAGTTTTGGTACCCATCAAGTGAAAAGTTTGTTCAATGATAATTTTTTAATCAGAATTGTGTAATACCAAACCAATTAATATATGTATCCTGTTGTCTGTTTATGCTGTTTATTGTCAGCCTTCCTCAGTTAGGGCATTTTGATGGTTAATATTAAGTGTCAACTTGATTGGATTGAAGGATGCAAAGTATTGTTCCTAGGTGTGTCTGTGAGATTGCTGCCAAAGGAGATTAACATTTGAGTCAGTGGACTGGGAAAGGCAGGCAGACCCTCAATCTGGGTGGGCACCATCTAATCAGCTGCCAGTGCAGCCAGAATAAAAGCAGGCAGAAGAATGTGGGAAGACTAGACTGGCTTAATCTTCCAGCCTACATCTTTCTCCCATGCTGGATGCTTCCTGCCCTCAAACATTGGACTCCCAGTTCTTCAGCTTTGGGACTCTTGGACCTTTGACCACAGACTGAAGGGTGCACTGTCACCTTCCCTACTTTTGAGGTTTTGGGGCTCAGACTGGCTTCCTTGCTCCTCAGCTTGCAGACAGTCTATTGTGACCTCACCTTGTGATTGTGTGAGTCATACTCCTTAATAAACTCCCCTTTATATATACGTCTATCCTATTCTGTCCCTCTAGAGAATCCTAATACAGGCATGAACAAAATTAATTTTTTCTTGCATATTGATGTGGATGATATGTTGCTGTGGGTTTCATCTTCAGCATTCTTTTGTCCCTTCTTAAAATGAATTACTCATTTGTAAAATGTGTCATTGTTCCCACAAACTTTTCATAAAGCATCAGTGATTTCACCATTCTTCCACTCAAGCTTCATCATAAATTTGATATCTGCCCTTGCTTCAATTTTAGCAGGATTTTTATTGCTCTGATAGGGGCTCTTTTCAATCTGATATCTTATCCTTCTTAGTACCTCAAATTAGATTCTGCTTGTTATTACAAGTTGGCATGAATTTATTTTTGTTTATTTCAAAAACAAAACCATGTACAATTTTCCCATAATAGGCATTTTTCATGAACTTTTTGAACTTTCTTAGCATATAAATAACCTTATTTAGCTATATATGTGTGTGTAGAAGTGTTTTTTTACATACATATATATATATAATATAGGCATTCTTATATATGTGTAATATATAATGACATATATACACACACAGATGCACACACACACATGGTTATATAACCTTATTTAATTGGTTGAGGTTCCATAACCTTTCGAAGTCAGTTTTATTGTCTGAAAATTGGGATAAAGAATGTCATTGTATTTTATTTAATTTAAATACTTCAACTTCATATAGTACAAGGGTTACTAAGGAGTTTGTGTTTAAATATAAATTTGGTTTATTCCCATAAGCCAATGGCTTTATTCACAATAGCATCAATTCTTTGTAATGTTGAAGGGGAAATCTGGTTTCTCAGATGCTTCAAGAAATAGTGAACAGAAAACCATATATACTCTGTATTGTTGGTGAAATGTACCTCATTTTGACTCTATGATCTGACTTTAGAAATAACTCATTAGGTGATTTGTAATATGACTTCATTCTGGAAATTACCTCATAGTAATATAATGAGAAATGATGATGACGATGATGGTGATAGTGATGATGAAGTAGCGAATTTTCTCTCTCTAAGATCAAATTCTTAAAAGGTCATACTCAGATATTTGATGTGCAGTGCTAAATATAGATGGGTAACATGTACATTTAAGAAATGCCTAATGATTTATGTCCAAGTGCTATATGGTTTGAATATTTGCACTGTCCAAACCTCATGTTGAAATTTGATCCCCAATGTTGGAGGTGAAGCATGATTAGGGGTGCTTGGATCATGAAGGTAGAGCCCTCATGAACAGATTAATGCCCTCACTATGAAGAGGGGCAAGTGAGTTCTCACTATATTAGTTCCTGGGAGAGCTGGTTATTTAAGAAAAAGCATGGCACCTCTCCTCTCACTTCCTCTGTCACTGCGTGATCTCTGCACACATGAGCTCCCCTTTGCCTTGAGTAGAAGTAGCCTAAGTCTTTCATCAGATTCTTGATCTTCCAGCCAGCACAATGGTAAGTAAAACAAACCTTTTTTATTTATAAATTACCAAGTCTCAGATATTCCTTTATATTAATAGCAGCACAAACAGATTAAGACGCCAAGGTAATTTAATGGTTCAGAAAAAGAATGTTTCCATACACGGACATACATGTACATGCATATACATGTACCTTTTAGGTACATTTAGAGAAACACACAAACAAAACATTAACTAAACATTATTGCACTATACTGGTACAATGAAACTCCTTGACTCCTATTTTGCTTTTTTCTTCCCTGTCAAGAAGAATAAGCTTTGGACTATAAAGAGTAGAATGAACATTACTGAGCAAAGTAAATACACTCATGATGGGTAAAAAGATTGTAAGAGTACACATATTTGCTTTGCATGGGTTCAAACCTTTTGACCGATCTCAAGTACACACCAGGGTCTCAAGAGAATGTCTAAATTAGATAACTGCCATTGATCTTTCATTCATGTAAAGACAAAGAGGTTCTGAGAGACTGGAAAAGGGAACATTCCATAAATAATTAAAAGGAGGAATAAGGTTTATTCCACAAACCACTCACTAGTAAGCTTCTAATGTGTCTGCTAAAAACATTAAAATCCCTTTAGACTACATTTTCACAATCTAAGATGTAAGCCTTTTGCCATGGTAAGATTGCTCTTCCCCCTCCCTCCTTCCATCCCTCCCTTTCTTCTTTCCTTTCTTCCATCTTTTTTCTTTTTTCTTTCCTTCTTCCCTTCCTTCCACTGCTTTCTTTCTTTTCTTTTTCCCTTTCTCCCTTCCTCTCTTCTCTCTCTTTTTAATAAATATTTTATTTTAAAATACTTCTTATGAAGATAGTACAAAAGTTGCAGAGCTAGAACAGATAGTTTTCATACACCTTGCAGCTGGTTTCCCCTTTTATTAACATCTTACATTAATATGGTGTATTTATTATAGCTAATGAACCTATATTGGCACATTTATAAGGAATGCAGCCAATTATTATTAGCTGAAGTCCATGCTATATTCAGAATTCCTTATATTTTACCTAATGTCTCATTTCTGTTCCAGGATCCTCTAAAAGATACCACCACATCGCATTTAGTAGTTTTGGCTTTGGCTTTTTAGGCTCCATAGGCTGTGACAATTTCTCAGACTTTCCTTGTATTTGATGATCTTGACAGTTTTGAGGAATTATAATAAGATTAGATAGTTTATAGAATCTTGCCCAATTAAGATTTGTCTGATTAGATTGGGCTTACAGCATTTTAGGATGGAGACCAGAAAGGTAAAGCGCTATTTTCATGACATCATATCAAAAGTTCATACTATCTATATGACTTATCAGTGTTGATTTTGACCTTGATTACTTGGTCAAGGTAGTGTCAACTATGTTTCTTCAATGTAAAGTTACTCTTTTCTTCATTTTCAAAATTGTACTTTTAGAAAGAAGTCATTGTGTTTAGTTTAGTCCACAGTTAAGGAGTGGGAAGTTATGCTCCTCTGCCTTGAAGATAAAGTGTTACAGAAGTTATCTGAAATTTTTCTTCACTTGAAAATTTTCTCTTCTTTCCTGTTTATTTTTTATCCCGTATTTATTTACATCAGCATGAACTCATAGATATTTATTTTATACTTCAGATTATAATTCAACAATATTTTGTTGCTCAAATTATTTCAGATTGGCTGAGTGCTCTTTCAGTTAGCTTCTCTGTCCCTTTGACATGTTTTCTGTGTTTGCTGTTTCTTTACTTTCTGGCACGTTAAGATGCTGAAGGCTCATCTTGCATATTTCCTGCCTGCTATAGTTTAAATATTTTTGTTCTCTCCAAAATTCTGGCATTGGAAACTTAATGCCTAATTTCAACAGTATTGGGAGGTGGGGCCTAATGAGAGGTGCTTAGGTTATGAGGCTTCTCCCTCATGAATGGATTAATTATGATATTAAAAAGGGTAGGAATGGGTGCTCCCTCTTTCTCTCTCTTCCATTCTTCTCCCAGGTGAGGACACAGATAGAAGGCCTATACAAGATGCTGGTGCCTTGATCTTGAACTTCCCAGCCTCTAAAACCCTGAGAATAAACTTCTCTTTTTGTAAATTACCCAGTCTCAGATGTTCTATCACACATCTGACTAAGGCAGATATCACCACAAAACAGACCAAGACACTGCCCCAGTCCTAGTATCAGCCATTTTTCTAAGGAAACTGGTTCCCTTTACTGGTAGTAGGATTAGAAACCAAGATCTTGACACTATGTATACTCCTTAATATTGCATATCTTTTTATTTCTACGTCCTTTCAGCCAACAGAGCAAAGAAATATGTGCACGTATACTAACACATGTGTGGGTTGTATATTTATAGACATTCATATACAGATTATATAGATCCACACATACACAATGGGTTGCATATAGGAATATGTAAAGATCCATATCGATGCATATATTGTGGATATATTAAGCTAAAAATAAAGTTATACTGATATCTCCAACTATAATCCATCACACATATATCATTCTAGCTTTGTTGCCTTGCTTATTTGTAACCTCCCACTTCAACAGTGAGAAACCCAGCTTCTGCCATCCAGTATTCAGTCATTTAATTGTTTGATTTCAGCACACGTGTGTATATTGGTATGAAAACTATTATCCGTTATCTCCATAATAAACAACTTTTCCAACTAGAGTATAGTATTTTTTGTACAATTTCTTTTACTTTTCGACTTCTAGACTCCACTCATTTCAGAAATTACTTATATTAGCGCCTTTCCCTCTCACTTCCTTTAGTGAGTTTGCTTTATACATTAGTAATATTTTGTTAGATTCTTTTGTCATATTCTACATTCCTTTCTGGAATCCTCTGACATACTCAATGAATTTTTAAAAATTCAAGTGTACTGTTTCTGCTATAAGCTTCTATTGGTTTTGACAAATGCAATATGCCATTTTTCCACCTTTATAGTAGCATACAGAATGGGTTCATCATCCTAAAATTCCCGTGCTGCACCTATTCAACCCTCCCTCCCTAAACCCAATCCCCTAGTATCCACTGACTATTTTACCCAGTTTGTATCTGTATAATTTACCTTTTCCAGAATATCATATATAATTGGAATCATAAGAATCATATAAATACTTTTACTGATTGCCCTCTTTTCTCAGCAATATACATTTAATATAAGTTTAAGACTCATCCACATATTTTTGTGAGTTGATTGTTCACTTAATGTTCTGGCCAAAAATATTCCATTCCACAGATGTGCCACAGGTTGTTTATCCATACACCTACTGAAGTTGGTTCCAGGTTTTGGTGATTATAAATACTGGTGCTATAAATATTCATGTTAAGGTTTTTGTGTGGACATAACTTTACTCATTAGATAGGTAAATACCTAGGAACCTGATTGCTGGACTAAATGGTAAGGCAATGTTTAGCTTTGTAATCCAACAAACTCCATTCCACAATGGCTGTGCCATTTTGCATTCCCATGAGCAATAAATTAACATTCTAGTTGCTTTGATTCCTCACCAGTGTTTAATTCTATCGGCTTTTGGGTTTTAGCCAAATAGGTATGGAGTGATACTTTATGGTTATTTTAATTTTCATTTTTAATACAACAAATAATATTGAACATGTTTTCAGACACTATTTGCATCTGCCTATCATCTTTGTTGAGATGTATTTTGAAATATTTGGCCATTTTAAGAGTGAGTTGTTTGCTTTCTTCTACTTGACTTATAAGAGTTATTTGTATATTTTGGAATGAGTTTTTAATTAGGCATGTATTTTGCAAATATTTTCTCCTAGTCTGTGGCTTGCCATTTCCTTCTCTTAACAGTGACTCTTTTGAGAAGTTTTTAGTTTTAAGTGTGTAATTAATTTTTTTTTCATAAATTGTAATTTTATTGCATGAAAATCTCATTACCAAATCCAGGGCTACATATATTTTCTCCTATTTTTTTTCTACATATTTTTAGTTTTACACTTTGCATTTAATCCTATTATTCATTTTTAGTTAATTTTTGTGAAAGTTATAACTTGTAAGGTCTGTGTCTAGGTTCATTTGTTTTCTTTTTCTTTTCTTTTTTTTTTTTAATTGGATGTCCAACTGTTCTAGTATTATTTGTTGAAAAGGCTATCTACTGAATTGCTTTTCGTCATTTGTCAAAGATCAATTGGCTATATTTGTGTGGATCTACTTCTGGGTTCCCAGTCTCTTTACATTGATCTATGTGTCTAATACTTTCACCAATTCCATGCTGGCTGAATACTGTAGCTTTATAGGAAGTCTTAAATTTGGATAGTATGAGTCCTATAACCTGGTTTTCCTTCTTCAGTGATGTATTGGCTACTGTAGGTTGTTTGAGTTTTATTACAATTCGAGAGTGATTTCATCAATATCTACAACATGGCTAGCTGGAATTTTTATTGAGATTTCATTGACTCTATAGATCAATTCGGGAAGATTAAAATTGAAATAATATTGAGTATTCTGATCCTTGAACATAAAAGATATCTTTATTTCAGCTGGGCGCAGTGGCTCACACCTGTAATCCCAGCACTTTGGGAGGCCAAGGTGGGTGGAATAACCTAAGGTCAGGAGTTCAAGCCTGGACAACATGGTGAAACCCTGTCTCTATTAAAAATACAAAAAAATTAGACAGGCATGGTGGTGGGTGCCTGTAATCCCAGCTACTTGGGTGGCTGAGGCAGGAGAATTGCTTGAACCTGGGAGGCGGAGATTGCAGTGAGCCGAGATGGTGCCATTGCATTCCAACTTGGGTGACAAAGTGATTCCTCAAGGATCTAGAACCAGAAATACCATTTGACCCAGCAATCCCATTACTGGATATATACCCATAGGATTATAAATCATTCTGCTATAAAGACACATGCACACATATGTTTATTGTGCACTGTTTACAATAGCAAAGACTTGGAACCAACCCAAATGCCCATAAATAACAGACTGAATAAAGAAAATGTGGCACATATACACCATGGAATACTATGCAGCCATAAAAAAGGATAAGTTCATGTCCTTTGCAGGGACATGGATGAAGCTGGAAACCATCATTCTCAGCAAACTAACGCAGGAACAGAAAACCAAACACCACATGTTCTCAATCATAAGTGGAAGTTGAACAATGAGAACACATGGACACAGGGAGGGGAACATCACACACTGGGGCCTCTCGGGGGTGGGGGGCTAGGGGAGGGATAGCATTAGGAGAAATACCTAATGTAGATGACGGGTTGATGGGTGCAGCAAACCACCATGGCACATGTATACCTATGTAACAAACCTGCACGTTTTCCACATATATCCCAGAACTTAAAGTATAATAAAAAAAATTAAAGATATCTCCATTTCTTCAGATCTTTGATTTCTGTCATCAGAGTTTTGTAATTTGCTACTAATAGATCCTATTCATATATTGTTATATTTATATTTATTTTATCATTATAATGTTATTGTGAGTAATTTATTTTCTTCTTTTTTTTTTTTTTTTTGAGTTGGAATCTCACTCTGTCACCCAGGCTGGAGTGCAGTGGCACAATCTTAGCTCACTGCAACCTCTGCCTCCCAAGTTAAAGTGATTCTTCTGCCTCAGCCTCCCGAGTAGCTGGGACTACAGGCGTATGCCACCATGCGTTGCTAATTTTTGTATTTTTAGTAGAGACGGGGTTTCACCATATTGGCCAGGCTGGTCTCAAACTTTTGACCTCGTGATCCACCCACCTTGGCCTCCCAAAGTGTTGGGATTAAGGTATGAGCCACCACACCTGGCCAGTAATATTTTTAAAATGTCAAATTTTAATTTTTCAGCAGTGAAATATAAAAAAATTGAATATATATATTAATCTTGTATCTTGTGACCTTGCTATACATGTTATTAGTTCCAAATTTTTTTGTTGTCGACTTTTTATATATACAATTATGTAATCTAAGAATAAAGATGATTGTATTTCTTCCTGTTCAATCTGTGTAATTTTTGTTTTATTTTCTTGTATTCTTGCTCTATCAAAGATTCTAGTGCGACTTTGAATAGGAGTAGTGAGCAAAGAGATTCTTGCTTTATTCCAGTATTATAGGAAAAGCCTTTTATTTCATTAAGTATGATGTTATCTGTAGGCTGTTTGCAGATGTCCTTCATCAAGTTGAAGAAGTTCCCCTCTATTTTTACTTTGCAGAGAGATTTTTATTATGAATGGGTGTTAGACTTTTTGAAATGCTTTTTCTCTTGCATGTATGGATGCAGTTATGTGATATTTCCTCTTTAGCTTATTGATGTGAAGGATTATATTAATTGATTTTTAAAAGTTTAACCAGCTTTGCATATCCAGAATAAATCCTGCTTGGTTATGGTGTATAATACCATTTATTTATTCTTTGTTAGATTAAACTTGCTACTATTTTTTTGTGGATTTTTACATGAATGTTTATGAGAGCTATATCTCTGTAGTTTTCTCTTATTTGTCTTTATCCAGTTTTTATATGATGATAATGATGGACTCATAGAGTTCATATTCTGTAATACATTGTAGTAAATTGGTATCATTACTTCCTGAAATATAAGTAATAAAAATAAGTTTTGCACTTGTTTTAAATTAAGTTCTAAGTATTTTTATATGCTGTTGTCAATGAAATTATTCTGTTAATTTATTTTCATATTCCTCATCACTAATGCATAGAAATACAATTGATTTTTATTTATTAATCTCATATCTTACGACCTTTTTAACTCTTTATAATCACTTTTTAGTGGACTCTTTAAGATTTTTATATACAATATAATATCATCTGCAAGTAGAAATAATTTTCTTTCTTTCTAATTTGAGTGCCCATTGTTTTCTTATCTAATTACCCTGGCTAGAATCTCTACTACAGTATTCAATAGAAACAATGAAATTGTACAACTTCTTTCTCATCTTCGGGGGAAAGCATCCAGTCATTTACCATTAAGTATTATGTGAGCTATGGTTTTTTTTTGGCATGGTGGGGGGAATTTTTTTTAATCCAGTTGTGGAAGTTCACATCTATTTCTAATTTGTTGAGGGATTTTGTTATAAAAGGATGTTGGATTTTGTGAATGCTTTTTCTGTGTTTACTGGGATGATTATGTGACTTTCAACTTTTATTCCATTGATATGGTGTATAAAATTAATTGATGTTTGGTTATTAAAGCCACTTTGCATTTCTGAGATAAATTCCACAAGGCTTTTCTAATTTGCTAAATTGTATTTGCTAGTATTTTTTTTAAGATTTTTATGTCTATATACAAAAGGAATATTCATTTGCAGTCTTTTATGTTGTGATACATTGCTTTGGTTTTGGTATCAAGGTACTATTAGCTTCATAGAATAAACTGAGTAGCGGTCACACCCCTTCTATTTTTAAATGATTTTTTTGAAAAAACTATGTGCATTAATTTTTTAAAAAAATGTTTTGTAGAATTCACCAGTGAGGCTGTCTGGCCCTGGGCTTTTCTGTCTGGATCATTATTATTATTATTCTATGTTTGTGTTTTTCTAGGAAATTGTCCATTTTATCAAATTAATTATTAACATACAATTTTTCAAGCATTTCTTGAAATTCTTTTTATTTCTGTAAGGTTATATTTCCTATTCTATTTATTTGAGTCTTTTTTATGGTCAGTCTAGCTAAAATATTTTTTGATATTCTGCCCATTTTGTTGAGATTTTCAACGAAACATGTTTGCTTGCATTAACTTTCTCTACTGCTTTTCTATTCTGTTTCATAATTCTGTTGCCTAACCTTTATTATTTCTTTATTTCCACTTGCTTTGGGTTCAGTTTTTTTTTTTTCATTTTTTTTTTTTGCAGTGCCTTAAAGTAGGTTGTTATTGATTTGAATTGTTTTTATTTTTTTTACTGTCAGCATTTACAGCTATAAATTATTCTCAAAACACTGCTTCAGCTGCATTGCATAAATATTCTGAGGTGTGTCTTTATTTTAAGTCATTTCAAAGTATTTTCTAATTTTCTTTTGGATGTCTTCTTTGATCCATATGTTACTTAGCAGTGTACCGTTCAATTCCACATATTTGTGAGTATCCGACATGTCTTTCTGTTACTGATTTTTCATTTTGTTCCATTATTGTCGGAGAACATACTTTATATTGTTTCCATTTTAAATTATTGATATTTGTGCTATGTGCTAGCATATGGCATTTCCTAGAGAATGTTCCATGTGCACTTGAGAAGATTGTATATTCTGCAGTTGTTAGATGGAGGGTTTATTGATGTTTGTCAAGCCTACTTGGCTTATATCGTTAAAATCTTTTATTACATGTTGATTTTCTGCCTATCTGTTTTTTCATATCTAAGAAAATATGATTGTCATTATTAAAACCAGATTATTGACTCCTACTTTCATTGTTAAACTGTTTTTTATTCTGTCAGTTAAGTTACATACATTTTGGTGCTCTGTTCTTAGGTGTGTATATACTCTTAATTAATATGTTTTTCTAACACATTTAGCCTTTTATCATTATAAAATGTCCCTCTTATTTCTATTGATATTTCCTTTTTACTTTAACATTTATTTCTTACTGTTATTATTATAACCATTTCTGCTTTCTTGTGGTTGCTATTTATGTGGCATTTTCTTTTATCCTCTTACTTTTTGTCTATTTATCTTTGAGACCAAAGTATGTTTCTCGTACACAAGGTATAGTTGTATCTTGATTTTTATTTGGCCTAACGATTACTGCCTTTCAGTTAGGTTGCTTAATCTATTTACTTTCAATGTTAGTATTAATATAGTTGGATTTACTTTTGCCATCTTACATTTTGTTCTATGTATGTCTTGTGTCTTTCCGTCTCTCTGTTTACACTGCCCATATGCTCTTGCATATTGTCTACTTTATTCATTAGATCCTTTAGCATATCAATCACAGGTTTTACAATTCAGGGCTGTTAATTCCTATGCCGCTGTCATATCTGGGTCTGGTTTTGATGCCATGCTTTGTCTCTTCAAACTGTATGTTTCTTGCCTTTTAGTGTGTCTCATAGTTTTCTCTTGATATCTAGACATGATGTGCTAGATGAGAGGAAGTGCTGTAAATAAGCTTTAGTAATGTGGGTAAGGTGTGGGGGGCAGGGAAACGTTCTATAATCCTGTGATCTCAGTCTTTTAGTAGCCTGTACCTCTAAAATGTGAACTTCATATGTGCTCCTTAGTCACCATCCCTCCCTCATTAAGTGGGATAGGGTGGTTGGAGTGGGCTGGAGTGGGTGTTTCCCTTTTTCCATGTAAAAGGCTTAGGGGGGCCTGGAGTTGGTCTTCTTTCCCCAGGTCAGTTAGGCCCTGGTAAAGTCCAGAAGTTTAGGCTCTGGTGAAATAATTCTTTTCTGAGGGGATACTGTAAGAAAACAGAATGCTCTGGTGTATTTCAAAATCATTCCTTTTCCCCTCGTCTCTTCCAGAGGGATGAGAAGATTTTTCTCTTACATTCCCTGTGCAGACCTGGTAGAGCTCCTGGAGGTAAAACTCACAAAAATGTAGGGGCCTTCCTATGACTGGGGACTTCTGGAGATTTTAACTCTCTGTTGCCCTCACTGAGCCTCCAAAAATTCATAAATCCTAGCATGGTGGTTATATTCCTGCCAAACTGTAAAATAGTTTATTCTATTCCTACCTTTATGAATTCTGATGAGTTGACATCAGTACTTGTCCATTTTCCTCTCTAGGTAAGGTGTTTAATTTCCCCCTCCCTCTTCTCTCAAGATTTTGTGTTGTCTCTGTATTTTGAATATGGCATCTCTAGGTGTAGCTTTTTTTGTGTTATTTCTCTTGCTTCTTGTTCATCGAGTTTCCTGGATCTATGATTTAGTGTCTGTCATTAATTTTGGACAATTATCAGCCTGGGTTACCACAAATATTTTCTCCAATCCTTTTATTTCTTCTTTTCCTTCTGATATTCTCATAACATTTATGTTAAGCCTTTTGAAATTAGTGCCCGATTTTTGGATGCATTATACTTTTTTAAAATTATATTTTTCTGTTTGTATTTCAGGTTGAGAAGATTCTACTGACTTATCTTCAAGTTCATTGACTTTTTCATTTGTTTGTCCTCAGCTGTGTCCAGTCTATTGATGAACTCATTCTTCAAAGCTATATCACTTTTTACAGTGCTTTTGATTTCTAGTATTTCCTTTCTTAAAATTTCCATATCTCTCCTTACATTATTCATCTATTGTTGATTGTTGCTGCTTTTTCTGTTGGAGCCCTTACCATATTAACTACAGTTGTTTTACATTCATTTTCTGAGAATTTCATTGTCTGTGGCATATCCGAGCCTGGCTCTGCTGCTTACTTCATTTCATCACAATTTTTTTTCTTCTATTTTGACATTCTTATTAATTTTTTTGTTGAAGACCAGGTATGGTTCATCAGGTAATAGAAACTGGGGAAAAATGTGAGAATTTATTTTAATCAGACTAGGAGTTGTGCTGGGTTTGACGTTTGTTGTAGTTATGGGTGTCAAAGGCTTCAAGTTTCTCTAGAGTCTTTTTTTCTTCAATTTTGACTGTGGGCTTCCCTGAGCACTCACCCTCATCAGAGAGAGTGTGTCTCTTGCAGCTGTTTCACTTGTGATTCACTGCTATTATACCGAATCCCTATTGGTGTGGTAGTAAGATGTGGGGAGGGAAGTTGTGGTACATGGCCTAAAATTAATACCATCTACTACCAGACACCTGAAACTGGATATGTTGTGAATGTTTTAATCATAGTCCCCTACCCATTGTGCTCCTGTGGATAAAGTCCACTAGTCAAATAACCCTCCTTGCCACCGTGATACAGAATAACATTTGCAGTATGACGAGTCCCCCACCACTTTACTTAAGGGTGTATTTTGGCTGCCTGCAGTCTGAAGGCGGGATAATGAGCCAAGGCTATGGTGTTCAGCCAAAAAGCTGGTGTCCCTGAGAACCCGAACATCCCAGAGAGTATCTGAGAACCTACCAAGAAAAACAGCCTCATCACTCAAACACAGTAGGCAAAGAACTAGAAAATTAGCTTAAAAGCAGTTTCGAGTCAGGAGATGGTGTGGACCTCTTGACTGTCCTACTACTGTCCAGGAATGCCCTGCATATAAATCCTAATAAGTTCATCTACTCTTCATGCTGGAGTTTTCTGGGTCATTCTTTGGTCTCTCAGTTTCTTGCCAGTTTTGGGGGAGGATGTAACAGTCTCAAGTTTTTCTTGTAACAATGCTTGCCTATCCCTGCATGGGCTTCAGTTTCCTGCCAGCCTGCAGAATAATTTGAACAAGCCAATCACATCTTCCATGGGAACCAGAGGGCATCTAACCCCCTTGATAGTACAAAGCCTGGTACCCACAGACCCTGCTTATTCAATATATTACTGAGTACGAACTCCATGTGACCTTGCATGTCTTACAATGTCCTGCTCCTCTAGGCTGTGGGTATATGTGACTAGTAAATTGCTTTTGATTTCACCTGTCCCATTTTGGATGTTGCATGTTCTAACATTCTCCTAACTCTAAGGTGTAAACCTTCTTTTACCAAGAGGGTGAAATGAAATAATCAAAGCAGAAGTGTTCTACAATATTACAAGTAAATCTCCATCTTTTAGTAAGCCTGTGTCTCTCGGTTGTGAACTTTGCAAGTTTGTTTCCTCCAAGCAGTGGTACCTTATCTCCATCATGGATGAGGCAAGAAGGCTAAAGGAGGGTGGAGTGGGAGAAATGACCTTTCCCCAGATGGGATAAAGCTCTGGTAAAAGTATTTTCCTCTGGCATGCAGGCCTTGGTTATGTACACTACTCTGAGCATTTCACAATGGTTTCTCTCTCCTTTGCCCTGACAAAGCTACAAGGAAATATTTCTCTGATCCTCATTGTGAGAACCTGGTAGGATTTCTAGAGGTAAAAACCCCAAAAGTTTAGAGGATATTCTAGGGCAGAGGCCCCCAGTAGTTTCTGTCTCTCACATTAGTTTACAGTTGTGATAATTTTGATATAAGAAGAACATATTTGATCTTCACCCCCAGTGTCTAGTAGAGAGCTCCTAAAACCCTTGGAATTCCCTAAGTGATAGAGTGAGATAAATGTCTTTCATTATTTATTATAATTCCTTTTCAACAATACCTGAATTTATGCTAATTGGTGACTCTTGGTGGATGGTGGATGGTGGCCAGAGGAATCAATTACGTGATTAGGCCCACCTCCAGAATTCCATGGAAGGGAGAGAGGCAGAAGATTAGGTCCAATCACCAACGATCAATGATTTAATCAACCATGTTTACATAATGAGGTCTTAATTAAAACTTTATGTAATATGGTTCAGAGGACTTCTGTGTTGGCAGATACACCCATTCAGATGCTAGGAGGTGTCATACTTAGAGACAGCATGGAAGCTCCATGCCCTTCCCACCTACGGTGTCCCATGCATCACTTCAGTTTGCCTACTCCCGAGTAGTGGTTTCTCTTATAATAAATTGGTAATAGTGAGTAGAGTGCCGTCCTCAGATATTTGAGCTATTCTAGTAAATTACCAAAACTGGGAAGGGTAACTCCCAGTTTATAGCTGGTTGGTCAGAAGCACAGGTCACAACCTGAGACTTGCACCTGGCATCTAAAGCAGGGGCAATATTGTGGGATTGAACCCTTAAGCTGTGGAGTCTGTGCTAACTCTTGGTATTTAGTGTCATAATTGAATTATGAGACACCTGTTGGTTCCCTGAAAGTTGGAGAATTGCTTAATGTGAGGGAAACTCTCACCAATTTCCTGTCAGATGTGTTTCATGCAAATAGAGAAAAACAGATGTTTTCTCTTTTAACACTCTACCTCCAGAAATTTGTAAAAGTTAGCATTTAAGTGTTCTTCCCAGGTAATGGATTCAGCAGCTTCTGCTCCAGGTAAAAAGAATTCAGCTGTGGCTCTCTGGAGTCACCTGTTTCTCAAGATTTCAGGGCAACACTTTGTATTAAAACTTCAGTCAGTTCAAGTAGTTATTGACATTCAGTTTCTTCTGCCTTTTGTTGTAAGAATGAGTATGATGGTTTTTTTTTTTTTTTTTTTTTTTTTTTTGAGACGGAATCTCACTCTGTCGCCCAGGCTGGAGTGCAGTGGCACGATCTCGGCTCACTGCAACCTCTGTCTCCTGGGTTCAAGTGATTCTCCTGCTGCAGCCTCCTGAGTAGCTGGGATTGCAGGGTTGTGCCACCAGGCCTGGCTAAGTTTTGTATTTTTAGTAGAGACGGAGTTTCACCGTGTTGGTCAAACTGGTCTCGAACTCCTGATCTCATGATCTGCCCGCCTCAGCCTCCCAAAGTGCTGGGATTGAGTATGATGATTTTTAAGCATTTTATGTGTCAGAACCGAAACCAGAAGTAGTGTTTTTTTTTTTAAGTTGCTGACTTAAGATACTATTTAATCACTGAAGTAAAATGTGCATGTTGTCAGCATTATTTAAGTAAGAGCAGATATGTTTGTATCTTTCTGAAACTGTATGTTTTTTATTTTCTTTGAGCAAGCTGTGGAGTCTTCATTTCAGTTACTATTACCTTCATGCATAATTCAGCCATTGCTGATATAGAGATGGCAACAAATTCAAAGGATTCATCTAGCTTCTAAAACATTCTCTATGAAACTCATTTATGTGGTAGTAGCATGAGGTGCATCTCCTGTTTGTTTTATATAAATGGAAGTCCTAACGTTCCAGCCCACTTATTTGCTATATTACTAACTCTTCAACTATCCAGATGATTTTACTGTCCTGCTAGTCTTTCCAGGAAAGCATATATGATAGTTTTTAACAAATGTCCTCAACATTATTTCCCCATGGAATCTGTGACTTGAGATGTTCCAAACTTCTCCATTTTCAAATTTCCACTTTTGATGTATCAAATATATAGACAAGTGCACAAAACATCGATGTTCCACTCAATGAATCAACAGGAAGCTAAACATTTTTGAATTTTTGATTAGTTTATTTTTAAATTAAATTTAATTATTTTTGAGACCAGGTCTCACTATGTTGCCCAGGCTGGCTTTTAACTCCTGGACTCAGGTGATCCTCCCGCTTCAGCCTCCAGAATCCCTGGGACTGCAGGTATTTGCCACTGTGCCCAGCTAAACCCTTTTTAATTATCACCAAGGTTAAGAAATCTAATTACATCACCACTCATATTCCAAATTAGTATTATACCTGAATTATTTTGTGTTGCTGTAAAAGAATACCTGAAGCTAGTGGTTTATTTAAAAAAAATTAGGCTCACAATTCTGATAGATAGAAAGTTTAAGATTGGGCATCTGCATCTGGTGAGGGTCTCAGGCTGCATCTATTCATGGTGGAAGGTGAAGGGAGCAGGTGTGTGTAGAGATCACATGGGGAGAGAGGAAGCAGGAGAAGTGGGAGTGGGGATGCTCGGCTATGTTTAACAACCAGCTCTTGAGGGAACTAAGAGTGAGAGCTAACTCACCCTGGAGAAAAGGCATTAATCTATTCATGAAGTATCTCCCCACAAACACTTCTCACTAGGCCCAACCTTTAACAGTAGGGATCCGATTTTAACATGAGATTTGGAGAGGGCAAACATCCAAACCATCGCTGGTTTGATATTGTTCTTTCAACAATTTAACGAGGCTCTCAAGACTCAAATCAAGATTTATTTCCTCCATGAACTTTCTACCAAAAAATAAATCCAAGGAAGAGGTGTTTCGAATTAAAATGGATGGATGGATGCTTGTCAAAGACTCACGCTATCTTCCTCTGAGTGCTTCCAAAGGTTAGTTCTTATAACAAGGATTCTGCCCTTAAATTGATATATAGAACCATGGAGAAACTCTGTTCAGGCTGACTTCATAGTCCACTCTCCAAAGAGGCATGCTCAAGGTGATCTGAGGTGCTAAAAGAAAATGGTAAAATTTCTACTCATGTGTTTCTTTATGACTTTCTGTTTTTATATATGTTTTATGATGCACATAAAACATGCACAAAATTATATTGTGTATTAGCAGTAGTATGTATAAGATTTATGAATTACGAAATCAATTTACAGGGGGCACATGCACAGAATATTTACTGATAGGTATGTGATATTAAAAATCTGGAGAATAACGATATTCATTACTTGTGCTTGTTCTCAATTGAGCTTCATACAGCTGAAGATTCCTATTCTTAAAAAAAAGTGAATTTCTACTGTATTGTATCCTCTCATATCTGTTCAAGATGAAGTCTTTGAAACTTCCTGTGAGGGCTTTGCTACTCATCATCTGTTCCTTGGTTTATGTTTCTCTCTCTGTCTAGAGTCCTCATTCATGTTCCTGTATGTAAAAATGGCACATCATGTTTTTAATTTTTGTAAATTGATGTATCAAATATACAGGAAGGTACACAAAATAGATATTTTATTTCAATAATAAATTAACATAATTTTATTATATTTAATAAATTTGCAGAAAGCTAAACCCTTTTTAATTATCACCAATCTAATAAAATTACATCATCACTCACATGTCCCCTCATATTTCTATCACTCACTATTCCCACATTCCCCTGTAAAGTTGTGATTGATTATTCAGAATTCCAACACACACATTCATGGCTCTGCCTCACTACAGCTTACTCGTGGTCCACACTTTCTAACTTCTCTATGTGTGTTCTTTAGTTTTTACTTTTTCCCTAATCAGCTAAAGAGCCTAACATCTTTGGTTCAAATTCCTCAGATTAATAATTAAGTTAATTACTTTCTCCCCTATGTAGGATCAACTTTCAAAAAAAAAAAAAGCACCTTATATGCCATTAATCAGTTTATATGAATTAATTATTCCTGAACTTGGTGCTGCTTATCAACCAACCATCTGTAGCCCCAGAGGTAAGAACAGGGCAGGCATGGATTGCTTCATTAGAGCAGCCATTTGTGGAAGCGGTCATTTCCCTCAGAAAAATGCAATGATCAAGGCACACGGCTTGGATAGCCTACTCTGTGCAAGCTGTCTCTTGACTAATGAACCAAAATGAGGCATTGATTATACAGTTACACAGTTTTTAATTTTCTCTCTTTAAAAGTGTCTTTTGCTAAGCTGAAGTCTCTCTGCTTATGAGATGGGATAAAAGCAACCCATCACAGAAAACTTAGGAATAAATTAAATTATAGGCATACCTTGGGGATATTGTGGGTTTGGTTCCAGACCACTACAATACACAAATATCGCAAAAATGCAAGTTACACAGTTTTGTTGTTTCAGTGCATCTAAAAGTTATGTTTACATTATACTGTAGACTATTAAGTGTTCAATAGCATTATATCTATGAAAACAATGTACATACCTCAACTAAAAATACTTTATTGGTAAAAAATGCTAATGATCATCAGAGTCTTTAAGAAGTCTTAATCTTTTTTTTTATTATACTTTAAGTTTTAGGGTACATGTGCACAACATGCAGGTTAGTTACATATGTATACATGTGCATGTTGGTGTGCTGCACCCATTAACTTGTCATTTAACATTAGGTATATCTCCTAATGCTACCCCTCCCCACTCCCCCCACCCCACAACAGACCCCAGTGTGTGATGCTCCCCTTCCTGTGTCCATGTGTTCTCATTGTTCAATTTCCACCTATGAGTGAGAACATGCGGTGTTTGGTTTTTTGTCCTTGCGATAGTTTGCTGAGAACGATGGTTTCCAGCTTCATCCATGTCCCTACAAAGACATGAACTCATCATTTTTTATGGCTGCATTGTATTCCATGGTGTATATATGCCACATTTTCTTAATCCAGCCTATCATTGTTGGACATTTGGGTTGGTTCCAAGTCTTTGCTATTGTGAATAGTGCCGCAATAAACATACGTGTGCATGTGTCTTTATAGCAGCATGATTTATAATCCTTTGAGTATATACCCAGTAATGGGATGGCTGAGTCAAATGGTATTTCTAGTTCTAGATCCCTGAGGAATCGCCACACTGACTTCCACAATGGTTGAACTAGTTTACAGTCCCACCAACAGTGTAGAAGTGTTCCTATTTCTCCACATCTTCTTTTTGCTAATGAAGGGTCTTGTCTAGACGTTGATGGCTGCTAACTAATGAAGGTGGGGTTGCTGAAGTTTGGGGTGGCTTTGTCAACTTCTTAAAATAATACAGTAAAGTTTGTTGCATCAATTGACTCTTCCTATCATCAAAGATTTCTCTGTAGCATGTGATGCACTTTGATAGCATTTTATCCACAGTAGAACCTCTTTTGAAATTAAACTCAATCTTTTAAAACCCTGCCACTGCCTTATAAACTAAGTTTATGGGATATTCTAAATGCTTTTTTGTCATTTCGATAATGTTCATGGCGTCTTCACCAGGTGTACATTCCATCTCAATAAATCACTTTATTTGCTTATCTTGAAGAAGCAACTCTTCATCCATTAATATTTTATCACAAGATTGCAACAACCCAGGCACATCTTCAGGCCCCACTTCTCATTCTAGTTCTCTTGCTATTCCTACCACATCTGAAGTTATTTCTGTCATTGAAGTCTTGAATCACCCAAAGTCATTCATAAGATTTGGAATCAACTTCCTCCTATTAAGTTTGATATTTTGACTTCTTCCCATGGATCACAAATATTCGTAATGACATCAAGAATGTTGATTTTTTTCCGGAAGGTTTTCAATTTACTTTGCTCAGACAGAGAAATCACTATCTATGGTAGCTAAGGCATTAGAAGATTTATTTTTTAAATAATAAGACTTGAAAGTCAAAGTTACTCCTTGATCCGTAGTCTGCAAAATGAATGTTGTGTTGGCAGGCGTTAAAACAAGACTAATCTCTTTGTACATCTTCATCAGAGCTCTTGAGTGATCAGAAACATTGTCAATGAGCAGTAATCTTTGAAAGGAATCACTTTTTCTGAGTAGCAGGTCTTAACAATGAGCTTACAATATTACAGTAAATCGTCCTATAAACAGATGTGCTATGACTCTGGCTCTGTTGT
Source organism: Pongo abelii (assembly GCF_028885655.2). Taxonomy (NCBI): domain Eukaryota; kingdom Metazoa; phylum Chordata; class Mammalia; order Primates; family Hominidae; genus Pongo; species Pongo abelii. Next base: position 21,650,978 of record NC_071996.2, read on the forward strand.
TTCATTTCTAGAGCACAGATGGAGGAGCTTTAACATAATTCTTAAGGGATATAGGATTTTCAGAATGATAAATGGCTTTAACTTAAAGTCAGTAGCTGCCTTAGCCTCTAATAAAGGGTCAGCCTGTCCTTTGAAGGTGTGAAGCCAGACATTGACTTATCCTCTCTGGCTATGAAAGTACAAGATGGCATCTTCTTCTAACATAAGCCTCTTTTGTCTACATTGAAAATCTGTTGTTACTGTAGCCATTTTCATCAATGATCTTGTATAACTTGCTACAGCTTCTACACCAGCACTTGCTGCTTCAGCTGCACTTTTGTGTTATGAAGACAGCTTCTTCCCTTAAATCTCGTGAACCAACCTGTGCTAGGTTCAAACTTTTCTTCTGCAGCTTCCTCACCTCTCTCAGCCTTCACAGAATAGAAAAGAGTTAAGGCCTTGTTCTACATTAGGTTTTGGTTTAAGGGACTGTAGCTGGTTTGATCTCTCCAGACTATTAAAACTTTCTCCATATCACCAGTAAGGTTGTTTTGCTTTCTTATTTTTGCATTCACTAGAGTAGCACTTTTACTTTTCTTCAATAACTTTTCTTTTGCAATCACAGCTTAGCAAACTGTTTGGCACAAGAGACTTAGATTTCAGCCTATCTCAGATTTTGACAGGCCTTCCTGACTAAGCTTAATCATTTCTAGCTTTTGATTTAAAGTGAGAGACATGTGACTCTTCCTTTCATTTGAACACTTAGAAGCCATTGTGTTGTTATTTACTGGCCTAATTTCAACACTGTTGTGTCTCAGGGAATAGGGAGGCCTAAGGAGAGGGAAAGAGATAGAGAAGAGCCTGTTGGTGGAGCACTCAGAACACACAAAACTGTTATTGATTAGGTTTGCCATCTCATATGGATGTGGTTTGTGGTCCTCGAAAACAATTACAATAGTAATATTAAAGATCACTGATCACAGATCACCCTAACAGATATAATTATAATGAAAATGTTTGAAATATTGTGATAACTACCAAAATGTGACACAGAGACAGGAAATGAGCACAGGCTGTTGGAAAAATGGTGCCAATAGACTTGCTCAATGCAGGGTTGCCACAAACCCTCAATCTGTAAAAATAAAATGCAGTATCTTTGAAGTGAAATAAGGGAAGTGCAATAAAATGAGGTGTGCCTCATTCTCCAAAGATGCATCATCAACCCTTCCCTCTTTGTATGTGAATGCTTGTCTGACACACAAAGAAACAGAATCTATTCCTCATTGTCCCATGTATCTATGTTTGCCTTATCACTTATTTTGATGAATATAATAAGAGGCAGCCTGGAATCTTCCGCTTCTGCTCTTGTTGCAATCTTCCAAGTAAAATGTCTAAGTACTCAGCAACCACCATAAAAGCCCAAGATAGTGAAGGAGAAGAGGACATATGGAGAAGTACTGAGATACTGGAAGTGTGAGACAAAACTTCTTAGACCTCACAACTTAGGGTAGCTGAATGCAAAAAAGTCAATGCTGCGTGATGCCAAAAAACCATGCACCACAGCCAAGATACCCCCCAAAATCATAGAACATAATAAATGGTTGTTTTATGTCAGTGAGTTTTAGGGTTCTTACACACTAATAAATAATTATGGGCAATGAGTATAGAGAAGACATGATTAAACAGAAGTAAAAATTACCAAAAATATGACCTGAGTGACTGATTGTTCATTGGTACAGCCAGAAACTATCCAAGCTGAGTAAAGATGAGCCGAGGCGTGTTAAGCCCTTGTCGGGACACACAGCCTATTTCTGGCTAGAATAGTTGTAATTATATGCATATAATACATGATCAAGAATGCTCAGATTAATCTCTATACATCTCTACAGCAGGTTTGTTCAGCACTTCTTTTCTACCTCACCACAGTTCATGTATACTCGAACAGCAAGTTCCCCTCACTTCCCACTGACACTCTTAGTGCAGGACCAGTGGCTCTGTTCATCTTGCTGACTGCAACAGGGGCCATCAGGGACAAGCGACCATCAGGGACAATAGCAATGAATACTTCTGCATCCCACATCCTGATTGCTGAGGGAATTCAATGGGCCATTGGCCTCTACCTATGCGCACTTTGTTTTGATGTGTGTCCTCTGCATAGTCTCCTAGAAAGGTGGTTATTAGTTAATCTGTGTCTGGAAGGGATGTGGAGTAGAAAAATGCATATGTCTGATCATCTTTCAAATGTAATCATGCATAAAGTGAGAACTATTTTCTGCACGTGTCTTATACATGACCAGAGCAGACCATGGAAGAAGCTGGAAGTACCAAGTGGAGGTCTGACAAATGCATCCCGGCCTATTTTAGTGTAACTTTAGCAGTATTACTCGGTTATGGTTCCACTTACATCAAGTTCAAAATCAGGCAAAACTAATTTATTGTGTTTGAGGGCAGAATACTGATTTCCTATGGGGGGCCATCAACTGAAGAGGCCCAAGGAGTTTTTAATGGGGCTGGGACAGTTTTCTATGCCTTTACTTGGGCAGCAGTTACACACATGGGTGTATATGTACAAGCATATTCAGCTGTACATGTAAGAATTTTGACCTTCCTGTATGTAAGTTATATCTTAATTTAAAAATATAATGAAAGGATTGAAGAGTCAGTGGAATGGTGCTAAACCAGATGGAGCACAAGGGCAATGGGCACAAAGTCTTATTGCTAAAATCCAGACTGTTTTAAGTGAAGGCTTATTCAGGAATTATGCCCATCTTTCCTATTTATCAAGAAGAGTCACAGAGCTCCAAAAAAGTTTTGTTTATTTTTTTTTCTTAACGATTCATTTCAATTTTTCAGTACCCTACCCAACACAAAAAGGAATTTCTGTCATCTCACATGCAAAAAATAAATGAAAGTCATTATAAAAAAACAATAAATAAACTATATATACAGATGTGTTTCATATTATGGAACCTAGAAATACCAAAAATAAAATTACAAATTTATAAGACAAAAATGTCAGGGCTAATTGGGGATTTACCTATAGTACTACATGGCCATAGGAATTCACTGCCAAGATTATTCGTCTTTAAAACAGTATCTAATATTTAGTATTAAAATTATATGTTAAATTTTCTTTATATTAAATGCCTAAAGTAAGATTCATTTACATGTCAAATTGTAGGCACCACTTAATAATTCCAAAGACTTATGTATTCTAATACTATAGTTGAATAAAATAAAAAAGAAGGTAACATGGTACTGTGGCCATACTCTGTCATACTGCCTCTGAAAGATGTGGTGTGGTGGTAGAGCATGGCAGAGCAACTAGCAAAGTTAGGAGTTAGTGTTTCATTTACATTGCTGTTTTGACAAAAAATATATTTACTAATAAAAGTACAGCTTCTTCTGCAATGAACCTCACTGAAGGAAATCATTATTAATTGATTTTGGATGAGCACATGAAAGTGATGAGTCGCATTAGATGGAGAGCTAAAGTCACATGGAAATTAACAAAACAATTTATTAGACGGAGGAGCCAAGATGGCCCAATAGGAACAGCTCCGGTCTACAGCTCCCAGAGTGAGCGACGCAGAAGACGGGTGATTTCTGCATTTCCATCTGAGGTACTGGGTTCATCTCACTAGGAAGTGCCAGACAGTGGGCACAGGTCAGTGGGTGCACGCACCCTGCACGAGCCGAAGAAGGGCGAGGCATTGCCTCACTCGGGAAGCGCAAGGGGTCAGAGAGTTCCCTTTCCTAGTCAAAAAAAGGGGTGACAGACGGCACCTGGAAAATCGGGCCTCTCCCACCCGAATATTGCGCTTTTCTGACGGGCTTAAAAAACGGCGCACTAGGAGATTGTATCCCGCACCTGGCTCAGAGGGTCCTATGCCCACGGAGTCTCGCTGATTGCTAGCACAGCAGTCTGAGATCAAACTGCAAGGTGGCAGCGAGGCTGGGGGAGGGGCGCCCGCCATTGCCCAGGCTTGCTTAGGTAAACAAAGCAGCTGGGAAGCTCGAACTGGGTGGAGCCCACCACAGCTCAAGGAGGCCTGCCTGCCTCTGTAGGCTCCACCTCTGGGGGCAGGGCACAGACAAACAAAAAGACAGCAGTAACCTCTGCAGACTTAAATGTCCCTGTCTGACAACTTTGAAGAGAGCAGTGGTTCTCCCAGCACGCAGCTGGAGATCTGAGAATGGGCAGACTGCCTCCTCAAGTGGGCCAGGTACTCCAACAGACCTGCAGCTGAGGGTCCTGTCTGTTAGAAGGAAAACTAACAAACAGAAAGGACATCCACATCAAAAACCCATCTGTACATCACCATCATCAAAGACCAAAAGTAGATAAAACCACAAAGATGGGGAAAAAACAGAGCAGAAAAACTAGAAACTCTAAAAAGCAGAGCCCTCTCCTCCTCCAAAGGAACACAGTTCCTCAACAGCAACGCATCAAAGCTGGACGGAGAATGACTTTGACGAGCTGAGAGAAGAAGGCTTCAGACGATCAAATAACTCCGAGCTACGGGAGGATATTCAAACCAAAGGCAAAGAAGCTGAAAACTTTGAAAAAAATTTCAAAGAATGTATAACTAGAATAACCAATACAGAGGAGTGCTTAAAGGAGCTGATGGAGCTGAAAACCAAGGCTTGGGAACTACGTGAAGAATGCAGAAGCCTCAGGAGCTGATGCGATCAAATGGAAGAAAGGGTATCAGCGATGGAAGATGAAATGAATGAAATGAAGCGAGAAGAGAAGTTTAGAGAAAAAAGAATAAAAAGAAAAGAACAAAGCCTGCAAGAAATATGGGACTATGTGAAAAGACCAAATCTACGTCTGATTGGTGTACCTGAAAGTGACGGGGAGAATGGAACCAAGTTGGAAAACACTCTGCAGGATATTATCCAGGAGAAGTTCCCCAATCTAGCAAGGCAGGCCAACATTCAGATTCAGGAAATACAGAGGATGCCACAAAGATACTCCTCGAGAAGAGCAACTCCAAGACACATAATTGTCAGATTCACCAAAGTTGAAATGAAGGAAAAAATGTTAAGGGCAGCCAGAGAGAAAGGTCGGGTTACCCTCAAAGGGAAGCCCATCAGACTAACAGCAGATCTCTGAGCAGAAACTCTACAAGCCAGAAGAGAGTGGTGGCCAATATTCAACATTCTTAAAGAAAAGAATTTTCAACACAGAATTTCATATCCAGCCAAACTAAGCTTCATAAGTGAAGGAGAAATAAAATACTTTACAGACAAGCAAATGCTGAGAGATTTTGTCACCACCAAGCCTGCCCTAAAAGAGCTCCTGAAGGAAGCACTAAACATGGAAAGGCACAACCGGTACCAGCCGCTGCAAAATCATGCCAAAATGTAAAGACCATCAAGACTAGGAAGAGACTGCATCAACTAACAAGCAAAATAACCAGCTAACATCATAATGACAGGATCAAATTCACACATAACAATATTAACTTTAAATGTAAATGGGCTAAATGCTCCAATTAAAAGACACAGACTGGCAAATTGGATAAAGAGTCAAGACCCATCAGTGTGCTGTATTCAGGAAACCCATCTCACGTACAGAGACACACATAGGCTCAAAATAAAAGGATGGAGGAAGATCTACCAAGCAAATGGAAAACAAAAAAAGGCAGGGGTTGCAATCCTAGTTTCTGATAAAACAGACTTTAAACCAACAAAGATCAAAAGAGACAAAGAAGGCCATTACATAATGGTAAAGGGATCAATTCAACAAGAAGAGCTAACTATCCTAAATATATATGCACCCAAAACAGGAGCACCCAGATTCATAAAGGAAGTCCTGAGTGACCTACAAAGAGACTTAGACTCCCACACATTAACAATGGGAGACTTTAACACCCCACTGTCAACATTAGACAGATCAACGAGACAGAAAGTTAACAAGGATACCCACGAATTGAACTCAGCTCTGCACCAAGCAGACCTAATAGACATCTACAGAACTCTCCACCCCAAATCAACAGAATATACATTTTTTTCAGCACCACACCACACCTATTCCAAAATTGACCACATAGTTGGAAGTAAAGCTCTCCTCAGCAAATGTAAAGGAACAGAAATTATAACAAACTATCTCTCAGATCACAGTGCAATCAAGCTAGAACTCAGGATTAAGAATCTCACTCAAAACCACTCAACTACATGGAAACTGAACAACCTACTCCTGAATGACTACTGGGTACATTACGAAATGCAGGCAGAAATAAAGATGTTCTTTGAAACCAACGAGAACCAAGACACAACATACCAGAATCTCTGGGATGCATTCAAAGCAGTGTGTAGAGGGAAATTTATAGCACTAAATGCCCACAAGAGAAAGCAGGAAAGATCCAAATTTGACACCCTAACATCACAATTAAAAGAACTAGAAAAGCAAGAGCAAACACATTCAAAAGCTAGCAGAAGGCAAGAAATAACTAAAATCAGAGCAGAACTGAAGGAAATAGAGACACAAAAAACCCTTCAAAAATTAATGAATCCAGGAGCTGGTTTTTTGAAAGGATCAACAATTGATAGACCTCTAGCAAGATTAATAAAGAAAAAAAGAGAGAAGAATCAAATAGATGCAATAAAAAATGATAAAGGGGATATCACCACCGATCCCACAGAAATACAAACTACCATCAGAGAATACTACAAACACCTCTATGCAAATAAACTAGAAAATCTAGAAGAAATGGATAAATTCCTTGACACATACACTCTCCCAAGACTAAACCAGGAAGAAGTTGAATCTCTGAATAGACCAATAACAGGAGCTGAAATTGTGGCAATAATCAATAGCTCACCAACCAAAAAGAGTCCAGGACCAGATGGATTCACAGCCGAATTCTACAAGAGGAACAAGGAGGAACTGGTACCATTCCTTCTGAAACTATTCCAATCAATAGAAAAAGAGGGAATCCTCCCTAACTCATTTTATGAGGCCAGCATCATCCTGATACCAAAGCCGGGTAGAGACACAACCAAAAAAGAGAATTTTAGACCAATATCCTTGATGAACATTGATGCAAAAATCCTCAATAAAATACTGGCAAACAGAATCCAGCAGCACATCAAAAAGCTTATCCACCATGATCAAGTGGGCTTCATCACTGGGATGCAAGGCTGGTTCAATATACGCAAATCAATAAGTGTAATCCAGCACATAAACAGAACCAAAGACGAAAACCACATGATTATCTCAATAGATGCAGAAAAGGCCTTTGACAAAATTCAACAACCCTTCATGCTAAAAACTCTCAATAAATTAGGTATTGATGGGTCGTATCTCAAAATAATAAGAGCTACCTATGACAAACCCACAGCCAATATCATACTGAATGGGCAAAAACTGGAAGCATTCCCTTTGAAAACTGGCACAAGACAGGGATGCCCTCTCTCACCACTCCTATTCAACATAGTGTTGGAAGTTCTGGCCAGGGCAATTAGGCAGGAGAAGGAAATAAAGGGTATTCAATTAGGAAAAGAGGAAGTCAAATTGTCCCTGTTTGCAGATGACATGATTGTATATCTAGAAAACCCCATTGTCTCAGCCGAAAATCGCCTTAAGCTGATAAGCAACTTCAGCAAAGTCTCAGGATACAAAATCAATGTACAAAAATCACAAGCATTCTTATACACTAACAACAGACAAACAGAGAGTCAAATCATGAGTGAACTCCCATTCACAATTGCTTCAAAGAGAATAAAATACCTAGGAATCCAACTTACAAGTGATGTGAAGGACCTCTTCAAGGAGAACTACAAACCACTGCTCAAGGAAATAAAAGAGGGTACAAACGAATGGAAGAACATTCCATGCTCATGGGTAGGAAGAATCAATATCGTGAAAATGGCCATACTGCCCAAGGTAATTTACAGATTCAATGCCATCCCCATCAAGCTACCAATGACTTTCTTCACAGAATTGGAAAAAACTACTTCAAAGTTCATATGGAACCAAAAAAGAGCCCGCATTGCCAAGTCAATCCTAAGCCAAAAGAACAAAGCTGGAGGCATCACACTACCTGACTTCAAACTGTACTACAAGGCTACAGTAACCAAAACAGCATGGTTCTGGTACCAAAACAGAGATATTCATCAACGGAACAGAACAGAGCCCTCAGAAATAACGCCGCATATCTACAACTATCTGATCTTTGACAAACCTGAGAAAAACAAGCAATGGGGAAAGGATTCCCTATTTAATAAATGGTGCTGGGAAAACTGGCTAGCCATATGTAGAAAGCTGAAACTGGATCCCTTCCTTACACCTTATACAAAAATCAATTCAAGATGGATTAAAGACTTAAACGTTAGACCTAAAACCATAAAAACCCTGGAAGACAACCTAGACATTACCATTGAGGACATAGGCATGGGCAAGGACTTCATGTCTAAAACACCAAAAGCAATGGCAACAAAAGCCAAAATTGACAAATGGGATCTAATTAAACTAAAGAGCTTCTGCACAGCAAAAGAAACTACCATCAGAGTGAACAGGCAACCTGCAAAATGGGAGAAAATTTTCGCAACCTACTCATCTGACAAAGGGCTAGTATCCAGAATCTACAATGAACTCAAAAAAATTTACAAGAAAAAAACAAACAACCCCATCAAAAAGTGGGCAAAGGACATGAACAGACACTTGTCAAAAGAAGACATTTACACAACCAAAAAACACATGAAAAAATGCTCACCATCACTGGCCATCAGAGAAATGCAAATCAAAACCACAATGAGATACCATCTCACACCAGTTAGAATGGCAATCCTTAAAAAGTCAGGAAACAACAGGTGCTGGAGAGGATGTGGAGAAATAGGAACACTTTTACACTGTTGGTGGGACTGTAAACTAGTTCAACCCTTGTGGAAGTCAGTGTGGCGATTCCTCAGGGATCTAGAACTAGAAATTCCATTCGACCCAGCCATCCCATTACTGGGTATATACCCAAAGGACTATAAATCATGCTGCTATAAAGACACATGCACACGTATGTTTATTGCGGCATTATTCACAATAGCAAAGACTTGGAACCAACCCAAATGTCCAACAATGATAGACTGGATTAAGAAAATGTGGCACATATACACCATGGAATACTATGCAGCCATAAAAAATGATGAGTTCATGTCCTTTGTAGGGACATGGATGAAATTGGAAATCATCATTCTCAGTAAACTATCGCAAGAACAAAAAACCAAACACCGCATATTCTCTCTCATAGGTGGGAATTGAACAATGAGAACACATGGACACAGGAAGGAGATCATCACACTCTGAGGACTGTTGTGGGGTGGGGGGAGGGGGGACAGATAGCATTGGGAGATATACCTAATGCTAGATGACGAGTTAGTGGGTGCAGCACACCAGCATGGCACATGTATACATATGTAACTAACCTGCACATTGCGTACATGTACCCTAAAACCTAAAGATAATAATAATAAAAAAACCAATTTATTACTGAATAATACTTCATACTGATCAGGCTCTTTATACTCTTCAGAGTATCTGCATTATACACTTTCTCATTGATCCACAAAATTATTGTATGTGAGAGACAGGTAGCACTTTGATTTTCACATTTGATGAAAGAGGCTCAAAGGACATTAAGTGAAGTAACTTCACATCCAGATGTCTTCTGTCTTGTCAATTATACTGTGTTTTGCGGCTTTTATTGCTATTACATTTGTTAATGTCATAAATAAAAAAAGAATGTCTTAAATGAAACAGAAACATCTTCAATCTGACAGCAAAAATACAAAGAGGCTTTTGTGCTAATTTATATTCATTCCCATGTTTGTTTGGCACCCAAGTTAAGTTTAAAGTTGCAAACTGTATTTCGGCTTTAAAACAGAAATTTTCTAATTTCTCAAATGATGAAAAGATGATCATGATGCAAGTCTTTCCTGCACTGTTTAATCTAATTCCTGATTAATTATTTCGCTGGCATCCCTGTCAACTTGAGAATCTATTCCCACTAAATGTAGTACAGATGATCTATCTGCTAACTGACCAAACTCCGGAAACAGAGAATTCTGGACCTTGAATAATGTCTCAAAATCTATGGAAATCAATGCTCCTTCCTTCTTCAAATACTATCACAGACCAACATACAAGAAACTGAGGACAGAGGTCATATCCCTGAAGAAACTTGTCCAATTAGTGGTGCAATAAATAATTGAAAGAGATTGCTTTAGGATGGAGACCAAAGTCCAGGGGTTGAAGTTTAAATTCTGACACCACCTTGGAAGACCCTATGAGTTACCTCCTCTCTCAGCCATCTGTAAAGTGTAGGTATATTAATAATTACTTGAAGGATTACTGGAAGGATTGAGTGAAGAAAATGTATGCAAAATGCCTAGAACATTCTAGAAGTGATACCTATTATAGCAGGTGGAATAGAAACTTTAACTGTAGTAGGTATAAAATAAACATACTTCAGGTAATAAAGGGTGGAAATTGTTGGTTCAAGGACAAAAGGAAGATCAACCATTTCCCAGGCCTTTCTCTTGCTACCCTGAAATGATTGAATAATCTCTGTTTCCAGAATGTCGTGTTTGCATAGCCATCTGATTGCAAGTATCAAGTAATTACAAAATGACTATGTTAATGGAAGATTTTGTTCATTTTTTAAAAAGTAAGGTTTTCACATTTTGCATCTAAATTCATTGATTATGCATAAAGCGGTCAGGAAAGCCTTGTGGCTTTATTAAATTGATCAGCATCTAATAACTTAATTATCTACATAAACAGATGTTACTTCAACTGAAAACAAATCATCTTGTACACAGGGAAGAAAATTAAAGCATCGAACACTGTGGAGATTTACAAAATGGTCACATTGAGGCTAAAAGGTGAAGGAAACAACAAAACATCAGGGCTCCTGATTCAGGCTCAACTCTATTTAATGTTTTCTAAATTATTTTCATCTTGAATTATATATATATATATATCTCATTTGACTCCAGCTTAAGAGTTTGTGCCTGCACCCTGCTCCCATCCCAACACACACATGCACCAGGACCTAGATGCTATGAAACCCAGAAGGAGATTTTGTCTTTTGTCTTTCAGTATTTTTTCTTTCAGATTTCTGACTGAATTGCGATTTTTCTTATCCTGGGAATGAAAACAGCACTTCCTAGCTCTGTTCATCTCTTTGAAAATAAAGTTTTTGCCTATGAATAACCTCTAACTCAGAGATATTCAGATATGTTTTTCTTTTTTCTTTTCTCTTTTATTTTCCTTCTTCCTTCCTTTTCTCCTTCCTTCCTTCCTCCCTCCCTCCTTCCCTCCATCCCGCCTTCTTTCCCTCCCTTTTTCCCTCTGTCCCTCTTTCCTTCCCTCCCTCACTCCCTCCCTCCCCTCCCCTCCCCTCCTCTCCTCTTCCTGTTTATTCCCTAGTCTTCACTGCTTTTTTTCTTAGAGCACTTGCTTCCAGGTCACCTCTTGTGTTGCTTACTGTCTAAGCATCTGACTCATTGTTAACCTGCATTTTCTTGGCCAGGTCAAGCCCACGTGGCCAGGCCACTTTACTTTGGCCTTGGCTTTCCTTTGACCCTGAGTTGGGCTCACCCTATGGTAGTGAAGTCTTGATTTGCCATAGAGAGACGCCTCTTTCTTCATGACCTGGGTCCAGAGCTCTTTAGCTTGATAATATCAAACTTTACTTCTTTCAGGGAGTGTCTACTGGGTTTGCCTTAGATTCAATAGGTGAAACTGGAATTTTTCTATGATTCACAGATTATAGTCGTAAAACGCAAGAAGTTAAAGTTGAAAATGATCTTAGATAAATTTTTCTTCTAGATCCCCTATTATAGATAAAGAATTGAGGTGATATTATGGTAAGCGATGGATCTGAGGTCATAGAAAGGAACACAGAGGCTGTCAGAATTAGAGCCTGGAAATGCCATACCTGAGTAGAATGAGAGGAAGGAGCTGAGTTTGGGAGGACACCTGCAGGACCAGGTATTGAGGAGGATGGTGATGCAGGACGTGGAGCCAGCTACACCAGCACACAGAATTCAAGGCCACCGACGAAGGCAAAGATAGGCAGAGGGGCACCAAATGGCACATCAGGGGAGGAGAGGAGGGATGGTCCATGGGCAGGTCAGTATCTGGAGCTCAGTGGAGGTTACAGGAAGCAGAAGGACTGTGCCTATCTTTCTCTTCATTGATTTTTATAATAGCTATGACTTCCTGAGAAGTTATGAAACATTGTTTTAAGCCCCTAATTTGTATGAATTCATTTATCCTTGCAACAAACCTGTGGGCGGCAGTGTTCTTATCTTCATTTTACAGTTGAGGGATTTGAGGCATAGAGTGGAAGTGGGTTGCCCAACCCTTACAACATGCCTATGGGCAAGACAGGGCTCTTTCCAGGCAAACGGGCTTCAGAGTCTCAGCCTTTAACCAAACCATGGTGCTTCCCCTCTGTATCCCAATGCCAGAACTGGTGTCTGGCATTTAGCAAATATTCAGTGTCAGCTGTTGCAACTGACATTAGAGGGATCCACGGTTTAGCTTCTGTGAAGCTGGAAATTGTATTAGCTACTCAAGCCCATGTCAAATCCCTCTGCACAACTCTCCCTCCCCATTCGATGCTGTAAATATGGAATGGAGACATAACAGCCGTCTAGACTGCCAGCCTGCAACCAATTGACAGAGGCAGAGCAGACAGGAGACTCTGCAGCTTGCAGGTTATCTGAGTTGACCATCATCATTCTCACTGGTGGATATGGGCTGAAATGGAGAATCAAGTGCTAGATGAGATACTTTTTATTCCTTTACTCTATTTTTATTATTTATTTATTTGTTTGTTTGTTTTTGGTCTTCTGATTGGTTCCTGGTAACTGGGCCATGAAAGGGCAGAACTTCTATCTCTTCCATTTGTGTTTCTTACAGATATGTTGGAAAGATTTTCTACACTTTATACATGGCCCATGGGGGCCATCAGAGCCCAGATCTCTTATCCCTTGGGGCTCAGTAGTGAAGAACAAGCCTTAACTCTCTAGAGGCTTACAGATTAGCCCTGGACTTCTGAGCTGTTGTTGGAATCCTCTTCACACCCACAGATAAATACTCCGAGGGAAATCTCGAAGATTCAAGATAAGTCAGTCAGTCTGCTTTCAAGGAGAGAACACCATTTCTTAAGTGTGAGTGACCAGTTGGAGAAAGTGTTCCACAAATCTCCTGCCCATTTTGTAGGAAGAAGTAAGATCTTATTGGCAATGCCTGCCTTGCAAGACTTTCAACTTCTCAAGGTCAGAAATACTGGACCAAACATGTGTGGTCACATACAGAACTGTTCCTGAGCTGAATTGGGAAGTTAAGTTGTTCTTGATTATGTTGTTATCAGACAGATAGAAGGCATTCAATAACTGTCATATTGCTTGTGCTAATAATTTCAAACATATTTCCAATTCCACCACACAGGTTCAAGAATCCTCATTAGCTTGCTGTGAATTAGGTATCATTATTCCCATTTTCAGATGAGCCTCAAAGGGACTAATTTGTCTAGTGTTACACAGCGAGTAATTACTGGACTTTTTATTCTGCTTCTGTTCCTGCTTTGCCATCTCGACCCCACTGCATTGATGCTGACCCGCTATTTTGCATTTTAATTCACTTCTGAGCATGGGCGCACCCTCTGAATCCACCATAGACCTCATCTCCTGGGTGTTGCTCCCAGCGTGCTCTAAATCCCAACGTCGTAATGCTGAGCTTGTATAAGACGTAGGGGTTGAATTATTTGTTAAATGAGCTAATTTCATAATCAAGCCAGGAAGAAGGTCACACAGACACATCAGCACCAGAAGTGTGTCTGTGAGGACACATATTTTTAACACTCTGCAGGCTAAGCTATCACATGGTCACTGCTTTCCTCTCATCTTTTTTGCATGGACTTTCTTGCTTGATTTTTAGACAGACAGATGTAAAGAAACATAGTTGCTTTCCTCTTCAGATAGTGTTGAAGGGCTTTGAATTCTAAAATACTATTTAATCGTAGCAGTAAGTAAAGAAAATCTAGGAAGGTGAACAGCCTGACGCTCTGAAAAAGTATCATTCGTTCATTAATTCACTTGCTCATTCATCTAGTCTTTCCACAAATGATTCTGAATGCTTAACACACCAAAGGCTCTGAGCAAGGAACTGAGGCTGCAGGGATCAGTGTGCTTTTCATCCTTTCCATCCCCAAAATGAGTCTGGAGACAAATGGGGGAGGGAAACACAAAAATGAGTATCACAGCACTATGGTTACATTAGGGAGGAAGCCCAGAGTGTCATGGAACACCAAACACAAAGTAAGGGGCCCAAGAAATTTTTTCAGAAGACATGAAGGTAGAATTAAATTTTTAAGGAAGTAAAAAATATATATTATAGCATCTTAAGAGAAGACAACACTACACAGGGCAAAGGAATCTGAGAGGATTTGGGGTCATCCCAAGCTGTTCCATGCATATGTTATTGGGGGTGGTGGATGTGAGTGTTCATGGAAGGGAGAACTGCAAAGTTTGGGCATTTTGCAGAGATGTTACCTTGAAGGATCTCATCAGAGGAGAAACAGGATAATGCAGAGAGGGGCATGATAGAGGGGTCTGGGTGATGTTTGGATTTCTATAAACAAATGTTTCCAAAAGTAGTAATGCTATGTAATGGGACCAGGGTTATACAGTCGCTCACTTGTGACCAGTATCAAAGTTTCGTTATCACTCCCAACATCAGACATTCCAAAACTCCAAAAAATCCTGATCAAAGAAACTTTCAACTCATTGTGTAAAAAATAACAATAAAAAAATTCGAAGTACTATTACATTTTGCTCTGACTGGTTAGAACTGCAGTGAAATGTAGTCTACAAGGACATTTTTTAGCTTACAATTTTCACAATTATTTTGCATTACAGTTATCTCCACATTCTTTCAGCTAATCTATATGTTACATCATAGCAGACAGGGTCAAATGGATCATAGATTCACATGTAAGAAAAGCAGGAACCCTTCAGAGAGCATAATGATTTGTTCCAGTAAGATGGAGTGGGAAAGGGAGAGGAAAGAGGTGTTACGGAGTATTAGCCAACGCTACTCAATAATTTACCAATCAATTAAAATGGCATTATTATTCTCCTTTGCCACTTAGCTTCTGTGATATTTAAAGGTCACATGGGCGCCATTGGGGAGGACAGCTATTAGCAGATACATGAAAATAGCATTTCTGATCTCTGGAACAGGGTGTCAAGGTAATTTGTGTCCTAGCTCAAGTTACTCTCATCAGCACACAAGTGCAGATGTTTGACTAATCTAGTATACCAAAAGAAGTAAGAAGGTAAAAAATGCTCAAAGCCCTGATGAGTGTATGGATAATCAGACAGGCAAAGTAACGTATGCTATTACACAAACTTTTGGATTCTTTCAATTGAAGCCAGAAAATTTTAGGATGCTCTGTCTAGATTGATTTTGATGTTTATATTAACCAGATTCTAACCAAGGATGAACGACTTATTTGAGATCACAAACATTTTAGCTGTAATTACAAATAATTTCTCAATTGCTAAATAATGATTAGCTTTTATCGAACATTTAATATTTCTCAAAAGCTGTGTGAGATGCTTTGTATACATAATAGCATTTATAGTAATAACAAAATAAGCAATTGAGTGTATCATCCCCACTTTTAGACAGGAAAACCGAGTTAGAGATGCTAAGTAGCATGTTTGAAGTCTCACAGGCCATAAATGTGTAGCCTTGGTCCACCATTCTTAACACTTCACAACTCCTTTAATTATTCACTTGTGTTGGTCTGTTACTTCTTTTTGTCCCCCTCATATGTTCTGAATTTTACTAACTGGCTATAGTGCAGGTGAACTGGGCCTTTTATATTTTATTTATTTAACAGAACACTAATTCACTGCTGGGTATGCAGACTTTAGGAAAGGCTCATAGAGACTTTAGGAAAGGCTCATAGAGAATATTCATTAATATAGGAAAGGCTCATAGAGAATATTCATGAATATTTTAATTTCTACTTTGAAAGACTGATCAGTGACATAAGTGGTGTTTTTTCCTCACATTCAAATACTTCTTTCCTATCCCTCAGTTTTGGTTTAAAAAATTTTGACATATACTAAACTATTACTAAGAGATGGCTTAATTTGAAAGTTTGGGGCTGTCTCTGTGTGAACATCTATTTCAACTCTGGTCAACAAGACACTCTGATCATTCATCAAATAACAAGTCAGTCATGGCGTAGTCATCAATCATTGCATTGAATTATCTTTTAGCCAAAGAGTTCACCGGCTGAGGTGTCCATCTATTCAGAAACACAACCTGAAATACCCCTTTAGTTCAGTAGGTTCCCATAAGGATGGGATCTGTGAGCCCAGGAAAGCAGCATCAGCCACAAAGCTGTGAGGAAAGAGCGAGACACAGATCCTTCATCCAATCTGGTGTCCCTTGTTTTTCAATCCTCTGTTCATTTTACAACTCTTTCTGCGCAGGACCTTTTCTTCACAGCAGTAACATTGAGAGGAAGCCGTGGTAGAGACAAAGACTCTTCTTTATGGTACAGAATACTTGGAATGATGAGAATGAGTTCGAGACTCAGCTCTACTCATTCAGGGCTTTGTGAGTTGGTGCAAGCCACCTCTCAGGCTGAGCCATGTATAATGTATAATGTAAAATAGATTTTCAGTGATGCGCATCTTACCTGTACCCTTTAGATTTTTCTGGATGATAACATTTTACAGTAATCTACATCGTCCTCTTTTGCTGTCTGATTTCTCACATTCTTTCCTAAGTTATTGGCGGCTGGGGAGGGCCTGCAAAACACAAGCATTGAACATGAAAGTTGTTCTTAAGCACAATCTTGATATTATACTTTTTTATCTGTAATTGCAAATTCAGCATAAATCTCTGTTCTATCACACTAATGATTAATGTATATGTATAATGTACATGTATTTAGTGTACATGTATCATGTCAAGCTTACAGGTTTTATTGAAGGGTTAAATGAGATAAATAATAAGGTACATGGTGCTTTTATTTATATAACTTGGATCCCAATTATACTGAATGAATCTGAGTTCTCTGGAGTTGTTTTCATCCTTGTCCTCAGTCCCCTTACATATATTGTTCCTACAGCCTCAAAGTCCTTTCCCTGCTTAACCTGCTAATAACAGGACCAAGCAGATTGTGAATGCACTGTCAGTTTTTGGAGGATAGAGGGAGATTACCAAAAATTCTAAAAAAAGTCTTAAAAAACTCCTCTATTCTGTTTCTTTCACACATTCATGAAATACTAAAAGCAGCTGATAGAGATTTTTGTCAAGAAATAATTGGATATTTATCATCTTATCGTTAATAAGTTTGGTTTTCTTATCACAATATTTTAATTAACATTTAAAAATTCTCATTACACAGTATTTTAAATTGTAACTGAAAGAGTCTATGTGGAGTGCCTCTGCCATTTAAGGGTGAACGTAGGAACTTGAAAAATCATTTGAGTTTCTAATTGAAAAATAATTGGGTTTAAAATAAGCAAATTATAATAATCATTAGTGTGATAAAACAGAGATTTATGCTGAATTTGCAATTACAGATAAAAAAGTATAATATCAAGATTGTGCTTAAGAACAACTTTCATGTTCAATGCTTGTGTTTTGCAGGCCCCCCCACAATAACTTAGGAAAGAATGTGAGAAATCAGACAGCAAAAGAGGATCATGTGGATTACTGTAAAATGTTATCATCCAGAAAAACCTAAAGGTTAAAGGTAAGATGTGTATCACTGAAAATCTGTTTTTGAGCAGATAAGGACCATATTATTGCCTAATGTCAGACAGATTTGAGGTGAAGCTTCTGAAGGAAACTCCCATCACCAGCCCGTTTCCACGTCACTCTGTTGTAACAAGGATTGCAGTGTCTTTCTTCTGTTCGTTGATCCAGAGAGTGCCCATCACACTATCTTTCTTCCCCAATAACAGTTTAATTGAAATATAATTCACATACCCTGAAGTTCACCCTTTTAAAGTGTATGATTCAATGGTTTTTAGTATATTCACAGAAGTGGACAACCATCACCACTATCAAATTTCGGAACATTCTCATCATTCCAGAAAGAAGCCTGTACACGTTGGCATTCATTCCCAACTTACCCCTTCCTCCATCTCCTGGAAACCAGTGATCTACATTCTGTATCTAGAGACTTCCCTATTCTGGCCATTTAATATAAATGGGATCATACATTGCATGTCCCATACGTGCCTTCTGTCCTTTAGCATAATATTTTCAACGTTGGCTCATGTTGCAGTGTGTATCAGTGCTTCATTCGTTTTTATTACTAAATAACATTCTATGGTATGGATAGATCGTATTTTATTTAAGTATTTATTAGTTGATAGGCATTTGGGTTTTTCTGCTTTTAACTGTTAAGAATAATGCTGTTAGGAACATTCGTGTACAGGGTTTGTATAAACATATACTTTCAATTCTCTTAGTTGTAAGTCTAGGAGTGAAATTGGTAGGTGATATGATAACACCCTGTTCTTGACATTTTCAGAAATTGTTGAACTCTTTTCTGAAGTGGCTGCACGATTTTACAATTCAACAGGAATATTTGAGGCTTCCAATTTCTCCACATCTTTCATGTCATATAGTGTCATCTTTTTTGTTTTAGTCACTATGGTGATTGTGAAGAGATAGCTCACTGTGATTTTGATTTGCATTTCCCTAATGACTAATAAAATGATATTGAGAATCTTTTCTTGTGATCGTTGGTCATTTGTATATCTTCTTTGAAAAGCTGTCGATTCAAATTCTTTACTCATTGCTTAACTGGGTTACTTGCAATTATCTTTTGGCTAATGAGTTCATCAGCTGGGAGTGTCCATCTAGATAGAAATGCAACCTGTTTTTTTCTTGATACTTTTTCGTTACCAAGTATATGATTTGCATACATTTTCTCTCATTCTGAAGGTTGTTTTTCACTTTCCTGATTGTGCAGCACAGTTTTTTAAAACATTTTAATCAAACCTAATTGATCTACTTCTTTTGGGTCACTTGGGCATTTGATATCTATCATTCATTAAGAAATTATTGCCTAATCCGAGGTCACAACAATTTACAGCTATGTTTTTGTTTTTTCTAAAATTGTACTTTAAATTTTGCATTGACATTTATGTCTATAAGCCATTTTGAATTATTTCTGCATATGACTTAAGGTGGGGGTTCAGCTTCATTCATTTCTAAGTAAATATCTACTTGTCTCAACACTATTTCTTAAAAAGACTATTTTTCCCCATTTAATTGCCTTGATATCCTTATTTAAAATCAATTGACCGTTATATAATAGTTTATTTCTGGCTTCCAAATTATATTTGACTATATTTATATAACCTCATACAAGTACCACACTTTCTTGGTTATTGTAGCTTTTCAGCTTTTTAAGTTTTAAAATCAGGTTGTGTGGGTTGTCTAAATATATTCTTCTTTTTCAAGATTGTTCTGGCTATTTTGGGTCCATTGCATTTTCATATTTTTTTCTATATAGATATGTTACTTCCAAGAAGATCAGCTGAGATTTTGATAGGGATTGTGTTGAATCTGTAGATTTGTTTTGGATAATTGACATCTTAACAATATTCTTATGATCCATAAATACGGGATGTCTCCTATTTATTTCAACACTATTTTGTAGTCTTCATTGTACAAGTCTTGTACTTGTGAAATGTATTATTAAGTGTTTCATCTTTTTAGATATATTGTAAATGTAACTATTTTTAAAAGTTCATTTTTGGTTGTTTATTGCTTGTGTATGGAAATACAATTGGTTTTTGCATATTGATCTTTTATCCTGCAGCCTTACTGAATTCATTTATTAAGTTCCAACAAGTTGTTTTATGCTCACTAACATTTTCTGTATATATAAGATCATGTCTTATATATGGACCTATCTGCAAGTAAAGACAGTTTTGATTCTTCTTTCCAATATGTATTTATTTTATTGTCTTTTGTTGAATAGAAATGATGAGCATGGATAACCTTGTCTTGCTCCTGATATCAACATTAGTGTTTATACCGGCATTTCCTGTTTCTTGCCTGTCTCATGATTTTTGTTGAAAAATAGACATTTAAATAGTATAATTTGGCAAGTCTGGAAATCAAAATTCCTCCTTATCTCCAGGATTTGTTATTGTTGCTTTTTTTTAAAGTGACTTTTGAGTCAATTCTGTAAAGCCTGTATTCTTTTTCATGTGTGGCCACTCTAGTCTCTACTCAGTTAACTTAGGCGACAGCAAATTACTGGACAGAGATTTTGTTAAAAGTCTCACTTGACTCAATCTCTCATCCTTTGCTTAGAGCCTTTGTGCACATATTGGGGCAAACTGCAACACTCTGGTGGTTTAGAACCCTGCCTTAGAATTCACTTCCTACTTGCAAAGAACTTTAAAGTCACTCTGGTGAGACTTACGGCCTTCTCCCAGGCATGCAAGCAACCTATGCATGTGCCCGGCCTCCTGGATTTTCAGAAATATGTTGGAGCTTTCCAAAATTTCCTATGAATATCTCTTTCTCTGGCTTGCCTTTTAAGTTGTTAGTCATGCTTTTGTTTGATCCAATTTTTATCATCAACTCAGGCAGCTCTCATGTTAAATAATTGCCTCTTATATTGCCAAATATATATATATGTAGCCAAATATATATATAGCCAAATATATATATATAGCCATATATATATATATATATAGCCAAATATATATATATATATATATATATATATATATATATATATATATATATATATACACCATGGAGAAATAGCTGTTGTCACTGAGCAACAGTCAGTTATAGGTAAAATCAAATAAACATGACCTTGTGTATGTGTGTGTGTGTTGGGGGTTTCCAAGGAGCTGACAGATAGGTCAAATAATGACAAATTTCTAATAATAAAACTTTTTGGAGCTCCACATCCCTCTGTCCATGACAGTTGCCACTTTCTAGTTTTCACCGTAACTGAGAGGCTGTTGGTTTTCAAGGTGACTGAGGAGCTGGGCAGTGTAAGGTGGGAATGAGATGAGTTTAAAGATGATAAAGCTCACTGAGACTCAGTCACTTGTTTTGAATAAACACTCCTTAGGTTGTTTCAAGTCTTTTGTTAATTTGCAGAGTTCTGAGAAAGTTAATTTTGACAACTCAATGGTAAGAAAACAAATAATCCAGTCAAAAAAATGGACAAAAGATCTGCCTAGACATTTCTCTATAAAAGGCATACCAATGGCCAAAAGGTATGTGAAAAAAATGCTTCTCACTAATAACTAGGGAAATGAAAATTAAAATTATAATGACATAATGAGATTTCATCTCAATTGTATTAGAATGGCTGTTATAAATAAGACAAAAGATAACAAGTGTTTGAGAGGGTGTAGAAAAAAGGGAACCTTTGTACACTGTTGGGTGGAAGGCAAATAAGCACAGACATTATGGAAAACAGTATGGAGGTTCCTCAAAGAATTAAAAATAGGACTATTATATGATCCAGCAATCTCACTACGGGATTTATTTTGAAAGGATATGAAATCAGTATTTTAAAGAGATATCCACACTCCCATATTCATTGCAGTATTCAAAATAATCAAGACATGGAACCAACCTAAGTGTCCATCAACAGATGAATGGGTAAAGAAAATGTGGTAAATGTACACAATGGAATGCAATTCAGCCTTTAAAAAGAAGGAAATTTTGACATTTTCTACAGTATGGATAAAACTGGAGGACATTATACTAAGTGAAATAGGCCAAGCACAGAAAGACAAATACTGCACCATTTCACTTATATATGGAGTGTCAAAAGTCAAACTCAGACACAGAGTAAAGTGATAGTTACCATAGGCTGCAGTAGTGGGAATAGGGAGATGTTGGTTAAAGGGTACAAAATTTCACTTAGACAGTGGGAATAACTTCAAGAGATCTATTGTACATCACAGTGACTGCAGTTTGTAACAAAATAGAGTATATCTGAAAATTTGTAAGACAGTAGATTTTAAGTATTGTTACCATACACAAAAAATGAGAAGTATGTGAAGGATGTATTTGTAAAATAGCTTGGTATTGCCTTTCCACAATGTATACATATGTCAAGAAAGCATGCTGTATACCATATAAATATATATATATATATATATGTATAGTTATATAATTATATTACATATAATTATATATATAATTTTTACTTGCAAGTTAAACACATAAATCAAGAATTTTTTAAGTTGATTTTTTAATTGACAATTGTTGCCACTGTCTTTATTGCTTTCATGGATGATCAGATTTTTGGCGGTCCTTACTGTAACATTTTGAAAGTGCTTCTCACTCACAAAGTCTTTTTTAAAAATACATTTTATGTAAAAACCATCTTATTGTTTCTGTAAACATGGCATATACTTTTCTAAATGATTCAAACTATATCAAAAAATACCGTGAAAAAACTAAAAATTGCCTCAAATTTTATTATGCGAGCTCAGTAAAGCTCACATTTTCAGGAGATTCTATTTAGAGACATCTCTAGGCACATATATACATATGTATATAATTTTACAAAATAATATTAGTTCTACATGAGCTTTACAATTTGCATTTTAAAAATTTAACAAGATATAGGTATTTTTAATGGTTTCTTTGTATTCCAGTGTGTATGCTTGTGTGTACGTGATAGATATGAGTATATGCACTCTGACTGGTATGTGTGTAGCTTAATTTATGCAATCAGTCTATTATTGAAAGACATTTAAATTATCTCCAAAGTTTTGTTATCATGAGCAAAATTTCAGTAAATTTTTCCCTTTCCTTTCCTTTCCTTTCTTTCCTTTTCTTTTTTCTTTTTTTTATTTTGGACAGTTTTGCTCTTGTTGCCCAGGCTGGAGTGCAATGGCATGATCTTGGCTCACCGAAACCTCTGCCTTCCAGGTTCGAGCTATTCTCCTGCCTCAGCCTCCTAAGTAGCTGGGATTACATGCATGAGCCACCACGCTCAGCTAATTTTGTATTTTTAGTAGAGACGGGGTTTCTCCATGTTGATCAGGCTGATCTCGAACTCCCGACCTCAGTTGATCCACCTGCCTTGGCCTCCCAAAGTGCTGGGATTACAGGTGGGAGCCACCTTGCCTGGCCAATTTTTCTTTTTTTTATACTTTTATTTTAAGTTCAGGGGTACATGTGAAGGTTTGTTACACACATAAACGTGTGTCATGGAGGTCTGTTGCACAGATTATAACATCTGCATCCTGCATTTGCTTTCCTTTGTCTTCCATATCCCTGCTGTAGGAATTTATGTGAAATCTAGTCTTTTTGTGTAAAATGTTAGATGTGAGAGAAGTAGCAATATGGAACTAATATCACTCTGGACATTTAAAACTCTAAATGTCCAGCTGGAAAACTGGTGGTTGAAATAGTCTTGAAAAGGCAGATCTCTTAATGAAGATATTAAAAGTTTTAACAGATCCATTGAAATGCAGTTATGGAAATCTTCATTCCCTGCCTTTTTTGCTAATAATATCAGCTATTCACAGCAGAATAGGAGCTGCAGTAGTGATAAAAAGTTGTCAATGTGTAGAATGTTTTTAGGAAAACATTGTAATGATATTCACAAAATCTCACTGGAAGGTTTTCTCTTTATTTATGGCTTGATTCTGTGTCAAATCAACTTCCAAGTACCAACATAGTCAAGAGGACAGTGCAATCTGCTGAGACTGGAAAGGCAATTGGCTGTCTCCAGAGCTCCATGTGGTTACTAGAATGGCCATGTCATTGAGGGGAAGGAGGAATGTGCTGCTCATTGGAGTTCCATAACAGAGCCAAGCTGAGGCCTCTGCTAGTTACTTGTCATGTGATCCTGGAGAAACTTCTTACATTTTTTTATGTCTCAGTTTCTTGATTTGTGCAATAACTATATGTCCCATATATCCAAAATTAAAAAGTAATAAAAATGCCCATCAGAGCTTCTTATATCATGGGACAACCTACACTACCCACTGTACTGGTGCTTGGGACACCCAGAGCAAAGGAACTTGATCTTCTCTGCATTGTTGGGCTTCTGCCTCTCACCAATCCCCAAACACTACTCTTAGAAATATATATTTTTTCCTTTTATTTTTAGATGACACACAATAATTATATATATTTATGAGATATAGAGTGATATGTCAATCTATGTACACAATGTGTAATGATCAAATCAGGGTATTTAGCATAGCCATCACCTTGAACATTTATCATTTCTTTGTGATATGAACATTCAAAGTCCTCTCTTGTAGCTTTTTAAAAATTTACACTAAATTATTGTTAACCATATTTACCTTACATTGCTACTGAAACTAGGCCTTGTCCAATAAATATGTTGCATCATTTATTTCACTGAACCTGTCTTCTCCCTGAGCTACTGTTTGTCCCTTGATCTTGATCTTTCTTGGAAATCCATTACTCTAACAGCTTAGGCAACATGCCCTCTGGAGGTCTCAGCCTATATCCCACAGTCCCTTTTCTCTCTTTACCTCTGTTATTTATGGATTCTCTACTCTCTACTCATGCTTTTCTTAATGTTCATCTTTTTGTTCATCTTTTTTTTTCTGGTCAGGTGCAAAAGCTCTCACAATTTAGACTACCAATTAATTGTGTTGATGACTTTTACATGTCTATATCTGATCTTTACATCCATTTGGCTAATTTGCAGAGACCTCAGGCTCATCCTGCTTTAGACAGAACAGTCATTTACCTATTTCTGTCCATCCTCATCTGCATTGTTTCTTGTCTGAGCACCTGACCATTTACCCAGTTGCCCAGCCAGAAAACCACAGGTTGCCTCACACTTCTTGTCCCTTTAGCCATATCAAGTTCAACACCAAATCTTAATCCCCACGTTACTCTAGTGTTTCTTAAATAAATCACATCTTGTCTACTATTTATTGCTGCCAGAGTGATCCCTCTAAAAGATAAATCTGATCATGCCATGTGTCTGTTGAAAATCACCAATGGCAAATAAAGTTTATGCATTTAAGTCCCTCCTGGTTAGGTCCAGCCATTCCATTTTCACCCTGGCCTCAAAATCTGATGCAAACTATGTGCAATTGTGACAAGTGCTATTTGTGGAGAAAACTTAGTGATGTGGACTATATGGTTATGGACACGAGAGAAAGGTTTCCTGAGAAAATCACATGTAAGCTTAAATCTATAGCGGAGTAAAAATTAATTAAGTAAAGTGTAGAAGGTGGTTTGTAGGAGTAGGGTAGGCATTCTGAGTAAAAGAAACAACATTTGCACATTTGCATAGAGTTTTTCTATGGCCAGAGGAGTTTGACTTTTGCAAAGAACTAAGAGAAGGCTGGTGAGGCTGGCATCCAAGTGAAAGGAAAAGAATGCCATCAGAGGAAGCTGCTTAAAAAATCAGAAGGTTGTTATTATTGCTGTACATTTCAGTCCTTAAAATTATACAACCCAAAAACCGGAATTCAATTCAGATCCTTTGGTTCAAAATGAAGATGATGTAATAATATCCCAATTACAGTATCACAAAGCAATACTTATATAGTCCCATATTCACTTATTTATGTATAGTATGTCAAATGCAGTACTTTTAAGGGCAATTATTATATCAGTTATACATGAAGGAAGAGAAAAACGATTGTAATTCAAGTGCTTAGCAAAATAGTGGGTTTTGGCAAAACTATATGTACAAAATAATTAACAAATATAATATATCTGAATAGCCAACTGAGTCAGATCTTCACTATAAAGTCACACTAGAGGATTTTATATAAACGATCATACTTCCATCTAGGATGATTTTCAAAAAGTGGGTAACACGTCGGTGACAAACACTACAGTAAGGTCTCCAGTCAAGGCTGAAGAAAGTAGGGCAAAGTCTCTCAAACTCCATTCGTTTTCATAAAAATGTCAACAGAAAAGAAGCATCAGTGATAAATCTGGGTTCATATCCTATTACAGGAGGAAAACAACCAGTTTTACATCCTGTACAAACACTTTCAATCACCTTTTACGGCCATGTAGCTGCCACATTTGGCAATTAAAAAATTAAAACATGTAGATTTCAGTAACAATCCATAAGTGCTGGAGTCAAGATTGTTTGTGGTGCCATATTGCATTCAGAGCTGAGTAGAGGAAGGTGGCTGTGGTTTAAAGGTCACAGAAAACTACATCTCCTCAAGCTACACTTTAAAGGCACAACTGAAAATATATTCTATTTAAATAGCTATTTGGATAATTAGATATGTCCAATCAGTGGGAGAAACCAACAAAAACAATCATTAGATGAGAAAATGCTCACATTTAAAATGCACCGGTGTCAGAAAGAAAGAAAATGATTTTTGTTTTCAAAGCAACTGGAGTTCGGGGAAAAGTGCTGAAAAATCAATTTATTTTCAAAGGAATGGGCTAGGAATGGGCTAGACTGATTATGCATTTGTTAGTTCCATCGGCACTGTTTGAATACAATATGGATGCATTGATTTCCATGCATATGCGATATGTCTTTTTCTTACACAGAAAATATGGTGTTCACAAAAAAGAGATGAGTTTTTTTGTTGTTAAAATAATAAATTCAACTTTACACC
The DNA here is from genome assembly GCF_028885655.2 of Pongo abelii. Classification (NCBI taxonomy): domain Eukaryota; kingdom Metazoa; phylum Chordata; class Mammalia; order Primates; family Hominidae; genus Pongo; species Pongo abelii. The sequence goes on from NC_071996.2 coordinate 21,677,597, forward strand.
TTCATTTCCTTAAGTTATTTTCCTTCTGAGCTTAATAAATTATTTGTGATTTATTGGGGAATATTTGCCCAGGAAAATTAATTCCAGCAGAGGCTCAGACTTCAAACCCCTAATTTTACAGCTTTGCCTTTAGAGGTAGTTTTGGAAAAGAAAACAAAGAAAGGCAGAAGTCACTGCACAGGGTCCTCCTCTAAAGCATGTTCAGACCAGGTGAGCGTTTTGAATATTATGATTCTATAAAATAGGAAAAGAGTTTTTTGGTCTCTTTAATATTCTGTTTTGAGGCCCTTCACTAAGATCTTTGTGTCCTCCTTGTACTCACCACAGATCTCCATGTGCGCTGAATTTTGTCCCTACTCATAACAAAGATTCCTTGTTTGGCCAATTTGACTCAGGCTCTTGAATCTTCTCCTATGCCTATCTGTCCACTTCCTTATAAAACAGCAAAGAACTCTGTTACGTCAGTTTAGCAAGTACTTCCCATCCTTGATATTTGATCAGTTTCCTAATCCTCACCATCCCCCAGGTGACATACCACCACTCAGGTCTGTTTTTAACCAGAATGTTCTCAGGTCTGTCTAGCCAAAATCCCCTTTACCTCTTTGAGTAATCTTGTATCCACTGACCTGCATCTGGCTCCTATCTAGCTACACATAGACAAGTGGCTATAAATTTCCACTTGTCTATGTTGTATTTGGAGTTGAACCTGATGTCTCTCTCCCATTGCAAGATCCCATTGCCGTGGCTCCCATATGTATCACAATGATCCTGAATAAAGTCTTCCTTACTGCACTTTAACAACAATCACTGAATACGTTTTTCTTTAACATTCATAAGAACACTTGGCCTGCCATGTAAGATTCCCACCTTTGAGAATCTGAAATTGGCCTTGGTAGACTCCTGTCTGTGTAGTAGAGTTGCCTGGGAATTCATTGAAAATGAAGATCCTATGACACAGTATTCCTATTTAACAAGTCAGAATGGAATGGAAGGAGGTGGCAGGCAGGGTCTCACAAACTGCTTTTTAAAAAAATTCCAGTTGATGCTGATATAATTTGTCTTTGAATTTCGAGATTTCAATGGGCTAAAAAGAAAAAAAAAAAACTTTCAAATAAAGTTACCTTTGCAGAAATCTTCCTTTACAGGCTTTATAGTGTCTTCATTCAGTTTAGTGTCTACTTAGAAAATTCCTAAGTAGGGGGATAAACTATGGTCTTTTGATTAAATATAGGATTTTTATGTTAATTTGTTCTACTCTCTTAATGTTACCATATACATATGTAAATTTGAAGAGAACAAAGCCTTCTCAGGAGGTTCCTATATATTAAGAAATACTTTTGGCTTGGTACAGTGGCTCACTCCTGTAGTCCCAGCACTTTTTGAGGCTGAGGCCGGAGGACTGCTTGAGCCCAGGAGTTTGAGACCAGGCTGGGCTGAGACCTCAGCTCTACAAATATTAAAAATTTTAGGAGGCCGAGGCAGGTGGATCACTCAAGGTCAGGAGTTCGAGACTAGCCTGACCAACATGGTGAAACCCTGTCTCTACTAAAAATACAAAAAATTAGCTGGGCATGGTGGCACGTGCTGTAATCCCAGCTACTCAGGAGGCAGAGGCAGGAGAGTCGCTTGAACCCAGAAGGTGGAGATTGCAGTGAGCCGAGATCATGCCACTGCACTCCAGCCTGGGTGACTGAGTGAAACTCTGTCTCAGGAAAAAAACATACATATATATATATATGTATAAAATTAGCGTGGCATGGTGGTCCATGCCTGTGCTCTCATCTACTCAGTACTCAGGAGGCTGAGTTAGGAGGATAGCTTGAGCCTGAGCTATGATTGTGCCACTGCACTCCAGCCTGGGTGACAGAATGAGACCCTGTCTCAAAAGAAAAAAAAAAAAAAGAAAGACTTTTATTTGACTAGCATTTAGAGAGTCTCTAAGGCTCTGGCATCTCTAGTCATGCAAGACATATTCCCACTGCCCTGTGTCTTGCAGTTGAGAATGTAAGGGATGAAAGTATTTTGGGCTGGCCACAATTGATAACAGCTGTTGAACAACTTATAAGCTCAGAAAGCTACCTCATATGATTTTTGTCATTTAATATTTGCAGTAGATCAGTAAAGTGGACTTCCTTTATATTTCTACTTTTAAAATATCGGAATTCTTTTAAAGCAGCAAAAATGAATCCAGGAAGGGGAGCACAAATTAGAGTCTGGAGCATGCAAAATTAGACCTGCAAGCGAGAAAGGGTTAAAAATGACATTTTTCTTAGCTAGAAGAAAATCAGTAAAAGGTAAGAAGGGTCTTGAGGAAATGGTGTGGGCTGTGGATTGCAGAAATGAGGAAGGAGGTTCCATGTGGGTGACTGGCTCTCATTCCCCAGGATGGAGATGGGCAGTGCTGTCTTCTGTTTCCTCCAGACCCCATGTCCTTGGCTGAACACACCTTCTTCCAGGACCCGCAGGCAAATGTGAAGCATATTATATGTTCTGCGTTAAGTAATAGACGTTTTGAGTGGTTTCAAATATGTTACTCATCCTCAAGAAGCTTTTAGGATGATTAAGGAGATAAAGTGTAGGCATTAGAAACAGTGAGTAAAGTGCAATGGATGCCTCCCATGAGTTTGTCAGAAATTTTTATTAGTTTTCTTGGGCTTCCATGAAAAAGTGCCACAAGGTGAGTCTATTAAAACAACAGAAATGTACTGCCTCCCAGTTCTGGAGGCTAGAAGCCCAAAACAAAGGTTTCCATGGTACCATTCTCCCTGTTGGAGTGGGGACTCATTGTGCACCTCGTCTTGGCTCTGGCAGTTTGTGGGCAATCCTTGCATCCCTTGGCTTGCAGCTGCAGCACTTCAGCCTTTGCCTCCAGTGCCACATGACATTGTCCCAAGTGAGTCTGTGTCTCTGTGTTTCTTCTAATAAGGACATCAATCCTATTGGTTTAAGGGCCCACCTTACCCCAATATGACTTCATCTTAACTTAGTAAATTTGCAATGACCTTATTCCAAATAAAGATCATATTTTGAGGTACTGGAGACTGGGACTTTAACATATAATTTTAAGGAACACAATTGAACTCATAACAATTGACTTTTCTCATAATTATAACATTTTCCTGATGTTTTCAATATTTTCAGAGTATATTGGGCATTGTCCCATGTTAACCAGGGAAGAGAAAAACTGTGAAAATTTAATACAATTTCCTGGAGTCCTTAAAAGAAATTCTGTTTATGATCTAAGTACAAGATCCAATAGACTCACCTTTTCCTTTTAGTAATCTGAAAGCTGTGGTATATGGAGGGAAAAAACTTAAACATTTACTATGTATAAATTTCGATGAAACAGCAGGACAGTGGGCACAGCCGACCTTTACCAAGTCAGTATCCTGTATTAGCTAGGGCATTGCTTCAGGTCCATTCAAAATGAAGAAGGAGCACCAAGCTTTACATGGAAAAACTGGATGCTTTCTCCATAAAAGGATGACAGCTCTTATCACTCTTTCAACATAGTATGAAAACTTTTGTCCACAGGAATAGGGCAAGAAAAATAAATAATAGGGATACAGAATGAAATGCAAGAAAAGAAATAGCTCCTATTTTCAGTTGACATGGTTGTCTATACAGAAAATCCCTAAAGAATCCACCACTTAAAATCCACCCTCCAAACACCTTCAGTGACTTCAGCAAAGTTACAGGATATATCAACACAAAATGATCAATTTTACTTACATATAAAACTAAACTAAAAATAAACATGCAGAATCCAAAATTAAACACATGATACCATTTACGATTGCTGCAATGAAAATGACATACTTAGGTATGTGCTTAACAAAACATATGCAGAATTAATGTATGTAAAATTGTTATAATGCTATTTAAAAAAAGAAAAAGACCCAAGTAGATAAAGAGAGATAACATATTCATGGATTGGGAGACACAGCCATAGTAAAGATGTCACTTCTCTCTAAATTAATCCATATGTTTTACTCAATTTATATTAGAATTCCAAGAAGGTTTTTTTGTGGACATAGATAAGCTTATCCTAAAATTTATATGAAAAGGCAAAAAATTCTTACAAAAGAATAATTAAGTGGAGGAATCACTCTCCCCAATATTAAGGCCTGCCACAAAGCCACAGTGATCAGTGGTGTGTTATTGGTGGAAACATATTATAGGAGCATCATGTTCTTATGCCACTGTGCAGTAACAGACCAACACCCTGACACAGCAGGGTTTGCTGCAGAGGAAGAGTTTAATGAATGCAGGGCACCAAGCAAGGAGATGGTGCCCTTTGGAATTCGAAACCCTCAAATCCATTTCTCCAAGGAGTTATGGCTTGGGGTTTTTAAGGGGATCATGGAGGGTGAGGGGCTGGAAAATTGAGATCACTGATTGGTCAGGATAAGGGGGATGAAATCATCAGGATGTGGTGACCCCATTCTTTGATGAGTCAGCTTCTCACAGGGTCCCACAGACAGCTGGTATAAGTGGGGTCCTTTACACCAACTGATATCAGTGGGGTTCTTCATACCAACTGAGTCAGTAGTTTCAGCAGTATGCAGAAGATGGAAGAATAGCTCAAAGGGAAAATTTAACATTTCATAATGTTCAAGTTGTTATCTATAGAGCAGGTAAGGAGAACTGTAATCATGTAACTGTGTCTGGGTGGTTCTTTTTGTTTATTTGTTTGTTTGTTTTGAGATGGAGTCCTGCTCTGTTGCCCAGACTGGAGTGCAGTGGTGTGATCTCCACTCACTGCAACCCCTGACTCCCAAGTTCAAGCAACTCTCTTACCTCAGCCTCCCTTACAGGGGCCCACCACCACACCCAGCTAATTTTTTTTATTTTTATTTTTAGTAGAGACAGGGTTTCGCCATGTTGGCCAGGCTGGTCTTGAACCCCTGACCTCAGGTGATCCTCCTGCCTTGGCCTCCCAAAGTGCTGGGAATACAGGTGTGAGCCACCATGCCTGGCTTGTGTCTGTGTGGTTCTAGGACAATAGGAAGCAGATCGGGGAGCAAGCTGACCTAGTGATCAATGTGAGTATGCTGCAAGCTTGGTTTACCTTTGTTTTCCCCCTCCCTTCTTCCCTGATTAATTTTATAAATTTTATAGGGCTGGTTTCACATAGGCATAGATCAATGGAACAGAATAAAGATCCAGATATAAGCCCACAAAAATACACTCAACTGATTTTTGACAAAAGTGCAAAAGCAATTCAATGGAAGAAGGATAGCTTTTTCAATAAATGATACCAAAACAATTACACATCCATAGATTGAAAACGAAACTTGACCTAAATATCATAGCTTATATAAAGGTTAACTCCAAATGAATCATGGACTTAGATTTAAAAAATGTAGTGCTATATAACTTATAGATAATACATACGATAAAATTTTCAGAATGTGGAGTTAAGCAAAGAGTTCTTAGGTTTGACACTAAATGCACAATCCATTCAAGGAAATGTATAATTAGAAACCATCACATTAAAAACTTGAGCTCACTGCAAACCCCTAATAAGAGGGTGCAAAGACAAGGTACAGACTGGAGAAAAATATTTGCAAATGACATATCTAACAAAGGACCAGTAAAGAATATAGAATATAAGTCTTAAACTCAACAATAAAGATACAAACATTTCAATTAGAAAATTGGTAAAGGACATGAATAGACATTTCACTTGAGGATATACAGATGGTAAATAAGCAAATAGAAAGGTGAACAGCATCACTAGACATTAGGAATATGCATATTAAAACCACAATGAGATATCATGACAAATTTACCAGAATGGCTACTTTTTTTTTAAAGTAGTGATAACAGCAATGTGGAGTGCATGTAGAGGGACTGAATCTGTGATATATTGTCGGTGAGGGATATAAAAAGGCACAGTCACTTGGGAAAAGTTAGGCAGTTTCTCATACAACCAAACATGCAACTACCAAATGGTCCAGCAGTTGTGCTCTTGGTCACTCAACCAATAAAAATTAAACTATTTGTTCACAAAAACCTGTACTCAAATATTCATAGCAACTCCACTGTAAAAGTCAAAAACTGGAAACAACCTAGTTGTCTTTAAGCCAGTAAGTGGTTAAACAAGCTAGTAAATCCTGACTGTGAAATACCACTCAGCAATGAAAAGCAGTGAACAATGGGTGCGTGCAACAACCTGGATAAGTCTCCAGGGACTTATGATGAGTGAAAAAGTCAATCCCCAAAGCTTACATACTGAATGGTTCTGTTTCTATAAAACTTTTGAATGATGATTTATAGAAATTGAGAATAGATTAGTAGCTGCCAGTGATTGAGGACGGCAGAAGTGAGGTGCTAGGGGATTCTATAAAAGAGCGATGTGAGGATCCTGGTGATAACAGAATTGTTCTTTATCTTGACTGTAACAATGATGATATCCTAGTTGTGATACTGTAATACAATTTTGCAAGATACTACTATTGAGGAAAACTGGGTAACAGGTAAATGAGAGGTCTCTGTATTATTTATCATACCTGTATGTTTATCTATATTATCTAAAATGAAATGTTCATTAAAAACAAAAATGGAAGAAGAGTAGATTTTATACGGTCATATCATCAACTTTCACGAATTTCCTATAGCTGTAAGCAGATTTTTCTAAAATTCTCAGTCCCTCAGTATTCCACACAGGAGAAGTCAGTGGCTCAGAAATGTTAAAATCACTTGCCCAAGATCACAGAGCTGGTAAGTGCCAATGTGGTAATGAACCCAGTCTGTCTGACATGCAACCTTGCCCTTCACAGGTCAGCCTGACCTCAGAGCCAGCACAGGTATGGGGTCCACACTCTTCTGCCAGAGGACTCATCTCCTTGCAGGCAGCAGCCATTTGGTGCATTAGGAAGACAAGCATGTGACTTTCAGGGTGGATGAACTCATAAAGCATTCAGCATGTCAGGCTGGAGTCTTTGCCTTGTTTGGAAAGTGCAAGATGAATTTCAGCAGGCTACGGTTTGTTTGCAGATGCTGGGAATAATCTAATCTACTATTTCAAATATAATTTAGATTTAAGAGGTGTTTTACTGTTCTATTTCCAGAGTGCCTGAGGATCCAGCTGAGTGTATTACACATCACATTAGATTAAGGTCAATTAACAACATTGTGAGGGATTTCTCCCCTTCATAATGAGATGGAGCTGCAAATTTGTGATTAAAATCCTATATGTTAGCACCAAGGAATGGAGAGATTCTAGACAAGCTCCAATTATGATTAAGGCTACAGCATGGGTCCAGTGGGTCATGGCATGTCATAACTCCCTGAACTTTCTAATCAGCATTATTGAACAGCTTTGCATTTGGAATCAAATTGGTAGAGGTGACTGTTGTGCTGAGTGGCACATGTTTGGATTTTCGATTTAAATATGTTGAAAGCACCAGAGCCCAGGTGGAAGAAAGGGTTTTTCCCTCAGTTGTAACAACAGCACACATGTGCTGCTCTCAGGGTGAGACAGGAGGTGACCCCAGTGGTGCGTCTGAGAGTAGGGTGACAGAGGACAAGGGAGCAGGGAGGTTCTGTCATCAAGGAGAACAAGTGTGGAAATTGACACTGGGCAGAACTGGACATGAGTGCCAACTCTGTCCCCTATAATTTGTGCAAATTTAGGCAAATCACTTAACTGCCTGAACTCTTTTCTTCAGCTGTACAGTGGAAATGGGGCTTTGTTACTTTTAAGATGCAGATGAAGTGAGGCTCGATATATAAAACAGCTTGTACATGGGAAAGGGCTTAAAAGTGGCAGATATAATAAAATCAAAGCTTTCCAAGTGATTTCAGCATTAAAAGGAGCAGCAATAGTCAACTAATCTACCTGTTCCTCCCATCTACTCGGGAGGACAGTGGGGGTGATTTTTATTGTCAAGTGGCTGTTATTTATCATTGTCTCTTTGAAAATTATCTAAAATTAATTTCTTTAGAAAATATTGATTAAATACAGATTATTGTATAGTGGACAACAGTTGCTAATTTCAAGGTCTGAGAGTTAATCAAATTGCATATGACATAAGATTGAAACATTCCCATGAAGTCTACATGAGCATCTGGATATCCTAATTTACTCATCAGTTGTCTGTAAGCAAGGGTCCCACAGAAAGCTCCTTGAGCTCTTTGAGCTTCAATTTCCCTGTTGACAAAGTGGGAAGAATGATTCCTACATCTCAGAGCCATGAAGTTTGCAAGAGATGAGGTATTTGATATATCTATATTAGAAGGCCAGTCAGCCGAGTAGTCCTCAAAAAACTGGAGTGACGAAGGGAGACCTAGTGACATCAGCAAGTTCATGGTTGCCTTTGAACATCTGTAGGAAATTGATTTGTATGCCTGGACTTAGTCTCATAAAATGTCACATGTGCTGTCTTCTCCTAGAACACACTCCATACATGCTACCTAGAGATTTAGGTTAGTGGTGGCTCCAGTTATGGTCTGTGTTTATTTAACCGTTCATTTAATTTCATAGTTCCTAACTAAGAGGAAGTTCCTAACTATTGGAAGAGTCATGTGTGTGTACCAGAAGCTGCTTGTTTTTGCTGGGTGGTGTGCTGTTGCTGGTTTGTACTGGGTCAGGAGAGCTGTATTTTGAGTTATTGTGACTTCTGAAAGCCATTAAAAAACAAATAAAATGGTGGCTTGATATTTACTGGCCATGTTATCATATTCCCACGGATATTGACACCATGGAAATCTGCAGAAGCTACCAATCGGGGCTCCCTGCCCTACTACCCGTCCTGGCCAAGAGCCAGCTGTGAAGCCTCTATCCGTGTCAGCTTAGCCACACTTTTTAACTTCCACGCATGCATCCATATCCATGTGAGATGAACATTCATTTCCATTTTGATTCTCACTGGTGCATGCAGGGTTAAGAGTTGCTTTGCTCCCCGCTGAGACTTATGGGCTATAAACACCAGGTGAGGCACACTGTAAGGCCGAAGTACAGCCTTTAGGGAGATGCGGAGGGGAAGGGGACTGGTATGCTTGCTGTTTGCTTTGAGGAAAACAAAAGGACAATGGAAGATGTGTCTTTCAAAAAGTAAACTTGACACTTTGGGAGGGCAAGGCGAGCGGTTCATGAGGTCAGGAGTTCAAGACCAGCCTGACCAACATAGTGAAACCCCATCTCTACTAAAAACACAAAAAAATTAGCTGGGCGTGGTGGTGTGTGCCTGTAATACCAGCTACTCAGGAGGCAGAGGCTGGAGAATCGCTTGAACCCTGGAGGCGGGCGTTGCAGTATGCCGAGATCGTGCCACTGCACTCCAGCCTGGGTGACAGAGCAAGACTCCATCTCAAAAAAACAAAAACAAAAACAAAACAAAAGTAAACTTGAGACATCTAAAAAGTACTCCATCAAGCGTTCCTGAGGGCATCCCTCCAGTCTCACTTTTCTTCTGGGTCACAAACTTCCTTGCTTCCTACTTCCAACTTGACTCTACACCTAGTTGTTCCTTCCCTTTCCAGATTTTTAATGACCAGAACCCTGCAGTGCCTTTCCTCTTACACATAGCCTTGGTCAGTCCAACCTTCCTCCCAGCCACTCAGCTGTGGGCCAGTGCTGCTGCAGCCCTGGGGTCCAAACCCCAGCTCCTGCTGCTGCCTGGGGCCCGGCTCCATCATCACTGATGACTGTTGTGGATGGAGCGGGTGGAGGTCGTGGTGGGCAGCACAGATACTATGCAGACCCGGCCGTGAAAGCCACCTTCCCATCCTCTCTACAGTTGTCAGTGAACAATGGCCAGGGAGCGGTCAACAGAACACTAATGTGAGCTTTGAGAAGTAGGGAGGAGTCAGGGCATGGAGGATCACTTGATACCATTTAAAAGACTGCAGATTTTGTCTGGAAAACAAAGAAGAACCAGTCAAAGTTTTCTGAGGGGCTAAATTTGCGTTTTGGAAATATCATTCTGAGTTTATAACAGGATTGCTTTGATGCAAGCACAGTGAATAGGCTGTATCCAGAGGCAATGGGAGGTAAATGTTGAAGGTAGCAACATAAGAAACAGAAAATGAGGGTCAGGAGTTACAACCTACATCCATGGAGATGAAGAAGAGGAGCTGATTTTTTTTTTTTTTTTTTTTTTTTTGGTGGGACTACCAAAGTCATTCTTTGAATTTAAGTTGATTTTCCAAGTACCAAAAGCCTCGTTGCAAAATAGTTGATTATCCGTCTGTAAATAAAATGGACTTTGATTTCTCTTAATCACTGCAGTGTTTTACCTTCTGCTTAATTACAGCAGATCAGGCGCACTCTCTTTTCCTCCAAGCCACTGTTACAAAAGTGAAAGGCACATGCAATCCAGAGTTGAAAACTTATGAACAATAAGAAGCTTTACATACATAGTACATCTTTAGTAGGAGCTGGTATCCAGTTAATTATCTTATTAATTTCCATGTTATCCTTATGAGACAGGGACAAAGTAGGTATCAGTACCTTCACAGATGAAAAAACTAAGGCTAAGGCAGGCAGGCTACATAATTTCTACTTTCTCAGCGTTTTTGAAATGGATGCAGTGGTTCTTTCCCAGGGAAACCCAAGGGAAAGGGAAATGTAATTGACTCAGCCTTGGAGCAATCACTTAGAAAAACCACAAACTAAAATAAATGAAAAAGATAAACAGTGTCACGTGTTCTAATTAATCCCATAGCTAGTTTAGAAAGAGCCTTGTGGACTGCAGAAGCAGGCTTTCTGGCTAACCTCTCTCCACCTGTGCAGCAAAAGTCACTATGACATCAGCCACAAGGCAATGGAGGATGCGGACCTGCTGAGTCCATGGAAGGCCCCCATGCTGGAGGCATTTGTTTGTATCCATGAGCAATCATATATATGTATCATATATAATTACATAATAAATGTATGTCTGTATATGTGAACATACACATGCATATAGTTTTATGTAACTATGAACACTATATGTGGTATAACGATATTTTATGTAGCAAATATGATTTCATATGACTACATTAATATGATCATATCATATATGAAGATGGGAAACAGACAGCTTTAATCTTTTCCCCATACTTTACACCAGCCTCCTCATTCGATTCTCCTTTTTTTCTCCACTAAAAGACCACTTCCTTGTTAGTAAACCCAAATTCCTAGCCTCCACATAACCAAATTTATATATTTGTCTATATTTTTCTCTGTACTCATATTATCTTTTGTAGATACACATATATAGAAATGTTTGTTCTGCTCAATATTATTGTTTATTCCACAAAAGACATCTTATACAGACTGAAAACAAATTTTGTAGAAATCTTCCAATTCCATTTGCATAACTCCAATTCATTTGTTGATTTTTTTGTTAGCATTCCATGCTATAGATACACAATAGTTTATTCCAGACATTCCCTACTGATGGGCAGTCCCTTTGTGAACTCTTTTTAATTCTATAGGACAACTCCTAGAGTTATATTTGCTGCATCAAAGAGAATATATGTTTCTAATTTTAGAGTCTTATAAACTGTTTCTAAAACATTGTCAGATTACTCCAGCAATGTGAGGGTGCCCTATCCTCACATATCTGCCATCAGTAATTTTTCCTTTTGTTTAAAAAAGTTGGCCGATTCATAAATGTAAAGAAATAGTCATTGATGCGTTAATTTGCACTTTACTCATAACTGTTACATCTGAGAATCTTTTCACATATCTGCTGGCCATTTGGATTTGCTCCTGTGTAAATGGTCTCCTCTAATCCTTTGCCCATTTTTCCCACTTACATTGTTTGTTCTGTTTTTGCAAATGTGTAAAAGATATTTGTCTGTTATTAATAATCGATATCTGTCCTCATTGAAAATACTTCTCCAAGTAATTTTGTTATGTTTTGTGCTTATGGCATATAAGAGATGTGTCTGATCTCTCATTATAAATAATTTAATTTTTCAAGTCAATTCAGGTGGGTTCATATCTATTTTGCCTTGAGAATGTCCATCAAGGTTCCAGGATTTCCTTTTGTTTTTTTACATTTAAGACTTTAATCCATTTGGAATTTATATTTTGCCATGATGTAAGAAGGGGGTCCAGTTTTATATTCTTCCAGATGGATAACCAGCTGTGTCTGTACCATTTATTAAACAATCCATTCCTACCACTGAATTAAAATGCCATCATTGCCATTTATCACATTCTCACAACCAATGTGGTCTTTTACTTTATTCCCTCGTCTAGTCCATTGATGTGTCTATGTATTCCTAGACCAAACCACAGCCACATAATTTCAGTAGCTCTGTAGTACTGATTTGCTATACCAGCAATTCAAAATTCAAATGACATTTCAAAATGTCCTCATTGATTTTCCAGGATTTATACTTTCATGAAATCTTTCCAGCACTTTTATTCAATTCCTGCATATGTTATGGACATTCTAATTGGAAATTTATCGCATTTATGTTTTTTTTTGGAAGCTTTGGTATATTGGTATGTATTATCTAACTACCTATCATGATATGAACCTTATAATCCACTTTTCAGACCTTATTTAATAGTGTGTCTTTGGCCATCTGTAGCCTCAGCAGCTGGGAGATGCACAAGGCAGAGGAGAAGGCAGAGCAACAAGCTCAGCGTCTTCATGATTCTCCGCCTGGCCTCCTTTCCGTGGTCCCTGCTCACCCCTCCATGCGTGTCATTTGCCTGTTTGGTCTCAAGCTAGTTCCTTGTTTTTCTGTTTCTGTATCATAGGAAGTTCCATTACCCAGAATCTCTTGCCCTCTGTCTTCCTGCTAAATTCATTCAATAGGAGGTTTGAGGACAGAGGCAGGGCAGAGGGAGGGCATTTCTTTGTATTTTCTCTCTGTTCCCGCCAGCTGCCCCAGAAAAAGTGCTTTCAGGGAGATGCCAACTCCTCCTAATCAGTCTCACCCCAGTTTTAGCTCATTCTGGGCAGCCCTGGCTCTTGAATCCTGCTAGCAGCATTCTTGTCTGAGCCCTCCAATCCTAGAGTACCAGAGGTTCCTGCTGCTTGCTAAGCCCAGGAAGTCTTCACCATTCTCTGCGAAGCTGCTAAATTCTGCTGTCCCTCTGTAACTAATTCTCTGCATTAAATTATTTTTGTTTGAAACACCTAGAGTCATTTCCCCTTTTCTGTCTGAATCATGACTAACACATCATCCAAACATATTTCTCATCACTCTGTACCTGACATAGAAAATTTCCTTGAAGCACAGTAAAAAAGGGGGATTTTTTCTTTTTTTGGCCTCTGCACATTTTCTTCCCTAGTTGTAGGAGGTCGATTCTGACTGCCCTCTGCGGGTACGCACACACCTTCCTCTCTACACCCACTACATCGTACGTGTGTCTTCGGAAATCGCCTCAATAATATACAATCTCCGTACTAGCTGTGGAGCAACTTGAGGGCAGCTAGCATGGGTTTTATTTATTCCCAAGGGCTGATTTGCTTGCTGTGTGGTAGGAGCAGGTGCCCTGTATACATGTGTGGAAAAAGAGAGGATGGAGAGAAGAAAGGAGATAGGGAATGAAGGGTTCTGCGAGGGCGTGAATGTTGTAGCAGTAAGAGGGTACTTCTTCATATTTCAGAGAGGAAAGGATACGTCATAGACCACTAGGGCTAACTGTGTTTGTAGCATGGTAGGGTCAAGTGGAATAGGGCTTTAATGATTATGTGTAGCTTTTAGAAAAATGAAAAGTGAATTAATACTAAATCTGTATAAAATGTGAGTCCTAGTTTATTTATTTTGATAAAGGCAACAATAATATGTATTTGTACAGTGCTATGAATTTAAAACATAATCGCATATGTAAAAAAATCTAGAAGTCTACAAATACGTGTTAAAAATCACCTGCATGAAGTCACGAAATAAGTGAAATTAGGCCCATAATAATAATAATGGGAATACAGTTTGGAAAGCAAGAAGTAAAATTATCTTTATTTATAGTCTATGTAAAAAATACAAAAAAGTTACTAGAAATAGTAAGTGAGCTTAGCAAGGTTACAGGGTAAAAGTTCAGTATATAAAATTAATTGAAATTATACATATGGATAGTGAATAACTGGAAATAAAACCTAAAAATAATAATATAATTTGTAATAGCAATAAAAATGCCAAATACTTAGGGATGAATATAACAAAATATGTGCAAGAACAATATACTGAAAAATATAAAATGTTGCTGAAAAAATTATAAAAAACATAAATGAATATAAAAAGATATTTTACAGTCATGAGTCAGCCGACTTAAGGTTGTTAATACATAATTGACCTATGGACTCAACATAATCGCTATCAAATCTCAGTATAATCTTAAACATGCAATAACGTGAGGTGTGAGCATACTGCATCACTGAACCTCTCTGCGTCCTGGCTTACTTATCCAGTAGGGACCTGGATGCCCTGGTCTTTTAGTTCTATTTCAGTTCTAAAATTATATTCTAAATCTTATTTTTCTTTCCAATGACAACAACAAAACACACCTGCACACTCTCTCTCTTTCTCTCTGACTCTCTCTGTTACCCACATTCTATTTAGAAAAGTAGGACATCTATTATAAATTCAGCTGGAAAAATATTACTTGAACCTCTGATGAGATTGAATTGGAACCCTTTCCAAGGGCTATTCCAGAGAGACGGGAAGATGAACAGGTGAGCCGCAGAAGAAGAAGGGGCTAATAGAGAGGGACAGCTGTTTGATTAGATGCTTAGATTGAAGTTTGGAGTAAGCTAAGAGGTCAGAGAAAATAAGTTTTGTGGGCGCACGCGCGCACACACACGCACACACACACAGATTGCTGAGGTTTGCTGTGAAGCTTAGGCAATTCAGAGTCTTGTGAAGATTTAGAAATAAAAAATTTTATAGGCATGATTGGGAGGGACAGGGACTCGGGTGGGGTGGGACACTCGGAGTTATCTGACAATCTAATAAAGATACAGGGAATTTATAGTTTCAGGGCACCTCCAGATATCAAGTAAGAATAAAGAAATATCTGATAATTGACCCAATGACGAATTAATTGGCATATTAGCTATAATACAATTTTTCACAACTTGACTCACCAGAAAAATTACTGCAGTTTTGTTCCCTGTAAATGCAATTGAATTTATACTTTATTAAAGCATTAAATATTCTAGGAAAGGGTATTTGATCTTTCTTTTTCTTAAAAAGTTTTCTAAATGTGGCCTTCAAGATAGGCAAATTTTAAATTTTAAAACTTGTAATTTGAGGAAAATATGTGCTAAAAAATAGCTCCTGCCTCGTGATGCTTTGGGCATGCTCACCTCCACTCATGAAATGGACAAACCTTCCATGAGCACCTGCTATCTGCCAGGCCACAAAGTGGTGCTGGAGGTAAAAGCCTCTTTAGTTACAGGCCCTGCCTTCAAAGATCCCACAGCGCCTCCTGCAGGAGTTACTTTGAGTGCTGTTTGGAAGATACCAGGGAGGCAGTACTAGAAAAATGAGTTATTTAAGAGAGAAGGCACTGGAAGTCTCCTTAGGGACCATATTAGCGCTGCAGTGCCCCAGGACTCCTGAGATGTAAAGCTGGTGATGAGGTATGCCAAGGGAGAAAATGCAACACAGTTGCTTTGAGAATTACAGGATGAGTTTCCCACCTCCATCCCATGCTTTCCTATCTGCTTGCAGTTCTCCAAGAGGGATGTGGTTCCGTGCACCTCTGCCTCTCTTCCCTCCCTGCTAACTCAGATTGCCTTTGTGAGTAGCATATGTACCCAAAGCAGATTGAATCATGAAGTTCACTGCCGATGAGGACAGCAGTGTCTCTATTTTCATAAATGTGAATTGGGGATTCTCAGTAGAAGAGGTGTTGGCCAACCCGGCATGCTGCTTTCAGGGATATCGGCCACAGGAGATCAAAGCAGGGGGCCGTGGCTCTGGGGAACTCTTGTGGATTCGGAACAGGAGTCTCAGGTTCCTGGGTTTGGGGTGAATGTCCCAACACACTTTTCTTGCCAACCCTAATCCCTAACTAGTTAAGGGCAGATCCCAAGTAATGTTTTCCAATGTGACTCCTCCTTGGCAGTGGAGACGGAACTGTGATGTTTCCAGTTTCAGACCTATTCTTTAGAAAGCTTTCCCCTTGAAGTTCATTTCTTCTCAGCCAAAGCCCTGGTTCTCTCCTGAAAATGATGAAGCCTTTGGAAAGTCCCTTTCCTTCTCTGGGTGCTTATTTCCCATTTCTAAGGTGAGGATGGGAGCCTGGGGAATGTGCTCATGCTATTTCTTTGAAACCAACAGTACAAAGGGTTGGAGGCTGGATAAGGGTATGGTTAGATAGAAGGTTGGTTATGGTGTCTGTATCCTCCAGAGTTGCAGAAGGAATACATGACATGATCAACACAGCTTTTAATTAAATAGATTTTTAAGGAAAGACCCATTTACCTGAAATGGAATAGAATCTTTGGAAAGACCCAAAGATGCAGGTGGAGCTAAGGAAATGATAGATGGCAAAACAACCAGAGAGTAGTGACAGTGGGAAGCTGTTCCTACTCTTGGTCTGAAGGAGGATGGGAAGGGTCATGTCACCAGCAATGGTGACAGTTGTAGCTGTGTTAGAGAAACTACCCAGAGAAGCCATGAGGGAACATGTGGATACACAGATTCCCCCTCCTTTCTGCTCTCTGCTCATCTCCCACGGGCTCCTCCCATCTTCTCATCTGCAGTGCTACATCTTGTTATCTACAGCCAACCAAAAGCTGGAAGGCAAGGGGGTGCACCTGATGCAGTGCATGGAGATCAGCCTCTCCGGACAAAGAGCAAGACAGGAAAGGTTCAGGTCTATCCAAGAGGCAATCAAAGCATCACCAGCACAGTAGGATGGCTGCTGGAAGAAATCAGCCCTGAGGTACTACTGCTCAAATGCAATAGAAGTCTATTTCTTCCTCAGATAATTGTCCAGAATGGGTTTTCCTGGTTGGTGGGTGCCTCTACTCCACTCAGGAACTCAGGGACTCAGGACTGCTCCAGCTGGTGACTTCCCTTCCTCCTGGGGGCATCGTCCGTGTTGCCATCCCACCTTCGGAAGGGAAAAGGGGCATAAAGACACATCTGTGTAAGGTTTCTTAAGAGCCATGCCTGGAATTGGCAAGTGTCATTCACATTCACATTTGTTTAAAGACAGTTTGGTTACACATTCACATCATACTACAATGGATTCAGTGCAATGAAGAGGAGTTTTGTGCCCCCAAAAGGGAAAATAGAATTCTGTTAACAAGTAGCATCTGGGAGAGAATTCTGCAGAATCCAGAATTCTAAGTTTTCTAAAAGATCATTATTCTACCATCTTGGAGTAAGAGCTCTGCGAGTGAGGTTCAATATCACTGAACCCCACCCTCACCCCAGCATAGTAAGAGGAAAACCCGTAGTAAGAGAAAAATCACTCTAAAGTGATTTTAGGCTAAAGCCCCTGACACACGTAAGTGACATTCTCAGAGCGATGTCTCCACTCTACAGGGACACACTCACACTCATGTTTATCTCACTCCTGCCTCCGTCAGGGTTCATTTCTTCCTTTCTTCTCACTGTGGTCCTGTGGGTTACTTGTGTATTGAGCACCACAAATTAACTTCACCCATAATCTATTCCAGCCCCAGGGACCCCAGCTGCCACAATCCAGTGTCCCCCCTGGATAAGCATCAAGTCTTGGGACTGAATACACTTTGTAATTTCCTCCAGTGCACAATAGAAAAAAGAACTGCAGATGTAAAGATTTCTGCACAAAGGCCTCATTCTGTATCATCTATCACATAACCAGTCTCATTAAGTATCCAACCTTGAGAGATCAATAAGCATTGACCTGATGACACATTATTCCTTGAAACCATAGATGTTTTTGATATGTGCTTTTTGTTGTTGTTCAATAATTTATTTGAATGAGTGCCCATTTATTTTCAGAAAATTACTTTTGGCTTCGTTAAAGAAGCGTATGCATGAAGAAGAGCAACAAGCCATACTGGTCCTTGTTCATGAGTCTGGTTGTGCTTTTCTCGGTGTTCTCTGCCTGAAGTCTCAGACCATCACAGAAGCTGTGGTATTAGCAGGGGAATAACCATCAGACCAGACTACAAAGACGAAAGTTGGGTTTCAGCGCATGATATTCTCTATACGTTAGCCATAATGATTTGAACTAGCGCATACCCTTGTCATTTATAAGAAATGTCCTACAATATGCTAAATTGCCTAAATTTGCATAAATTGTAGCATGTAATTCCAACCTTAGATGCAGTAGATATAACTGGAAAATGTAATTGAACCCCATAGACCCTAAACTGTTTTATAAATATAGAACCAAAGTAATTCATTAAGCTATTTTCTGGCTAAGAATCAGCATTTTCTATTCATTGGCACTGCAAGCATTAGCAATTGGCTCTCTCTTCAGGGTCATTTTCTGCAAAGAAGTAAAGTCTTCATACTTTCACCACAGTTTGTGCTTAAGCAATGAGGAGGATGAAAGCTGCACAATCCCACTAAGAGGCTAGCTCAGCAATTCTCAACTGGCATCAGCCTCCCAGCCCTGAGCAAAATTATAGATTGTTCCAAGGATCCAGATCTTTGGGCATCTGCACATGAAATGCAGACCTTCCAGCAGGCCCAGCCCCAATCTTTGCTCAATTCACTCTGTGTAGGTGCTAGTGTTCTCTGAAAAGCAGTTCTTAGCTCCCAGTGTAAGTCATGTGCCTTGTCTGGTTCCGTACAAGGTCCTGTGCCTTTCCGTATCAGGAATTTTACCACTTGTCTATTTATACATCCGAGTCCTGCAATAGACTTTTAGCTTCTTGACCAGGCACTGTGACTCAGAAATTACATAGCCATTGGATACTTTCCTGGAAGAATTTCCTTGAGAATTCTGCGGAGATATTTTGTCAACTTTCACAGTATCAAGCAGCAGGTGTCAGAGCTGAGATTTGCTCCTGGACTGATTCCAAAGCTGCAGACTGACCAATGCATCTTCCACTGAAAGTAAGAGGATTTCGTGACCCTCTGAGGCTGGGCATGAGGCTTCCACCTAAACTTAGGATGGTTGTAGGAAGTCACTTCTCTCAGGGGCTGTACAAATTCAATCTCAAGGAGTTGTTGAGATCCTTTTGGGCTATAAGCAGGAATAAGGCACTGCATCTGCCATGGAGTGGCTGGACCTAATGAAAATCCTATTTTATATTTAGGCAAAGTAATTTCTACATGAGTTTTCTTATCTTCTTTCTTCAGCATCTGCTATCACATCATACTGCTCCAGTTGTGTTTCTGGATCCACTCCACAGTTCTCACTTCTTCTTTCAGCATTATTTACTGGCAAGCGTTAAACAGTCAGTATGGGCCAGAGGAGAGGAGAGAGCCTGAATTTGCAGTGTTTGCTGACTTGGAGCTAAAACATTTGTCCAAGCATTTCAAGGACAAGAGCAAAAGTGTGGAAGGTGGATCGAAATTACGTGAAGAAACAAACATCAAGATTACCGAAAGAAGTGCCAATAACATTAGCTATGAGTGATAAAACAGAAGATGAGATTGCAGTGACTGGAGAAGGCATTAGTGGTGGGCTCAGTGTGCTATGGTCAGAGCAAGGAAGGAGGAGGCGTGGCTGGACACTGCACTTTTACTCCTTTGGCCTAAGCTTGTGTTGCCTTCTGGTAGTGGCTTCCTGACCCTGCTAGTTTATGTTCAGGCAAAGCCACTGCTGATAAAGAAAATATAGTCAATGAAGACAATCCATGGTGGTGAGATGTACACATTTTTGGAACAACTTTTTTTATTTTTATTTAAAACAAGCAAACGAAAACAAACTCCAGTCACATCAAAAGCAGTTCTGTGCATTTTGCACTGGGGAGGAAAAACATCCCAATCCCAAATATAATTTTCTAAAACTTACTCTTCATGAAAGCTTTAAGATGTTCCTTTCTCAAGAAAAAAAACGAAACATTAAAGCTTCACTAAGACCAAATACCAGCAAACTACCAGGAGAAATGCAAGTGTCAAGCTGAAGAAAGCACCTTAAGGAAATTTGTGAACGTGAAGCAACTAATTACTGTTTCCCTCTGGGCAAAGTTTATAATAGCACAGAAAAAAGTGGCCAAATGTTATGTGGAAATGCTTATAAATAACTCAGGACTTCACAGACTCTGTGACCTTAGGAATGCGTTACCACCTGTGATGTATGCCTCTGGAACAAATGCCTTGTGGTCAGGTGTGGGCAGATAAGTGCTGGGAAGACAGTCCCTCATGTGCACAGCCCAAGAATCGCCCAGAATTGTGTGGCCTAAAATCTCATTATCTATATTTTTGTTGAAGTTTGCTAAGAATTTTGATTGCCAAGAATCTTCCTTTAAGTACTTCAGAAGGAACTTTTCATTGATACTATTGTTACGGAACACCCTAGCACACTGGTGCTCTACCATGAATGTACATTTTGAATCTCCTGGGGAGCTATGTGGAAAAGTCCAGCAGGCATTTAGACTTCCTCCTAAAGATTTCTGATTAAACTGGGCATTCCTAGTAGGTCTTGGGTGAAGCCTGAACAAGGACGGTTTTTGAAAGCCAAACAGGATGGGGCTGTTGAAAAGCAGAGTATCATAGGATCAGTTCCTCTGGAATAACTTATGAACAACGTTTTGCTTTCTCCAGCATTGATGTGATTTTAAAATCAGGGTTAGTGTTACACCAGCTGAAGCAAGAGAATATTTATATTGTGGCCACATGAGGGACCCCCACGTCACAATTCTCTGCTGACTACCACATATGACAATAATTTACCTTCCTAAATGCTCTGCATTCTCTATTTTCACAACCACAGGTGAGACAATGGATATCAGATTGGTTTCATTTGTCATGTCATCCCTAATAGATGGGTGGTGATTGCCTGAGTGCTGTGTTGCAAAACAATCAGAGGCTGCATCTGACAACAGCAGTAAAAGCTACCTGATCAATTAGTGATGTCTGCCATGGGTGCTTGGAATGAGAAATGGCAATGCACAGGACAGGCTTTGCTAGCTTTGCATAACTCAACAGAAGCAGAGCACTGTCTGCAGATGACCTTATGCATCTCCACATGTATATTACAGAAGAGTGCCCTCTCCCATCAGAATAGTAGGATGTATTAGGTTTACTTATATAACTAGTCAGTACCTTAGGAGGGCTTTTAAGCTTAGTATTAGAAACTTTTTTTTTGCTTTTTGTTTGTTTTCTCTGCCTTTCATAAAACACAATGGGCATAGAAAGCACTGATTGTAAGAGGCTTGCAGTTTCACTAGAGAAAGTGTATATGCAAGCAACAACTAATAAGCACAGTATTATTTATTGTGACAGAATTCTGTGCTGATATAATAAAGATGATAAAGGGAGTAAATTCTTAATGATGTGGTCTGAGGAACAAACACTAATTCTATAGTCCACTAGATACTGCTTTGACCAAGTGGATATTGGAGGGAAATGGGTGAATTCACATTCTGAGCAGAACTGGTTTCTCTCACAAATGATCACAACACAACACGCACAACCTAACACAGCACAACATGAGCCTCATCAGCCTATTTTTCTTTAATCAATTCAATGATAATTTGTCCAACTTCTCATTAACTTTCTTTTCTCATAGGCAAGTGTTCCAGCTTAGTAGCTTTTTATAAAGAACAAGGATCTAGGCATCCAACAGACCTTTCAGACCTCCGCTCTGCCACTTAACTTTCTGGCCTCCAGAAAGTCTCTGATGCCTACAAATCCCTGTTGCCACATACAAGGTAGATATAACAAAACTTCCCTTGCAGGAATATTTTAGGATTTAAGAAGACATGTCAACAATCTGGTGCTTAATAGGGTTTCATTAAATGGCAAGATATTATTTCCTCAAGTATAAAACGACATTGATTTTAAGATGCACTCTTGAATTAATAGAAAGTTTCCAGGGGGGAAAAACATCCCTTCATTATAATGTACATCTCATTGTAATATGAGTCTGAATTTTATAGACTATACCATGTGAAGTGCGTGTGAGCCTAGCAGCAGTGGTATGTTGCCAGATCCAGCATGTACAGCCAGAACAAGCATATGAGCAGCAGCAAATGTTCCTCCAGAGCCTACCATGTGCCAGGAACTGCCATCAAACATTTAATTCTCACAGGAACCCAACCAGGTTGGTCCTATTAGCTACCACACATTACAGACAAGGCCACTGAGGCACTACTATGAGAATAAATTGGCTAAGCCCTCATAGCCAGAAAGTGGCAGAGCCTGAATTTCATCCAGGTGTCCTGGCTCTCAAAGCCATGCCCTCAGCACTGTGCTGGGCTCCCCAGGGCTGCCTGCCAGAAGGTGTCCAGACCTGTTAGTGGAGGAACCCTGAGGACTGGCAGGGAGGGGACGTGAAAGCAGAATCAAGAGGGAAGCTGACTCACCATTGAGAGAGGCTGCCAGTAGGTCAAGGAAGGTACCTACAAGGCAGCTGGACACTGAGACTGGAAGCCCAGGGAGTCAGAAGACGGAAGGCAGGAGGGAGGCATGTGAGGAAAAGCAGTTCTGGGAAAACACAGGAAACCAACCACACGTGCAGGTCATAGGATCTGATGCTTTCTGTCAAGAGGTAAGTGGACATGGGTACGCTGACATTTTCCTACATGCAACAGGCTTTGAATCTGGTTCCCTTTCTTCTGAGGCCATGCACGCATACCTGAAGACCAAGAGAACAGTTGGAGTATGTTATGGGTTAAACTGCATCCCCCCCCAAAATTCATATATTGAAGTCCTGACCCCAAGTACCTCAGAATGTGACCTGATTTGGAGGTGGGGCCTTTGCAGAGTTAGGTTAAAATGAGGTCTTTAGGGTGGGCCCTAATCCAATGTAACTGATGTCTTAATGAAACAGTGAGATTTGGACCCAGACACGCCCATACAGGGAGATCACCATGTCCACCCACAAAGCCAAGGAGAGAGGTCCGGAGCAGGTTCCCCCTCACAGCCCGCAGAAGGAACCAATCCTGCTGGCACCTTAACTTCACGTGTCTGGACTCCAGAACTGTGAGAGAATGTTGTGTAAGCTGCCCAGTTTGTGTTACTTTGTTATTAATCCGGGATATATTATGAACATCTGGTTATCAATAGGCTGATTAGTCCAGTTAGTATATTTGAAAGAAGGAAGTGTCTTCCTGAGTCTATGCATTTCATATATGACAATTTGTTTTAAAAAAGCACATTGTGAAAATATGTGTTGGCATATTCTTGTATTTTCCGTGTCAGAATTCATTTATACACTTACTTCTACACCAAAAACTAGAGAGATGTTTGTTACACAAAAGAACATTGTGTAAACTGATATCTTCAACACATACACCTGCTCATTGTTCTCTGTGAACTTACTCCAGAGATTAATAGGTTCATCATGATGAATTGTTATAGAAGCCAGAACATGTAGACAGGGGGTCAATATATTTTCTTTAAGGTAACAATATAGTTACATAACCAGGGGCTATGAGAACACCAGAACGCTACAACGAACCCAGCCAGTAGGCTGGAAGTGGGCAGAGGGACTTGGGGAGAGCTTCCCAAAAAAGCTGGCCCTTGAGTGGAGCATTACGATATGCACCTCAACATTTAGTTTAATAGATGTTCATCCACTGTCTTTCCTCCTTCTTTTCTTCTTAGCAAAATGAACCTTCCCACACCTACATATGCATCACCATCACCTGAAGGACTTGTGGAAACATGAACTCCTGGGCCCCATCTCAGCATTTCTGATTTGGCACATCTGGAGGGGACCCAAGAATCTGCATTTCTAGTAGTGCTGGTGCTGCAGGTCCAAGGCCCTCACCCTGAGATCCACTCAGGAAACATTTATGAGCATCAACCTGAGAGCAGGTATCTGTCCTCAGGGATACAGAATGAATAAACCATAGTTCTGCCTTCATGAGAATAACGGATATCAAATCAATCAACCCCTTTATAATGCAATCGCATTCTCAAATCTCTATTTCTTCACGGAAAAAAAATAAAATATGCAATGCATGATGAGAGCTATTTCTCCGACACCATCATCCATGCCTACAAAGGAAGGGATTTTCAGAAATGATGATTGCCACACTTCTATTCCCTTGCCCTCTGTTTTCACACTTCAGTGGTATAGTCTGGTGAAAACAAAATCTGGCCTGCAAAGGAAAGAATGTGTAGATGTGGAAGTTTGGATTGACAGATCTTGCTAACATAAACAAGCTGGAACTTTCCTTTTCTCCCCACTTCCCTTTATTGAGGGCAATATTTACAGCGAGTAGCATGGATCTGCCTCTTTGATACCCACAAAGCAGCAAAGAATGATCTGATGTGCTTTTTTGAAGGCTGTCAGGATTGGATAATCATATGTTTATCTCCTGTGACACATGTTGAAAAGACATGAGAGCCAGATGAACATAGCAATGAACTCTATTAGAAAGACACCAAGCCAATGAAGGAACAAAAGCAATGGTCTGACAGGGAGGATCCTGTTTTTTTTTTTTTTTTTTTGTTTTTTGTTTTTTTGCTGTTGTTGTTGTTGCTCATGAGCTGCTCTGTCAAATATTTGTATTTGTGCTGATGGTGTCTTGAAAAGGTCTTGGGGCCAGCTGTGCAAGAATGCATGCACTTGACCAAAATGAAACTTAATAACAACTGAACAAATGTTTCTCTTATTTCGAAGGCCAAGTGCTTGGCTTTAGAAGGAAAAGGGAGTCCTGTGAATTGCTTCGCTTTGAGAACTATTTGTCAGTCCCCATAATATGCTACTTCTGCCTGATGTTGGCAGACCTATTGTCTATCATTAAGAAATCAGCTGGTTTTTAAGAGAATGACTGGGTGGATATAAGCAGGCACCTCAAATCTAGATGGCTGGTCATTTCTCTTGTGCTCACATGAACAGTTTAGGAATGCATAAGTATGTTATTCATAAGACACTCTCTTGTAGGTAGTTAAAATGTTCAGTGCTGTAGGAATAAAGAAAATCAAGAGCTTTCTCCAACTTCCTTACCCTGACACATTTGAGAGATATTTTATTGTTAAAAAAACAAAGCTTTGTTGTCTGCCTAGCCAGTTTGAATTAACGTGGTGATTGATTTTTTTTAAATGAAATTTGTATTGAACGTGGAAGAAAATAGATTTACTTAAAAGTACATGCACAAAGATGCATCTGAATTTGTACTGTTAGTATTTTCACTCCACTATTGTTGTTGTTCCTTATTGCTCCATTTTAGATTCAATTCCCTCCATTCAGAATATATTTATGGAGCATTTTCTAGGTGCCAGAGACATAGACACTAGGAAGATGAGTATCTGGGTCCTTGATTTTAAGATGTGCACAGATCTGTTTTCCATCTTAATGACCTAATTTCCGTTATTATCATCCACAAATAATATTCATACACATAGTTCTACCTTTTGTTAAACCTCTCCAACTTACAGAGGATCTCATTTGTACAACCCTGTTTATCCTTCCTGTCCGTAAGCACAGGAGGGATGCTTGTCCTGGATCCCTGGCCCATTCATCCTCAGCGGCTGCTTCTGCTCTTTCTAGGGCTCTCTGGTTCAAAGGTGCACATCTTAGATTTAGGGATTCACTTAGATTATTCTCACGCTAACAGTCTGGAATTCCTGTGAAATAGTTCAAGAAAAAATTGATAGATTGTATTATGTAGAAAAATTTCTGTGTGCATGTATAAACATAAGCAAAGTTAAAAAGACAGAAGACATACTGGGAAAAAATGTTTTCAACTTACATGGAATATAAAAATATAGCTCCCAAATATGTATTTTTAAAACACTGTTAAATATAACAAAAAGGATAAAAATCCCTATAGCAAAAAATGGGAGAATGGCACTGACAGACAATTTACAGTAAAGATACACAAATGCTTTACATCTATGAAGTGTTCAACCTCACTCATGCTCGCACATGCCAATTATAACTGCACTGACATGCCGTCTCTTAGCTATCAGATGGGAAGTACTCAGAGGCTCAATAAATATTCTGTTTGAGACTTGGTGTAGAAATTGTTATTCTCCTACATTTCTGATAGGAATGCAAGAGGAAAGCATCCTAAGGAGGAGGATTTGGCGGGACCTAACAAGACGACAACGCATTGAACCTTTGGCCCAGTAATGTCACTTCTAGGACTTCATCTTGAAAATACACCTCCAGAAATGCAAAGCATCATAGGCAGAAGATCACTCACTGTGGCTTCATACGTAATAGCACAATATTACAAAAAATAAAAATGCCGATTTGTAGAAGATTGGTTAAATAAATGATGATATATCAGCGCTGTTTTTTTACAAAAGGAATGAGGAGTATTTGTATTAATTGATATGTAGTGATTTTGAGGATATACTATTTAAATGAAAAACTAAGATAGCACTACACACATACGTTCATATATATATACATCTGCAGATTTTGTACAAAGAAAGGGTTTTTTTTTCAAAAATAAATACAAAAGAATAAAAGATAAAATACTGGAATGGTTCCCTAAGAAATGGGAAAATACTGGGCCAGGCATGTTCGCTCAAGCCTGTAATCTCAGCACTTTGGGAGGCTGAGGCGGGGGGATCACGAGGTCAGAAGATCAAGACCATCTTGGCTAAGAAGGTGAAACCCCGTCTCTACTAAAAATACAAAAAAATTAGCCGGGCATGGTGGTGGGCTCCTGTAGTCCCAGCTACTCGGGAGGCTGAGGCAGGAGGATGGTGTGAACCCGGGAGGCAGAGCTTGCAGTGAGCCGAGATCACGCCACTGCACTCCAGCCTGGGACACAGAGAGAGACTCCGTCTCAAAAACAAAAAAACAAAACAAAACAAAAAGAAGAAATGGGAAAATACTGAAATGGTTCCCTAAGGTTAGTGGGGGTGGTTTAGAGGAGATAGAAATTGGGTGGTGTAGACATTTATCACTGTACACACTTTTATTTATTTATTTTAATTTTTTTAATTTTTTATTTTTTGAGAGAGTCTCGTTCTATCGCCCAGGCTGAAGTGCAATGGCTTGATCTTGGCTCACAGCCACCTCTGCCTCCCTGGTTCAAGCAATTCTCCTGCCTCAGCCTCCTGAGTAGCTGGGATTACAGGCCCACACTACCAGGCTCAATTACTTTTTGTTTTTAGTAAAGATGGGGTTTCGCCATGTTGGCCAGGCTGGTCCCAAAATCCTGACCTCAAATATGTATACTTTTATAGTTTTGACTTTTGAATGGTATCAGACTATTTCATTTAAAAGTGAAGTAAAAAACACAAATAAGAAGATCTCTAATATTAAAAACAAAATTAATTAACCATGTATCAAATTGATAGCACTAGTACATAATAAAAATGGATGTTGCTGTATGCCCATATTCTCCTGGTGGAAGAAAGGAGATTCAAATTTGGAACAAAGGTTGGAATTGGAAGTATCAGTAGGAAATCCACTGAAAAGAGACTAGGAGAAACTCCAGTAGCAATGAGCACACCTAACGTTCAAATCTTGATTGAAATACCAAGCTGAAAAGAACCAGGTGCCTTGAAGAAGAAAATGCTGATTCCAAGTTATGGGAAGGAAAAATACATGGTAACGCTAGAACATAGTGGTGTGCCTAAAATCAAGCGAATGCTCAAAATATGATGTGTGCATGCAAAAAAATCAGAAGATTCATCAAACTCAGACAATTTAAGAATAAGGATAATGGTATTAATGAATTATAAAAATATAAAACAAAAATATGAGTCCACACAGATAGTAAAGGGGAAAAATGTAGAAGGAAATTCTGTACAGAATAATAGCCAACAGGTATAGAAGGAATGATGGAATTAGACAATCACCAATTTAAACCTCCACTATAATCATTGATTAGAGCAAGGATCACCAAGTGATACTAAATGACCAGATGAAAGGTTTTGGGGCCAGAGGAACCTCTTCAATGAGATACCTACTAGATACTACCCTCTCCAAGTGAGCAAAGTAACAATACCAGTGATGCATCTAACTGAAGTTGTGTGCCTTCTGGAATGCTGCTGTGGGAAGCCCAATAACCACCATCAGAAAAGTTTAACTTCAATCTAATCATGACACACATTCAGAATATGAAACACTCCACTAGAAAATGGGCCTATTCACACATGTCATTGTCATGAAAGTCACACATCAAAACAAGTTAAAGGGATGTAGCAAGATGAGGTTCTTGACTGGATTTTGGACACCCCCTCCACAGTAATGCTGCTATCAAGCACGTTGTTGAAACAACTGGTTCAATGTTAACATAGACTGTCTATTAGGTAATATTATTTATCAATGTTAAATTCCTTTCTGGAGACAATGGTATTTGTTGCTATGCAGGAGAATGTCTTTGTTTTCAGCAGTTATATGCTGAAGTACTTAGAGGTAAAGTGTGAAGTTGTCCACATCTTAATTTTGAAGGGTGCAATAACTAAATAAATGAAGAAAGGGAGAGAGCGAGGTAGGGAGGAAATGAAGGGGAGGGAGGGACACAAAGAGAAAGATTTTGAGCAAGAAAGAAATGGAGGGAGGTTATGCAGAGAGATTTACAAAGCAGAAAACATACTTTCTGCTTTTTGCAACTAATTTTTGTTTGATCTTTTTGCAAACAATGATTTTTAGGGGTTCATTGCATTTTTCTTTCAGCTTTTCTGTGCACTTGAAATTAAAATTAAAAAGCTAAAAAAAAGCAGGAGAGGAAAGGGAAGAATGTACAGCTTTTATAAATAAAGAAGGAGAAGCAGGAGCAGAAACTAAAGAAGAGGGGAGAGGAGGAGGAGGGGGAGGAGGTGGAGGAGGTCTAAGAAGGAAGTGGCTTGAAGAGGAGGCGGAAAGAGAAGGAAGAGGGAGGGTGGAGAAGGATGGGGGAAGAGGATAGATGGAGGAGGAGATGGAAGGAGGAGGGACAAGGAGGAATGTGGAGGGAAGAAACAGGAAGGAGAGGATGGAGGGAGGAGGTGGAGGGAGAAGTGAGCAAGAGGAGGGGGAGGAGAATGGGAGATAAGTGTTATTAGTATTACCCAGCCCCACAGAGTACTACTCAGCATCTTTCTCTGTATATTTTTCCATGGCCACACATGTTTACATGCACTATTTTCCACTGAAATGATCTCTATGTGGAACATCCCGTGAGTAGCTTGTGTCCGGCGAAACCAGAGCCTGGGTAGCAGACGGCATAGCTTTGTAGCTGTCATGATTTAAATGGCCACTTTGATTTTCATTGCTTCACTTCATACAAATTCCCCAATGTGGGCTTGGTGCTACAGGTCCCTGCACGAGGGAGACATTTCCTTAGCCTAACCACGTTGTTTCCTACTGAAAGCAAATGACTTTGCTATGTCTTCCACTTTTTCTCTTAGCGGCGATAATCACCTCAATAGCAAATGGATTAGCCATTTATATTTTTCTTGTCTCTATGCCCATATCTCTTTCTTAAGGAATTTCTACAAGTCTGCAAAGCCTTTGAGGCCAAGGACAATATTCTTCACTCCTTTGATTCCCAGACTCTATCATGGTGCTGGCACATGGTAGGTGCTTAACAAATATTAACTGAAAAACTGGACGAATGTCACATACATCTAAAAGATTTTCATAAGGATTTAAAATTATTTGTATTGATCTCTTCTTCATTGTTCTGACAAAAATATATTCTAGGAATTAAAATGAATACACGAAGGGTGGATGACCGAGATTAGCCCCATGCAGGCCTCATTATGTAAATTAATATTTGCAAACCCTTGATGAGTTTCTTCTTCTTAAATTGAATAATGACTTTTGTCATAAAGGAAAAAAAGTTCATTCACAGGATATTTTGGCTTTAATGTTTTCCATATATTTTCTTAAACCGTTGACAATCTGAAAATCCAGGATAAGATATTATTGAATTTAGTCAATATTTTGTGCCATGTTATAAATTAGGACATATTCCATATACACATTTTTCCAAAGCTAGAAATGTTTGAACACCGCTGGTATGGTGTTCACTTGGTGACTACAAAAGAAAACAGTGGGTAGGTAGGACATGTTGTTTTTATACTCAGGCAGATATCATTTCACTCACTAACTAGGTCAAAATTGTGCTTCTTTGAAGGTCACAATATTTCAGAGCCTCAATTTTCTCAATTTATAATGAAACTACACTTGGTATAATAGCTGTTTGTGAAGAAGAAAGGAGATAGTTACCATGGCCTTCTATATGGCTCATGGATAGCTTTCAGGTCACGTAAGAACCTTCCAAAACTGTATGTGAAGTATGTGTGTGTCTGTGTGTGTGTGTGTGTGTGTGTGTGTACATGTGTGCACCTAAGTATATTTCCCTGGAGATAAGTTCATCTCTTTGGACTCTCAAAAAAATCTATGACCAAAGGATTTTAAAAACCAGTGCAAAATGTGCACACTGTAAGGAATTCGATATTCAGACATACAAAATATCAATATGTGCACCCAACTGTTTATTAAGAAACCTCTTCTATTTTGTGGAGTTGCAATAGTGGGCAGTGAAGAGAATGTATGTTGAGTGTTGGATCAGGAAGATGGGTACCCATTCTAACCCCATTGTTCAATGGTTGCAGAATGGTGGGCAAGTTCTTTGGCTTCTCTAAACCTCAGTTTCTCTTTTCTAAACTGAGAAGAGATATACTTATTTCAAGAATGGCTTTGCTGTGAAGATTACACAAGGAAAAGAATATTAAATGACAAGTTAATGGGTGCAGCACACCAACATGGCACATGTATACATATGTAACTAACCTGCATGTTGTGCACATGTACCCTAAAACTTAAAGTATAATAAAAAAAATTGCAAAAAAAATCCCTTAAGTGTTGATCCAAGTGACTCCCACTTTTAATGTTCCCACTTTCACTGCCCCTTTGATTTTTCATTCCTCGAATCAAGTCATCCCCATTTGCTCAGTGTTTTCTTACTAATATTATTTTTGCACTTGTCTTCATGAAGAGATGTAGTTTTCTTCTTCTCCTATTGCTTGGTGTAGAACACCTATCAGACCACTGGCCTCTGACAAGTCCTGTGGATTGCAGTCAGCCCTTGTCAGCCATGGGAAACACAGCTGAAAAATGAATCATCTGCCCGCTCAGGATCCACGCAGCTGGGAGAATCTTATTGTTTTACTGTCACTGAGTTTCCACGAGGTCTTTCACATTTGTCCATACCGCATAGTTATGAACGTGAAGAACACTAACACTAGCTCATATTACTTTTTACTTTCTGGGTGCTTGTTCTGCTTCCCTGTGCATTCCATGAGGACGTATCATTGGCAATAAGTTATGACTGCTGTCCCTTTCTCCAGTTGAAGGGACCAGGACAATAATGCAGGGGGTGCAATTCTACAGTGGGATACCAGAGACTGAATTTTGGAAATGAAGGTCTATTAGAAGAACTAAAAGAATAAATAATATAAGCTATAACTTTAAAAGATATTTTCACTGAGTAGAGAATTCTAAGTTGAAAGTATTTTCTTTCAGTATTTAAACAAGAGTACTCCAGTATTTTCTTGTTTCTATTGTTTCCCATAAGAAATCTGCTATTATCTTTATCTTTATTCCTTTGTACATAACATGCCTTTTTCTCTGTTATAGTTTCAGTACTTTTTTCTTGGTAATGGGTTTTAAGCAATTTAATTTTGGTGTGATTTACTTTGTGTTTCTAAGCTCGTGGGGTTTTTTTTTTTGAGCTACTTAGCTTTACAAACATATATGATACAATTATAGTAACTTCTTAAAATGTCATTGTCTGCTAAATTTAACATCTGTTTTACTGTTTGTTCCAATTGATTAATTTTAATCCTTATTATGGATTATATTTTCTTGCTTTTTATGCCTAATAATCTTTGAATATATGCCAGATATTGTGACTTTAACTTCTTGAGTACTGGGTATTTCTGTATTACTGTTAATCCTCAGCATTTTTTTTTCCTGGGATACATTTAAGTTATTTAGAAAGAGTTAGGTTCTTTACATTTTGCTTAGACAATTTTTTAAGGTAGGATTAGAGCAGTGGTCAGTCTAGGGGTATTTATTCCCCATGACTGAAGCCAGACCCTTGTGTTTGCCCCACCCAGTGCCCTGTGAATCATGAGGTTTTCCTGTCTAGCTTGTGAAAATTAACTATTCATGACACTGTGTTACATGGGATACTCTTTATTATAATCCATTCAAGTGGATCTTATTCTGGTCTCAGGTAGTCTCACTTGTAAATACTAATCATTAATCAGCTAAATATGTAGTTGGGTGGACTCTACAGATCTCTGGGGTTGTCTCTTTGTAAAACTGTCTCTTCATTCCAAGATGATTGCCAGGAGTGGGGCACTGGATGCTCATCTGTATTGACTATCAGACCTGCAGGACATGGGTTAGTCTCATTCAGAAACTTACTATCAGGCCAGCTCAGAATGAAGCATGGTAAGCTTTCTTCCAATGGGAGTAGAAAATTGTGTCATTATAGGTTCAATTATAAGGGGACGTCTCAGCTTTAGCCTGTGCTGAGTCAATGCACCTCCAGTGAGCTGGTGGAAAACACCCAGTAGAAATCTTGGTCAATAGGAACTGAGGGTCATCCAAACAAACAAACAAAAATCATGCAAAGGACATTGTAGTAGCTATGCCTGTGACCCAGGGACTTCAGCATAGTGGTCAGAGGAAAGTAAGGATTCTCAGAAAAACATGTTCATAGTTTCTCAGAACAATATGGGTACAAGAATGTTAATAGCAATTTAATGTTTGCTGGGACACACACACACACACACACACACACAGCACGTATGTACAAATGAAGAAAATAAAGAGGAAGAGAGAGAAACAAAGGCAAAATCAAATATAACAAGATTTCCAAACAGTTAAAAATACTAATTCTCAAATGCACTTAATTTAAGAATATTGAGTTAGAATGACTTGAACAGAAAATGATACAAGAAATGAGCATGCCATGGACTTCTCATCCACTTCCCACTTGCCAAATCTTCAAATTTGACTTACCACCCATCCTCTCAAGCATTAGCAACTCCAAGAGTTATGGTGCTTTCCGTAAGATCAGTGGAAATTTTAGGATGTTAGCCCACCAGCGGCATGTGGGAGGTACCACCTAGAGGCATCATTTGGAGAGACATTTAGCAGAGGAGGTGAGACACTGTGAGGAGCAAATAAATAATAATCAGTCAATCTGGAATTAGTGCATTAATGTGACGTTACTTTCACCATGAAACTAGATACACTCTGCAAAAATCAGCCTCTAGTTTGGGAGGAGGTCTTAGCTCATATCTTAGGTGGTGTTCTGTGTCTCTGCTGTCCAATATGGTAGCCACCAGCCACATGTGGCTATTTAGGATTTGAAATGTGCCCATTTAACTAAAAATTAATTTTCAACTTTACTTAACCTTAATTAATTTAATTCAAACTTAAATAGTCACTTGTTTTAGCCAGTGTCTGCCATAGCAGACCACATTGATTGAGAGCATAGTGAGTTGACAATGTAGGCTCTAGAACTAGATGCCAAGTCATAAATCTCAACTTTCACTTTTGCTAGCTCTGCATCCTTGGGCAAACTATCCTTTTCACACCTTAATTTTAACATTTTTAATGTTAGAAAAATAAGCATAATCACCTCATAGTTCTATTGTGAGGATAAAGTGATGATACTTATGCAAAGTGCTTAGAAAATTTGTGGTGTATACTAAATGCTCAATAAGTTAGCTATCATTAATCTTGTCACCTTCATTATTTTTTCCTCTTCTCTACTGGCGCTTATATAATTCTACACACCAATAGTCAATAAATGCCCTTAGTCACCACGTAGTATTCTTTCTATCATTTTCTTTCACTGCAAACTTAAAATAAATTTCTGGTGGAGTGATAGAGGAGGATGTGGCTGATGCTAGAAGCCTTTGCCAGTTTTGATATTGAGACTAGGGTAGGAAATGAATTATGGAACATGCAGAAAAGACAGAGTAGAGCCCTAAATAAATGGTCTATTCAGAAGAGGATGCAGAAGATCTGAATTATGGGACTTTCAAAGGATTGTTTGTAGTCAGTAAATCTGCATCTACTAGCATTTTGGGCTTTTTTAGATCTGGCAGCAGCACTCTGATCAAGATAGAGAATTTCCATCAACATACAGCGTTTTCTCATCCACAGTGAATCCCGATCTCCTATAGGCAGTCATCTTCTTATTTCTATCACCATAGTTTTTTGTGCCTAGCTTATTTCTTTATTGACATTTCAATGCGATGTTTCCAAGGTTCATTCATGTTGTTGTATTATATTTGTAGTTCATTCTTTTTCAATTTCTGAGTTTTATTCCATTATATGCTGTAATTTTTTTATCCATTGTCCTATTGATAAACGATTGGTGTTTTCCACTTTAAGTATTATGAATTGAGTTAGTATTAACATTCTTGTACGCATATTTTTGTAGACATGTGCTTTTATTTATCTGTCTTAAATTTTTAAAATTATTATTATTTTTTATTTTACTTTAAGTTCTGGGATACATGTGCAGAATGTGCAGGTTTGTTACATAGGTATACATGTGCCATGGTGGTTTGCTGCACCTATCAACCCGTCATCTAGGTTTTAAGCCCTGCATGCATTAGGTATTTGTCCTAACGCTCTCTCTCCCCTTGCCCCTCAGCCCCCAACAGGCCCTGGTGTGTGATGTGCCCCCTGTGTCCATGTGTTCTCATTGTTCAACTCCCACTTATGAGTACAACATGAGGTATTTGGTGTTCTATTCCTGTGTTAGTTTGCTAACAATGATGACTTCCAACTTTATCCATGTCCTTCCAAAGGACATGAACTCATTCTTTTTTATGGCTGCATAGTATTTCATGGTGTATATGTGCCACATTTTCTTTATCCAGTCTATCATTGATGGGCATTTGGGTTGGATCCAAGTTTTTGCTATTATAAATAGTGCTGCAATAGACGTGCATGTGCATGTGTCTTTATAGTAGAATGATTTATAATCCTTTGGGTGTATACCCAGTAATGGGATTCCTGGGTCAAATGGTATTCTAGTTCTAAAACCTTGAGGAATTGCCACACTGTCTTCCACGATGGTTGAACTAATTTACACTCCCACCAACAGTGTAAAAGCGTTCTTATTTCTCCACAACCTCGCCAGCATTTGTTGTTTTCTAACTTTTTAATAATCACCATTCTAACTAGTGTGAGATGGTATCTCATTGTGGTTTTGATTTGCATTTCTCAAAAGACCAGTGATGATGAGCTTTTTTTCATATGTCTGTTGGCTGCATAAATGTCTTCTTTTGAGAAGTGTCCGTTCATATCCTTTGCCCACTTTTTGATGGGATTGTTTGTTTTTTTCTTGTAAATTTGTCTAAGTTCCTTCTAGATTCTGAGTATAGACCTTTGTCAGATGGGTAGCTTGCAAAAATTTTCTCCCATGCTGTAGGTTGCTTGTTCACTCTGATGATAGTTTCTTCTGCTGTGCAGAAGTTCTTTAGTTTGATTGGATCCCATTTGTTAATTCTTGCTTTTGTTCCAATTGCTTTTGTACCGAATTGTGAAATTGCAGGGTCATAGGGTGGGTGTTTATAAGAAATTGCCAAACAGATTTTGAAAGTGTAGTAGTACTATTAAACATTCCTACCCAGCAGTGCATGATAGTTCTGGCTACTTCATTTTCTCGCCCGCATTTGATACTATCAGTTGTCAATTGTTTTGAGTCATACTAGTGGTTTTAAATGATATCTCATTGTAGTTGTGTATTTCATATCCTTTAATACTGATGATGTTGAGAAGCAATCTTAACTGCTTTAAATATTTTCTCCTTTTCTACTATATTATAGTATTTCAAGTTTTTTTTTTCCCCCTAGGCTAGGTTTTGGCTGTTCATTTGCATCTCACAAATATTTTTATGTGGTGTTTCCATTGATATTCAGTTTAGAATATTTTCTAATTTCCCTTGTGATTTCTTATTTAAGCCAGGAGTACATAGTGGTGTGCCAATTAATTTGCAATACTTCTTGATAACTTAGAAGGTTAATGTTTAATTTAATTTATTTGTGTTCAAATAACATGCTTTGTGAGATTTCAAATATTTATCATGTATTGAGACTTGTTTTATGGCTCAGCATATGGTCTATCTTTGTGAACATTTTATGTGCACTTGAGAAAAGAATATGTGTTCTGAAGCCATTAAATGTAGTGCTGTGTAATTGTCAGGCCTAATTGAGTTGTACTGTTGTTAAAATCTTTTACATATTTACTGATTTTTGGACAATAGCTAAATCAATTGCAGGGAGGGGGGTTAAAATCTTCAGTTGTGATAGATAATTTATCTATTTCACCACTTAGTCAGTTCTTGCTTCATGTATTTTGAGGCTCTGTAATGAGGTACATATGAATTTGCAATTGTTATGCCTTCCTGAATAATTGATCACTGGTCTGCTGGTGTCTCTCGTTCTTTGTTTATGTGAAAGTGCTTTTATTTTGCCCAGATTTTTGAAGGATAATTCAGTAGACATAGAATTCTAAAGTTTTTTTTCTTTCAAACTTTAAAGATGTCATTTCATTACATGACTGGCTGAACACTTTGAACTTACAGAGGTGTGGTTTTATGTACTTTCATAGAGCAGGTTGGTAGAAAGCAGAAAGGATTTACCAAGACCCTCTGACTTGTCAGGACCCTCTGACTTGGCAGGATTTAGACTCAAAACTTTCTCCATTATGTGGAAACTCTTGCTTTCCTGGGGGTCCTTGGAGTTTTCTCTGCACATGCATAGTGCAGGTGTCCCGAGGGGATCTGAGAATAGTTGGGGCCTCCCCTTTTCAAGGATTTTTTCTCTCAATTTCCTATTACTCCAGTAGCCTTGAACTCTGTCTTCTGACACTTCAAGGCAACAAGAATGGCATTCTTCCTGAGTTTTGGTTGTGCCATGCCTTAGGGACTGTGGTGTATGCTGTAAGCATGAGTGAGCGTGGTTTTAAAAAATAATTTCCTCCCATCCATAATCTGTTCTCTCTTTCAGAAATTTATATTATGTCAACATTGTATGTCCTGGGCTGATTTTTTCATTTTGTAATTTTTCTCCCCAATATTTCTTTTTTCCTATAAAATTTTAATAGCTCTGCAAAGTCTGTGACAAGATTTCTCATTAATTAGAATTACAAACAATTGAGCAACCTCTGGATCTATATTTTTATGTGTCATTATTGAAAAGGATGAATATTATATAAAATTGTGATGTTCAATAAAATTACCACAATTGTCTTCAAACTACATGCTGCTCAATGGTAGCAAAATATAATATTGACAT
Organism: Pongo abelii; assembly: GCF_028885655.2. NCBI lineage: Eukaryota > Metazoa > Chordata > Mammalia > Primates > Hominidae > Pongo > Pongo abelii. Next base: position 21,714,851 of record NC_071996.2, read on the forward strand.
TAGGAAGACACGGTCAAGAAAATATGTCTCTTAAAAATACCTTCCTTGAGTAACAGTTACGAGTGGAGGCATAATATAGCAAGATAAAATACTTAAAAATCTTGAGAGACTTCCTTATTCTGTTGGTTTTTCCTGTACATTTTCCCAAATTAAAATTTAAAACTAAGAGAATATGCTTAATTATATGTTTATTTTGAGGTGCAAATTTTGTTCTTCATAAAATAGGCAAAACTCTGTCAAAATAAGATTGCATCATTTTCATGGCCTAGTGTTCTTTAATTAGTGAAGTAGAAGATTTTAAATGCAATGTCATCAAAGGAAAAAGTAAAATCTTTGTGTATATCGTAACTAAATAACCACATGCTTTAAAGAATTGATATTAAAATCAAATATAATTTCCCTTTTAATAGCATGAGAGACTTCACTTAATACATATGAAACTGACATCTGAGTCTTTCATGCTACTCCTTTCGTGACAACCATATTAAACCTTTCCAGTGTGACATTTTTCAACTCTAAAAATAATATGACTGCATCCATGTAGAGCTTCCATTTGCACAGAGTTGACAGAATGCGGATGCTGACTGCCTTACCCCTGCAGACTGTCTCAAGCTATCCCAGGCTGTGAAAGACACGTGTCCCGCTCTCAGCATAGACACATAAATGATGCTCCACTCACAAACCATAGGCCCTCACTTACTGACCTGGATATGCCTGTGACTCTCCAGAGCTATCCAGGGGACCTGTCAAGAACATTTTGGCTGCCAGACTGGAAGATACACATGCATGCAGATACACACACACACACACACACACACACACACACACACACACAGAGAGAGAGAGAGAGGTGGGGCTGCTGCTCAGTGCTCGGGGGGCAGTCCAGTTTGCCTAGAGTCTAGGCACCTGTGCTTAAAAGCAGAAACAAACTGAGAAACAGAAAAGGAAGATCAGAAAGGATGAAAACCACATTTGTTATTCCCTCATATTCCATTTCCCATGTGTTTTAAGTAATTCCAATTACTTATTAGTAGGTTTCTTCCCACCTCATTTATGTACTCGTTTATTCATTTGTAACCAAGATCATTTCATTTACTCAACAATTACTCAGAGAGAACCTACTACTTACTAGGTACTTATCTGGATTCTCGGCATACCATAGGGAAGAAGACAGTAAAAAGCATCTGTCCTCAAGCCTATTACATGTTATACATGAGGAAATGAGTACCTAAAATAGATAATATCAGATAGTGCCAAATGCATGAAGGCAATAGAGCAGGGTAAGACGATAAGCTGTGCTTGTGGGGTGAGGGCCAATTTTAAATGTGGCAGTCAAGCCTGGCCAGTGTCAGCAATGACCCAGGCCTGGAATGATGAGGAGCCAACCCTGAGGAGTTCCCTAGGACGAGCATTTTGGGCACAGGGAAAGATGCGAGGCCCCGAAGTGGGAAGGAAACAGGGCAGGATGTGCAGGAGGGCTTGGAAGTCACTAGGTCAGAAGAAGAGGAGCATCAGGGAAGTGCTCATGTGATGGAGGGCCTTAAAGGAGAGTTCATGGGCCTCCCTGCCCCCTCATATATAGATGCGATTGGTTCATTCTCCCCTTTCACTGTTTCTCAATAGCCAACATCCTCTCCTCTCCAGGAGGTCAGTGAATTTCCAGGGGTGCTGCATCACACATATACCAGTTCTTAATTCCACTGGCAAAGAAGTAGGGCAGCCAAGAGCCATGGCTTTGTCCCGGGTAGCCTTGCTCAGCTCAGCCTTGGCCTCAGCTGGGAGTGGAGCACGGGCCTGATCTCTGATTTTCAGTTCTGCAGGCATTGCCATACCACTGCACCAAACTGTAGGCTGGAGAGTCAGGTGGAAGCTTCAATGTGATAGATGGACGATGTTAAATTAAAGGTATATCAAGGAGGAGGGGGTGGAGAGGGGAAGAAGAGGAATTGTTAGACACTCTAGGTCCTTAGAAAAATCTGCTATCTTCTGCTTCCCAGCCTTGCTCTTCCTATCTTCTCCTCATTTATGTTCTGTCTCCATCCTCATCTCTGTCAGTGTGTAATTCAGAGTTTATCCACCTCTAATTCTCCCTAGCTTCAAAGTGCTTATGCCCTCAGGGATTTAGTTTCTATTCTAGGCATTTCTTTACCCTAAAGAGATTTTGTAATGATTCTTCTTAGAGTTAATTTCTTAAAATAAATTTCAGTGACAGCGGTTTAAATAAGTTTTTCACCCCATTTATTAAAAAAATTTTTTAAAGAATATGCTATATACCTGTTTCTATGGTAGATTTTGGAAATGTTGCTGAACCAGATATTTTGTGAAATTCTCAGTGTATTGGGAGAAAAAAACTCACCTGATAAGTACGCAAAAATTAACCAAATATAATTGTGAAGAGGACTAAAAATTAAATTATAATGGGGAATGATGTGATTTTGATGGATTATGGTAGACTTTTCTAAAGAAGGATTATTTATTCTGAAATTTGAGGCAAGAATAAGAATTAGCCAGGGAAAAGATGGGGCAGGAAATATCCAGGACAGGAAAGTCACAGAACGGTATGATTTTCTGGTAGAAGAAATTCATGGTTGAAATTACTGGAGTGGTGTCCTTGAGGAATGGATAGAAGGTCAGTAGGGATTGCAGTAAGAATTGTGATATGGGAGATAAGGCAGATAGGTGGAGGGCATATTATGGAAAGCTTTGAAAATTTATGGAAATTTATTTTTTGTTTCTTAAGAGGAAAGCGAGATATTAAAGAAATGCCTGAACAATTGTACTGGCTCATATCTCTTTCCAGGGACAGGAACTGCATTTAACAGAGTAGGTGGATGCTGCCTGAGTCTACATAAGAACTGACTTCATTGCATGTTCACTTGCTAACAATGGGTGAATGGCCTTTCTAGGTTGCCTAGTGACTGGGTAGGGTGATGAGGGGGCCACTTGAGACCTAGTCCCTTAGATCTTTAGACACATAAAAACATTCCATACAAAGAAACTTATCATTGGCACTGCACAGAGTGGGCAAAAAGCTAAATTTCAAAAAGTATAGAAAATAAAAAATAAGACCATTCCCAACTTCATATCATACACAAAAGTTAATTTCAGGCATATAATCTACTTCAATATGCCAATCAATGAGATAAAACTTCTAGAAATAGGAGAATATCTTCATGATATTGAGGAGGATAAGCTGACAAGTTTATTGAAAAGGATAAAGAAAATTATTAATGACAGCAAAAAGGATTGATAAGTTTGATTGCATGAAAAATAAAAACTACTGTTCATCAAAAAGTCATCTTTAAGACTATATAGAAAATGCACACTATTTTTACTTTAAATTTTAGGGCAGTTTTAGATTTACAAAAAAAAGTTTCAGAGAAAGTACAGAAGGTTCCTGTATAACCCTACACCTGTTTCCTTATTGTTTACATCTCACATTAACATGATAGATTGGTCCCAACTAATGAAACATATGCATATGGAAACATTCTACATATGTATATTGATACATTGTGGTTAACTAAACTTCATTTGGATTTTTTAATGTCTTTAATTGGTTCCAAGGTTCATCTAGGAAACCACATTACATTGAGTTATTATGTCTCCCTGTGACAGTTTCTCAGACTTACCTTGTTTTTGATGATCTTGATAATGTTGAGCAGTACTGGTAATTAGCTCTGTACAATTTGGATTTGTTTGGTGTTTTTCCTTAGGGTTATAATGGGATTATATTTGAGGGGTAGAGGAAGACCACAGAGATAAAACATCATTCTCATCATGTTGTATCAAGGGAACATATCCAACTTGATCCCAGGGCTGAGGTTTTCTCCCCATTAAAGTTCCTCTCCCCCCTCCCCTTTTAGTAAGAAGTGTGCAACCCACAACACACCTAAGGGATGGGAGTTAAGGCTCACCTATCTGAGGGAGGCGGTATCTACATAAAGTATTTGGAATTCTTTTGCCTATTATTTGGAAATTTATCTTCCCTCCTCCCCTATTTGTGGACTTACATAATCATTTATTTATAGCAATATGGACTCGTGGCTGTGTGTTTTGTACTTTCATTATGATCCAATATTACATTATTTATTTTGTTGCTCACATAGTTTGTGACCTTCAGTGATCTTTCATTTGGCTCCTGTGTTCATTTTCTTACTTTCTAACCTAATGATGAAAATTAAGTTTTTTTTAAATTGTGTTTTTTTTCCCACAAAATAAAAAGTGGAGAATTAGCACAGACACCTAGCCTAGTGTGATAAACCACTTACTGATGTCAAAAGGGCCTAGATTCCCTCTATGGCTGTGCTCAGGGTCAATTTCAACCTAAGGACAGTTTTCTTCCTCGTCACAATATGGCTTCCAGTGGCAACAGGAGCTTTCACTTCTTTATTTCTCTCCAGTAAGAATATTAAAATAATCCTCCCCTGAGCCAATATTTAAGCCTTCCCTCTGTAACTGAAGAGAGACAGGTGGAAACAGATGTGGATTTGCAACTAACAGTATCTGTTTCATTCCACAATTGAACTAAACTCAACAGTTAAGTCTCATCTGTGTGAGCATTTAATCCAAGACAAAATGTATTGACAATAAGTTCAAATAAATCTATGGAGACTTACATGGAATTCTATATCTGTGAGTAAAGGGACACTAAACAGAGACACTAAACTAAGAACAGCTAGGAGATCCCAGAAAAGAAACATCAAAATTCAATACTAGCTTGTGTGATGTCCATATTCAAAGGCATAGGTCTGAAAATAAAGGAAGGTAGGGTGACATGCATAACACGTACATGGAAGAAAACGTGGGAGAAAAAAATCAGGGCATCGTGAGACAATCTCTCAGACAAAATGCCTACCACAGGAGGTGTTAAATTAATAAGAAAAAACCATAAATCATTCTTACAAAATTAATATGTGTAGTGGGGAAAAAATAAATCTCCAAAATAAAATGCAGTTGCCAATAGCAGTTTCCCCAGGGTGCATAGTGAGAGTAGAGAGACAGCAGTTCCAAGGTATCTTCAAATTAATTCCATTTTGAAAACACTCAGAAACATACAACGAGGTTTGATTCCCTGGCTAGTGGATGAACAATTCATTCATTCATTTAACAAATATTTAACGAAGTCAAATAACCTACCAGGCACCATACTGGATTTTGTGTCTCGAAGACAGCATCTAAAGTGATAAGAATTTAAAAGCAGCATGAAATCAATGCACATTTTTCTTCTGAACTCTAACCATCCCTTTATTAGTATGATTCCTGAAAGAATTTCCTCAAAGAACTCTCATTACACATCTTCCATCTTTTCTTGAATTACTGGCATGTTTTCTGAAATTTTTTCCAAATCCTTCTTGATCTTGTTTGTCTTCAGCCAGCATCAAGGTAATGAACTGTGGTAATGGTTATACACGCAACTCTGGACATATCCTACAAACCACTGAATTGTATACTTTAAAAAGGTGAATTTTGTGGCAGGTGAATTATACTGAAATAAAGTGGATATGGAAAAAAATGAACAAGGCAGATCACTGTATGTAGTAGCTCATTCCCTATGAACCTGTGCTCAGTCCAGCCTCAGCCTATTTTTCTGGAATCACCTATTTGTGTTACACTCCACAGCGAGACTTCTGGATTTACCACTGGACTAGGGTACTTTGTGTGCTTATATCATTCTTTTGCTAACACCATTCTCTGCAAATATTCCATTTTCTTTGAGTGTATCAAGAATCAACTTAAATTAATGTCCTTTCTCCAAAAGAAGAAAGGGGAGAGAACATTTCCATGGTGCAAGAACAGCTAGGATTTGCAATCTCTAGGTTCGCCTTCCCCATAAAGACTTTACATTTCGGAATTGCCACCACTATACTGATCTAGACTGAACCCCAATATTACCCTCCATCCCTATAGCACAGCAAGGGCAAGGATAGAACATTAGAGAGGATGGAAAGGCTAGTGAAATTGAAACCAGAGTAACATGTATTTCAGATAATAGAATCCACAGACCCATCCCATATTCCTCCTGACCTAGATACAGGACCATCCCTAACTACCTCTCTCCTGGGTCCTTCCCAGGGGGCTTCTGCCTCCCTGTGAAAAGGAATATCCTGCCATCACCCAGGGCACTCTGGGGCTCTCTCCCAGTAGTCCAGACCCAAAAGGCTGGGATCTAGGAAAGAAGGAGTTCCTTTTATTTTTAGATCTGCCATCCTTTTTCTAAACAACTCAACTGAAATAGTATTTATTTCTGACCCTGCTTTACTTTCCAATGTAGCATTGCACTGTCAGGAAACTGTCATATTCCTTATTTGTTTGATTGGTTTCCCAGGAAGACTTCTATATTAGGTTGCTGATGCTGCCATAACAAAATACCATAGACAGGGTGGCTTAGACAACAGGAATCTGTTTTCTCTCACTTCTGGAGGCTAGAAGTCCAAGAACAAGGCATCAGCAGGATGAATTTCTCCTGAGACCTCTCTCCTTGGCTTCCTCGCTATGTCCTTCTGTGATCTTATCTCTGCACACACATCCCTGGTGTCTCTTTCCGTGTTCAAATTCTGCTTCTTAAAAGAACACCAGTCAGAATGGCTTACGGCCCATCCTAATGGTCTCATTTTCATTTAATCACCTCTTTAAAGGCCCTGTCTCTAAATATGACCACATTCTGAGGTACTGGGGGTTAGGACTTCCACATATAAATTTTGGGATGGAGAAGGCTCAAATTAGCTCATAACAGTGTCATGTGGCCTTACAAGGCACGACTGCATTTGCTTTGTGTATTGTTATATCCCCAGTACCAGGAACAACAGGCTCTCAATAAATAAACACAGTTCCTTTGTCCTATCTGTGGTAGACAGAATTCTAAGATGGTTCTAAGATTTGTCCCCCTGTATAAATCCTCCCCTTTTAGTGTGGCAGGGCCTATAACTATGATGGAATATCCTTCCCGTGATTAGGTTATGGGATATGCCAAAGGTGAATTAATTTTGCAAATGTAATGAAGGTCCCTGATTGATTGACTTTAAGGATCAGTGGGGACATGATCTTGGGCGGGCTTTACCCACTTAGATGGGTCCCCTAGAAGAAGAAGATTTAAAGTTCAAAGACAAGAAGCAGCATAGATGTTCTCCTCCTTGCCCTCAAGAAGCAATTTTCCAGAATGGGAAGAGGGCCTCATGGCAGGGAACCATGGGTGGCCTCTAGGAGTTGCTTGCCTTTATTCACCACCACAAGGAAGTGAATTCTGCCCACAACCAGTGAGTTGGGAAGACAACCTCGCAGCTCAGATGTGATCACAGCCTGGAGGACAGCTTGAGATCCCGAGGAGAGGAATCAGCCCATCCATGCTCAGAAACCTAAACCACGGAAACTATGATGTAGTAAATGTGTGAGGATTTTTTGTTTTTTGTTTTTGAGATAGGGTCTCACTCTCTTACCCAGCTGGAGTCCAGTGGTGCAATCATAGCTCACTGCAGCCTCAGACTCCTGAGCCCAAGTAATCCTCCTACCTCAGTCTCCCGAATAACTGAGTATGCCACCAGGCCCAGCTAATTTTTACAAATTTTGTAGAAATGGGGCCGTGCTATGCTGCTCAGTCTGATCTCAAACTCCTGGCCTCAAGCAACCCTCACACCTCAGCCTTTCAAAGCTCTAGAGTTACAGGTGTGAGCCACTGTACCCAGCAATGTGTGTCATTTTAAGCCACTAAGTTTGCAGTAATTAATTACATACCAATAATAATAATGATAAAACAAATAAGTGAATATACTATCCCACTGTCTTCCTTCCTAAGGGTGACTAATATTTGCAGTGTTCACACCTTTTGGCTGAGCCCACAACTCCTATAGAGTCAGGAAACCTTAGCCTCAAAGATCTCCTGACCGTGTAGGAGTTGGACTCTAGGGGAGGGTGTGGAGGGCAGTATTATTTTCTTCTACTGTCTTTTGAAGCTGACCTCAATTTTTAGCTTTTTTGTGGATTATTCATAGCCCACAGGAATGACTTCCTTCTCCAACTCTATTTATGTGTTGTATAACATATGTATATATAATATGTATTATATGTAATACATTTATAATATATAACATATATATTAGGTTTGTCATTAATTTTGACTTGCTGTCTCACTATTAGCTGTTGTTTGTCTGTAAACCTTATCTTTCCAACTGGCATGCAAATCCCTTCAATTCAGGGGTCTCAGGGGCAGTAGTGTGAAAAAGTAAAAGGGTCATAGTCATAGTGCCTGGAGAAAGTGAGTGTGAATCCCAAATCTGCTATTTACTAAAATATAAAAATAATTGAACTTCAGAGTCTTTGTTTAATCTTTTTTGTTTTTAAACAAGATTGATAAATGTGACCATGGATGAGAAATAAATACATGTAAATATCCTGGTACAGAGTAGGGCTCAATAGATGAAACAACTCATTATTAAATTTCTTCACATTTTTTCCACTCATACATTTTTGCATATATTAGGCATTAGATAATATTGTAGGTTAATTCTAAAATTCATTTTGAAAATTATTCTATAGGACTTTTTTCTGACTTTTTTTTATTCAGCCAAATATCCCTCTCCTCTTCTTCCTCCCAGATAACTTTGTTATTACCCCAGTGCTTTCTAACTATTTTAACATCTTCTATCCCTGAGGAGACAAGGCCTTCCTTTAGAGCAAAAGTTCTTTGCTTTATTTATCTCTATGTCAAGTACATAGCTCACAAGGCTGTGTGTTTGATGAATGAATGAATCAAAAAATAAGTCATTCAATCAAAAGTGATTGCGAAATCGTTGAAGCAAAGTGTTTCTCAATTTTAATAGGCTTGCTGCAAGAATAGATAGTAATTATTTCCACCTAAAAGAAGGAAGAGCTTGAGTTTTTGATGGATGGGGTTTGCTGATGTGGTATAGAGGTTGGTTCTGGGTGAAAACATTGTCTCACACATTCATTCACCTTTCCTAACATTTCTCTTTGGTGGAAGAAATACCGCATGCCAAATTCTGGTTCTTTCTCAATATTTGCAATAGTAATGTGAAATGGGACAAGTGACCTATGCTCTAGAGGTCCAGTTCTTTCATTTCCATAAATGAACATGATTATGCTTCCCTCAGAGGACTCAGTCCCTGTAAGATAGATCAGGTGCAAGGGGCAGCACATGGCAAGCCTTCCACAAATACCCATCACCCATACCTCCCACCCACACTCCCTTGCCCTTTCTTTATTTCTTCATTTCTTTTTTTTTTTTTGAGATAGAGTCTTGCTCTGTCACCAGGCTGGAGTGCAGTGGCACAATCTTGGCTCAGTACAACCTCCAGCTCCCAGGTTCAAGCGATTCTCCTGCCTCAGTCTCTCGAGTAGCTGGGACTACAGATGCCTGCCACCACGCCCAGCTAATTTTTGTATTCTTAGTAGAGATGGGATTTCACCATGTTGGCCAGGATGGTCTCAATCTCTTGAACTCATGATCCACCCACCCAGTGTCCCAAAGTGCTGGGATTACAGGCATGAGCCACCGCACCCGGCCTCCCTTGCCCTTTCTATACAGGTATTCTGAGGTTGCCTGCCTGAAACTCACAGACCGGCTTCTTATCATTAATGAGGTATTTAGCAATCTTTTCAGTGCTAACTCCCAGTTCACGAGGTTGACATTCTGAATGTTTCTGAATATATTATTTATTTTAACCAGGCTGTGTCTTACATTGGGCCTCTGTAAGCTTAAGTTTCTAATCTATGAAACAGCAATGAGGATACCTCCGCCATAGGGTTGTTGTGAGGTTGGATGTGGTCATTCATAAATTAGGGTTAATATTTTGAAATAAGACACTTGAGTGAGAAATGGTGGCTCCTCCAGAATCCTCATAAAATATTACTGGACCATCTTACCTACTTTTTATAAGGTGGGGGTTGGGTGTGAGGCTCCCTCACGTAGATGTCATGTTGATAAATTGGAGTTCAATCCTGTGACTTCAGAACACAGAACAACACACTGTCATTTCTAGCATAAAAAATGGCAAGTGTCGCCAGACACTTAAATAAAAACTATTTGTACCTTATAAAAATATACACACTACCTGAAAATGAATGAGTGGCCTTTTTCCATTATGAAAATAATAAATGTATCCAATTTAGATGAGATAAAGGTGGAAAATTGACTATTTTATTTTCTATCAAAATAGTGAGAGAGACTTGAAACATTTGCATTTTAATAAAGCATTTGTAGGAAAATCTGTGATCAAAATATAAAAATAAAAAATAAAATAAAAAGAAAGAAAATAAAAGAAAAAGAAAAAAGGAAGGAAATTAAACAAACAAACAAACAAACAAAAACAACCAGGGTTTGATTAATCAAATGAACAAATTCTGAGAGGCATGTGTATTTTTCTTGCACATTCTGCCTCTCTCTACTCCTCAGCAGGAAGGAGATTTCTGCATCTCCCAGTAATCTCATAGTGATCTTCGCTGACTTTCTTGAATCCTTCTGCAGAGGGGCTACTACTGCATTTGATTTCTATCAGCCTTTTGTAAATATACAGTTTTTGTTTCTGAATTTTCCCTGAGATTGTTATTTGCTTTCCTGTCATGATCATTCTTGAGAGCACAAACACTGAAAATATGTGGGCAAGGGAATAACACAAGTTAGTTTTCCCAACTGCCCCCTGGACTCTGTCTCCCAATACCTGAAGGGCCATCGAAAGAGAAACACCTAAACCTCAGTACACCAGGTTTTCATCATTGCATCGTATAACTTCTAATAGCCTGAGCTTCTCAGGAAGGAAATATACAGCTTTGCGAAACAATAGTCTCCTTGTTGCTAATTGTTTTCCAGCAGAAACTAAATGATACTGCATTTTTCAGCAGTCAAGAGGGTAGGTTATGTTCTTCCAACATAAATGGCCCTATGGACTGAAACACACACACACGTGTATAAACTTATACGTAACTCTCTAAAAGCAAAGAAAGGAAACACAGAGGGGAGGGAGGAGATAATAATTGCTGCTATAAAAAACTGCCTGAGACTGGGTAATTTATACAGAAAAAAGGTTTAAGTGACTCACAGTTTCATATGACTGGGGAGGCCTCAGGAAACTTACAATCATGGCAGAAGGCAAAGAGGAAGAAAGGTACATCTTACATGGCAGTAGGAGAGGGAGAGAAAGAGGGGAAGTGCCACATTTTTAAACCGTCAGATCTTGTGAGAATCACACACTATCACAAGAACAGTGAGGGAGAAATCTGCCTCCATAATCAAATCACCTCCCACCAGGTCCCTCCTCCAACCTGTGGGGATTACAATTCAAGATGAGATTTGGGTGGAGACATAGAGCCAAACCATATTAGTTGCTCCTGTAATTCCTACAGGTATGGCTCCTCCCAGTGGAGAGCTGTCTCCTTTTTTGTACTTCACTTTTGTCACCTCAGGGATTTTTTGGTGCCTGTCATCTCTCTCTCATTGTTTCTCTCTCCCTCTTGTGCATGTTATCCTGGTATTTGGATTCAAATGGATTAAAGACTTAAATGTGAGACCTAAAACCATAAAAACCGTAGAAGAAAACCTAGGCAATACCATTCAGGACACAGGCATGGGCAAGGACTTCATGTCTAAAACACCAAAAGCAACCGCAACAAAAGCCAAAATTAACAAGTGGGATCTAATTAAACTAAAGAGCTTCTGCACAGCAAAAGAAACTACCATCAGAGTGAACAGGCAACCTACAGAATGGGAGGAAATTTTTACAATCTACTCATCTGACAAAGGGCTAATATCCAGAATCTACAAAGAACTCAAACAAATTTACAAGAAAAAAACAAACAACCCCCTCAAAAAGTGGGCAAAGGATATGAACAGACACTTCTCAAAAGAAGACATTTATGCAGCCAACAAACACATTAAAAAATGCTCATCATCACTGGCCATCAGAGAAATGCAAATCAAAACCACAATGAGATACCATCTCACACCAGTTAGAATGGTGATCATCAAAAAGTCAGGAAACAACAGGTGCTAGAGAGGATGTGGAGAAATAGGAACACTTTTACACTGTTGGTGGGACTGTAAACTAGTTCAACCATTGTGGAAGACAGTGTGGCGATTCCTCAAGGATCTAGAAGTAGAAATACCATTTGACCCAGCCATCCCATTACTGGGTATATACCCAAAGGATTATAAATCATGCTGCTATAAAGACACATGCACACATATGTTTATTGCGGCACTACTCACAATAGCAAAGACTTGGAACCAACCCAAATGTCCATCAGTGATAGACTGGATTAAGAAAATGTGGCACATATACACCGTAGAATACTATGCAGCCATAAAAAATGATGAGTCCATGTCCTTTGTAGGGACATGGATGAAGCTGGAAACCATCATTCTCAGCAAACTATTGCAAGTACAAAAAACCAAACATCGCATGTTCTCACTCATAGATGGGAATTGAACAATGAGAACACTTGGGCACAGGAAGGGGAACATACACACCAGGGCCTGTCATGGGGTGGGGGGAGGGGGGAGGGATAGCATTAGGAGATATACTTAATGTAAATGACGAGTTAACGGGTGCAGCACACCAACATGGCGCATATGTACATATGTAACAAACCTGCACGTTGTGCACATGTACCTTAGAACTTAAAGTATAATAATAATAAAAAAAAAGCGGGTAGCAAGTAATCTGCTTCCTAATGAGCTTCCCTTCATTTCTTGGCCTCAGTTCTCTATTACAGTTTCTCAAAGCATTATCAATCACCTCTCTGTGAATAAAGCTGTAAATTTTGTTTGTTTTATTTTTTCTCACTCTGTTACTCTTTCTACTTTCTGTGCTTCTTTTGGGTGAGAACCTCAAAGAGAAGGAGGGTTAAATGATATGATTCAGTCAGCAGTAACTTGCCACCATTAAATCCTGATCACTTATGTTTGTAAAATTATATGAAATCTTACTTTGTTTGACCTTTATAACCTCCTGCATAGTTGTTAAGGTAGAAGCCATTATCCTGTTTTAAAGATGATGATGTTGAGATATATTGAGGTTGAGATGAAGAGCAAGTTTCAAAGTCAAGATTTAAATTTGTACCTTCAGAATAGAGGTTCAGAAATTCTATCTTGAGATTATGCCAATTAATATCATTTCATTTGCACTCAAGGTTAATCCCAGATGACACTCACCAGGACACTATGAGATTGAACTTCCCAGCTGAACTGAGGAGGTGAACATTCACAAGATGAGATATGGACATGTGGCTCTGGGATTTTGTAGGAACCTAGAGAAATGAGGCTAAAGAATTTGCTTGAGTCTGAGCCCATTGGACACAGATATCTAAGGGCAAGGGAGCCTGAAAGCTATTTGGGTCACATTTAAAGTCATCTCATACCAAAGCCCGGGACTCAGTAGTGCTCAGTAAGTTTAATTACTTTTACCTCTTAATCCATTCTGATGTTAACATGAAGATTTTCAAATTCTGCATTTCTCTTAGTGAATTCTCTTTCATCAGCAGTTTCCCTGCTATTTCTTTATCCAACACTCTTTTAAAGAAGGCAGTAAAAGACTGATCAGACCATCAAATATTATCTCTCCCAAGAGGGTGCACCTTGTAACAGGCTTAAATACCTTATAGTTAAGAAGTTCAACTACAAAGGTACAATTTGAGTCACAGGACATAGACAGAAACAACTATAAGAGACAAAATGGCTTATGAGGAGGAATAAATCAATGAAAATACAGAACGTTCTAGCTGAGCTATCAGCTAACAACTGAGTACCTTCAATCTACCCATCGGCATGCTTAGGCACTGGGAAGAAATAAAAAGATAAATATTTCTTGTCTTAAAATGGGGATGCATACGAACATTTTATCTACTTCAATTCTACAAACATTTACTGAAAGCCTGCTAAACACCAAGTCCTATGTTAGGAAGAAGTATACAAAGATCATGTAGAGAGACTCTTCTCCTCCATCAGCAGTTTCAGGAAGTGAAGGGCTTTCTCTGGATTTACATACAACCCTGCTCACTGTGAGATCCTGGTGATGTTGCTGGTGGAAAAGACTATGAAAGTGGACCCTCCCCCTCAACGATGACTGTGGCCCCAGAAGCTTCTCATCTCCAGCTAGCCTATGCTGGGGCTCTAGCAATTTTTTAAAATTCCTTGTTAGTGTTCCCCAGGCTGATGGTTTTCCATAGGTTCTACTCCAGAAAATAGAGGAAGAGGAAGTGTTAGAAGTCATCATGTTCTTGACTGCTCCTCCCAATTCCCACCCAGATCAGCACCTTCCATGTCTCCTGCATCAGCAGCCCCTGTGGCCCCAGTCTCTCTGGTATCCATCAATACCAGCTCCACTTCTTCAGGAGGGGGCCAATGATATCAGAGTATCATGGCAACCAAGATGCTAGTTTTACCTCAGGGACCCAGATCAATCATTACTCGTGTCCACCTAAAAATACTAGATCATGTTTGAAACTGTTTTGGAAACATATTTTCTATCTTTTAATGCATAATGGTTGTTGTCTTCACTACTGTCACTATCATTCTCTTTATCTCAGAGAGATCTAAGCACCGTGCTTGAAAATATGTGTGTTTAGGAAAAGGATGCACTAATTAGTGTGTCCAGTGTCTATTCCTTGGCATCGCAATCCCACGTAAGGGTAAAAATATGGGTAAAATCCCCTATTTAAATAGGTTTCTAAGAAGACTTAATCTTATCAATATATAACAGATGGATTTCTAACAAGACGTACTATCTTATAAATATATAATAACCCCTGCTGGATTTGTAACAATTTGCCCATGGCTTGCAAAGTATTTACAATTCTATCAATTTATTGGTTTTGTTTATATAGGCTTGTGCTGTACAAAAATTGCAAAGTGTGTGTATATTCTCAATTATGTCAATATTTCCATTTACAGTTACTCCATTTTCCCCATCTTTTTTAAAGCTAATTCTTCCCAACTTTGAGGTTAAGCACATATTCTGTACATTTCTTTATTTTTAAGCTTTTGATTTTGAAATAATTCTAGATCTATAGGAAGTTGTAAATATGGTAGAGAAAGGTGCCATTTGTAGTATTATGTTATTTTTTATCACTTGTATACATTGGTAACCACTGCCCCAATCAGGATACAGAACATCCCATCCCACAAGGTTCTTCCTCCTTCTACCCCTTTTATAGTCTTATAGTCACACCTACTTCCTTCCCCTCCACCATCCTTAAGCCCTAGAAGCTATTAGTTTATTCTCTCTCTTTTTTTTTTTTTTTTTTTGGGAGACAGTCTTGCTGTTTCACCCAGACTGGAGTGCAGTGGTGTGATCTCGGCTCACTGCAACCTCTGCCTTCTAGGTTCAAGCAATTCTCCTGCCTCAGCCTCCTGAGCAGCTGGGATTACAGGCGTGTGCCACCACACTGGGCTAATTTTTGTATTTTTTAGTAGAGACGAGGTTTCACCTTGTTGGCCATGCGGGTCTCCAACTCCTGACCTCAGGTGATCCGCCAGTCTCAGCCTCCCAAAGTGCTGGGATTACAGGCATGAGCCACCGCGCCTGGCGTCCATTCTCTATTTTTAAAATTTTGTAATTTCCAGGAGGTTGGGTTATAGAATCATTCAGTCCATGACATTTCAAAATTGGCTTTTATCACTCGGCATATGCCCTTGAGATCCATCTGAGTTGTTGAGTGTAACAAGAGTTTGCCCTTTTTTATTTCTAAATAGTATTCCATAGCTTTAAGGTATTGAGGCTTGTTTAGGCACTCACCTATTGAGGGGCCTATTGGTTTTTCTCAATTTTGAGTATTACAAATAATTACAGCAATTATGAATGTTAAAATTAATTAGTAAGGGAAAATACTTGTCCTTAAGAGTAGCTAGAGATATAGCCATTTTAAATCTGAAAATAGCTAAGGACTACCTTCTCTTTGTACTAAATATATATAAAGTGAGATAGGGTGGTGCGATGGCCATTTATGTGTTAACTTGACTAGGCTCTTGTTATTTAATCAAACTCCAATATAGGTTTTGCCAGGAAGGTATTTTGTAGAAGTGATTGAAATCCATAATCAGTTGACTTTCAGTAAGGAAGATTATCCTAAATAATCTAGTTGGACCTGATCCAATCAGTTGATAGGCTTCAGGAGCAGAACTGAGGCTTAATGAAAACATTCTATCTGTGAGCAGCAGCTTCAGCTCATGCCCAGCCGTCATTCCAGCCTGTTCTTCCTGAAGGCCTGTCATACAAATTTTAGACATGCATAACCAGCCACCATCATTGTGTAAGCCAATACCTTTCAGTAAATATTGTAAAATATGTCTCCTACTAGGTCTGCTTCTTTGTCTGAACCTTCACTGAACAGGCTAGGAGAGACCTTAGTGATCATTTAGTCCAGTGCATTTTCCAAATATTCAGTAGTCTCAGAACTTTTGAGATAACTTTGAAATTATCTCTGAAAGTCCATTGTGTAATGCAGACACACAGGAACATAGGTGGGTTGCTGGAATTTTTCTTGCTGAAGTCACCTTTCCACTTCCAGGCCAGGTATAGTCAAAGAAAATCCATGTGTCACTTTCAGGAAACTTTTGAATGGAAGACCCTGAAATCAGAAAAGATTTATAATTATTTCTGTCATCTATCAAAATGAAAAACACTGAATAATTCGTTGTGTGTTTAAAGCTCACTGCTGGCTGTAGGTTAGGAAAAATTGATATTTTATATAGTTTTAATTAGTCAATGAATTAGCCATTTCTATTAAAATTTAAAAATGAGAGAAAATATCCAAGACTCTTGCTTCACTCTCACAAATATACTGCGGCATGAATATTAGGATACAAGTGCAAAGATGTGGAATATAAAACCGCTTTCAATGACAGAAAATTGGAAATGGCCTAAAATTATGTAAGTGGTAGGACTGTACATTCATTTTGTTGATTCTTTTAGGTAGTTAAATGGAGGGAATTGTATTGATGAATGATGGCCAAATTAATATTGATCTTGTATTTTCTTCCACACAGCCTAATTTCTTTGTTAAGTTCCATCTTATTTTGGGGAGTGAGGAATGTTTTCAGTTGTGAGGACTGACACATTTGCGCAGCTTTTTCCTGAAGTAAAGGTGAAAGGAGGAATAGAGAGTGCTGTCTGCAGGATGCCAAAAACTATCTTTGCTCCCTCTACAAATCATCTCTCTTGTGTTGGTGATGATTAGGCATAGGTGGAATTCAAGTTTGGTAGGACAAAGAGAATCAATGTGGTTGCCATTTCCCAATGTGTTCAGGGTCACAAGCATTTGTGACTACACAGCTGATGTTGTTCTTGTTGTTTGTGTGTATATTAGACATGTTGGACAGCACATATTCCCATTCAAAAGGCAGACAGGCTGTTGTTTGGTTGTAGTTTATATATTAAGGGGAAAAAATTGATATTGACATTGTCTCAATATAAATATAATTGTGACTTATGTCTCACAAGTGACATGGCTGATGTGACTTCTATCATGTTTCATGTTCTATTACATTTTTGACACTGGAAACACTCCTGACCACAAACCCAGGGCATCACATTGAGACGGTGAGGAAGGCACGTTCTCCCCAGCTCTTGCTTTCTTCCTTTCTCTCTTACTCTCAATGCATTAGGAAATGTGAACGAAACTGCATCCTCCTTGATAGGGAAGCTAAGCTATGGATGAGTAGGGTAATAGAGCCAAAATATAATATACTCTTAAGTTCTGTTGTACACTGTATTATTCATTGTTTGTATTATTCAATGTCTGCAGTACCCTTTTGTTTTAGGAAAAGACATTGAAAACCTCTTATTGTTCTTAGATGTTTTCCTTTTCCCTAGTCCCCTTGACTGGTAATAGGAAAGCAGAGACAAAGGCAAAAATTAAACTGAGGACTCTTTATTTGTGAAGTGCAAGCCCAGGGTTGTGATGATGAGGAAGGAGGAACATGGGGCCAGGAAAACTGAAAAGCAGCCAATGCAGTGTGTTACTACTTGGGCGATGCGCATCACTAAAAAGCCAAAGAGGAATTGAGGGCTGGAACTGGGAATCCTAGCAAGTAGCTCACTTCCCCAAGGTGGGACCATGCCTTCAGCAGTACCAGCTCTTCCAGGGATGATTTAAGAACTGGGTTCTGTAATCTCTGAACACTTCAGCCAAGTGCCTGGAGGAGAGGGTTGACCTGAACTAAACTGAATTTGCCTATGATATAATGGAACTGGAGGTTTGCTTTGGTATTCATTTTGATCATATTTTGCCATCATAAAGCAAGTAGGGGACAAAAGCAGTGTGATTCACCTCCTGTCCCCCAGCCCCATCTGGATCTTAACTGTGAGTAGAATGCCAGTGTCACCATCCTCACATGTCTCTGAGACCGCCCCACCTTGGCTCTGTCAGAGGGCAGAGTGAGGTTTGTGTGATTCTGGGGTAATATTTCTGTACCTTGTCTTCTCCTGTTGGGCTACTGGCTGAGGGTGACCTTGGGTTGAAGTTCCTAAAATTCCTCCATCTGTAAAATGTGAAATATGATGCCTTTGACCTACGTCGGTGTGATAGATGGCTGTGGACTGTATGAGATCTAATGAGTTAACATTTACAAAATGCTAGGAGCTATTTTACAGAATGGCATTCTCTAAGCACAAAAGATCGTTATTCATTACCCAGAATGCATACAAATAAAATAAGAGCATTTCAGAATAGGAAGACTGATGCAGGGAGCTGTGTCTGCCCTGTGTGAAAGACAGGTTGGAGATTAATTCAATGGATAAACTGTTTTTAAAACCCGGCAGTTTCACGCTAATGAAAAAGAGGCCCACAGACTATATTTTGGTCTAGCGGTCACAGCAGAACTGGAAATGTCAAACTGGCATGATTCACTTCTAGTGTTCCCTCTCAGTTTTATTGAATACCTCCAGGCTATGCAGCCTAAGATTTCTGGAAGGAAAATAACGCTGTATATAAGTGTAATGATATGAAGAATACAGTCTTCTGCATCTGTATCACTCATAATAGATGTGATATAGAGGCTGCCTCCACCAGAGATCAGACATCTGATTACACATCTCTGGTGCTTTCCAACTTGGCTTCCTCACCAGTCAAGTTTAACTCTTTCACTACACGCTCTGCTAACCAGATGGTATAATATATTGTATTACCCGAGTGTAGCCTGCTGATGGAAGAACTTACACCTATTAATTTATAATAGTCTCTTTCTCTCTCCATATATATATGTAATGTGTATATATGTGTATATATATTTATATATGTATATATGTGTATTTATATGTATATATGTGTATATATGTATGTATGCATGTATATGTGAATATACACATTGATATATATATCTGTGTATATATATTTATATTAACAGGATATAAATATTTATAAGGATATGTAGCTTATGTCTCTATCTTGGTTTTCCATATTGCTTCTTACATTACAAAGAGTTTTCATCTCATATACTTCTTGTGATTTGCCAATTATGTATTTGAACATAATTTACAATCGTATTTATTTTATGAACAAAGACTATGTATATGCCAAATGCTGACCCAATTACTAAAGACACAACAAGATTTCTGGTTTCACGGAGCTTGTATTCTAAAAGGGAAAGTAAAACAATAAAAAATAGAAAGCCAGATGGGCTGAGTGCTAGATAGGCAACTGATCAAGTTAACATGATAGAGAGTGAAAGGACAGAAGGGCTATATTTGATACAATAACCAAGGAAGGCTTCTTAGAGGAGGTTACACATGAGCAGATTTGAAGGCTGAGAAGTCAGCTGTGCAAAGACAGAGGGAAAAATCACCTTCAGTAGAGTGAGCAGTAAATGCAGAGGCCTCCGGAAGCAATAGAGCTTTGTACTTTAGGGGTTGGAACAAAGGCCAGAGGCCTGGAGGAAGTGGAACAAAGAAATGAGATGAAGTCTTAGAAGAAGCTTTGCAAGCCCCAGCATAAGGATTGTAATTTATTCTTCATGGGATGAGAGGCCATAGGAACACTTTAAGAAGGAGATTGATGAGATTTTATTTAGTAGGGTGTCCATATGTCCTCGTCTGCCAGAGACAGCTCCAATTTGTGAGTGTTGTCATGGGGAAACTATGATTGGAATAGTTTCAGAAAGAATGGTACCAGCTCCTCCTTGTACGTCTGGTAGAATTTGGCTGTGAATCCATCTGGTCCTGGACTTTTTTTGGTTGGTAAGCTATTAATTATTGCCTCAATTTCAGAGACTGTTATTGGTCTACTCAGAAATTCAATTTCTTCCTGGTTTAGTCTTGGGAGGGTTATGTGTCAAGGAATTTATCCATTTCTTCTAGATTTTCTAGTTTATTTACATACAGGTGTTTATATTATTCTCTGATGTTGGTTGTATTTCTGTGGGATTGGTGATGATATCCCTTTTATCACTTTTTATTGCATCTATTTGACTCTTCTCTCTTTTCTTCTTTATTAATCTTGCTAGCGGTCTATCAATTTTGTTGATCTTTTCAAAAAACCAGCTCCTGGATACATTGATTTTTTGAAGGGTTTTTTGTGTCCCTATTTCCTTCAGTTCTGCTCTGATCTTAGTTATTTCTTGCCTTCTGCTAGCTTTTGAATGTGTTTGCTTTTGCTTCTCTAGTTCTTTTAATTGTGATATTAGGGTGCCAATTTTAGATCTTTCCTGCTTTCTATTGTGGGCATTTAGTACTATAAATTTCCCTCTACACACTGCTTTGAATGTGTTCCAGAGATTCTGGTATGTTGTGTCTTTGTTCTCATTGGTTTCAAAGAACATCTTTATTTCTGCCTTCATTTCGTTATGTACCCAGTAGTCATTCAGGAGCAGATTGTTCAGTTTCCATGTAGTTGAGCGGTTTTGAGTGAGATTCTTAATCCTGAGTTCTAGTTTGATTGCACTGTGGTCAGAGAGACAGTTCATTATCGTTTCTGTTCTTTTACATTTGCTGAGGAGAGCTTTACTTCCAACTATGTGGTCAATTTTGCAATAGGTGTGGTGTGGTGCTGAGAAGAATGTATATTCTGTTGATTTGGGGTGGAGAGTTCTGTAGATGTCTATTAGGTCTGCTTGGTGCAGAGCTGAGTTCAATTCCTGGATATCCTTGCTAACTTCCTGTCTCGTTGATCTGTCTAATGTTGACAATGGGATGTTAAAGTCTCCCATTATTATTGTGTGGGAGTCTGAGTCTCTTTATAGGTCTCTAAGGACTTGCTTTATGAATCTGGGTGCTCCTGTATTGGGTGCATATATATTTAGGATAGTTAGCTCTTCTTGTTGAATTGATCCCTTTACCATTACGTAATGACATTCTTTGTCTCTTTTGATCTTTATTGGTTTAAAGTCTGTTTTATCAGAGACTAGGATTGCAACACCTGCCTTTTTTTGTTTTCCATTTGCTTGGTAGATCTTCCTCCATCCCTTTATTTTGAGCCTATGTGTGTCTCTGCACATGAGATGGGTTTCCTGAATATAGCACACTGATGGGTCTTGACTCTTTATCCAATTTGCAAGTCTGTGTCTTTTAATTGGAGCATTTAGCCCATTTATATTTAAAGTTAATATTGTTATGTGTGAATTTGATCCTGTCATTATGATGTTAGCTGGTTATTTTGCTGGTTAGTTGATGCAGTTTCTTCTTAGCCTCGATGGTCTTTACAATTTGGCATGGTTTTGCAGTGGCTGGTACTGGTTGTTCCTTTCCATGTTTAGTGCTTCTTTCAGGAGCTCTTTTAGGGTAGGACTGGTGGTGACAAAATCTCTCAGCATTTGCTTGTCTGTAAAGGATTTTATTTCTCCTTCACTTATGAAGCTTAGTTTGGCTGGACATAAAATTCTGGGTTGAAAATTCTTTTCTTTAAGAATGTTGAATATTGGCCCCCACTCTCTTCTGGCTTGTAGAGTTTCTGCCGAGAGATCAGCTGTTAGTCTGATGGGCTTCCCTTTGTGGGTAACCCATCTCTCTGGCTGCCCTTAACATTTTTTCCTTCATTTCAACTTTGATGAATCTGACAATTATGTGTCTTGGAGTTGCTCTTCTCGAGGAGTATCTTTGTGGTGTTCTCTGTATTTCCTGAATTTGAATGTTGGCCTGCCTTGCTAGATTGGGGAAATTCTCCTGGATAGTATCCTGCAGAGTGTTTTCCAACTTGGTTCCATTCTCCCCATCACTTTCAGGTACACCAATCAGATGTAGATTTGGTCTTTTCACATAGTCCCATATTTCTTGGAGGCTTTATTCATTTCTTTTTATTCTTTTTTCTCTAAACTTCTCTTCTTGCTTCATTTCATTCATTTGATCTTCCCTCACTGATACCCTTTCCTCCAGTTGATCTAATAGGCTACTGAGGCTTGTGCATTCGTCACGTAGTTCTCTTTCTTGGTTTTCAGCTCCATCAGGTCCTTTAAGGACTTCTCTGTATTGGTTATTCTAGTTAGCCATTCATCTAATTTTTTTTCAAGGTTTTTAACTTCTTTGCCATGGGTTCGAACTTCCTCCTTTACCTCGGAGTAGTTTGATCTTCTGAAGCCTTCTTCTCTCAACTTGTCAAAGTTATTCTCCATCCAGCTTTGTTCTGTCACTGGTGAGGAGCTGTGTTCCTTTGGAGGAGGAAAGGCACTCTGATTTTTAGAGTTTCCAGTTTTTCTGCTTTGTTTTTTCCCCATCTTTGTGGTTTTATCTACCTTTGGCCTTTGATGATGGTGATGTACAGATGGGGTTTTGGTGTGGATGTCCTTTCTGTTTGTTAGTTTTCCTTCTACCAGTCAGGACCCTCAGCTGCAAGTCTGTTGGAGTTTGCTGGAGGTCCACTCCAGACCCTGTTTGCCTGGGTATCAGCAGTGGAGGCTGCAGAACAGCAGATATTGGTGAACAGCAAATGTTGCTGCCTGATCGTTCCTCTGGAAGTTTTGTCTCAGAGGAGTACCTGGCCATGTGAGGTGTCAGTCTGCCCCTACTGGGGGGTGCCTCCCAGTTAGGCTACTCAGGGATCAGGGACCCACTTGAGGAGGCAGTCTGTCCATTCTCAGATATCTAGCTGCGTGCTGGGAGAACCAATACTCTCTTCAAAGCTGTCAGGGACATTTAAGTCTGCAGAGGATTCTGCTGCCTTTTCTTTGGCAGTGACCTGACCCAGAGGTGGAGTCTACAGAGGCAAGCAGGCCTCCTTGAGCTGCAGTGGGCTCCACCCAGTTCAAGCTTCCTGGCTGCTTTGTTTACCTACTTAAGCCTTGGCAATGGCGGGCGCCCCTCCCCCAGCCTCGCTGCTGCCTTGCAGTTTGATCTCAGACTACTGTGCTAGCAATGAGCGAGGCTCCGTGGATGTAGGACCCGCCGAGCCAGGCACAGGATATAATCTCCTGGTGTACCGTTTGCTAAGACCGTTGGAAAAGCGCAGTATTAGGGTGAGAGTGACCTGATTTTCCAGGTGCCCTCTGTCAGCCCTTTCTTTGACTAGGAAAGGGAATTCCCTGATCCCTTGCACTACCCGGGTGAGGCAATGCCTTGCCCTGCTTCAGCCCATGCTCAGTGCACTGCACCCACTGTCCTGAACCCACTTTCCCACACTCCCCAGTGATATGAACCTGGTACCTCAGTTGGAAGTGCAGTCTTCTGCGTTGCTCATGCTGGGAGCTGCAGACTGGAGCTGTTCCTATTCGGTCATCTTGGCTCCACCCCTCAGTCCAAGTTGTTGTCAGTTCTTAATCCCTGACACTCATCTGCAGGACCACTGAGCGGCTTCCACCCTTAAGGGGTACAAGGTGCAGAACAACGTGCTCCCAGAGAGCTAAGGCACCCCGACACTGAGTCAGACATTTAGGATGGCAGCATTTTGGTGAGGAGGCATCTTCTCCGTAGTCTAGCCAGACACATCTCATTGCGCCTCTGATTCTGTTTTGATAAGTGTCTCCCTCAGAAGTATGCCCTCAAAATCCCTTGTACTAGGAGGCATTGCTGCCTTAATTGCTACACATCTGCCTGTTGTTGCTTTTTCCTTTACTTTGCTTTTTGGCATCGTGCACCTTTCTCTTAACTAGTCACTAGTTAGTGGGAAATCACACTTCTTTCCACAGTAAAACAGACCACAAGACTCCAGCTGCAATAAAAGCAGAGCATGCACAAAGTTTGTGGTCACATGGGGCTGCCCTCCCGTCTACAGCACTGCTTGGAGGTGGTTCTGCTACCCTGATAGTTACCCGGAGAGTGTTGTTCCCTTCCTTGTGCGGTTCTGAGCTCAGTCCCACAAGTGCCTAGTTAGGCATCCTCTGCTTCAGTAAGCTACAGTACCAGACCAAGGGGGCGGGGGGACAAAGACTCATCCTATCTTAACTCATCTAAGAGGCTTGAAAGAGATGATATCTGTATTCTAGTAATAATTATTTTGTGTATTTTATTTATTAGAGATGATTATTTTATTCCTCCTCCTCCTCCTCCTCCATCGTCGTTGTCTTGCTCTTGTCAACCAGGCTGGGGTGCAGTGGTGTGATCTCGGCTCACTTCAACCTCCACCTCCCGAGTTCAAAGGATTCTCCTGCCTCAGCCTCCCGACTAGCTGGGATTATAGGTGCCCGCCACCACGCCAGGTTAATTTTTGTATTTTTAGTAGAGACGGGGTTTCACCATGTTGGCCAGGCTGGTCTCAACCTCCTAACCTCATGATCCACCCGCCTCAAATTACTAAAAACAAACAAACAAACAAACAAACTTAAGATAGGGCTTGACACCATGATTTAGTGAATGTAAATTAACCAAATACATGGAAAAAAATTGTTAAATAGTCAATATTCTTGCCCTGCTCCCAAGAGAAGGATTAATCAGCATCCAGCCTGTTTGTCAGAGTCTTTCATTCCTTTTCCTGAGCCTGCCCTCCCAGCTGCTCACACTAACAGCTGCAGACGTTCCCACCTGCAGCCCCACCCAGTCTTGCCTGGTCCCAGAGCCAGTCACTAACAAAACCAAAGTGTTTCTTAGTTGCTTCAATCCTGCAGGTTCCAGCAGAGCTGGGATACTGTTACCCATCTCCTATTGTTTATGCTGCTTTACCAAATCTAAAGTGTCTCTAATTACAGGATTGAAAATTATGTTAACTGCCTTTCTCCAAGTGAAGGATTAAGTATGTTTTTTCTGTTCTTCATTCTGCTATATTTCTCAGCCAATTCAGTAGATGAGTGCCTGTGTCCTCATCTATATCTAAACATTAAGTAAGTCTCTGTGTATTACAAATAATTATCAATACTGCAGATAAGGCATTCCTTCCATCCCAGGTTATAGATACTATTGATTTAGTCATTACTTTCTGAATTTCTCATTTTCTGGGCTTGAAGATTTGCTTTGCCCAGCGTTTGTGAGAACTGTGTTGCTGAATTTTAAATAGAGTCCTCAGTCAACCCTGCATCACATCCCGAGCAGAGAGTAAAGAGAGCATTGTTTCCTTTTTCCAGTGATCAACTTCTGTTTCAGCTTAAAGAAAATCATTAACCGTCCTGTTTGTGGGTGACATTTGATCACTAATTTGCTAAGTGTGGGCAGAGAATGTGCTATACATTCTCGCTCCATTTTTAAAAACAGAAATTGCTCAAGTGAAGCCTCATGCCAACAGGGTTCTAGAAACAGGGTGTGGGAATATATAGGTTTGAACCTGCTCTTTATTTAGAGAGACCACACAATTTCTAGTGAAAATCAGGTGTGAGAGAAAGCAGACTCCTGAAAAATCAAGGCAAAGAGACAGTGTTCAGCAACCTTACATGGAAAAGGCTGATATACAGGAAAGCTTTTTGTTTGTATGTTTGTTTCATTGTTGTTTTCTTTTTAATTTTTAATTTAATTTTTTTTTTAATTTTCCCCTTCTCCATGCAGGAGTGGCATAGATTTGATTTACTTTTGGTGCCAAATACCACCCAAAGAAGAATCCTTCTTTCTGTAGAGAGCCCATACTGAAGACTTCTGGCAAAAAAAAAAAAAATGTATTTCCCTCTGCCAGTGCCATCAAAGCAAAGATGAAAAATATCAGGACTGACGTACAGTACCTGCTCTCCTGTCAACGGTTTATGAACTAAGGCAGGTTACTTAGCCACTTTAGATTCAATTAGCTACAACATACGCATAATCCAATGTTTCTTTTAGCGCCAGAATTTATAAGATAAACAAATACTTATTGCTTTGCTTAAAGTATTATTGGTACTGAAATCTATCAAAAGACCATTGTTCTGTGGGAACAATAAGGAACTGAATCTGTATTAGGCTAAAGAAAGCCTGTTTATGGAAAATTTCAGAATATATGAGGAGACCCAAAAGTAGGGTGTTTAAATGAGAATACTGGCCTTTTGAGAATAAGAAAAAAGAATGGTAAATATATTTAGGGTTAGTTGTGTAACATATAGTCACTTGTTGTTATCTATTTCCAATGGCAGCAAAAGAAAATGAAGTTTGGCCCCAGCCATTCATACCAGGCTCCCTCTCCAAACTGTAGAGAATGTCAGTGACCACAGGAATAAGGTAGAGAATAAGATGCTGACTTCAGGTGTTAGGCTCTGTGGGACCTTGGGAAAGTCAGATACGTGTTTGTCTGTTTTTTTTTTTCTCTATAAAAAGGGAACAAATAATAGAAAATATCTAGTAAGGTTGTTGTAAGGATTAAATAAAATAATTGTAAAGCACATAGCATAGCACCTGGTACATAATGAAAATTCAACAAACATTAATTGCAATGATGATATTGGTAGTGGTGGTAGTGGTGGTGATGATAGTGATGATAATGACTCTCTTTGAAACTAAACCTCGTTGGTTCACATTATTTACAATGTGAACTGATATAGCTGAGGAGGTATCGTATGAACTTCTCAGTGTTCAGAATACATTAAAAGATACATCTCACTTTCTAGACTCCTTCTTTTGAGATTTTACTAAGCACTTCTTAATGCCACCTGCCCCAAACAAATCACTATATCCCTCTGAGGCATTGAAACAGTGTATACAAGTTGTGTGTGATCAGAAAATTATAATATTAACATAGGGACAGAAATCAGGCTTCCACTTAGTACAATGAAGCTGATTCCAAGGCAGTTTACTATGGTTTGGCCATGTGCCCATTTCTCCCTTCTGATCCCTGTGTTTAATTGGAAGGGATTTATTCATTTGTTGGTCTGGCCTGCTATGGACCAGACTCCGTCATCTTTTTTTTTCCCATCCAACCATCTTTATATTCAGTCTTACTGTGACCTGCTATAGAAAATTTATGCTGTGACTTGTAGCACCCCTTCTCTTTTCCTTCAGGACTCATATAAATTATTACTGTGTCATATTTAAGCAGCAGCATGAGAGGCTGGAGTTGCATGTTGGAGAAAACAAAAATGCCCAGTGACATAGGTTGAAAATATTTAAATAACTAGAGGTACCTGGGATCTTGTTTCTGGGCATTATGGATGGTCTTTGATAATATACAGCTGTGAGCATTCAATTCTCCACAATATCCCATAGTGGCACATCCCTAGCACATTACTAACCCATTTCATTTTTGCTTCTTGCTCCTTGGCCCACAAGACACTATTGTAGAAATATATAAACACGATTATAGAAATAAAAGCAGTGATTTATTGTTGTTATTGCCCACACTTCCCAGTCAAAACTATAATATATGGTGTGGTAATACATTTTATTCATACACCATGTCAAATGAAATTGCTAGTGCTTAGAGATATTGAGAGGCCTGAATGCATATGTGTAAACATTCTTCTAGCAGCCAAATTTTTGCAAATGCAGAACCAATGGTAATGAAAGACAGAGTAAAACAACTACTTCATAAGCCAAGTTGGACATAGATTTAAGAAAGTATAATTCTCAGTAGTATCTATGAATACCAAGATGGCTTCTGCATGCAGAAATTGGTCTGTATCATTCTTTGAGGATGAGAAATCTAAAACTATGATTCCAATGATTTTAAATTTTTTAATAACTGGAATTAAGTTGCCAGTTTTGTTATTCGGTCACATAAACATTTTTTTTAAATAATCAGATCTACCATCTGTTATCATCACTGTTTCATAATCAAAACAATGACTTACCAAAAAGAATTTTAAAAAAACATTGAAAGTCCTTTATATGTTTATTGGCCACTTGTATGTCTTCTTCACTAATTATCAGAGAAAGCCAAATCAAAACCACAATGAGATACCATCTCACACCAGCCAAAATGACTGTTATTAAAAAGTCAAAAACAAAGAACAAAAAACAAAAAAACAGATGCTGGAGTTGCTTTGGAGAAAAGGGAAGGCTTATTCACTGTTGGTGGAAATATAAATTACTTTAACCATCGTGAAACGCAATTTGGAGTATATATCCAGGAAAAAGAAAATTGTTCTACCAAAAAAAACACCAGTACTAGTATATTGATCACATATCTATTCACAATACAAAAGATAAGAAATCAATTTAGGTGTCTATCAATGGTGGACTGGATAAACAATATGTGGTACACATACACCATAGAATACTGCCCAGCCTTAAAAATATAATGAAATCATGTCCTTTGTAGCAACATGGACGCAGACTGAGGCCATTATCTTAAGCAGATTAACACAGGAACAGAAAATGAAATATCACATGTTCTCACTTATAAGTGGGAGCTAAACACTGGTTATTCATGGACATAAAAATGGGAGCAGACACTGGGGAGAGATGGAGGCAGGCAGGGGCTGAAAAACTACCTACTGGGTTTGATGCTCACTACCTGGGTGGCAGGATCATTTGCAGCCCAAACCTCAGCATCATGCAACAAACTCATGTAACAAACCTTCACATGTACCTCCCAAACCTAAAATAAAAGCTGAAATTAAAAAGAAAATAAAAAAGAAAATCATTTAGATAGATTACATGGAACTACTTGAAAAACTCATGATGTTGTCCTTATGTTTTCAATTTTGCTATAGATGTAAAAGTTTTTGCCAGACTTGCACTACTCCACAGGGCAGCATTTGAAATTCATGATACTTGTGTTGGTGCCTGTATGTCACCAAGAGTCAGGGGTTTATATTCTTCTCATTCGTGACTCTTGGTGAGATTAATATCTACCCCTGGCTCCATAGGCAGTCATGTAACTAGTATGTATTCAACAGGGCACTGCTCAGGATGAAGTTTTCAAAGTTTTGTGCTAGCAGGAAGACCCTTCTAGACTTACCAGCACATGCATGCTCTTAGCACAGAGGATGCCTCTGAGGGGTGAGCCACCAGTGAGGCCAATCAAGGGGACACTCAATACTTGACAAAGCAGAACCCCATTGTTTGCTATGGCATCTATATTTCACAGTGCACTCAAAAGCAGCTTTTTAATTAGCAATTTTGGGGGGACTCCATTGTTTTATCTTACAGCTACTCAGTACCTGGCATAATACGAGCTCATACTATCATTTTTCAAGCCATTAAATGTTAACTTCATTTGCTTGTATGAATTATGCTTTGCTCTTTTAGTTTTGTAATGAAAAATAAGTACAGGTTATGCAAGCAATAACCCCTGTGTACGCAGCAACTATCTTTCTAAACGGTTTATTATGCCACAGTCTGGTACTCCATTAAATATAGATTACAGACTGCTGAATAAATGAATATCAACTAAGCGTCCCCGTCCTTCTGTACATATCAGTGCAAATAATGAATTGTGGCATCTCATGAAAATGGAAAACTAAGAAGAGTGGGTCAAGAAGTAATTACACATTTGTCTTATCTCATGCTTCTTGCCCTCAAAACAGCTGAATACATCATGTGGTGGAGGGGATGGTGCAAAGATACATCTGATCTGTTATTATCAGTAAAAGCATGCCCTCTACTCTTGTTTTCTTTCTCCTCACAAATTTTTATGTGGGAGGGGCCACCTTGGATCTAGTATTCATTCCTGTTTACTTTCACCAAGCTCTATGAAGTAAGATCTGAAAACTTCATCATAGCTCTTTGAAAAGAGAAAATGTTGTCATGTAATTATCCCTGTCTCGCACTTGGTGCTTGGGTAAGCACTTGCCTCTCTTCACCTATATTGAAATTGGAAACTTCTGAAATTGAAAGAGAAAATAGGACAATGCCATGGCCCAAAAATAAATGGACATTTCTATTCCTTCTCTTCTTCTCTGACTTGAGACTGGTCGCTTCAGTCAGCCTTCCTTCTAGAGGTCTGTGGCCCTTATGAATTCACTCACATTTTAAAGGACGCTTATTTTACAGGAATAAAAAATAAGGAAGAATTTGCCTTCTGGTAGTTAATACCTTGAGTGGCAGGGTAGCACAGAACGTGTCTCTTGGTTTACACTTTGAGAGGATAAACAGTGATGCAAATCAATTCTAGTTTTCAGTGCAAGGATTACTTCTACTGAAGAGCAACATAGGTGGTTTTGGTAGTTTAAATACATGCTTCTTAACAGGATTGCTTTATATTTAATCTCATATCTTCTTGCTCCTTCTAGAATCTCATTCTTTCAAGTCCAGTTTTATCTGTTCATTTCCACTTGGCCCTTCACCGCTGCTTTCAAGCATGTTAGGTTTCTTCACTATTTAAGGAAAAAACAAGGACCTCACCAGTGTTATCCTTTCATTTTTATCTTACCAAAATCCTTAAAGGAGCTTGAAGGAGTAATTTGTTTCCTCTCTGTCCACTCACTGCTCCTTAATCCAGTGTAGTTTACCTTTTTGCTTCTTCCTTTCCTCCCAAACTGCTCCCTCAAAAGTCACCTGTAGCTGCTTGGCCTTTCTATAACACTCAATATTATTAACTTTCCTTCTGATTATTGAAACTTTCTTCTTCATTGACTTTTGAATCACTCTGCTGTCTTATTTGGACAGCCAACATTCCTATTCTTTTTTCTTTTTTCACTGATTTCTTTTTAAAAATCTCTAAAATATTACTAATATGCAAGGTTTTGTCTTTAAATTCTCTTCCTCTTTTTTAAGGTTAAGCATTTTACTCGTATCTTCTGGGAAGGAAGTTTTCTTCCTATCCTTTCTCTCTGGGACAGGCAGACTCCTCCCTCCCCTGTGGCCTCTCGACACCTGAATTGTCTGTTTCTCAAACTAGATAGCTGCAACCTCTTGCATCTTTTCAGCCCCACTGCCTGCTGCATGGAACACTTTCAGTAAGTATGTGTGGAATATGTGGATGAGTAAAAGGGTAGGCTGAATTGTTGTCAATAACAAAGTAAATTTTAGTGCTTAATAAACAGTTTTTCAGATAGACTAAATCATCCTAACAATGAGAGTGTTAAAAAAATAATAAGAGTGGTATCTGTGGTCCGGGCCACATCTGGGGGTGTCATGCCTGCTATTTGGTTGTCAGAAATGGCAAAGGGGAATAAGGCTCCAAGAGAGACTTCAAAGTAGCAAAAAGAATGTAAGAGGATTCTGGGAGAGATTCTTTCCTATTGACTCGGAACTATAGCTGAGACCTAAATCTTGTAGCTGAAAGAAGATCATTGCCTGTTGCATGGTGAGTAAATACACGAAGACACCACAGGTTGCAGCAGAGAAAGAATCTAATAATCATAGGGCAGCTGAATGAGGAGATGAGAGGAAATGTCAACTCTGCCTCCCAGAAAGGTTTGGTGATGGGGTTTTTAAGGGGTGTGGGGATGAGTGATGGACCAAAGTGTAAGGATTACTGATTGGTCAAGAAGTGAGGGGTGATATCCTGGGACAGGAAGACGAAGAAAGTGCATTCCTGTGCTAAGTCAATTCCTTGGTGGGCATATTCGATTGGTGGGCATCACTTATTTTACTGGAATTCAAGATCTGAAAAACTCAGTAAGCAATTCTTGGGTAACAAGGTCCAGTGCCAGAGAGTCTATTTATAGGAACAATGGGTGAGCAGGTGGTCAGCCTGCTATACAACTCTCAGTCAGCAGCTGCAGGGAAGTGGGTTGAAATGCACCAGCCCACCCTGCTCAGTGCCTACCTATAATTCTGCAGAAAGCCTGATGTGTAATTCCTGTTTACCCTGTGAAGGGGGTTTCAATCTGAGGGTAAAATGCATTAGGGACTCCACACTTGAGGTTTATAAATATTCACACAGTTAGAAACAGCCTCTATGGAACAGAAAAAAGAAAGCACTGATGCATTCTTCCCTCAAAAAGGGCATCTTTTCCTCCTCAACGCCAAAAAATGGGCCGGCACAAGAACTACTCATAAAGTAATTAAGAGACTGACAACTTTTGGAGAGACATTTATATAGTGATGGACTTCCTAATCTGTGCTATCTCAGCAGGGAAAATAACATTGCTGAGTGGTAGGAGGGCTAAGGAGAGCACCAGTGGCATAGATGTAGCCCTGTTCTTTGCTGTGCCAGCAGCTTCTCAGGAGTTTAGTGGTCACTGCAGAAGTTAGTTAAGCAGGTAGCCCAACCAGAAGAGTTACTTTTCAGCACAAGGGAACCAGAATGGAACACCACTGTGGAAACTTAGGAAGTAGTGGAGGAGGTGAGTCCATGACTAGATCTCATGATCAGACCGTGGAATTGGTCCCAGCAAGAAGCTCCAAAGAACCTTTGCCTGTCCCCTGTGAGGGAGCCATCTTGGCTGCTTCCCATCTAGTATTAGCCAGTGAATTCCTATTGGTTAAGAAGGAGAGAACTCACATTCAAATAAGCAGACATGCCATTTCCTGCTCTAATGCTTCCCGCTGTAATACACATGAGTAGTTTCTCTGCTGCAACCTGTGCATCTGAGGGAGTGAGGAGGATAGAAGGGTAAAGAGGTCGTTCTGCAACCCATCCCTCATCTATTCCAGGTGACTGCACTGCAGAACAGCTGAACCCAACCTGGGGCTGCAATTAGGGCAGGTAAAGAAGTAAAGGGCTTTCAATTGTGCTTGCGAGTAACACTTTCAACAGAGCAGAAGTGAGTCTAAATATTGAAATGAGGCTTTTTCAAAAGCCAAGAGTAACTGAGAAGTTATAGAATCTGGCCAAGATGTCATTAAGGTATCCATTTTCTACCAAGAAAGAGGGGACAAGAGGTGAAGAGTGGTGGTTTATACCTCCACAGCCTGAGACCCTTGCAACATGGTTGCATGAAGCCTACAACTATAGAGGGGACACATGAAGAGACCACTCTGTATTTTGAAGACAAATCCAGGGACAGACAAAGGTACTGCCAGGGGGAAGGCCAACACAACCATTGCCCGGAGACATCACAATATAATCCCTAAGAGTCTGGCTTTCTGCTTCAGAAATGTGGCCAGTTCACTTTTATTTATTTATTTTTATTATTATTTCAAAAGTCTTTTTATGTCGTAGAGGAAAGTAGACCTTGGGAACACTGATTCATGCTAACCCAACTCATAAGAGAATGATACGTGAGACAGAATGTGCATTTGTTTATTAACAATATAGCATTTTATTTTGGGAATCATAGGGGTCTAGGACTCTGAGACCTAATCAGATAAATCAGTTACACAAGTGGTCCGATTGTTAAAAACTGTCTTAAAGTCATGACCTCAGGATACGGCAGATAAGCTAAATATTGGAGGTATCTGATGACATCAGACCCGGAAACCTTGCCACATGCAGTACCACAATAATGGAGGACTGACTGCTACCTGCTTTTTGTGCCCAAAAAGCCATGCTTCCAAACTATGGGTTCCTCTCCACAAGACGGCCTTGGGATGGATATTCTAGGGTTGGTCTCTGTGACTCTTCCTTACCAAGCTTCAAAGACTGAGACTTCGGTGATTGAGTCATATACTTGCTAATTCAGCCACACTACATTTCTTTTTATTTTATTTATTTATTTATTTATTTTGAGATGGAGTCTCATGCTGTTGCCCAGGGGTGCGATCTTGGCTCACTGCAAACTCCACCTTCCAGGTTCAAGCAATTTTCCTGTCTCAGCCTCCCAAGTAGCTGAGATTGCAAGCATGCACCACCACACCTGGCTAATTTTTGTATTTTTAGTAGAGAAAGGGTGTCACCATGATGATCAGGCTGGTCTCGAACTCCTGACCTCAAGTGATTCACCTGCCTAGGCCTCCCAAAGTGCTGGGATTACAGGTGTGAGCCATGGCGCCTGGCCTCTGCTACGCTACATTTCTGAGCAACTCCTACATGCCAGAAAGTATGCCAGATACTGAGGACTGTAATTTAGTGGTATGTCCACTGTTCAGAGAAAAACTTTAAACAAATTAAATTTAACGGGGTTTAATTGAGCAGGGAACAATTTGCAAATCAGGCAGCTCTCAGAACTGGAAAACAATCAGAGAGCTGCTCTCCGCAGAGTGAGCAGGCAGTGTTTATGGACAGGAAACTGAAGTGAGGCGCAGAAACAGCTTGATTGGTTATGCTTCTGCAGTTGCCCTATTTGGACATGATATGATCAGTTAGCAACCTGTGATGGGCTGAAGTTTGTTGTGTGATTGGATGAGACTCAGCTACTTCTTACAGGAATATACCGCAAAGTTAGGCTTTCTGTTAGTTCAGGTAGGAGGCTAGGTTGCAGTTTGTTAAGTAGGAACTCAAAGTGCAGGGGCATTTTTAGGCCAAATTTAGTTTAATTTACCACCTCCCATACCATAGCTCAAGAGAAAGGCTCAAGTGGTGCTATTTCCCCAACCTGGGTCAAAAGGCAACTACAGGGTAGGTGGGAGGGGAGCTCTTCAAGGGTAATGCATTGATAGGTGGAAGAATGTACATTCGAGCATCCTCAAAGCTGAAGCTGTTTTCCAACAATCTGTAGTGCTTTCACCCAACCACATCTCATCTCCTGTTAGAGGATAACATGCCCTTTGTTTTCCTTCTTGGGCCATTTTTCCCAGCAATTACCCCTTGAAAATAAAGATATATGTCTCAACAGCCAAAAGAGAAAGATTCACTTGGGTATGAGTAGAAGAGAGAAGAGTTTCATCAAGAAGCAGTAAGAGAAACTGCCTTAAACACACATCTCTCTCTCTCTCTCTCTCTCTCTCTATATATATATATATGTACATATATATGTGTTCTTCCCCTAAATGCAAGATAAATGTATTCTAAATATATATAAATAAATTATATATTTTATATGTTCAAATACATGTAAATATATATAAACTATATATATTCAGAATATATATATATTATCATGAGTTTAGAAAATAGAAACTATAAACATAATATGAAAGCCATAAGACATTCATTTACTTCCTTATTTCATTCTCTGTTAATAATGATAATGATAATGGTAGTAGTTGCAGTAGTAACAGCAAAGTGTTATAAATTGCTTATTGTGTGGGAGGCAGTGTTCTAATGGCTGTACCTCCATTAACTTATACATATATACTGGTATATATCTATTAGTAATATTATTTACTATGGAGTAACTGAGTGAATTGCTTATGCCACATATGTAGGAAGTGGCAACACCAGGATTTTAAGACAGGTAGGCTTGCTCACCAGCTTGTGTTCCCACAGCAACGCTTGCTAGCCCTGTCTCCTTTTCCTTCCAGCACAAAAGTGCCATGTGCCATGGGCTTATGGTAATGGTGTGTTTCTTAAGCATCTCAATTCTCCAATCCCCTCTGAAATTCACTATGAATATTATCACAGCATGCTCAATAGTTCCTAAGAGTTATGAGAAAAAAATGTGCAGATAATGTGGCATATGGAATAAAATACTCAGTACACATAAAAACCTCTTGCAGTCAGGGAACATAAGTGGTTTTCTCATCATTTGCCATCTTTCTTGTTCAACCCAGCAGGAAAAAAATGCACCACATTAATATTTCAATAACACTCAGAATTTTTAAAATAATTTTAGAGTTTTATATGTGATGGTTTGATTTCCACAGAGAGGTCACAGGGAGTAATTCATGAGTATGGAGAATGAGTCTCCTTCAATATTGTCACCCCTTAATTTAGATGCCCTGGTACTTGGATTTACCTCTGTAATAATGCTTCTGAGGCTTCATTGCTGTTGTTTGTATACTTATCTGTCACTTTTGCCACATAATGAGGTTTTTAAGTCAAAATTTTTAATGTATTTTTCTGTCTTTAACACAAGCACAATATCTGACAATAGACATTTAAAAAAATGAATGAACGAATGAATGAATTTAAAAAGATAACTGTTGACCCCTGGGAGCTCTGTGCTTTGACCCAGCCATGTATTTCTCCTTGATGGTTTTTTCAAACATCACATTCTATTGTTCACCCATGCTCCGCACACTGCTTCAAGATTGAAGATAGCAACTCTCATTTTAACTTGATCTGTGCTTTACAGCCTGCAAAGAGCGTCTCTATAAGGTGTTTGCTTTCATTCATATTCATCGTAAGTTGTGCTTCAGTTTACACTTTCAAAGTAAACTGATATATGCTACTATTTTGCAAAAGGGCATATCTCCCTATTTTCTATGAACTTTAGTGTACTGTTGCATGAAGAAAGGACCAGAATGATGAATAGTTTCACAAAACTGAAGCATTGAAAAAACATACAGCTATTCTCTTACTAAGTTTTCTACTCATTTGTAATCAGAAGATAGTCCCTCAGCTAGGGTATTTCTAGGGTCAGAAGAAAGTTAAAGATAGTAATTGCTGATGCCAAACATCTGGACTCACACTGGCAAGTCAGGAGATTCAAAGTGAGGCCTCATTAAGTCTGAGAGCTGGTTCTACGCTGGAGGCACCTGGCACAGGAGTTGCTGTGTGCTTGCGCCCTGCCATACAGGGAGGAAACCCACGTGTAACATGCAGTCAGATAGCCCCAAGTGTGAGATGTGGCTCCACCAGATGACTTTCTGGTACTGTTACCTCGGCTAAATTCTTAACATTCTTTTATCTAGGAAAGGGAAACAATTAGCTACGTAGCTATTTGATTCTGTAGAGGGGAATGAATATGGTGACATATGAAAAGCACTACAAGTTGGCACAAAGTATGTGTCCCACGAATGCCACTGAATCTTATTTCCATTCTTATATTTATAGTTAACCATCAAATCTCTGTAGATCTATTTTTTATCAAAGTGTTTATTAAATATGCTTCATCACTGATATTTAATTTCACATTTCTGCAATATTTTAGAATTGAGTGTGTGCACAGGTAGCTATGCTACTTGGAAAAAGGGGTTATTCTCAGTTGCTACTGATTTATGGTCAGTGGCAGAAGAACTGACCTTGTTTCTCTATAAAGGTGAAAATAAAAGAAGAATATAAAAGGGCCTCTATATTTTTAGTTAGATAAACCCTTTATCCAAAATGCACCTTTGAAGTTAGCTGTGGGTATATCCAGCCACTTACATCTCTGAGTCATCAACTAAAGAATAAAAACATATATACAAAGAGCACATGACCTTCTCACTCACATTGCTATTGGTCTTGTGATGGTAAAAATCAAGTTAAGTGTATGTTTAATTTGACTAGGGTCTTCACTGAAGACCCTAGTATTTTTAACCTTCAAGAGAAGTTCTGGCAACTTTGCTTGTTAGGATGAAAAGCTTCAAGCAATTATAGTCGTTTCCTATTTTTCTGACTAAAGGCTGTCTTTCAAAAAATTCTACCTCCTAACTCTTTAAGTTTTTAAGTTGCTAAACTCTTAGTCTAGGTTTTCTTCCTTCTCCTTGAATCAAATAGGCACTTGATACCCCCCTCTTCCATGTTGTGTGTCCCAAACATCTGTCCCATCAGCAAAAGGGCAGCCACAGTGAGCTGTTGGACCGGGACTTCTCTTCTTGGCAACTCCCCTCTTTCTGTTATCTAGCTTTGCTTCTATCAGGCTTCTTTAAAAAGAGTGAACTTTGGTTTAGGATTCTTGTTTCTGTGAAAACCCAGTAAGTGAGTTAACATTTGTGGAGGCTTTGGGACTTAGATTCTCTGAACAAATTTAACTGCCGGGTGACTCAGTACAATGACACTATTTCTTCTACCTCTGTAGCATTCCCTGATCCTGAGATATGCTTCTTGGAAAGGATATTGAAAACCGAAGCACTATTTCTCTACAGATGGACAATTTCAGGATCAGAGGAATAAATAACTTCTCCTAAATGACAAAGAGGGGAAGGGCAGCTGGACTAAAATCTTCCAGCTGACCACTGTGTCATCAAGGTAAGGGAGAGGATCTCAGAGCCGCAGATGCTGACTGCCAGTCCACCGCTCTGTGTCTGGGCTCCAAGACTTCCATGTTGCCGTGCACCACCTGCTCCGTGCTGGGATGTGTTTCATCTTTGTCGCTGAGAAGAAAACAAAAATCTGCCTCTTTTAGGCTTCAAAAGAGAAGCAAGTAACAAGAGCAGTTGAGCAGGAACAAAAGGCGAGAAACTTCAAGCATGGTTGCTCATTAAGGAAAGAACAGCCGGAAGATGCACAGCTGCCCAGCCCCATGTTGAACAGAGAGAGAAGGGAAAGAGCGCATTGAGCTTCATCTGAAGCCACCTGGGCCAGGCTTTGCACCTCACTTGGTGCAAAATATTCAGGTCCTCCACCTCCCCAACTCTCCCAAGGCCCCTGGTTTATTTCAGAGTCTCTAAGAGTAAATTCCAAGTTTTCCTGAATGTGTCTCTTAAGCTGCCATACAACACCCAACACTCTTCTTTCTCTCCTGTTAAACAGTCTCTTTCATTGATGTCACCCATGAAGATCTGTGAAGGATTTCACCTCTATCAGTGTGGCTGATGCCACCTTCTGCAGCTCCTCTCTATTGAGAAGCATGGCTGGAGACTGTGCTGCTGCTACTGCATGGAGCTCACTCTGCTGAGGGCCAGCATAGCTCGCTGCTGCCTGCCACGACACGGCCTCACGCACACACATAGACAGACACAGATACACGCAGAGACACATGCAGAAACACAGGCAGAGACAAACACAGCCATATACACACATAGACAGACACATACAGAGACACATGCAGACACACATGCAGAGACACACACACACATGCAGAGACACATGCAGAGAGACTCACACAGCCATATACACACATAGACACACGCAGAGACCAGGCAGAAATGCACAGTCATATAGACACAGACACACACAGAGACACATGCCGACACACCCAAAGACACATGCAGAGACACATGCTGACACAGAGAGGCACACACACAGTCATGTACACACAGAGACACAGACACACACATAGACAAATGCAGAGACACACACAACACAGCCAACACACATATAGACACACACACTCACACATATAGACACACACAGCCACATAAACACACTCACACGCATAGACACACAGCCACATACACACATTTACACACATAGACACACATACAGCCACATACATACACAGACACATATGGGCACACACATACACACACAGAGACATCCACAGAGAGATACACACATAGACACATAGTACATACACACAGAAACACAAGGACATACGAAGAGACACACAGAAACACCGAGACACACAGAAATACACAGACACAAAGACCTATATAGCCACACACAGACACAGATGCACTCACAGACATATTCAGATGTACATGTAAAGACACACAGCCACACAGATACAGACAGACACAGATACACACACACACACATCCACACATACAGACACAGATAGATGCATACACAGACACAAATACATGGAGCCACACACTGCCTTACACGCACACACAGAGCCTCCATCGAGGTGCACACAGAGACACAGATGCACCCACAGGCACACACGCAGCCACACTCAGTCTTACATGCCCACGTACCTTTAGTCCACCCCCACCACAATGACTTTACCAAGAGTGCTGCCTTACATTTATTTCTCATATAGACATTTTCATTTTTTTGCATAAAAATACCGTATTATCCTTAAACCCTCTTCCTTTCAGGATGAGGAGCAAGACTCTGTTGGGGCAGGAGGAAAGAGAGTGGATAAGAAGGCCAATCTCTGTGACACCTCCATCTGCTCTAAAATTCTCTATGTCCATTGTCCCCAATACTTAGGGCAGTGTAGGTCCAGTTCATGGCTTTCCTTCTCGAGAGAAGCTCTCCTATCTATCAAGTCACCCCAGGCCACCTAGCAAATGTTATAGGGCCATGGGGCATGCCCAGTAGCCTTCTTTCCACTACTATCTATCAGAGCCAGCCAGGTGTGAAACCTCACAGGATTTGAGGCA
This sequence comes from Pongo abelii, assembly GCF_028885655.2. Classification (NCBI taxonomy): domain Eukaryota; kingdom Metazoa; phylum Chordata; class Mammalia; order Primates; family Hominidae; genus Pongo; species Pongo abelii. The sequence goes on from NC_071996.2 coordinate 21,754,891, forward strand.
GTCAGAGCCCCTTCCCTGGGAATTTGGAATCCACACGAAGATGGTCCAGACTCTTCTACCCTGAGTGTGGCCAGCAGGGAAAGCTGGTGTGCAGAAAGAGAGAACCATTGAGCATTTCCAGAGAGAGACAGGGAGGAGAGTTAGGGGTGGATCCTGCAAGTTTATGAGTTCTGGTTCTTTGTTATGAATCTGGCGCATCCCTGCCCGTGTCCTCCAGGAGACACTCAGATGCCAGAGGAAAATGTTCCATAAAATTAGATGAATGAGGCCAAGCATGGTGACTCATGCCTGTAATCTCAGCACTTTGGGAGGCCGAGGCAGGTGGATTGCCTGAGGTCAGGAGTTTGGGACCAGCCTGGCTAACATGGTGAAACCCTCTCTCTGCTAAAAATACAGCAATTAGCTGGGCGTGGTGATGTGCGCCTGTACTCCCAGCTACTCGGGAGGGTGAGGCAGGAGAATCGTTTGAACCTGGGAGACAGAGGTTGCAGTGAGCCAAGACGCACCACTGCACTTCAGCCTGGAGACAGAGCAAGACTCCATCTCAAAAAAAAAAAAAAAAAAAAAAAAAATTTAGATGAATGCCCTTCAGTTACAACCAAGTCATTTAAATTAGGAAAAAGCAGGACTTGAAAAAGTTCTCACAAAATTAAATATAAACCTCTATATTTAATAGATAAATACAAATATATCTCCTATCTATATCTATATCAATATCTATATTCCAGTAAAGATTTTCTAAGCTCTTGAAGCTAAATATAGGTAAACTGAGTATCTAAGTGTTCTTTCCTTTATGCTGACATTATGTTCTATTTATTTGGTTTAAAATGTCATTTTTATTTTAGCGTTTCTTTAAAAAATAAAGCACGATTGGGTCTACATTTTTTGTTTTCCAAGCAATTGGAGAAAATATGAATTGTAGGAAATCACTAATATACCTTGCCTGGCACTTCTGGTATGTCTCTTAAATCTCCTGTGTGTGTGTGTGTGTGTGTGTGTGTGTGTTTGTGTGTGTGTGTGTTTTTGTATGTGTGTGAATGTGTGTCTATTTGTATATGCTTAATTTTAATTGAAACATATTTTACAAATTTGTGGGGTCCATTTCATATTTTGTTACATGTGTAGAATGTGCAATGATCACGTCAAGGTATTTGAGGTATCCATAACTTAGAGTGTTTATTATTTTTCTGAAAGTTCTAAAATCAGTCCATGGACACTAGGTTTGTGCAGCCTCAGAGTTTTTAACTTGGCTTGTAACACACACATGCACACACACATAGGCTCACACACTTCTGGAGAGTCACATTGTCCTCCAAAGCCAGTTTCTTTTGCGATGGTGAACCTCTCCACTATCAGGCTCCTCTCAAGAAGAACGGTGCATCTTCAGGCTTTCCATCCTCATGCACAGGGTCCCCATCCAGCACCAGTGCTGCAAAGATGAAGACAGGCCTGGTGCTGAGCAGCACGACCTTCCAGCCCTCTGCCTTGACCATCACTGCTGGCTTCCTGGCTTGCACTTGTGCCCAAGACATACTCTGGGGCAGCAACACATTCCCACTTGGATTCTCTGACTCTTCACACTGCACCTGACTTTCCTTCACTCCAGCCACGGTGGGTGCCATACATCCCTTGACAACACATGTTAAACCATCCATGGCAAACTCCGGCCCCAGGAATAAGCACAACCATTTGAGCACAACCTGGTTGGCCCCATTGGCATCAACCATGGCAATCTTTTGGCTACTTAGATCACCTTCCCTCGCTTGGCCTGAATTTAGATCCATTTCACTCAAATCTTGTTTCATAGACACACACTTCTATATTGCTCATTTCTGGCTTTGAAAACTCATTTTTTTCTCATTGCATGTTAATTTTGATTCTTGACTGAGATAGCTTCTCTCAGTCGTTGAACATTTCTCGTGATCTGCTCACTGTAACTGCATGTGGTTCCAATTTAGAACTGTGCAGCTTAGGAGATACTCCTTTGACGATGTCCTAAGCCTGGCTAATATTACTGTAATCAACGGCTGCATATGTAACAAATAGTTATCAAAAGGTAGACAGGAAAGTGACCCCAACAATGGGCTATCTTAAGGTTAGATTTCATTTTTCAATTTTGAGAAACTGAACTCCTTTACGTATTTATTTATTTATTGAGATGGAGTTTCTCTCATTGCCCAGGATGGAGTGCAATGGCGCGATCTCAGCTCACTGCAAAGCCCGCCTCCCAGATTTAAGCAATTCTCCTGCCTCAGCCTCCAGAGTAGTTGGGATGACAGGTGCCTGCCACCATGTCCAGCTAATTTTTGTATTTTTAGTAGAGACAGGGTTTTACCATGTTGGCCAGGCTGGTCTCAAACTCCTGACCCCAGGTGATCCACACACCTCGGCCTCCCAAAGTGCTGAAATTACAGGCATGAGCCAGGGTACCTGGCCCCTTTACAGTTTTGGAGTACAATTTTGCATATTTTGATACACAGCTCAGGAACGTGCAACTCTAGATTTCCCACCTCAAATAAAAGAACCAGAAATAAAAATAATCATTCATATAGTGGGGGAAATTGTGAGCATTTGCCCTGGAGCAAGCTACTACTTGTTCTGATCTATAACTAAAGAAACAAATCTGATCAACACTGGAAATAAATCTGTCTTCTTTGGCTTGCTGTGAGAAAGTGTGTCAGTCTCAACTGTGGCACGATCATTATACTATTCTGTTTTCATTTTGACAAAGTAATTTTTTCCCTTAGAACCTGAAGCAGTGTTAAGGTGTGCTGCCCCTGGAGTTGAACTTTCCAAGTCAATGTGGCAGCTGATGAAAGCAAGGCAGTGTCTGAGCTTTAGAAGCCTGAGGATGTGAAGAAAGCAGAAAACTGTATACCTGTTTACTCTGACCACTTTCCCTGGCACAATATCTCAGCCCTCCACAAACTCAGGTAACCTTACCGCTACCCTGTGCTGCTCTGATTTGCTTCTCATTGCTCCCGCTCACCCTGCCAATCACTTGTTCTTGTTCGCCATTCCACCAGATCCTAGTGCACCCCGTTCATCCTGTTAGTTCCTTGCTGTGGACCATGCACACCTGCCCAAATATGAGGGCTTCTGTTAGGCTCTTTCTATGAATCCGAGGGCCCAGGAGTGATGCTGCAGAGTAGGACCAGCCACAGGCCCATGTGTTTGCACTTACCAGAGCAATTCTAATTTTTTTATTTTTAGACAGAGTCTTGCTCTGTTGCCCAGGCTGGAGTGCACTGATGCGATCTCAGCCCACTGCCACCTCTGCCTCCTGGGTGTGCAAGCCATTCTCCTGCCTCAGCCTCCTGAGTAGCTGGGGTTACAGTCACCTGCTAAACGCCTGGCTAATTTTTGCGTTTTTATGAGAGACGGGGTTTCTCCATGTTGGCCAGGCTGATCTCGAACCCCTGACCTCAGGTGATCCACCCACCTCGGCCTCCCAAAGTGCTGGGATTACAGATGTGAGTCACTGAGCCCAGCCTGCAATTCTGATTTTTTTGTTTCTTATTATAGTTTAAGTTCTGGGATATATGTGCAGAACGTGCAGGATTGTTACATAGGTATATATGTACCGTGGTGGTATCCCTCCCCTAGCCCCTAACCTCCAGATAGGCTCCAGTGTATGATGTTCCCCTTCCAGTGTCCATGTGTTCTCATTGTTCAACTCCCACTTATGAGTGAGAACATGTGGTGTTTGGTTTTCTGTTCCTGTGTTAGTTTGGTGAAAATGATGGTTTCCAGCTTCATCCATGTTCCTGCAAAGGACATGAACTCATCCTTTTTTGTGGCTGCATAGTGTTCCATGGTGTACATGTGCCACATTTGATTTGTCCAGTCTATCATTGATGAACATTTGGGTTGGTTCCAAGTCTTTGCTATTGTGAATAGTGCTTCAATAAACATATGTGTGCATGTGTCTTTATAGTAGAATGATTTATAATCCTTTGGGTATTTACCCAGTAATGAGATTTCTGGATCAAATGGTATTTCTGGTTCTAGATCCTTGAGGAATCTCCACACTGTCTTCCACAATGATTGAACTAATTTACACTCTTACCAACAGTGTAAAAGCGTTCCTATTTCTCCACATTCTCTACAGCACCTGTTGTTTCCTGACTTTTTAATGATTGCCATTCTAACTGGTATGAGATGGTATCTCATTGTGGTTTTGATTTGCATTTCTCTAATGACCAGTGATGATAAGCTTTTTCTCATGTTTGTTGGCCACATAAATGTCTTCTTTTGAGAAGTATCTGTTTATATCCTTTGCCCACATTTTGATGGGGTTGTTTTTTTCTTGTAAATTTGTTTAAGTTCCTTGTTGATTCTGGATATTAGCCCTTTGTCAGATGGATAGATTGCAAAAATGTTCCCCCATTTTGTAGGTTGCCTGTTCACTCTGATGATAGTTTCTTTTGCTGTGCAGAAACCCTTTAGTTTAATTAGATCCCATTTGTCAATTTTGGCTTTTTTTGCCATTGCTTTTGGTGTTTTAGTCATGAAGTCTTTGCCCATGCCTATGTCCTGAATGGTATTGCCAAGGTTTTCTTCTAGGGTGTTTATGGTTTCAGGTCTTACATTTAGGTCTTTAAACCATCTTGAGTTATTTATTTATTTATTTTTTGAGACAGAGTCTCGCTCTGTGGCCCAGGCTGGAGTGTAGTGGTGTGATCTTGGCTCACTGCAACCTCTGCCTCCCGGGTTCAAGTGATTATCCTGCCTCAGCCTCCTGAGTAGCTGAGATTACAGGCATGCACCACCAAGCCCAGCTAATTTTTGTATTTTTAGTAGAGATGGGGTTTCATCATGTTGGTCAGGCTGGTTGCAAACTCCTGACCTCATGATCTGCCTGCCTCAGCCTCCCAAAGTTTTTGGATTACAGGCATGAGCCACTGCACCCAGCCTTGAGTTAATTTTTTATAAGGCGTAAGGAAGGGGTCCAGTTTCAGTTTTCTGCATGTGGCTAGCCAGTTTTCCCAACACCATTTACTAAATAGGGAATCCTTTCCCCCATTGTTTGTTTTTGTCAGGTTTGTTAAAGACCAGATGGTTGTAGATGTGTGGAGTTGTTTCTGAGGCCTCTGTTCTGTTCCATTGGTCTATATATCTGTTTTGGTGTCAGTACCATGCTGTTTTGGTTACTGTAGCCTTGTAGTATAGTTTGAAGTCAGGTAGTGTGATGCCTCCAGTTTTGTTCTTTTTGCTTTGGATTGTCTTGGCTATATGGGCTCTTTTATGGTTCCATATGAAATGTAAAGTAGTTTTTGTAATTCTGTGAAGAAAGTCAATGGTAGCTTGATGGGGATAGCATTGAATCTATAGATTACTTTAGGCATTTTGGCCATTTTCATGATATTGATTCTCCCTATCCATGAGCATGGAATGTTTTTCCATTAGTTTGTGTGCTCTCTTATTTCCTTGAGCAGTGGTTTTTCATTCTCCTTGAAGAGGTCCTTCACACCCCTTGTAAGTTGTATTCCTAGGTATTTTATTCTCTTTGTAGCAATTGTAAATGGGAGTTCACTCATGATTTGGCTCTCTGTCTATTATTGGTGTATAAGAATGCTTGTGATTTTTGCACATTTATTTTGTATCCTGAGACTTTGCTTAGCTTAAGCTTTATCAGCTTAAGGAGAGTTTGGGCTGAGATGATGGGATTTTCTAAATATACAATCATGTCATCTGCAAACAGAGACAATTTGACTTCCTCTCTTCCTATTTGAATACGCTTTATTTCTTTCCCTTGCCTGGTTGTCCTGACCAGAACTTCCAATACTATGTTGAAAAGGAGTGGTGAGAGATGGCATCCTGTCTTGTGTCGGTTTTCAAAAGTATTGCTTCCAGCTTTTGCTCAGTCAGTATGATATTGGCTGTGGGTTTGTCATAAATAGCTCTTATTATTTTGAGATATGTTCCATCAATACCTAGTTTATTGAGAGCTTTTAGCATGAACTGGTGTTGAATTTTATTGAAAGCCTTTTGTGCATCTCTTGAGATAATCATGTGGTTTTTGTCATTAGTTTTGTTTATGTGATGAATTACGTTTATTGATTTGTGTATGTTGAACAAGCCTTGCATCCCAGGGATGAAGCTGGCTTGATCGTGGTGGATAAGCTTTTTGATGTGCTGCTGGATTTGGTTTGACAGTATTTTGTTGAGGATTTTTACGTCAATGTTCATCAGGGATATTGGCCTGAAATTTTATTTTTTTTGTTGTGTCTCTGCCACGTTTTGGTAGCAGGATGATGCTAGCCTCATAAAATGATTTAGGGAGGAGTCCCTTTTTTTCTATTGTTTGGAATAGTTTCAGAAGGAATGGTACCAGCTTCTCTTCCTACCTCTGGTAGAATTCGGCTATCAATCTATCTGTTCCTGGGCTTTTTTTGGTTGGTAGGCTGTAATTACTGCCTCAATTTTAGAACTCGTTATTGGTCAGGGATTCGATTTCTTCCTGGTTTAATCTTGGGAGGGTGTATGTGTCCAGGAATTTAACGATTTCTTCTAGATTTTCTAGTTTATTTGCATAGAGGTGTTTATAGTATTCTCTGATGATAGTTTGTATTTCTGTGGGATCAGTGATGATATCCCCTTTGTCATTTTGTATTGTGTCGATTTAATTCTTCTCTTTTTTCTTCTTTATTGGTCTGGCTAGCAATCAACTATTCTGTTAATCTTCTCAAAAAAACAGCTCCTGGATTCATTGATTTTTTGAAGGGTTTTTCATTTATCTCCTTCAGTTCTGCTCTGATCTTAGTTACTTCTTCTCTTCTGCTAGCTTTTGAATTTGTTTGCTCTTGCTTCTCTAGTTCTTTTAATTGTAATGTTAGAGTGTCAATTTTAGATCCTTCTTGCCTTCTCCTGTGGGCATGTAGTGCTATAAATTTCCCTCTAAATACTGCTTTTGCTGTGTTCCAGAGATTCTGTTACATTGTATCTTCGTTCTCATTGGTTTCAAAGAACTTACTTATTTCTGCCTTAACTTCATTATTTACCCAGTAGTCATTCAGGAGCAGGTTGTTCAGTTTCCATGTAGTTGTGCAGTTTTGAGTGAGTTTCTTAATTCTGAGTTCTAATTTGATTGCACTGTGGTCTGAGAGACTGTTTGCTATGATTTCCCTTCTTTTGCATTTGCTGAGGAGTGTTTTACTTCCAATTATGTGGTGAATTTTAGAATCAGTGCCGTGTGTTGCTGAGAAGAATGTATATTCTGTTGATTTGGGGTGGAGAGTTCTGTAGATGTCTATTAGGTGCACTTGATCCAGAGCTGAGTTCAAGTCCTGAATATTCTTGTTAATTTTCTGTCTCATTGATCTGTCTAATATTGAGAGTGGGGTGTTAAAGTCTCCCACTATTATTGTGTGGGAGTATAAGTCCCTTCTTAGGTCTCTAAGAACTTGTTTTGTGAATCTGGGTGCTCCTGTATTGGGTGCATATATATTTAGGATAGTTAGCTCTTCTTGTTGCATTGATCCCTTTACCATAATGTAAACCCTTTCTTTGTCTTTTTTGATCTTTTTGGTTTAAAGTCTGTTTTATCAGAGACTAGGATTGCAACCCCTGCTTTTTATTGCTTTCCATTTTCTTGGTAAATATTCCTCCATCCCTTTATTTTGAGCCTATGTGTGTCTTTGCATGTGAGATGGGTCTCCTGAATACAGCACACTGATGAGTCTTGACTTTTTGTCCAATTTGCCAGTCTGTGTCTTTTAACTGGGACTTTTAGCCCATTTACATTTAAGGTTAATATTGTTATGTGTGAATTTGATCCTGTCATTATGATGCTAGCTGGTTATTTTGCCCATTAGTTGATATAGTTTCTTCATAGTGTCGATGGTCTTTACAATTTGGTATGTTTTTGCAGTGGCTAGTACCAGTTGTTCCTTTCCATATTTAGTGCTTCCTTCAGGAGCTCTTGTAAGGTAGGCCTAATGGTGACAAAATCTCTCAGCATTTGCTTATCTGTAAGGGATTTTATTTTTCCTTTGCTTAAGAAGCTCAGTTTGGCTGGATATGAAATTCTGGGTTGAAAATTCTTTAAGATTGTTGAATATTGGCCCCCACTCTCTTCTGGGTTGTAGAGTTTCTGCTGAGAGATCCACTGTTAGTCTGATGGGCTTCCCTTTGTGGGAAACCTGACCTCTGTCTCTGACTGCCCTTAACATTTTTTCCTTCATTTCAACCTTGGTAAATCTGATGATTATGTGTCTTGGAGTTGCTCTTCTCAAGGAATATCTTTGTAGTGTTCTCTGTATTTCCTGAATTTGAATGTTGGCCTGTCTTGCTAAGTTGGGGAAGTTTTCCCGGATAATATCCTGAAGAGTGTTTTCCAACTTGGTTCCATTCTCCCCGTCACTTTCATGTACACCGATCAAACGTAGTTTTGGTCTTTTCACATAGTCCCATATTTCTTGGAGGCTTTGTTGATTCCTTTTCGTTCTTTTTTCTCTAATCTTGTCTTCATGCTTTATTTCATTAAGTTGGTCTTCAATCTCTGGTATCCTCTTTTCCGCTTGATCGATTCAGATATTGACACTCGTGTATGCTTCACTAAGTTCTCGTGCTGTGTTTTTCAGCTTCAGGTCATTTATGTTCTTCTCTAAACTGGTTATTCTAGTTAGCAGTTCCTCTAACCTTTTTTCAAAGTTCTTAGCTTTCTTGCATTGGGTTAGAGCATGCTCCTTTAGCTCGGAGGAGTTTGTTTTTCCCCACCTTCTGAAGCCGACTTCTGTCAATTCATCAAACTCATTCTCCATCCAGTTTTGTTCCCTTGCTGGCAAGGAATTGTGATGCTTTGGAAGAAAAGAGGTGCTCTGGTTTTTGGAATTTTCAGCCTTTTTGGGCTGGTTTTTCCTCATCTTCATGTATTTATGTACCTTTGGTCTTTGATGTTGGTGACTTTCAGGTGGGGTTTTTGTGTGGATGTACTTTTTTTGATGTTGATGCTATCCCTTTCTGTTTGTTAGCTTTTCTTCTAACAGTCAGGCCCCTCTGCTGCAGATCTGCTGGAGTTTGCTGGAGATCCACTCCAGACCCTATTTGCCTGGGTATCACCAGTGGAGGCTGCAGAACAGCAAAGATTGCTGCCTGTACCTTCTTCTGGAAGCTTCATCCCAGAGAGGCACCTGCCAGGTGCCAGCCGGAGCTCTCCTATAAGAGGTGTCTGTCGACCCCTGCTAGGAGGTGTCTCCCAGTCAAGAGGCATGGGGGTCAGGAACCCACCTGAGGAGGCAGTCTGTCCCTTAGCAGAGTTCGAGTGTTGTGCTGGGAAATCCACTGCTCTCTTCAGAGCCAGCAGGCATGAATGTTTAAGTCTGCTGAAGCTGTGCCCACATCCACCCCTTCCCCCAGGTGCCCTGTCCCAGGAAGATAGGAGTTTTATCTATAAGCCCTGACTGGGGCTGCTGCCTTTCTTTCAGGGATGCTCTGCCCAGAGAGGAGGAATCTAGAGAGGCAGTCTGGCTACAGTGGCTTTGCTGAGCTGTGGTTGGCTCCGCCCAGTCTGAACTTCCCGGTGGCTTTGTTTACATTGTGAGGGGAAAACTGCCTACTCAAGCCTCAGTAATGGTGGACACCCTTCCCCCCACCAAGCTGCAGCATCCCAGGTCGACTTCAGACTGCTGTGCTGGCAGCAAGAATTTCAAGCCAGTGGACCTTAGCTTGCTGGGCTCTTTGGGGGTGGGATCTGCTGAGCTAGATCACTTGGCTTTCTGGCTTCAGCCCCCTTTCCAGGAGAGTGAACAGTTCTGTGTCACTGGCATTCCAGGTGCCACAAAAAAAAACTCCTGCAGCTAGCTCAGTGTCTGCCCAAAAGGCCGCCCAGTTTTGTGTTTGAAACCCAGGGCCCTGGTGGTATAGGCAGCCGAGGGAATTTCCTGGTCTTTAGGTTGTGATGACCATGGGAAAAGCATAGTATCTGGGCTGGAATGCACTGTTCCTCATGGCACAGTCCCTGACGGCTTCCCTTGGCTAGAGGAGGGAATTCCCCAACCCCTTGTGCTTCCTGAGTGAGGTGACTCCCCACCCTACTTCAGCTAGCCCTCCTGCACCTACTGTCTAAACAGTCCCAATGAGATGAGCCGAGTACCTCAGTTGGAAATTCAGAAATCACCTGTCTTCTGTGTTGATCTCGCTGGGAGTTGCAGACTGGAGCTGTTCTTATTTGGCCATCTTGCCAGCCACCACAATTCTGATTTTTAAAATATTTTTTCCATGTTAGATCTTAGATTCCCCTGTAATATTTTGTTTGAAATTTAAGTAACACTACAAAAAAATAAAAACACAGCTCTAAGGGACAAGTTGGTCATTTATAATATTAGGGTCAGGAGCTCAGAGAAAAATGTGAAACCTCTTTCATTGCTGTGCATATGTAAATACAGGTCTTAGGATTTTTTCATTAATACATGTAAATGAATAAGGTACATGGAAATTAGAAGTGAATGGCATTTTTTGGACTGGAGACTGTGTTGTTTATAAATGTAATAGTGAACTACATAATAGCCTTCAGTCTAGGAATTCAGCATTCTGGTAAATGTCACAGAGCTCATTTAAATGTGAGTGACTAACACAAAATAAACAGCATTCTTTGCTTGGCATTAAAGGTAATGAAAATAAAATCCAGGGTTAAATGCAACCACAACCCTCAGACAGGATTCACACAAAAATCAGGTTGCATTTTGCCTGAAAAATGGATTATTTGTAATTACAAAAAATACAGTGTTTGTAAATGACCTAGGCAAGATCTCTTGAGTTGGGTAATTATTCCCATTTTGCATTTTTCAATTTTATTTACTCCTGGCCCATTCTTTAAATAAATGATAAAACTCTGTTTTTCCTCTCAGACAGTTTTAAAGTGGATTCTGTTTTTAAGCTTTTTTTTGTAATTATAATTATTTTACTTTTAATTTAAGTTCAGGGATATATGTGCATGTTTGTTTTATAGGTAAACTACATGTCACAGGGGTTTGGTGTACAGATTATTTCATCACCCAAGTAATCAGAAGAGTACCTGATAAGTAGTTTTTTGATCCTCATCCTCCTTCTACCCTCCACCCTCAAGTACACATATGCATACGTGTACTTAAAGTTTCGTTCCCACTTATGGTGAGAACATACAGAATTTGGTTTTCTGGTCCTGTGTTAGTTCACTTAGGATGATGGCCTCCAACTCTTTTTATAAAAACATGTACTGAATGTGTTATGAGCCAAGATAATTCATGTCTAAACTCCACAATATTTCTGCAAATCCCTATTTTTTAATGGCAAAAAATAAACAGCACTATTATATGTAGTTTATGTTTATCTGAATACTGTATATATAAGGTTATATATATATTTTATAAAGAATTTGAATAAATATAATGTATATGCACATATTTATATGCATGTTTCAGTATAATTATATATTTTTCTTGCATGAGGGGCTGTTTCCCAGGGAACTGGACCACAGAGCCCTAGGATAAATGAGTAGATTGGAAAAAATCCTGACTCTGTTTCTAACTGGCTCTGAAACTTGAGATCCAACATAGAAAAGATTTTCATCCTCGCTAAACCAAAGTGAAGCACGGAGAGCACAGAAATGAGTTCCGATTGGAGTTTTAGCCTCTCATTCTAGAGTGACTCCTCTACTGAGTTTCAAGTGAGTTTCAGATGGGCAGAGATATTGATTGCATTCGTGTTCTGGGCTTTGGAGTGGCTGGATCCTGGCTGGCCTCATTCTCCAAGGACAGCTTTCTTCACTTATTATTGGGACAGTACACATAAAGTTTTCAGTGTATGCCAAAACATAAAAAGAGTTTGGGGTCAGGGAGCTGATCTAAATAATCAGAACCAAAGTAATCCCTTCCTAACTTCATCCAATTCAATCAATTATTGTTTATTAAACATATGTCAAACATTTTGCTAACATAATGAGTAAGGTCTAATCTAATCTTTTAAGAAGAACTTTGCTAACTGAGAGAGGCAGGCATAAACAGATACAGTATCTTGCAATCTGGGGGTGTTTTACAGAGATAAGAAAATCGCGGTTAATATCCTAGAGAGTTACAGCATTGTTGCAAAGAGCTGGTTTTCAAACTTTGATTTGTAGGATGAAGGAGGAATTTGTTGGGCAAAATCACTGGGTAACAGCACATCAGACAATGGGTCTGGGGCAGCCACAGCAAATGGGGCAAGCTATATAGCAGGTTTGGAAGGGATGATGGTATGTGTCACGAGGAGAAATTGCAAGAAGGTAGTTTTGATGTCTGCTTGCAGAACAACTTGTATATCCAAGTGAAAAACATGGATTTTTGCCTTTTTGCTAACAGGAAACTACCAAGGAATTTCAAACATGAAACTGATGATGTTGTTACTGGACCAGGCCCATTTTGCCTGCTGTGCAGTGTGCCAATCACTGAGATAGCAAGTTTTACAGTGGTGGAAGTGTGTATTCATGTGGCAGCCAAACAAGGAGATGCGAGAACAGGTCTCAAATCTACCTCTCCAAAAATGGGGTTTAGGGATATTTATGAGATAGAGGAGCAGGGTGATCTGAGGCATGGGGTAGGGTGATTGCAGATTAGAAAAAAATGAGGTAATCAGTGTTCTGCACAAGGGTAGTTAAACTTTATAGCTCTTCGTAGGATGCGTGTTTGAAAAATGGCAGCATTAGCATGATCTGAGGGTGAAGCTTTCTGCCCTCTGACATCAAAAGGTCACCCATCATTCATCCAGGCCAAGTTGATAGGTCAGTGGTCTCAGCTGGCATGAACTACTTAAGAGCTGATGCCAAGTTTCTGAAAAACAACTTAGGAAACCATCACCATTATTATCCATACTTCAGAGATGTTATCTATAGGGAAGCAGAAGGGAGTCTTGCGATACATTGCTTAGCTACATAACATTTAGACTTAGTGATATTACAAAACTATTAAACCAGCTAAAAGCAAGTGAAGCAGGTTAAAATTTGATGACCCTAATTATGTTTGCCCTCAGCTTCAATGTTTGGCTTATTTTGAAAGATAAAGTGTGTCATATGATTGCACTGAGTTAAAAAAAATGGTTGCAGGATTGTTTATTTAAAAAACATTTTTACATTCTTATTACATAGACGCTTTTCAGTGAACTAGGAATACAGTATTAAAAAAATAAGACTGAGACCTAATGACTAGACTATACTTGTGTTAAATGTAAAGACAAATATACATTAAAAGTAGAGACTGAAGAAAGATAATTATGCTGACACTAATTTTTAAAAAGCCGGTGTCGCTATATTAATTTCAGAGAGAATAGAACTTAGAACAAAGAAAATTATGAAGAATAAAGAGAAATATTAAATACCAATAAAGTAGTAAATTCTGAAACAAAATTTAGCAATTCTTTATGTGAAAGGCTTTAACATCAACATGTCAAAATGTTTTAGGCAAAAACTCAGAACTGCAAGGAGAAATAGATTAATCCAGTATTATTGTTGGAGACATCAACACCCCTCTATCAGAAATGGATAGATCCAGCAGGCAGAAAATCAGTAAGGACACAGTTGAACTCAACATCATCAATCAACTGTATATAATTGACATCTATAGACTACTTCCTTCAACAACAGCAGTGTGTACATTTTTCTCAAGCTCACATGGAACATTAAACTACATAGACCACATTTTTGCCCATAAAACACACCTTAACAAATTTAAAAGAATAGAAATCATAAAATGTATTCTCTCAGGCAACAACGGAATTAAACTAGAAATCAATAAAAGAAGGATAGCTAGAAAAATTCCCAAAGAGTTGCAGATTAAACATCATACCCCTAAGTAACTTAAGAGTCAAGAAATAAATATCAAAAAATTCAAAAAATATTTAACTAAAAAAATGAAAATACAACTTATCAAAATTTGTGAGACACAGAAAAATCAGTGGTAAGAGATAAATTTATAGCATTGAATGCATAGATTACAAAAGAAGACAGATATAAAATCAATGATTAAAGATTCCACTTTAGGAAACTAGAAAAAGAATTAATTATAGATGAAGTGGAAGAAAGACATAATAAAATTTTGAGTAGAATTAAATAAAACTGAAAACAGAAAATTAAAAAAATAGTAAGTGTACGAGGTAATGGATACATTAACTACTCTGATTGAATCATTATATAATACAGATATGTATTGAAACATCACACTGTATCCCATAAATATGAACACTTACAATATATCAATTTTAGAAAGAAAGAAGAAAGAAAAGAAAGAAAAAGGGAAATCAACAAAAAAGCTGATTATTTGAAAAGGTCAATAAAGTTGATAAACCTCTAGCTAGGGTAACTAAGGAAAAATGAGAGACAATACAATTACTCACCTCAGAAATGAAAGAGAAGACATCACTATAGGTTCCATTGCCATTAGAAGACTAATAAAGAATACTATGAACAATTATATGCCCACAAATTTGATAACTTGGATGAAATAAACCAATTCCTTGAAAGAGAACCTGCCAAAAGTTACACAAGAAGAAATAGACAATCTGAGTAGAAGTTCATCTGTTAAATAAATTGAATCAATAGTAAATAACCTTTCAAAATGAAACATCAAGCATAGATGGGTTCACCGGTACACTCTACTGAACACTTAAAGACAAATTTTTACTAATTCTCTATAATCACTCTCAGAAGATAAAAGCAGAAGTAATGCTTTCTAACTCATTCTATGAGATCAACATTACCCGAGTACCAAAACTGGAAAAAGACATACGAGAAAATTATAGACCAGTATCTCTCATGAACATAGGTGCAAAAATCCTCAATAAAATATTAGAAAATTGAGGCCAAAAATATGTAAAAAGAATTACACCACGACCTAGAGGGATAGATCCCAGGTATTCAAGGCTGATTCAATCTCAGAAAATAAATTCCTATAGTTCATCAAATCAATCAGAAAAATCACATATTCATGTTAATAGATGCAGAAGAAAGGCTCTGACAAAATCATCAAAGACTTTTTTTTCCAATTTGATCTGTGGATGCAATGTAATCTAAATTAAATCTTAACAAGTTATTTCGTGGATACAAGCAAACCAATTCTAAAGTTTATGTGGAGATGCAAACTCAATATTGAAGGAGAAGAAAAAGAGAAATGGCACTATCTCATTTTAAGACTTACTATAAAGGTACAGTAATCAAGAGAGTATGGTATTAGTAAAAAATAGACAAATAGGTCATTGAAACAGAATAGAACTTTGAGAAATAAACTCTATAGATATAGTTAACTGATAATATATGATAAAGATACTTTGGATAAACCATGGTCATTTAAACAAATGGTCTGGGACAGATGGACAAACTACAAGTTAAAGGAAGGGAAAAGGAAAAGAGAGAGGAAGAAAGGAAAGAAAGAGAGAAAGAAGACAGAAAGAAAGAAAGATACAGACCTTATATACCTCAAAAAATTATCTCCAGAAGGATCATAGACTTAAATATAAAATTCAAAGACATACAACTCCTATAGTGTAACATAGGAGAAAATCTAGATAATTGTGGGTATGAAAATAACTTTTTAGATACAATACCAAAGGCATGATTCATGAAATAAATAATGTATAAGCTAGACTTCATTAAAATTAAAAATTTCTGCTCTGCTGAAGACATTATCAAGAGAATTAGAAGACAAACCATACACTGAGAAAATATACTTGCAAAAACATATCTAATAAACCACTGTCACCAAAAATACACAAAGAACTCTTAAAACTCAACAAGAAGAAAACATACAACACAATGAAAACATGTGAGAAAGATCTGAAGAGATACTTCACAAAAGAAGATTTACATATAGCAAAGAAGCAGAAGAAAATATGCTGAACATCATATGTCACTAGGGAATTGCAAATTAAACAAATTAAACAAATACCACTACACACATATTAGAATAAAAAAAGTCTAAAACACTAACACCATCAAATGCTGGCAAGGACATGGAACCACAAGAATAATCATTCATTGGTGTTGAGTATTTAAAATAGTACAGCCACTTTGAAAGACATTTTGGCAGGTTTTTTAAAAAACTAAACATAGTCTTACCATATGTCCAGCATTCTCACTTCTTGGTATTTACCCAAATAAATTGAAAACTTATGTCCACACAAAAACTTGCACATGGATGTTTATAGCAGGTTTATTCATAATTGCTAAAACTTGGAAGTAACCAAGATATCATTCAGCTGGTGAAAGAATGAATAAACTGTTTCATACATAGACAATAGGGTATTATTTCATGCTAAAAAGAAATCACTAGCATTCCTAAACACCACCACCAACAGTCAAGCTGAGAGCCAAATTAGGACCACAGTCCCATTTTCAATTGCCACAGAAATAATAAAATAGGAATACACCTAATAAGAAACGTAAAATATCTCTATAATGAGAACTAGAGATGACACAAACAAATAAAAAAAATCCCATGCTCATTGATAGGAAATATCAACATCATGAAAATTCATACTGCCCAAAGCAATTAAAGATTCAATGCTATTCCTATCAAAAACTACCAATGACATCCTTTACAGAACTAGGAAAAGCTATTTTAAAATTTATATGAAACAGAAAAAGAGTCCTAATAGCCAAGGCAATTCTAAGCAGGAAGAAAAAACCTGGAGGCATCACACTACCTGATTTCAAACTGTACTAAAGAGCTACAGTAACCAAAACAGCATGGCACTGGTACAAAAAGAGGCACATAAACCAACGGAACAGAATAGAGAACCCAGAAATAATGTCACACATCTACAACCATCTGCTCTTTGACAAAGCTGACAAAAACAAGCAATTGGGAAAGGACTTCCTATTTAATAAAAGGTACTGTAATAACTGGCTAGCCATATGCAGAAGATTGAAACTGGGCCCATTCCTCACACCATATACAAACATTAACTCAAAGTGCATTAATTACTTAAATGTAAAACCCAAAACTATAAAAACCTTAGAAGACGACATAGGCAATACCCCTCTGGACATGGGAAAGGGCAAAAATATCATGACAAAGGCACCAAAAGCAATTGCAACAAAAGCAAAAATTGACAAATGGGATCTAATTCAGCTTATGAGCTTGTACACAGCAAAAGAAACTATCAACAAATTGAACAGACAACATACAGAATGGGAGTATATATTTGCACACTTTGCACACTGTGCATCTTACAAAGGTCTAATATCCAGCATCTATAAAGGAACATAAATTTACAAAAAAAGCAACCCCATTAAAAAGTGGAAAAAGGACATGAACACACACTTTTCAAAAGAAGACATACATGCAGCCAAAAATGAAAAAGATTGACATCACTGATTATTAGAGAAATGCAAATCAAACCCACAATGAGATATCACCTGCAGCAGTCAGAATGCCTACTATTAAAAAGTTAAAAAAGAACAGATGCTCATAAGGTTGTGGATGAAAGGGAACACTTAAACATTGTTGGTGGGAGTGTAAATTGGCTTAATCATTGTGGAAAGCACCATGACAATTCCTCAAAGAGCTAAGAACAGAACTACCACCTGACTCAGCAATCCCATTACTGTGTATATACCCAGAGGATACAAATCCTTCTACCATAAAGACACATGCACGCTGTGCTCATATGTTCATTGCAGCAGAATTCACCATAGCAAAGACATGGAATAAACCTACATACCCATCAATGACAGATTGAATAAAGAAAATGTAGTACATATACACCATGGAATACTATGCAGCCATAAAAAAACAAAATTCTGTCTTTTGTGGGAATACTGATGGAACTGAAGGTCATTATTTTTAGCAAACTAATGCAGTAACAGAAAACCAAATGTTGCATGTTCTCACTTATAAGTGGGAGCTAAAGGATGAGAACACATGGATACAAAGAAGGGAACAACAGACACTGTGGCCTACTTGAGGGTTGAGGTTGGGAGGAGGAAGAGGAGCAAAAAAATAACTATTGAACACTAGGCTTAGTAACTGAGTAATAAAATCATCTGTAAAACAAACCCCCGTGACCCAAGTTTACCTATATAACAAATATGCACATGTACCCTGAACCTAAAATAAAAGTTAAAATTAAAAAAAAGAAATAAAATATCAAGCCATGAAAAGACATAGAGGGAACTTAAATTCATACTGCTAAGTGGAAAAAGCCAATTGGAAAAGTCTACATACTGTATGATTCCAATTAAATGACATTCTGGAAAGGCAAAGCTATGGTTAAATGGTTTGGCTCTGTGTCCCCACTTAAATCTCACCTTGAATTGTAATCTCCGTAATCCTCACATGTCAAGGGTGGGACCAGGTGGAGGTAATTGAATCATAGGGGCAGTTTACCCTATGCTGTTTTCATGATAATCAGTGAGTATCGTGAAATCTGATTTTTTTAAGCATCTGGCATTTCCCCTGCTTACACTCATTTTCTCTCCTGATGCCATATGAAGAAAAACGTTTGCTTCCCCTTCCACCATGATTGTAAGCTTCCTGAGGCCTCCAGGCCATGGGAAACTGTGAGTCAATCAAACCTGTTTTCTTTATAAATTACTCATTCTCAGGTGTTTCTTCATAGCAGCATGAGAATAGACTAATAGAGTAAATTGGTACCAGAAGTGGGGTATTACTGTAAATACCTGAAAGATGGAAGCAACTTTGGAACTGGCTAAGAGGCAGAGGTTGGAACAGTTCAGAAGGCTCAGAAGAAGACAGGAAGATGTGGGAAAGTTTGGAACTTCCTAGAGACTTGTTGAATGACTTTGACCAAAATGCTGATAGTGATATGGACAATTAAGTCCAGGCTGAGAAGGTCTCAGATGGAGATAAGGAATGTATTGGGAACTGTAGCAAAGGTGACTCTTGCTATGCTTTAGCAAACAGACTGGTGGCATTTTGCCCCTGCCCTAGAGATCTATGGAACTTTTAACTTGAGAGAGATGATTTAGGATATTTGGTAGAAGAAATTTCAATGCAGCAAAACATTCAAGAAGCAGTAGAACATAAACATTTGCAGCCTGATGATGTGATAAAAAAGAAAAACCCATTTTCTAAGGAGAAATTCAAGCCTGTTGCATAAATTTGCATAAGTAATGAGGAGCCAAGTGTTATTCACCAAGAATTGGGGAAAATGTCTCCAGGGCATATCAGGGACCTCCACAGCGGCCCCTCCCATCACAGGCCCAAATGCCTAGGAAAGACAAACGGTTTTGTGAGCTATACCCAGGGCCCTTCTACTCTGTGCATCCTTGGGACATTTTGCCCAGTGTCTCAGCTGCTTCAGCTCCAGCTATGGTTAAAAGGGGCCAAAGTAGAGCTTGGGCAATTGCTTCAGAGGGGCAAGCCCCAAACCTTGGCAGCTTGCATGTGATATTGGGCCTGTGGCTGCACAGAAGTCAAGAATTGAGGTTGGGGAACCTTCACCTGGATTTCAGAGGATGTGTAAGTGCCTGGATGCCCAGACAGAAGTTTGCTGCAAGGGTGGAGCCCTCATAGAGAACCTCTGTTAGGGCAGTGGCAAAGGAAAATGTGGGGTCAGAGCCCCCACACAGAGCCCCCACTGGGGCACTCCCTAGTGGAGCTGTGAGAAGAGGGCTATCATTCTCCAGACCCCAGAATTGTAGATCCACCAACAGCTTACACCATGTGCTTGGAAAAGTTGCAGACATTCAACAACAGCCTGTGAATCAGCCAGGAGGTGGGCTGTACTCAAGAAAGCCAGAGTCAGAGCTGCCTAAGCCATGGGAGCCCACCTCTTACATCAACGTGGCCTTGATGTGAGACATGGAGTCAAAGGAGATAATTTTGGAACTTTAATGTTTAATAACTGCCCTATTGGATTTCAGACTTACATGGGGCCTGTAACCCCTTCGCTTTGGCCAATTTTGTTCATTTGGAATGGATGTATTTACTCAATGCCTGTACTCTCATTGTATCTAGGAAGTAATTTGCTTTTGATTTTACAGGTTCATAGGTGGAAGGAACTTGACTTGTCACAGATGAAACTTTGGACTTGGACTTTTGGGTTAATGCTGGAATGAGTCAAGGCTTTGGGGGACTGTTGGAAGGGCATAATTGTGTTTTGAAATGTAAGGACGTGAGATTTGGGAGGGACCAGGGGTGAATGTTATAGTTTGACTCTGTGTTCCTACCCAAATCTCACCTTTAATTGCAGTCTCTGTAATCCCCACATGTCAAGGGCAGAGCCAGGTGGAGGTTACTGAATCATGGGGTGGTTTCCCTCATGCTGTTCTTGTCATAATCAATGTGTCTCACAAACTCTATGGTTTTAAAAGTATTGGGCATTTCTCCTGCTTGCACTCATTCTCTCTCCTGCCACCGTGTGAAGAAGGATGGTTTGCTTCCCCTTCCACCATGATTGTAAGTTTCCTGGAGCCTCTCAGTCATGTGGAACTGTGAGCCAATTAAACCACTTTTATTTATAGATTACCCAGCCTTGGGTTTTTTGTCATAGCAGCATGAGAACAGACTAATACATATGGATACAGTAAAATTATCATTAGTGCCAGAAGTTAGGGATAAATCTGTGGAGCACCAAGAATTTTTATGATATACATAGACTATTCTGTGTGATACTATAATGGTGGATACCTGTCACTATGAGTTTGTCTAACCCGTAGAATGTACAATACCACAAATGAATGTTATAAACTCTGGACTTTGGGTGAGACTGACATGTCAACATAGATTCACCAATTGTAACAAATGTACTACTCTGGTGAGGGAAGGTGATAGTCGGAATGTGGTATGTGTGTAGGTGGGGAGAGGGATATTTGGGAATACCTTGTACATTTGGCTCAATTGTGCTTTGAACCTAAAACTGCTTTAAAAGAAAGTCTGTTTTAAAAAGCACTATGTAATATATTGGAATGTGATAAGTGCCACTAAGAGTAAGATGAATAGTAAAATAATTCAAGGAAGGCAGGATGAGAATGTGGGAGTTATGATTTTAGCTTGATTTTCCAGGTAAGCTGGTGGGCTCCACATCCAGACAAGAGGCCATATGCAAGACCCAGAATGTGTGATAAGGGAAAAGTTATACAGGGCTTTGGAGGTATCTGAAAGGAGTTTCTAAGAGCACAGGGAGCTATTGGAGCATCAGATAAAATGTTCTTAAAACTAATTCAAATGAGAGGGGAAGAAACTCTTGACTAAGACACTGGCAAGGGAGGTAACTAGTTGGAGAAGAGATGCATGAGGAGTTTTAAAGAAAGAATGGCCGAGTGTACCACTGAGGTTCTTAGCCACGGCAGACTAATAAGTGCAAAGGAGCACATAGGAAAGGCAATATGTAGACTAAAAATCAGTGCTCACAGCTAGAAGGCTTGTCTAGCTACAGCTTGTACACAGAAGCTACAGCTTGTCTAGGCTGAGCTTTCAGAATGTAAACTATGTCTCTATCCTTATTGAACAGGACACCAGACAGGTGCAGTGTGATTAAGTGACATACAGCACAAATCTCTTTAATTGAAGTTTACTGAATAAGTGCCCTTAATATACTGCAAAGTAAAATCTAATTAAGCATGGAGGCCAATAGCAATTTTAAAGCCACAAATTGTATTTAACCAATTATTGAGATAACAGGGACTAATCCTATCATCTTATTAAATAATATTTTGAAAGCAAGGGGCCAATTCTAGTTCCCCTTTCTTTTGGAATTGGTTATTGTAGAACAATGAGAAGAAAGTCATAAGCCATTTTGATATTTCAAACACTTTTAAAGTAATTTTTGATTAGCTTTTTAGTGAATTGTGTGGCCTTCTGTTTAGGCTGGATTTAATGAGAATGCTACTTACTTATGTGTCAAATATATATATATTGCATTTTTTTTGTACTTTGTATTAGTTTCCTATTGCTGAAGTAACAAGTTGCCATATATTTGCCAGCTTTAAAGAACACAAATTTATTACTTTACAACTCGAAAGGCCATAAGTGTGAAAACATTTTCACCAGGATAAAGTCAAGGTGTTGGCAGGGCTTGTTCCCCCTGGAGGATTCAAGACAGAATCTGTTCCCTTGCCTTTTCGAGCTTTGGAGGCCACCTGCATTCATTGTGGGTTTGGACCCTTTCCTTACATAACTACAACCTCTTACATTTGTAATCATATCTCCTACTTCCTCTGCTATAGTAAAACATCTTTCTGCCACCCTCTTATGAGAACATTTGTGATTATATTCAGGACCAACTCAAATAATCCAGCATATTCTTTGTACCCCCAATCCTTAAAATAATCACCTCTGCAAAGTACCTTTTCCATATAAAGTAATAGTCACAGGTTCTGGGTATGAGGATATGAATACCTTTGATAGACGACTGTCCAGCATTCCATACATGCCATTTACTGTATACCACTTCATGGTAGATGACTGTCCAGCATGCCATACATGCTGTTTACTGTATACCACTTCATGGATTAGAAAGGCAGTTTATTATAGTATGATAGAATGCTATTTAGAATAAGAGGTAGATTGACTCTAGTACAAGCTCCACTGCATATCACCTTTTGATTTTGGGCAGTTCCTAACTTTAACTTCAGACTTCCTGGAAGAGTCTGGAAGCTGGGAAATGAAGGTAATACTTTGTAGAGTGTTTTAATAGGAAGAAAGAATAATTGTAACAGCATCCATTAATTAAACCTAATATAAAGCTGTACCAACCACTGAAGTTACAACTGTAATTGTACAGACCTATTATCATGCTCACAGAGAAGATAACTGAGCAGGGAACAGACATTGAAATAAGCAAGAATGCTAACCAGTGATGACTGCAGGGATAGGAGAAAGATATATTCATATGACAGTAAACTGTGTGACATCAAAACAATCAATCTTGGACCACTTCCAAGAAGAGTGAGCTCCAGACTAAGATCAGCATTATGAGAAGGAGTTAGTAAGTCAGAGGAGAGTAAGTGTCTTTCAGGCAGAATGTTCCAAAGCTGAGGAAAAAAGAGAGGGGGTGGAGAAAAAAACTTGAGAAACTGAAAATATATTTTTTTCTGTAAATGTATCATGAAATTAATAAGACATAAAGCAAAAGAGAAATTTAAAAAATTAAACAGTATCAAGATCCGGACAGGCCAGATCAATTATGTTTGAGCTTTATCCTCAGAACCTTGTAAACAGACTAATGTTTTCAAGGTCCAGGGTGACAATACTAGACTCTAATACAAGGTGCTGCAGAAAGATCCACGGACAGCACCAAGGAATGAATGGGCTGAGCATGCCCTGGGGGTCACAGCACCTTGAGAGTAAGAATTCTGTTGATATTAAACAGTTAGAACGGGCCGGGCACAGTGGCTCACGCCTGTAATTCCAGCACTTTGGGAGGCCAAGGTGGGCAGATCACAAGGCCAGGAGATCGAGACCATCCTGGTTAACACGGTGAAACCACATCTCTACTGAAAACACAAAAACTTAGCTGGGCGTGGTGGCGGGTGCCTGTAATCCCAGCTACTCGGGAGGCAGAGGTTGCAGTGAGCAGAGATTGCAACACTGCACTCCAGCCTGGGTGACAGAGTGAGACTCCATCTCACGCACACAAAAAAGAGTTAGAAAGGATAGGACTTGAAGGACATGAGAGATAAGTGAGAAGTAGTAGTTAGAAAAATGTCAGCTTCTTCTCTTGGAGAAATGTTGATGCCAAGCTTGGAGATATTGGAGATAGGTGACAAGGGGATAAGGAGAGTTTGGGCATGTACATAGGGATAGAAGGGAGTGGTAGTGAGCTCTCACCCTTGAATATGTTCAGATTGAGATGCTTTTGAAAAATCCACGTAGCGTGCTCTATGGCAACACTGTTCAAAGTAGCCAGCTGTGAGTAGAGTCTATCAAAATTTCATCATCATATTTTGGTAGAAGTGTTGTGAGTCACAGGGATGAGGAATGTACCAAGTAGCTACCGACTGTGGAAGGTGATGTGTGAATGCTGGTTTAAGGGTAGGTTAGGAAGAGAAAAGACATAAACTTTCATGAGAAAGTACCACATGTGAGCCCAACTACAGGAATAAAGAGAGTCTGACTTCTACCACATAGTTTGTGAGCTTCAGAATTCTCGGAGAAAAACTGAGAAAATAAACATCCTCCTCAAGTGAGTTCCCTGGGTACCAGAGAGGTAGGAGAAAAAGACATATTGAAGTAGTCTCTCCCAATATAAAATATAGAGTTGCACAGTCAGTCTAAAGCTGTTTTTTCATCTAGGCTCTTTCATTCTTTCTGATCACACACACAGAGACACACAACCTAGATGTTAGTTGCTAATGGTCTTGAACTCCTCTGGGATTCTGGCATCTTTTGTTTCCAACGAGAAACTGTGATCTTTTTAGGCAAATACCTTGCCCGGGCCACAGGATGGGGAAGCTCAGTAGAAGAGACAGAGCAGACACTGGAGACTATGCTGTACAGCCTGAAATCAAGGGCATCCAATGTGAATCAGACTGACTTTGTCAGAAATGGGATGATGGATTACCATGCAATTGTCTGTTATGACAGCGGAAAAACTCAAATCAGCTTCTGAATGCTCAATTACAGGAGGGACACATAAACAGAGGCATGCAGCAGAAACTGAGGATTCAATTTCCTTGAGTTCCTCTGCCTGATTTTCATTACACCTACTCTAATTTATTTGGGGCCTCAGGCTTGAGTACTCAGCCTTTCTTGATTTTCATGCATAAATGACATTTTCTTAGTTTCTACCTCACCTCCCTTCCTTTGTCATTTCCTAATGGGCTCCACTCTGACTATGCTCAGCCTGGGGTGCCAGGGTGGGCCTGTGGGCTGCTTAGTGCCTTGAGCTTGGTTAATTCCCATAAATGTATTTTAAGTAATTATCCAAGGAAGAAATGCCAGCACCTACCATGGGAGGTGACCACCAGTACGTGAAAATCAGCAGCTCCTTAACAACAGCCTCCAGTCAAATTTGATCAGGAATATTGGGCTCTCTCCCTCTAACAAAACCAGCTAGTGCACATAAAGAGGCCCTTGCCACTGTCTTACAAAACCAATAAATCAATAAATCAATAAATCACTAATTATCAGCCCAGATAATTATAGCTTTCCTTTGTTGTTGAAAAAGCAAAAATTGTTTCTGTCACCACCCTATAAGCTTCTTTAGTGACAAAAATCACATGTCAAGAAAATCTAATTGATCTTATTATGTCAAAAACAATTCTTATTAAGGGACTGAACAGATCAGATCTTTTAGAAAGAGCTCACGATCAAAGCCCAGGATAGAACACACTGGTTAGAGCCATGGTTACTCACATGCCCAACTTATCAGAAATATCAAGGCCAGGTATATTTTTAATAAAAAGGACAATATAACAGCTAAAGTTTATTGCCTAATTATTATAAATTATTCTGATAAAAACTCAATTTTTAATTTGTAAATGAAAACTTAGAAAGATAAAAATTAATCTAAATTAATCCATACAGAGCAAGAGTTTGAAAACAGGTCTTCTAAGTGGAGCACCTGCACATTCAAGCAGGATCTTGATCTTTGAGTAGAAGCACTGGGCTCACCCTGGGTCCCTGTGATCCTCTCATGGCTTGCTCTTCTCCTTCCTTCCATTAAATCAGGATGTCTCATGGACTTTTGAACAGTGAGTGCAGAATGAAATGCATTAATTTTTCAATAAGCTATCCTTGATTTCGTATGTAGACTTTGCCACTTACTGTAGCCTCACTTTCTTAGTCAATACCATAGAATAATATTATTTGTCTAAAAAGGTCTACAAGAGAACATAGCATGTTGAGTCGATCCGTACCCCTTAAGAAAGGAAAGATCATTTGTGTCTCTATCTGGCTTACTATGTTTTTTCCTCTGCATCCCATAGTATCGCTGCACCATACAACAGTTTTTAATCTATCCTTCTCTTCTCCATTAAAATATGCCCTAACAAAATTATTTTCCATCAGTAACTTGATGGAAAATCTAGTTGCTAAGTTGATGACAAGAAGCTCATTATCTTATTCTTCAAACAGCTCATTTTTTGCTTCGAATGTATCTATTAGGAATTTAATCACCTTATCTAGCTGAAGCATTCAATTTTAAAACTTTCATTTGTTTGGAGAAACATTCTTACTCTTTAATGACCCTATTACCTATTTGAAAACACACTGAATGCCACTACAACTATTAACTACACTAGGCTAAATGATGCCAAGTTTTTTTAGCCACTGAACTTCAGGGTACGTGTGTGTGTGTCTGTAAACATGTATATGTAGGGTTTGAATGAAAAATTTTAGGCAAACTTAAACATAGCAAAAACAGTATAATATATACACATGGTAGCCATCACTCAATTTCCAAAATTATCTACATTTTATCAAATAATTTTTCACTAGAATAGCATATCATCTTGCTCTATTCCTCTTAGTCTTCCTCTGTTAAAAAGTAATGGTATTTTGACATACTGAAGAATGCATGAGTCTCTTAACAGCAGAATTGATCAAGCAGAAGAAAGAATTAGTGAGCTTGAAATAGGCTATTTGAAAATATGCACTCAAATGAGACAAAAGAAAAAAGAAAAGAATAAAGCATGCCTATAATATCTAGAAAATAGCCCCAAAAAGCAAACCTAAGAGTCACTGGACTTAAAGAGGAGATAGAGAGAGAGATATGGGTAGAAAGTGTATTCAAAGATATAATAACAGAGAACTTCCTAAACCTAGAGAAAGATAGAAAGATATCAATATTCAAGTACAAGAAGATTATAAAACACCAAGCAGGTTTAACCCAAATAAGACTGCCCGAGGACCTTTTTTTATACAAATTCTCAAAGGCCAAGGAAAATAAAAGGATCCTTAAAGCAGCAAGAGAAAAGAAACAACTAATATACAATGAAGCAACAATACGCCAGACAGCAGACTGCTCAGTGGAAACATATGCCAGAGTGAGTGGTATGACATATTTAAAATGCTGAAGAAAAAAATAATCCTATAACAGAATATTCAAACAGCAAAAAAAAAGGCTATTTGAAGAATAAGATAATAAGCTTCTTGTCATCAACTTAACAATTAGATTTTCCACTAAGTTACTAATATAAAATAATTTTATTAGAGCATATTTTAATAGGGAGGAAAGGGGTGGATTAAAAAGTATTATATATTGCAGTCATATGATGGAATGTTCTTCAAATATAAATAAGAAATAAAGACTTTCCTAGAAACACAAAAGCTGAGGTATTTTTGCAACACCAGACCTGTTTCAAAAGAAATGCTAAAGGGAGTTCTTCAATATGAAAGAAAAGGATGTTAATAAGCAAGAAGAAATCATCTGAAGGTACAAATCTCACTGGTAATAGTATGTACAGAGAAAAACACAGAATATAATAACATTGTAATCGTGGTGTATAGACCACTCTTTAATAGAAAGACTTCAAGACGAAGTGATAAAAATAGCTATAATAATTTTTTAAAACATAGACAATACAATAAGATATAGATAGAAACAACAAAAACTTAAAAAGCATGGAGATGAAGTTAAATTGTATAATTTTTATTAGTTTTCTCTTTGCTTGTCTGTTTATGCAATTGGTGTTACATTGTCATCAGTTTAAAACAATGAGTTATAAGATATTATTGGTAAGCCTTATGAACATCAAGTCAAAAAACATACAACAGATACATAAAAAATGAAAAGAAATAAATTAAAATATATCACCTGAAAAAGTCATCTTCACTAAAATGAAAAAGAAGGAAGGAAAGAAAGAAGATAAGATTACAAAATAACCAGAAAACAAATAACAAAATAGAGTATTTGCTTATCAATAACAACATTGAATGGAAATGGACTAACTTCCTCAACAAAAGACATAGAGTGACTATGTAAATGAAAGAAACTTGAACCAACGATCTGCTGCTTACAAGAAACACACTTCTAAAAAGATACACTTATACTGAAAACAAAAGGAATGAAAAAGATATTCCATGAGAATGCAAACAAAAAAGAGCCAGAGTAGCTATATTTAAATCAGACAAAATAGATTTCAAGAAAACTGTAAAAAGAGAAAAAGAAAGTTAGTGTATAATGATAAATTTGTAATTAAGCAAGAGACAGTAAAAATTATAAATATATATACACAGCACTATATATATGGCAAATATTATATATATATATATGGCAAATATTATTAGAGCTAAAGAGAGGGATGGACCCCATTACAATAATAGCTGGAGACTTCAACATACCACTTTCAGCATTGTACAGATCATCCTGACCAAAAAATCAACAAATAAATATCGGACTTTATCTGCATTATAGATCAAATGGACCTAAAAGATATTTACAGACCATTTCATCCAACGGCTGCAGAATACACATTCTTCTCCTCAAAACATGGATCATTCTCAAAAATAGACCATATATCAAGCCACAAAACACGTCTTAAAAGATTCAAAAGAATTGAAATTATATAAAGCATCTTCTTTGACCACAATGGCATAAAATCAGAAATCAATAATGAGGAAGTTTGGAATATTGTTCACTTTCATGGAAATTAAACTATATGTTCCTGAATGACTAGTGAGTCAATGAAGAAATTAAAAAGTAAATTTAAAAATTTCTTGAAACAAATGATAATGGAAGCATAATATACCCAAACCTGTGAGGTACAGCAAAAGCAGTGCTAAGAGGAAAGTTTATAGCTATCATTACCTACATTGGAATAGTAGAAAAACTTCAAATAAATAATCTAATATTACATCTTCAAGAAGTAGGAAAGCAAGAGCAAACAAACCCAAAATTAGTAGAATAATATAAATAATAAACCTCAGAGCAGAAATAAAGGAAATTCAAACAAAGCAATACGAAAGATCAACAAAACAAAAAGTTGGTGTTTTGAGAAGACAAACAATATCAACAAACAGCCAAACTGACTAGAAAAAAAAAGGTCTAAATGAATAAAATCAGACATGAAAAATGAGACATTACAACGAATACTACAGAAATTCAAAAGATCATTAGAGGTCACTATGAATAAATATATGCCAATAAATTGAAAAACCCTTATAAAATGGACACATTTGTAGACACATCCAACCTACCAAGATTCAATCATGAAGAAATCCAAAACCTGGACAAACCAATAACAAGTAACAAGATTAAAGCTATAAAAAAAAGTCTCCCAGTAAAGAAAAGCCTGGGGCCCAATGGCTTCACTGTTGAATTTTACCAAACATTTAAAGAAGAAATAATACCAATTTTACTCAAACTATTTCAAAAAATAGAGAAGGAGGAAATACTTACAAACCCATTCAATGAGGCCAGTACTACCCAGATACCCAAACCATAAAAAGGCCTAAAAAAAAAGAACAAAAGGAAAATGACAGACCAATATCTCAGATGAACACTCATGCAAAAATCCTCAACAAAATACTAGCAAAGTGCATTCAACAATACATTAAAAAGCTCATTTATCATGACTAATTGGGATATATCCCAGGAATGCAAGAATGGTTGACCATATGCGAATCAACCAATGTGATAGATTATATCAACAGAATGGAGGACAAATCTATATGATTATTTGAATTGATGTTACAAAAGCGTTTGATAAAATTCAACATCTCTTCATGATAATAATCCTTAAAAAACTGTGTAAAAATCATATGTGACAGTCCCTCACCTAGTATACTGAATGGAGAAAAACTGAAAGCCGTTTCTTTAAAATCTGGAACATGACAAGGATGCCCACTTTCACAACTGTTATTTAACGTAGTACTAGAAGTCCTAGCTAGAGAAATCAGACAAGAAAAAAGACAGAAATGAAAGACATTCAAATTGGAAAGAAAGATGACAGATTATCTTTGTTTTCAGATGATATGATCTTATATTTGAAAAAAAACTAAAGACTGTTAGAACTTATAAACAGTTCAATAAAGTTGCAGAATACAAAATCAACATAGAAAAATTAGTAGCATTTCTATATGCCAACATCAATCTGAAAAGGAAGTCAAGAAACAGTCCCATTTACAATAACTATAAATAAAATAAAATACCTGGGAATTAACCAAAGAAGTGAAAGACCTCTACAGTGAAAACTATAAAATATAAATTTAAGAAATTGAAAAGGACACAAAAAAGGGAAAGGTATTCTATATTCATGGATTGGAAGAACAAATATTTTTAAAATGTCCTAAAGCAATCTACCTAAAACAATCTACAGATCAATAAAATCCTTATCGAGTTAACAATGACATTCTTCACAGAAATAGAAAAAAAAATCCTAAAATTTATATGGAACCACAAAAGACCCAGAATAGCCACAGCTATCCCAAGCAAAAAGAACAAAACTGGAGGAATCACATCACCTTACTTACTTACTTACTTAATTTGTTTATTTAAGACAGAGTCTTGCTCTGTCACCCAGGCTGGAGTTCAGTGCCATGACCTCAGCTCACCTAAACCTCCGCCTCCCAGGTTCAACCAATTCTCCTGTGTCAGCCACCAGAGTATTTGGGATACCAGCCAGAACTTCCTTCCTTACAGAGGCCTAACTTTGATACAAACCTACATGCAATGTCACCGTCTGAGATGAGACACAACTCTTTAATTGGACTGACCTATTTTCAGATCTCTTACTACTCAGCTACATACTAACCAATTTTTTTCTCTCCACCGACATCAGCTCAGCTTTCACTGTGTAAAAGTTTTAGGAAAGTTTTAGACAGAGGGAATGAAAAGCTCAGAACATGCCATCCCTCAGTATGCCACTTTGATATGATAATTACTTCAAACTGAGGGCCTTTGGGGAAAGCAAATGTAAAAAGGGGCTTTCTCTGAACTTTCCTTATCTGCTTAGTAGATCTTCCAAAAGAAACTTAATTGTCACAAACTCCCTCCCCAGGAATGTCATCAACCAAGGAAGATTAGCTGACAGAAGAGACTGGAGATTGACACTACACCCAGATAGTCTTTGTCACAGGTTATTATCTATTCTTCTAAAAGCCCATTCATCTTTTCCAAAATCATTTACCATCTTCAAAATTGCCTACATCACTCCTTCCTTTTCCCTTATGAAGAGGTCAGTCAACCTTCTAGATTATCCTGGGTTTTGAAGTATTCACTTTTCTTTCCTGTGATGTCCTAAATGCATGTAATAAATTTGTGTATCTTTTCTCCTGTTAATTTGCCTGCTGTCAGTTTATTTCATAGGCTTAATTTTTAAACCATCAGAGGGAAGAGAGAAAGTGTTTTATTTCCTGAAATTGTTGAGGAAGGACTGTGTTTTATTTGTCACTGTAGACTTAGACTCAGTACAGTAGAAGAAAAGACAGAAAGAGAAGAACATAAGAGGGAGAGATAGAAAAGCTTTAAAAAAGGATAAGAGATGAAGGAATGGATGGAGGGAAAGAAGGAAGGAATAAAGACAAGAAAGTAGGAATTCAGGAAGGAAAGAAGAAACAAGAAAAAGAGAATTAAGGAAGGACAGGAATGAAGCCTTCTGGAGTAAGAATCTGTAATGTTTTTGAGGGTTTGAAATATTGCTATGAGTTTATTATTGTAGGGAAAATTGTGCAGTATTAATTTCAGCAAATATTTGCATTTTGCTTTACACTTTGCAATGTTATTTAATACAAAATATCACAGTTTATATTATGACAATAAATAATATAATAAATAACTCACCAAGCCAGCCTGTGCCAGAGGAAAAAGGAAGATATCCACTGGGGATATTTATCATTGTGGTAATACAGCACACGTTTCCGGAAAATCTGTAATAATAGTCTCTGTCCTTCGATATAAACAAAACCACTGATTTATCTACTTGCTCCCCAAGTATAACTATGAAACTGATAATGCTATATTTGCATTTATAATTTATATTTAGAATTTTATTTATTTGTTTGTTTATTTGTTTATTGGACAGAGAGAAAGACTTATCTGGGAATGTAAAACTACATGGAAGAAGAAAAGGACTTTTAAGTATTTTAAAGTTAACAATTAAGAATTTTCGTAAGACTCCAGTCAAACCCAAAGTCAGTCTTCTAAAGCTGACTCTACGTGACCCCGGAGGTTGCAACTGACCAGAAGTTAGTAAGCTTGCTAAATTGTTGTGGATAACAGGGGTGTATGGTGACAAGAATTTACATATGAACAAAATGTGAATAGTCGGCTTAATTTCCCTCAGGATGCAAACTTGGTAGAATACCAAGAATAAAAAGTCACTTTTTATTCAGAAAGCAGCATCAAATTTTTTCACGAAACACACGTTTTTAGAAGGATCGCTGTAGTGTAAAATTAATTTTATCTTTTTATTGCAATTTATTTAATAACACATTCTCTGATATATGGAGTCTGTCATATTAAGCTGGGTGATTTGAAAATAGAACCCCCTTTCCTCCAGCCTCCACACATACCCAAATAAATGATGAATAGAAGTTCTACTTTGGAAGCTCTTTGTACTTCAACTTCTAGTTTTCTGTTCTTTTTCAATTATACAGTCACGTATTTGGATTAGGTTTTTACATATATTAGCAAAATAAATGCTTTTCATAATGTGGAAATGCTTCTTCTTTTAAAGCTAAATGGTGTCGCTGTGGTGATTCTAATCTATGACTTTCTAAACTAAAGTGTAAACTTTCTATTTAATATAGCTTCTTTATATCTCCAAGTTTGGGGCAGTTAAAGAAAGTTTTCATAGTCCCTAAATATTATGAAGATAGTGACAATTAGTATTGTTTTGGTCTTCACACAGTTTTTTCTCTTCTGTCTGTGCTTTCTGGCCAAATATGATACTTGAAATTCCACCATTGAAATCAGGCTTCCCTTCAGATTATATCAGAATGCTCCTAAATAAAAACTCATTTCCTAGAAAGGGGATACACCAAGTCATTTGTTTTTGGTCTTAGTAGGAAAAGAACCAGTGTATATAAAATGTGTATAATATGTCAATGGTTTACTAATCCAAACAACAAACATTATATTTTACCTCTATTTTACCACAAAAGAGATTGAGGTTTAGAGAAGGTCTATAATTACTAACAGTCATACATTTCAGAGGAGAGGGAGTCAGAATTCTAGCCCTTTGATGGTCTCTTAAGACAATACAAAGCTATCAACCTTTAGGGCTCCTTGTTATTGTAGAACTCACGAGAGAATTTACATGCCTTAGCATGATCTGAAACCTTAATATTTTCATTTTTCTCCTCCTCCTCCAGCATCATTTCTCATCATCTACCTCTTTCTATTTGATTTCAAACCTAACATCACAGCCATGCTAAATATAGAAATGTGACAGTAAGATTGCACTTAGATGTCTAAGTAACAAATAATTAAACTTGTCCTTTAGAATGTAGAGGATACTATCACGTGGAAATTTGGATCTGCAAAAAGAAATAAAGAGCACCAGAAGTAGTAAATATGTGGGTAACTATGATTTGTGAGCTTGTACTCTCTACCACTTTAAAAGCAACTGACTGTTTAAGATAAAATAGCAATACTGTATTATGAGATTTATCAGTGAAAATAAAATATGCAAAATATGAAAATATCTAGATGGAATATGGAAATTTACTGTCAAGCAGTACAAACATGTTAAATGAAGTGATACAATAGTCATTGTAAGTAAACTTTGGTAAGTATGCTTGTTGTAATTCCTATGGCAACTGATATAAAAATACAAAGAAGTATAAGCTAAGAGGCAATAGGGAAATGAATGAAATATACATATTGTTTCAGCATGATTTTTTTCTTTTTTCATTATTGTTATTAATTTTTATCTCCAGTTCTTCTACAGACAAAAAAACTCACATAACAGAAAATTAACCATTTTAATGTGAAATTCAGTGTCATTTAATATAGTCACAATGTTATGCAACCATTTCCTCCATCTAGTTCAGAAGCATTTCATTGACCCCAAAGGAGACCCTGTAGCCACTAAAGTACATTCCCTCCTTTTGTTAGCCCTAACCACTAATCTGCTTTCTGTCTCTATGGATTTACCTATTCTGATTATTTCATATATTAGTAAAAGAAATCATATATTCCTGGCAAGAATGCGAAATTGTAAAAATACTTAGAAAATCTCTTTGATTTTTTTTCTTATAAAATTAAACATTCCTACCTTTTGATACAGAAATTCTACTCAAGTGTTTGCTCAAGAGAAATGTGAAACAACTTTATTCATAACAGCTCCAAACTGGAAGCAACCCAAATGTCTATCATTAGGTGGCTTGAAAAACACTGTGTGCTATATTTAAACAATGGGTACTACTTATCAATTAAGCAAAATAAAATACTGATATAATACATAGCATGGATGCATCTCAAAAACTTTATTTTCAATAAAATAAGTCAGACACAAAAGTATACATATTGTTTAATTCTATTAATAACAGATTTATAATGAGGTAAAACAAATGTATATCATAACAGTTTCAGCAGTGGTAGCTCCAGTGAGTAGGGATTGCCTGGACAAGACATAAGAAAATATTCTGGGGTAATAAAAATGTTCTATATTTTGATTGGTGTGACCCTTTCACTGTATTTAAATCTGACCTCAATTTTAAAATAATAAATAATATAAAGCAGATACTTCTATATTATGAATAAAGAAGAAATTAGATCATTGAGATCCAAGACTTTGAAACAAACATATTTCAAAGTGATGGGTCCTCCATAGACACTTAGATAAGGAAGAACTTTGAAGTTTCTTTAATACAACTCCTTTCTTCCTTATTTCAGAAAAGTGAGGCCCAGAGATCAAGTTTCCTTTATATTACTAGACATTAAAGATTGTATTTTAATTGTAATTAAAAAAATCATTTCCTGTAATAACCAATCAGATTATGATCTGCGGACTAGAGAGAAAATTTCAACAAACATGTTAGCTCAATTAGACTAATTCATTTTTTGAATTATTTAATTGAAGGAAAACACATAAAGAGGAGCATATAAAGCATAATTGTGCAGTGTAACAACCATAGAGATCAATAAGCAACACTCTAGAAGACACCTATTTTCTAATCCAATGGCTATTTCTTTCCATATTCCCAAAGATACTGCCCATCCTTACTTCTAATATAGCTGAGTAAAGTAGAAGTGGCTGTTTTTGAAATCTACATAAGTGAGATTTTACTAGATTTACTCATTGATGTCTATCTTCTTTCCCTTAGTAGTATATTTATGAAATTTAATCACATTATTTTTAAAAAACTATAGTTAAAAAAAAGCAAATTTACTATCGATAATCTATCCTAACAATGATACAATTTTTCCAGTGTTTATATTACAAATAATGAACATTCTTGTACATTTATTGTATACTTGTACCTGTGCTATTGTTGAATATTTCGCAGCAGAGAAATTATAGAATTATTTAGTATATGATTGCTCATTTTTAGTAAATCATATTCCAAAATGAATTGACTAGTTTATGTCTTCACCAGCAAAAGAAGAGTTGCTCATTGCTCCCTTTCCTCACTCACACGTTTTTACTCTCAGTCTTTTTATGATTACCCAGACTAGTGTGTGCCTATCAGTATTTCATGGTAGATAATTCTTATTTCCCTGATTGCTAATAAAATAAGGACTTTTTTATAGGTCAAACTGCCAAGTGCCCATCTTCTTTTTGAAAGATGACCATTCAAGTTTCTTGCCCATTTTTAAGTTAGGTTACCTGTTTTTATAAGAATATTTCTATATTTTTAATGTACATCACTTTCAATTTATGTGTTTCAAATATGTTTTCTATTCTATGGTATTTTTTCTCCCTCGTTTTTGATAATAGGAGCTTTCTAATCCTTTTTTGCCAAATGTATATTTACTTATTTACTGTTTTTGTCTTATTTTAAAAAATCCTTCTACATACCAAATTCTTGAATGTATTTTTTCTACTTTATTTTATAAATATTTTATTGTGAGGCTTTTATAGTTTAATCTACAATACCTCTGGAACTGCTTCATGTATATTGTGGTGTGCATGTCAAATTTTTTTCACATTTATATAAAAATTATGCCATACATTGAAAATATTATCTTTACTATTTTTGTAGAATCAACAGTGTCATAAATCAAATGTCCATATATATATTTATAATTGTTTCTGGCTCATTCCTTTTGTTCTATTGCATATATCTCTATCTGTTGTACTCCCAATATTATACTGTCTTAATTACTATAACTATATAATAAGTCTTAATGTGGTGCTCCTTTTTTTGTATTAAAATGTACATACATGGTCAGCTTTTTAATCATCACACTTTTGTACACATAAAAGTAAGGCCTGGGTTATTGATTAGGATTTCATTGAATCTGTAAGTTAACTTAAGATAAATTTTTATTTTTACAACAATTTGCCTTGAAAAATATGACCATGGTGCACTCCTTCATATATATAGGTCTTCATTCATTTCTTTCAAAAATGTTTTGTCATCTCACCAAACCCTTTCAACATCATACTGGAAGTCCTAAATATGCAGTAAGAGAAGAAAAAAAAATAGAACATATCCAGATTAAGAAGAAGAAATAAAACTACCTTTGATAGTAGATGACATAATTGTTTATGTAGACAGTCTGAAAAAATCAATAAAAAATTCTTGAAACTAATAAGTGATTTTAGCAAGGTTGTCAGATACAAAATTAAAATACAAAAGTCAATCACCTTCCTATATGCCAGCAATGCACAAGTAGAATGTGACATTAAAACCACAATACTATTTACATTAGCACTCTCCCAATTTAATACTTAGGCATGTCTAATAAAATATGTGGAATATCTATATGAGGAAAACTAAACTTGGATGAAACATATCATAGAAAAACTAAATAAATGGAGAGGTATCCCATGTTCATGGATAGAAAAATTTAATATCAACAAAATGTAGCTCTTTCCCACTTTCTTTATTAATTCAAGGCAGCTCCAACCAAAGTCTCAACCTTTTATTTTATGGATAGTGATAAATTGATTCTAAAATGTATTTGAAGAGACAAAGGAGCCAGAATAGCCAACACAATATTGTAGGAGAAGAACAAAGTCAGGGGACTAACACTATTTGACATCAAGACTTACCATAAAGCTATAGTAATCAAAACTGTGTAATATTGGTGAAAGAAAAGGCAAGTAGATGAATGCAACATAATTGATAGCTTAGAAATAGACTTACATATATATAGCCAACTGACTTTTGACAAAGGAGCAAAGGAAATACAATGAACAGCTCTGGTTTGTTCATTTTAATTTCTGTAGAGTTTTCAATTGTGTAAATAAAACACATTGTTTTATGTATTCATTATAATGCTGATGGGGCATTTGGGTTGTTTCAAGGTTTAAAACTTAATAGTTTAAAACTTAAAAGTTTAAAACCTAATAGTTTTAAATGCAAAAGTTTTAAACATAGTTGTTTAAACATAATATGACATATAGTTTAAAAGGATAGTTTAAACTATTATGATAAAGTTATGTAGATTTTTGTAGATTTAGGGGCATAAATGCAAATATATATTGGGTGTATATCTAAGAATAAAATCATAGGGTTGGTATTCAGTGTTAGTAGATTTTGACAAATAGATTTTCTAAGATAGGAGTCTTTATTTCTATCATCAGTAAAAGATAGTTTTTATAGCTCCATATCTTCATTACATTTTCATATTACATAATTCATCAATGTTAGCAATTCTACTGAGTTTTTATTATATTTCACTGTGGAATTAATTTTTGCCTCCCTGATTTTTAATAATAGGAAACATTCTTTTATATATTTATTGACCATTTTGGTATCTGCTTTTGGGAAATATCTGTTGAAATTGTTCCTTTTCCTTTTGGTTTCTTGGGTTTTTTTATTGTTTTTTATGGTGGTTAATTATATATTCAATGTATGTACCCCACATTAATTATATATGTTTTAAATACATACTCTATGACTTGCCTTTGCACTTTCCTAATTGTGCTTTCATTAAAAGTTTCCTATTTTAATGTAGGAAAATTTATCAATTACTTCCTTTTAGCATGAGTGTTCTTTATATCATGTTAAAGAAGTCTCTGCCTCCAAGGCATGAAGCTATTATCCTATGTTATTTTGTAAATAATTTGTTGTATTTTTTATTTCATAATTAAATCTACAGTCCCTCTGGAATTTATTTATATGTATGGCATGAAGTAGATTGTCAACAGCTGTATTTTCAATACAGATTTGCAATAGACTCCGCAACATTTATTGAAAAAAAACCCCACATATTTCAGTGTTTTTCAATGTATCTTGATAACAACTTTTGATTTTTTTATGTAGAGGATTTGCACAACTTTTATTTATTCTTAGGTATTTAGTGCTTTTCATTAATTTAAATATTTTTATTTTCTAAATCTGAGCTTCTAATTGTTGCTGAAATACAGATATGTAGTTGACTTTTAATCAGGGAACGTTTAAAAATTCACTTGTTATGTCAACTAATATGTGTCTATCTCTTTTTTTTAACAACCTAGTTACTCAAAACGGTTGATAGTTTTATTATTTCATGCCTGATTGCACTCATTAGAACATGCTCAGTATAATAGTGAATAGAACCTGAGAGTGTAATTGTTTTATAGTCTTCCAAACTCAGAGAGAAAACCATAGTATTTCACCTTGAAGTAAGATGCTTGCTCTAAGTGTTACCTGGTATCAATTTAAGAAAATTGTGTCCTTCTTAGCTTTCTAAAAAATTCTTCAAAATTTATTTTCTATGTATTAAATCTTTGCATCTATTAATACTTTATCCTTTATTTTATTTTATTATGTGATATATATTGCAATAATATTAAATAAATATTTTCTTATTAAACTATGTAAGCAAAGAAAAGTGCACAAATCATAAGTGTACAGGTTAATTAATTTTTCATTATTTTCGGTTTTGTTTCACATGTTAACGTTTGTATTAGATATTTACCTAGTAGTGGAGTTCCTGGATTATATGTACCTTTCTCATGAGTTTCTCTCGAAAGTTCTGTTTAACTTGTAACATCATCCCACTCTCAGTAGCCTTTTTCAGATTTGACAGCTGCCTCCAAACTTAAATAGATTCCAAATAATGGCATATCTCTCCCTTTCTTTTTTCCTGAATTCTATGCAGTAATATTTCTCTATATTTATATATTTATTTACTTAATTATTTACTCAGTATAGTTTTTCCAAGTGTCCTCATCACAAGTTTTGGGTCAGTTTATGTAGTAAGCTACCAGAGGCATCTGACAGACCATTTGTTAGCTAAATTAGTGAACTGCCTATCTGGTCTTCAATGTTAAAAGATTTGGTTCATCAAAACCAGTAAATTACCTTTGTAACAACTGTATTTCAGATTATTTCTGACTCTTTTTAAAACAAGATCTAAAGTCCCACACTATCATTAATTAATAAGGCAATGAGTCAGAAAACAGAAACTACTTTAGAACTGTCTTACATGTGCTAGAATACTATTAATTAATTTGGGAAAAACAGTGAAGTTAAAATTTATACATGCTGAGTAATTTAAAGTCTTTAGCTCATGATTTTATTTTTGAAAAGTATATTTCTTTTGACAAGCTTTCATTTGCAATGATGAGCAGATAAACCAAAAAAATGGTAAGGATATTTAGAAGATGAGACAAATGTCATAGAACTTGATAGTTTTGTGTGCATGTTTATTCATATTTGTGTATGTAGTTTTTTTCATGAGTATATCAGCTGTTAAAAATGTATGCATCTAGCCCAAAGATATAAGAATCCATGCATAAATAAATAAGACTTTGAATACATTTCAGAGAGAAAGGAAGCACCAAAGATAAGGAACTTTTTAAATCTGTTTAACTATCTGAAATGAGAATTATTTGGCATTCTAATTATGAAGAGATGCTCCATTAAAAAAATACGTTTACTTAGGGATTTTAAGGTCTGCTGTAGTAACCAGAATACAATGTAATTTGTTGCTGTTATTGGCTCACAGATACAATGAAACATCTGATAGGGAGTTTGAAAGAACATAAATCAATTGAAAGCATAATGTAAAGGCATTTCAAAAATCTTAATGCAATTCTCAGCCAGCTTTTTTTGTTATTCATATATGTGTTTACTTATTCATTCATTCATTGTATATAGTAATATATTTCCATGTTGTAATATTGAACCATGCTTACTATACATCTTTTGTGGTATCTGGTGAATTATTTCTTTACTCTCACTAAGAAACAAGGAAGGCTTTATCATGGTGTTTAATTTTATGCTAATCATTGAATCATCTGTGTAAGGATTTATTTAACAGATATGCTGATTTATCACAATGTTACCTTCTGTATCATAGAAAGTAAAAAGTTTCCTTTTCAAAGTTCCCCTTCCTGTTAAAGAATAAATCATTAGTGTTAGAAATAATAATTTCTTTTAAAGACTAACTTTCTTCAAGCCTCCTTGCTTTGTGCTAATAACTCTTTGTTAAGCCCTATCCTATGTAACTGTTGGACATGCTCACAGGTACGTTCCAGCTCACATCCTATGCCCCATCCTTAATTGGAAATGTTATTGCTTCCTTAAACCTTTCATAAGCAACTTCTTTGCTCTTCCTTGCACTTACCTATGTAGGAAAGTTTTAGGATACTAGCAAATTCCGTATCAGTTTAAGAGTATGAGGTCCCACTGCAGCCAATGGACGCAGGACACAGCCTTAAGGACCACCCAAATGTGTAAGGGATAAATACATCTGCTTTTCCTTTGTTCAAGTGTGCTCTCACCATTGTTCCATCTGCAATTGAGCATGCTTTCTGCTGAAAGTAAAGATGGCCTTGCTGAGAGATCTTTTGTCTCCGTGCTGACTTTTTTTTTTTGCAGCACCCATTATCTATTTCTAACAATTTTGATATTTCTAACATTTATCATAGTTTACACAGAAACTTCACAATGGAGTGAAAGTAGCAGGAATTTTGTAGCTCTAATCTTGAGTTTGACTCTTTTGACTGTGGAGATTTCTTAAGTTTTCTGTTCCTCAGGAATTATCACCTGATGGTGTGTTGTAGAATAAAACATGTCAGTATAAATGCTTGTTCTCTCTGCTTCTCACTGCCTCAAGAATCAATTCTTAGTCTAAAATACATGGCCCTTTATTTTATTCTATAATGAAGTTTTCTAATTATTTCCTGTTGCTCTTGTTACCCAAATTATTTTGACATCTTTCAAAAATTAAAATGGTATTATAAAAAAGCAGTGTTGGACTTAAACTCAGAAGGACCAAAAATAGAATTTTCTCTGTAATACTTCTTAACTGTTGGATCTTGGGCAAGTTACTTCATCTTTCTAGTTTCATTTTCCTCATGTGTGAGATGAAGTTAAAAATGTCCACCAAATGGAATGGTTACAAGGATTAAATGACACATATATGAAAACTCATTAGCTGATTTCCTGGCAGAATGTATGAATTCCATGAGTCCTCCTTTCTTCGCTGCCTTTCTTTCTTGAAAGCAGGCATTATATATTTTTTCCTAAAACATTCAATTCCCCACTGCACTTATTGTCTAGCATGGACTGGGTCTATGGCTGATCAGAAAGAGTACTTGGTGTTTCAAACACAACTTGATAGTCAGCATGCTTCTTCCCTGATATTGCCTTCATCCTTTTTTCCACACATATGTTGTGAGTGCCTGCTGTACACCAGGCATGCTCCTGGCAGCTTGCTGAAACCACTGTAAGAAACAGCAACTATTAACACATTGCTCTGCCAGAACTTGAGGGTCAATTGATTAATCAGATAAGATAAAAAGAGAACAATAAAGTCATAAAGGTGAGGATGGCAGTGAACAGCCTTCAAATAACTATGTGTTATAGTCCTCCTTATTACCCACATCCCAGTCAGTGTCTTATCCTTCATGAGGGGGATCCTTTTCGTTTCGGTCACAGCATCAAAAAATATTTGGTGTCTTTGGAGCATCATTGTTTGAAAAGAGGCATGGGGAGAGAGAAAGTCCTCAGACTGGTGTACAAGGCTCTTTCTTGATGAGCTTCCTACCCTTCCTGCATAACCTTAGTATCATGTACACACCTACACATACACACATCTTGAGTTCTGTCCACAGAAACTACCCAATGTTATTATTCTGTGTGTGTGTATTCATATGTGCATATGGATAATGGGATGACTAAACACTCATTTGAACCACATATATGCAAAGTGGTTTAAAAATACCAGGTATTTGACTGACTGATCCACTTTTTATTTGCTCATTGATGACATTTAGAGCCAGAATTGAAGAATCATACATAAACAAGATGGAAATTATGCCCATATTGATCTCTGGGAACTTTCTACTCAGCCTCAACATAGTTCTAATTAACTTAAAATAATCATATGGGCTATATTTCAAAGACAGAGAGAGAGCACTCCCCTCTGAGAATTTATGTTAAGGAGTCAGTTATTATGAACTAAATTACTTTTTGAAACCAGAAAAGAGATATTCACTATTCTGTATTTAAATCCAAATCTTCATTATCATATTATTTTTTATTCAGCTTGTATTATGAATATTTGTTAAAGGCTTTTGTTTCCAACCCTTCTCATAATATATTAAGGTGGTTTCATCTCAGTCATTTTCTGAAATTGGATATTGTATCATGACAATTCCATGTGCATGTTAATTGAGAAGTTATTGAAAATACAATTAAAACTAATGGCAGACATTATTACCATTGTTATTATTATTACTATTACACAGCTGTATTTGGATATAATTTGATCTTTTCAATAGCCCTGTGAGGTAGAAAAGACAGTATTATAATCAAGAATTTATAAACGGGGTCTAGTGCCTAGCTGAGGATATTTATCCATTGGGTAAATATTTATGTAGCTATTTTGTGCCAGGGTTGGAATGAGGTCTCCCAACCTTTGACCTGGTTTTCTTCATTGATCATAGACTTCATTTCATTTTTTCCCCACTGTAAGAATCAAAGTATTTAAGTGCCACCTACAGCAAATTCAGTCCTAGAAGGTTTTGGGCTAAAGCGCACATACAGACATTTCCTGAAAGGTAGCTTTTAAAGAACACAGTATTTCCTTTGCCCCCTTTGAAAATTAAGATTGTCTTTTTAGCCTATTTTCCATTATGGTTGTGCCTTTCTTAGCTTTGGAAAGATTCTGCTAATTTTCCCTTCTGGTCAACTACTTTGCCCAATATTTTATCTATTTAGAAGAGAAAAAATGTCACCTTATTTGGCATATAAAAATAGATAACTCTTTAGTTTCTCATCTGAGCAGAGAGATAATGGCTTTAAGCAAACGCTTGGGTATTTTGCACAAGGATGTACTGCCTTCCTTGCAGTCTCATCTTCTATTGGCCCCTGCCTCTGATTCTTTAGGCTCCCGCATTTCCTTCCTTCCTTTCTTCCGCTTGGAAAGCTGATGGGATTGGGGATATGTGTTTCCTGCCCAGGTCTTCTGGCAGTGATTAGATAATCTTATCTACTTTGGAAAGATAAACAAACAAATAAAAAACTTGGAAACAAACCTTTGACAGCCTCTCATGATAAAAGCATGCCCATCTTTCTGCCCTCACACCCCACTTGCATGTACTCAGATTCTTTTCTTGGGTAGCATGGACCGCTGAAGAAGGTCCATACCTTTCATTAAACCTGTGTGTAAGTCGCATTATTACATTATCATTTATTTTGCCTCATAGCTTCCCATGTTGAGGAAGACATTACTTATCCGTGCCTCGGTAGAAGACACATTTCTTTCTCTCTGTGTGCTATTTGAATGTGCTCTTTGTTGTGGCTCATCCTCGGTTGGGGCTCTTTCTAGACACTATCTCTGTGGCCTCCAGCTGTGAGGTCTAGAGTCACATCCAGAGTTTCTGAGAGATAAGGTAAGGATACATTTCAAAGTAAAGTAAATATATGCAAATAAAAATGAAAGTACTGCTTGCTGAGCTGCATTGCAGAGGTTCCGCAGATGCTCTGCACATTTCTCTGAGTTAGGCCCTACTTTCTGAACTGAATGAAGATCCTAAGGCCTACAGAAATGAAGATATTAAGCCAAGTGACAAGTCAGTGAAATATCTCTGTATTTCACCCCAGCTCTCTTTTGCACCAAAGTGTCATCTCTTTCTGCTCCACTATATCACCCTGAATACACACAGGAAAAAAGGCATAATGAGAAATGGATGCATTGTTAAGACAATATATCTCCAGTGAAGAACAAGAAAATTCCAGATCTCAAACCCAAGTTTTGCCATTACTACCTGTATCCTCAGTCAAATTTTGCAATCTCTAAGGACCTCAGTGTTTTCAACTCTAAAATGAGTCTAGCAATGTCTGCCTGAAAGGGCTGTTGTGATGATAAAATGTGAATAAAAACACTTTCACTACCTGGAAAGTGCAATGAGGACTAAGACACTTGAAATGTCTTTGAAATGCATGTTATTCATCTTAAAACTGAAATAATTGCCAGTTACTATCTGCATGGTCTCATCCAGTTCTTAGACTTCATGATTCTATCTTGACTGTGATCTGTATATTTGATCCTTTTACTGTTGTCTGATTCTGTAAGTGCTTAATTCATCCTAACCCAAACAAAAGTGCATTGTTGTAGCATGTACAAGTATATCCACCACCATTCAGATGAACGTTCAGCCAGAATACAAAGAT
Organism: Pongo abelii; assembly: GCF_028885655.2. NCBI lineage: Eukaryota > Metazoa > Chordata > Mammalia > Primates > Hominidae > Pongo > Pongo abelii. Next base: position 21,799,467 of record NC_071996.2, read on the forward strand.
ATGCCTTTGGGCACTGGCTCCTACCAAATCTGAGACATGTGCTGTGACAGGAAGCACCACTCACACATTACTCGTACCAATGCTAGTTGAGAGCAGGACTAGGAGGCCATAAGGATTTTATGGCAGCCCTGGGCCATGCGAGTGCGTAAGAGGCCCATACTCTAGAAGTGCAATAGCACAGCCAATAGCATTGCAACCACTGGAGTCCCACTGTCTGAGTTCAAGTCCTGTGTGACCACTTTCTAATTGTGTGGCAAGTTACTTCTACACATAACTGTCCCATCTGTACAATGAGAATAATAGCTTCAACCTTTCAGGGTTTTGACAAAGATTAAATGACCTAGTAAGTATCTAGCACTTAGAAAAATATCTCACAAATAATATAAATTAGATATATTTCTTACTTGATTCTCAAAATAATCCTGGGTAATAGGAATTATGATAAGCAAATGAAGGTCTGATAGGTAAAATAATTTTCCCTAGATTATACCTCCAGTAGGAGATGCATCTGGTATTCAAGCCCTGATTGTCTGGACTTAAAGCCTAGGCATCTCTAATTTAACACAACACTATCTGTGCCCAGTGAAATGATTATGTGTATGCAACTATAAGCCTGGAAAAGCAAATCTGCAATGACAGGTGTGCTACTCCAAAAAATTTTTCAGAGTAAAATGTCAACACTAAGAAGTATACCTGCTAAAACTTAGAGATGCTTGAGGGACAACAAATCTTGGGGCAGAACACAGCTACAGAAAATATTGATTTAACAAGCTTTCTAGCTATCAGGGAGCAAAATAATATAAACACTTAACTGCTAATGGCAATGATTATAAAACCAATGGAGTATTTCGTGAGATTTAGTGTGATGCCTACAAAATAGGGGTTATGTTTTCTCAACTTTTGAAAGTGAGCTGAAAATAAAATTGCACATCATTTTATAATTAAAGACTTTGGGGACCTCTAAAAATTTTTATGCTCATGCCTGAGTTATGTTACTGTATTGCCTGTTGTCAGTGAAAAATAAAATGGCTTTAGCAGTAGTAAATTATTAAGGTATAACAATTTAATAATCAGTGTGATGAATGAGGCCCCAAATTAAACAAAAGAATCACACTGAATTCAAGATCATCTAAGAGAAAATCTACCAGCTAATGTTAGGTACAGAGGCAAGTAACCTAACATTGACTAAGTATCACTATTTAATGCTTGAGGCTCTGTCATGGGTATTTTAAATGGCTACTTCATATCATCCTCACAACAGACCTATCAGACCTAATTTATTAACAGGTAAATAGTAACAGAACTACATTGGAAAAACAGGTCACTACAACATGTCCTTCTTATCGTTTTTGTTTTTCCCACCTTTCCTCCTGGACCCTCTGTTTTTCCTTCTTTCTCTTCTTTCTTTTTTGATTCCCACTTTCCCCAAATAATTTAACCAACATTTACTGAACATGTATTACATATTGGACACTGGATTAGTTGATAAAGATTGAATGGGGGGGGAAATCCTCTCTGGACTATTCAGTGGAGCTGAACCTAAAGTGGAGGAAATGAACATATACTATTACACCCATGAAGGTAAAATGACACCTAAGATAAGTGCCGTGAAAGAAGGAATATGATTCCACAGCAAAAAGGAATATGCAGTTAAAGAAGTCATCCTTAGGAAATGATGCTTTAACTGCTATGTAGAAAGTGAGCAAATTACCTAGGAAAATAGATGAATGTGTGAGGGCTTGAGAAGTATTCAAGATGATTGAATTGTACATGAAGAGGCCAATGACCTAGGTGGGTGGATTACTGGGATACAGAAGCAGGACAGGAAGGCCGAAGCACAAAGACCTAAGGTAGGTACTGAAAGATGAAGCTGAGTATGAGAGCCTTCTGAGTTCCTTTTAAAAATGTAATTTCATTGTGGTTTTGATTTGCATTTCTCTGATGGTCAATGATGAAAAAAAAAAAAAAGAAAAGAAAACTGCACTTGTAACCCCTAAATCTAAAAAAATAAAAAAAATTTAAAATTAAAAAATAAATAAAAATGTAATTTCATTTTATTGTTCCCAGGATATTTCATTTTATCTTAAGAAAAATAAAAAGCAATAATACATCAGTGTTTCAAGAAGTTGAATATGATGGCTAATAAAAAAAAAAGGATAGATAATTTGGGCGGGGGAGGAGAATAGGAATGAAGAAAATGTATGTGGTACTACCAAAAAGAAAAGGGAAATTACCATGCCCTGAGCAAGAAGAAATAATGTCCGTAACTATAGAAGTAGAAGGGTGCTAGTGAAGATAAAGGGAAAATTCTTAAAAGAATATCCTTTATGTGAACTCTGTTATTTCTAGGTATTAGCAATTTCCTTCCTAAATGTGATTAAAATACTCCTATTAGTTAGGATAAGTAGTATCTGAGATTGTCACTAAATGTTCACAGGGGCTTACCTCAGTCAATGAACCCAGCGGATTGGGAAAAAAAAAAATCATTGGAAAGAATATGAGGACACAACGGTAGTCATAGCATAAGTGTCATAGCTTATACAAACATTAACTCAAAATTGATCATGGACTTAACCATAAATCATAAAACTATAACACTTTTAGGAAAGAACATAGAAGAAAGTTTTTGAAATTTAGTATTAGGTAAAAAGTTCTCAGACTTCACACAAAAAGTGTGACCATAAAAAGAGAAATTGATAAATTGGACTTCATTAAAATTAAAATTAAATTTTTTTGTGTTATGCAAGTTCCTGTTAAAGGGATGAAATAAACCTACAGACTAGAATACAATAGTGTGGCCAGGCGCAGTGGCTCATGCCTGTAATCCCAGCACTTTGGGAAGTCGAGTCGGGTGAATCACAAGGTCAGGAGTTCAAGACCAACCTAGCCAACATGGTGAAACCCTGTCTCTACTAAAAATACAAAAATTAGCCAGGTGTGGGGGTGTACACCTGTAATCCCAGCTATTTGAGAGGCTGAGACAGGCAGCTTAAACCTGGGAGGCAGAAGTTGTGGTAAGCCGAGATGGCTTCACTGCACTCCAGCCTGGGAGACAGAGCAAGACTCCGTCTCAAAAAAAAAAAAAAGTACAATAGTGCTTATCTAATAAAAGATTAATGTGTAGAATCAATAAATAACTCACAAAATTCAACATTAAAAAAGCAATCCAATTAGAAAATACAAAAAAGACATGAAGAGTCACTTCACCAAAGAGAATATATAGGTGGAAAATAATCCTATGGAATGATCATCAGTCATCAGGAAAAAAAAAAAAGAACTAATTAAAACCACAATGAGATATCATGACACACCTATAAGAATGGTTAAGTTGAAAATTAATGGCAGCACCAAGCGTCCAGGGATAACTGATGCTTCATCTATTGCTGGTGAAAATGTGAAATGGCAGAGCAACTCTAGAAGGCAGTTTGACAGTGTCTTACAAAAATCAACATGCAGCTTCCTAAAATCCAACAGTTATATTCTTGGTAATTATTACCAGCGAAATAAAAACTTACACTCACACAAAAAACTGTTTATAGAATCTTTATTCACATTAGCAGAAAATGGGAAAGAACACTGATACCTTTAATAGGTAAATGGCTAACAAATGGGTACGTTCATAACAAGGAATATTACTCAGAACTAAAAGGAAGTGAACTACTAATGCAGGCAACAACCTGCAGGATTCTCAAGAGAATTACGCTGAGTTTTTTAAAAAAGGCCAAAAAGGTTACAAACTATATTATTCCACTTGTATAATGTTCTTAAAATGGCAAAATTATAGAAATGGAGAAGATTAGTGGTTACTAGAAGATTGAGTGGCATGTTTAAGCAAGAAGGAAGTGATGTAGATATAGAAGAGCAACATGAGGAATCCTTGTGGCAATGAAAATATTCTGTTTGTTGATTCTGTCAACATTACCATTGGGAGCATGATGGTGTACTATAGTTTTGCAAGATGTTAACACTGAGAAAACAGGATAAAGGGCTAATGGGATACTTACATTATTTTTGTACCTGCATATGAGTTGACAATTCTATCAAAATAAAGCATTCAATTAAAATAATAATTTCTCATAGAAACAAAGAGTAGAATGGTGGTGGGGTGAGATCCCAGAGATGGTCAAAGCATATAAAATTGCAGTTAAATAGGAGACATAAGTTTACTAGCTTACATACACATGGTGACTATAGTTAATAACAACATATTGTAGTTTTAAAAATTTATTGGAGTAAAAGAAAAGAACAATTGAAATACATTTCTATACATCTGGAAAACATCTGTGATATAATAATAAATAAAAGAAGTAAATTTCAAAGTGATACACATAATGAGACTCAATTTATGATCTAAAGAAAAAGACAGAAAACAGAAAATTATATGTGTACATATTTGTGTAAGTGGATACACCCCAGCCTATTGACACTGGTTTCCTCAGGGATAAACTTATCAAGGAAAGGACCACTATTTTTCTTTATATATTTTTGTATGGCTTAAAATGTTAAAATAAACATCCATAGTTTTGTGATTAAGGAAAATATGAAAGATCATATTTTTGGAGAAAAAAATCCTGGCGTTTATAACACATAAAATGAATCACGTTTTTACTAAGTCTGGGTGTGTCCAAGCAAGTGTAGGGGCTTGCATAGAAGGTGGCCGCCTTCTGTTCGAGTTTTCTGCCTCTTGCATAATTAGCTCCAGCTGCTGATGTACTTTACAGAGTCCCTGCAATTCTATGTGTCATGGTTTGAAAACCACTGCACTACACAATATCAAATATATTGTCCATGTCTAAGATTATTGAACAGATGGGAAGTCCAAAGTCAGTGGGAAGATCTCCATGGTCTCAGGCTGCATGTGACATTCAGAATGACCTCTCTAGTCTTGCTCCACTAGTGATTGTTCACTTACCCCATATACATGTCCACATGGTCTCTTATACTTTTGTAAAAGTATAACCTAGGTCAAGGTCATCCTTATGAAAGTTGGGTGCCCTAGCCTGCATATAGGCTTTCTCTGGGAATACCATGTAACCACTCACCCTGTCAGCATTGCTGACCCTGTGGGGCCTACACTCTTTTTGGTAGTCCTGATCCTAAAGTGACTTGTACAGCAAGTTAATTACTCCCAAGTTCATGGTTGTCTTCTAGATTCAGGGAAGGCTGCCATTCAAGCTGCTACTCATTTCCCACTGAGATTCACAAATTTAATTGCATGAGTGCATTATACATTACTCATTTAAAAGATAGCTATGTGTTTAGGTCCTTGTGTGTGTGTGTGTGTGTGTGTGTGTGTGTGTGTTCCCCTAATATATACACATGTATCTTCATCTATTTCTATTTCTATATCTGCATCTATATAAACACATAGGTACATACACATACACACACACATACACACGCATATATGTATATCTTTTAGAAGTTTTAGATTCTGAAGGCAAATGAAATAAATCCTTTCCATGGTAAAAAAAAAAAAATTTGTTTATTTCTAGTATGGTTTTCTCAAGTAAAATCCATTTCATCTAACTTCCATTGCTTTCTGGAGATGGCCTTGTTGCAAAGGGGAAAAAGACACAAACAAATATACACACAGCAACAGCAAGGCAATCCTTTCCTGTTCCACACATGATTAAAAACTATAAATTTTCCATTCTGTGACACTATCAACTTTTCTCCAGCCGTGTTTAATCCCATGACCTTGAAAGGCTTCGGTCATAATAGAATGAAAGGAGGAGGAATGCGGGGTTTGATCTTGCAAGTGGAAAGATTCTCCTATTTGGAGCCAGAGCTCCTATTTGGAGCCAGAATTCTGAAAGCGAATTAATCTTTTCACTCACTGAAGAAGCAAAAGAACCTTGACTGCCCAAAGATGCTCAGAGATGAATTTCTTTGACAAGGGCAGAGCCTGGGTCTTTATGTTAGTGATTGACAATAAGAAAAGAAAGAAATATTGGGGCAAGTGGAGGGCAGAATGCTTCAAAATCTCAGAAAGATAGAGTAGAAAACGGAAAATGTATCCCTTGGTCTTAATGGCTCAGCATGAACCAAAGTACCTATTTGGAATGTGTAGAAGACATTATACAGTTTCAAGATTTCACAGAAATTCATTCAAATGTTCTCCCACTAAAACAAATTAACACCTTTTTAGTGTTGGGAAAAGGTAGGGAGAAAAAATATTCTTAATCCTATCATCAAAAACAATGTGTTAACATTTAAGGTTATTTCCTTATAGAGTTTCTCTATACTCCATATGTGTACTGTATAATTATGATAATTCTGGTTTAAAGCCATTTTTCCTATTTATTAAAGCTAAACACTTCCTCTATAGTATAACAAGTTCTTGTTAGTAGAGTACATGGGAGCAAGGAATATGATTTTGAGTCTGAGTCTTTCACATGTACATTTTATCCGATTTAGACAAAATTCTAATTAAATTGATTTCATTTTTCTCATTTTAAAATGGTAGCTTGAGTAATACATTCCTTATAGGATTGTTGAGGTGATCAAATAATAAAATATATAAATAATTACATAAAAATTATCATATGTTTATGACAATTTATGGTACACAGTAGTCAATAAAAATTAGCTAAAAATAATAACATGATTTAATACTCCTATTTTAGTTTATTTCATGACCGTCTTATAATCTAGTTAACCAAATAGCTATTGTTGGGCTTTTAAATTATAGCAAATCTTTACTTTTAAAAACTGTCAATATACTATGGATCACTTGACTTGTATTTTTTTTTCTTTCCCCTTTTTTTATTTTATTTTATTTTATTTTTATTATACTTTAAGTTTTAGGGTACATATGTACAACATGCAGGTTTGTTACATATGTATACATGTGCCATGTTGGTGTGCTGCACCCATTAACTCCTCATTTAGCATTAGGTATATCTCCTAATGCTATCCCTCCCCCTCCCCCCACACCACAACAATCCCTGGTGTGTGATGATCCCCTTCCTGTGTCCATGTGTTCTCATTGTTCAATTCCCACCTATGAGTGAGAACATGCAGTGTTTGGTTTGACTTGTATTTTTAATTATTATTTATTAAGGATAGTTTCCCAGAAGTAAGATTGCTGTGCTGGCAGTTATTCTCTTTTTAATTGTTCTTGATACATATGAATTTTGTTTTCATTAGGAATTTATCAATCAATTTTTTATGTCAACCACATATGAGCACGTATATGGCTTAAATACATTTTCAAGGACATAGTTTTATATTTATTTCTCTCAAATCAATACTTCATCATTGAAAATTGAGTCATTGTTTTTGTTATTCTAATTTAATGTTTTCAAATTTTATTTATTACTTATATATCAATTATATATTATATAATTTTACTTGTTAATCAATTATATATTACTTATTAATTATATATTAATTTTAGTTATTAACTATATATTACACATTTTTGAAATAGTAAGTATCAAATATCCTTACTTTTTATAAAAATAAATATTCCATTTGAAGGTCAATCATTATTTCATGTTTATACTGTTTATTTATAAATACTACCTAATCAATACTTTATGAACTTTAAAAAATTTCTTACAGGTGAACAAAATAAATGTAGACATATTTGTTCTTGTTTAGTTATATTATTTATCTGCATTGGGCTGGCAGAGGTGTGTTTATGAAGGGCATCATAAATTGCTAAATTTACTTAACAAATAATTAAGCTTACTTGTCAAATGACTCATAACATAATTTGATCAAGTTCCATGGCTAAAATTATGTTATGACAAAACACTACAATAAGGGGCTGATTGGTTCTTAAATATGTTAGATTTTAAAGGAAAAAGACTTCTATTTCTATGGTATCTGTTGACTTTTAAAATTATTGTGATGTCATCATTCTCCTTTCCACCTCTGTGAATTCATCCATGCCATTTCCTCTGCCTGAACTGTCCTCCCAACAAAGTCCTGCTCATACTTTAAAACATACCTCTGACAACTCCTTCTCTGGGCAAGTCCTATGAGCCTCTCCTCTCAAGGTATATAGGTACACTCTACACTGCCACTCAGCACGTATCTATCATAACATCTGCGTGGTTTTGGAATTACTTAATTTAGATTCTCATTTCCCATATTATCCCGCCAGATTCTTGAGGGTAGTAATTGTCTCATTAGTCTACCAGATCAATGTTTGGCTTTAAAAAGGTGCTTTGTAAATATTAACATGGCTTCATCTTAAGGAAACTATATTGGTCTCTCCAAGTACGTGCCCATGTGTGAAGCCTAGTGTCCTCTGGTCAACATTTCCTCAATTACATTCTCTGAGATTATGGACTCTTATGGTGTTCTTCCCTTCTAGGGCCCATCAAGGCAAATTGGCATATTCTCCTGCTGTTTTGTCCACTGTATCCCACAGGTCTTTAGGTGTATTTGTGTTATTTTTGCACTTGTCTAAAAGTGCTTATTAAGTATAGTCCAGAGTTATATGGAGATTTTTTACCATTCAAGAATGGATGCTGGTGGGTGTACTGAGAGCCCAAAGGAAAATTGTAATATAAGATCTTTGCTGTAAGCTGAAGTCAGAATTTCATTGGCAATGTTGATGCTCCTGTGTCTGCTAATATCTTTGTCAAATACCGTATGATGTAAATTGTTTGATCATGGTGAGAGGGTTTAGGAGAAGGGGTAGAAACATGCTGAAATAGAAGAATGTTACAAAATGTTGCAGTTGGAGAACAATTTCTAAATTAACTTGGTCTATATTTTCTTTTTAGTTAGGCCTGATGCAAACACATTTTTCACGATTCCACTGGAAATCATGTTGCTAATTAAAACTCCTGTGCTATTGGAAACCCAGAATTGTCTTTTTCACTTTATAGTACACAAAACCCCAGGTGCGATAGCAATGTAAATATTGTTCTGGGAGAGATAATCGTTTGTTGAATGAATGAGTGATCTAGTAAATCACTGCACTGCTAAAAATAGTAATTAACTGTGGATACACATGATAAATTTTATTTCTACCTCTCTCATTATATGCCTACATTTAGGATGGCATTTATGCTGCAGAGTAGATACTCAATGAATGTTTTTATTTAGGGAATAAAATCATTTGCCATTGTATATGTACACTTTTTAAGTCCTCTCCCATTAGAAGAAAATCTCCACGAAGCCAGAAATCTATTTTGTAGCTTCTATTTTCTGGGAAGAATCTACTGAAGTACAGACCCACAGTGGGAGGCCAGTTATTCGTTGACTGAGTGGATACTTGGATTTAAAAGAAAAGCATCAACGCTGGACTATGGCACAGGATGATAACAAATTCATCAATGTAACAATTTTGCTGATTTCTAATGGCTGCCCGCTTATCACAGTTCCAATGAGATTGATGGTGTAATGATCTAAATTTGCACCAAAATAACTGTTTGATTATTGAGTGGTTTTGTAAGCTAAATTGACAGGAATGTAGTCATTAAACTCATTGTTTATCACTTGCTTTTTATTTATTTAATTGGGATAGATTTCTTTTGAAGCCATTCGACAGATGTTTGATTATGTTAAGATTTATTTTGTCTTGAAATGCTCAATTAAAGGGTCACTGATTATATCAGTCAGGGTTCAACCAGGGAACAGAAAAGTCAGACAGGTAGTCAGGAAGGGAGGGTCACAGGCAAGCTCAAAGCCACAAGCACAGGTTGAAGCTGTCACCCACACAGTCAGGAAGAGAAGCTCAGGAGCGGGACTGGAACCCCTTGGGGATGGAGCAGGCTGCTATCCACAGGTGGAATCTCTTCCCCCTCCCAGGGAAGCCAGAGTCTTGCCTTGGCACCTTTCAGCGGATTCAGTCTGAGCTATGCAGTTATCCAGGATAATCACCATGACTTAAAGGCAGCTAATTGGGGCCTTCATTACATCTGCATAATCCATTCACAGCAGCACCTACATTATTGTTTGACTGAATAACAGGATACGTAGCAGAGTCAAACTTACACATTAAAAAAGCCGTCACATCTTTCTCTACCAGGCCTAAGATTCCACTCTTCTACACAGAGACAGAAGGTCAGGGAACACTAGGAGAAGGATTTTGCCACACACACACACACACACACACAGATCCATTTCATGAAGTGTTCTCTATTCCACACAGGCAGGGAGGATCCTACCAAAATAAGCAAGCCCCTAGCTCACTAAATATTATTTGTCCCTTGCAGACTGGAGACTCCCCTTCCTTTCCTAGCAGCAACAGGCAGCTCAAATGTGGAAACGACTCCTGCCCTCCAGGAAGGAGGCTTCAGCTGCCAGCAAAGACCAGTGGGAGCCCCAGTTGCTTGAGATGGTCAAGTTTTTTCTAAAATTTATATGAAAAGATGTGGGCCCTAAAATAGCTAAAATCATAAAAGATTAAAGTGGGAGGAATCACTCATTCAGTATCAATGCCTACTCTACAGCTGCAGTGATAATTTAGCCACACCAGTTTTGGTACCCTCTGTCCATTATGCTCCCAAGCTGACCAAAGAGAGAATTAAAAATAGTATATAAATCACTTCTGTCTTAGCAATTGACTAATGTTGTATTTTTTAATACAAATATAATACAAATATAATATTAAATAACTTCCAAGTTTTGTTAAATGTAATTTATTAATTGTTTCTGCAGTGGTGTCACCTTTCAAGGACAATGTAGTCTTCTTTCCTTTATAACGTTGTAATGAGACTTAAAAATATGAAAAATATTTGCTGGTGTTTTAGGTGTGGCTCTGTGCTTCGTGATTTACACGCACCGTCATTAAGTCCTACCACAGCTTATCGGCAAATATTATTTATTCCATTTTACAGATGAAACTGGAGCTCAAGATAGAAGTTAGATGAGTCAGAATTTGAATTAAGACATTTTGAGTAAAAACCCAAGCTCTGTCATTGTGCAGACTCCATGCCCTCTTCACCAAAAAAAAAAAAAAAAAAAAAAAAAAGTCATTAATTACACATTTACAGTATTTTTCCTTTAAAAAATGTTACTTTGGGAAAATGCATTTGTTCATATATTTGAAACATTTTCAAACATCGAGCCCCCCTTTTAACAGGATTTTAGAGCCAGTATGCCAGCAGCAGGAATACAAACACAAACAAATGAAAACAGTTATTACTTTATAGTCACATTTCATTTTTATAAAATAAGTTTCATTAACTTTGTAACTGGTCTTTTTCTCTAGTCTTCTTTCTAAATGCCATCTATTTCTCAGATCAAACTCTTTCATAACATTTATCTGTTTAAGCAGGCATGCTACTGATTCTGAATGCAGTTGTAAACAGGAATTCCAAAATTAATTTTAGTTATAGAGGCATTTTGAAATAAGTGGATAACTCTTGTGTGCTTTTTTTTCAATTTATACTGAAAATATTACAGTATTTAATATATTTGGGAAAATAGAAAAACAAAACAATTTATGTATCATCACATCCCCTCAGTCCTAGAGTCAGGAAAATTGGCTTTTTATCTCAGTTCTGCTATTTAGTTGTAAGAAGTTCAGTGGCTTTGAGGAAAGAACCCAGAGATTCCTTTCTAATCCCCACTTTCCTAATTCATGCAATAATTATTCATGCAATAATTATAATGCCAGCCTTATGGGTTATTGTGGAATAAATGAGAATGTATGTGGCATGCTTTCATTGTTTGGACATCGTATCCTGGGATAGCCTATATTTCACACAAATATTCTGTGTGGCTGCATTCATAATATGTGCTGTTTTATGACGGGAGCTACTCATTTTCAAACATTTGTTATGAAGTTTTGTATAAAAAGTCACATTTAAGTGACATGTAGTAGATCTTGTGTTTGGTTAAATTCAGAACTAGAATTTTATGTTCATAGAACATTTGTTTTTAGTGTCCTCCCTTTTTCTCCCACCCCCCATAAATGGACAGTGTTTAGATTGCTGTCATTTCATGAGATGAAGTGAGGGTGCTGCTGTTTTTCTGAGTCAGACCTCTGACCTTTCAGGGTGACGCTAAACACATTCTCATTTCACATTTACAGCAATTACATTAGAGATTCTTTACTCTTGAATTGCTCTTTCAAAGAAGACTTAATTCATTGTGTATTTTATAATGAATTTAATCAGTTACTTGAATAGCCAATATCCATTAGAAATAAATTATTAAATTAAAACACTATTATTTGTATATTATGTCATGATGTACCACCTTCACTCCTGTTTGACCTTGACAATGTAAATAAACCCATAAGGTATATATTATCATTTCTAATGTGTTATGTAAATGAGTGACCATAGGCTCAGGAAATTTCAGTGCTTAGCCCAGAGAAAGAAGGTGACAACGCTGAATTTTAATCTCTGTGGCACAATTTTATGTTCCCTTTAATGTACTGTAATATCATGTAACCTCCAATTAGGCAACATGAATGAGAAACTAAAGTCTTTTAATCTATTGTTTGGTATATCTTATGACAGGCTTTTATATTTTCTCTCTTTTTGTGTCACACAGCTCCAGTTATGCCCCTGACAAAATCAGTCAGAATTATTTGCTATACAAGAGTCATTCATTGATTTGTCCATCCTTTCTATAAGCATTTCCTGAACATCTATTATGAGCAAGATACCCCATCGGATGCTAGATAAAAAGAACAGAGAAATAAAGTCTATTCTTAAAGGCAGCACAGTCAAGGGAGGTATGGACAAGTGAATCAAGTGTGACAGTTACTGTGATGAGGGCTATGCTAAAGGTAAGCACAGGTGCTTGTGAGAATGCATAAGACAGAAAAGGAGAAAAATCTTAATATCAATGTCAACTTTTTTTAAGACTGCTTAACTCACAAACTAAATTAAGCAAACAAAACAAAGTGAGCCTCACAAAAGGAGAAAAATCTTAATATCAATGTTGACTTTTTTTAAAGACTGCTTAACTCATAAACTAAATTAAGCAAACAAAACAAAGTGAGCCTCACAAAAGTATAATCCAATTTGGCATAAATTACCTTTAAGAGTAAATCATTGAATAGAAACCTGAGTTACTCTAAGTTTTCTGAAAATGAAGATCACAGATGCGTGATAGGGCTTATTCTGTAACTTGAAAGAAGAAAGACTTTGTATTGTGAACGTATGGCTCAACAATGGGCTGTTGGTGGCAAGCAAGATAGCATAGGAAAGTGCAAATGCACAGGAATATTTATGCCAAATCCCATTGCTGATATATGCCTTTTAAAATGAATCCTTCGGGAAAATTCCACATTGGCTCTAAGGAAAACTTCCCTTAAACTTTGTCTTTGGTGCACTTTCCATACGCAACAATATTCTTTTGACAAGAAGATGAATGTTAATTTTTTTTATCATAACAGTTTTTCTTATGCTTCATCTCCTGCTTGGAAACCTTTCTCTATATTTATCTAAATGTCCCCAACCCATAAAGGCTTAGTTTTAACAATCAACTAATATCGGACAATTAGGTAATGTGCCAAGTACTTCAGTAGATGCTTGAGTTAGAAAGGCAAGTAAGACAGTTTGGTCCTGTTCCTCATAAAACTTTTTTTTTGTGTGGTGGATTTAAACATGGCACTTATTTCACAGATATCTGATTACAACTTTGATAAGTGCTGCGGAGAAGGTGAGGATATAATGAGAGGGTGCTAATATATAATTGAGAATTATGGACAAATGCCATAAAAATAGTATTTGAACAGAGCTCTGAAATATAAATTTAGATTAACTGAATTAAGAAGAAAAAAATATGTGGTGAGGTCCCAGGGGCAGGTGAGTCCCTTGGAAGAACTCATCGAAAGCTATTGCTGCCGAATCACAGAAAGGAGATGGTGGTGCTTATGGTGGTGCTTACAGGTTATACCAAATAAGGTAGACGCAAAGTTGTACATGATCTTCTTGATCAATATTAAGACTTTAAGGGTACTTATTGAAATTTACGTTATTGATTATTTTAAACACATTTATATTTTGTAGACATACACTTGTTTATGGAGGTAAATATGAATTGAAAGGTTGATGTCACAAGACCAGACAAGAGAATATTTCTGTAAGGCAAGAGAAAAAATCTTATTCTAGGCTAGCATGTTACAGTGGAGATGGAAATAAATTGATAGAATTAAAACATATTAAACAAAAAAGCAGTAAATATTCCTTGATGGAATATAAGAATAAACAAGAGATGAGTGAAAAGCATCTAATCTCGTTGTTGGCTTGTGTGACTATGGTGGACAGAACACAGATAGCTAGAGAATATAAGGTTAGAGACAAAGATCATGAGTTGAGTTTTCAGCATTGAGACTTTGATTACCTATATGAAAAGTTCAGATAGATGTATTGAGAAGAATTTTGAAGTATGGAACTAAGAAAGCAAGTCTGAATTAGGGATCCAAATGTGGGAACTGTAAGATAGAAATTTGAGCCATCAGGATGGAAAATGTACATATATGTACATTTGTATGTATATGTACCATTTGTACATATATGGCAGGAAGGGAAGAATATCTTTAAACAGAAAACCTTGAGAAGTGCTTATACATTTATCAATCCAGTAGAGGTGATTAAATTGGCAAATATAATAAATTAGGTATGCTTTAGCCCAACCAACTCCACTCAATCCAGATATTTAAACTGAACATGAGATAATTCTGCTAACACCTGCCCTTGACCTTGCCCAAACAACATACTTAGTAAGTAAAGAACTTTTTTTCATGTGCAAGGCTAATTCCAAGAACTGCCTCTCTCACACCATCCTGGAATTCTCCATCATCTCAGCAAATTAAAATATTTGAATACATATGAAGTTCATATGAGAAAATATATTATTTACAATAATGGGAGCCATGTTTCTTCTGCTTGAGAAATTCCCAAAAAGTACAAAACAAGAAGGTGAAATACCAGGGGAGTGAGCAACAAGTCACTGGGGCTCAGACCCCTGGCAATTACTTGGCCAGAATCCCTGCCCCTGTTTTCCCCTGCCCCGTACCCAAGGTAGGAAGGAAATAAAGCTCTCTCCATCAGAGAAGGGAATTACAAATGTAAAAACAGGTAAGGTGAAAAAAAATGAATTCTGTGACGTTGGAGTGAAGTTGAACATATCAATATTAGCTCAGACTTAGGCTGGAAGATAGATGATAGGTAGATGATAGATGAGTAGATGGATAGATATAGACAAAGAGAGACAGAGAGAGAGAGAGAAGAAAGATAGATGATAGATTTTCTAATTCTGTCAGTTTAGAGGGCCTAGAAGCAATGAAATCCCTATATCAATGAACACATGCAGCAACCAGATTTTAGTTTTCTAATATTCTCCACTAAAGGGAACAACTGATCTTTTTGAGAAATAGCAAAGACAGACTGTGTCTGGGAAGTGTATATGAGTCTCGAATGTCTTCTTGTTCCAGAAGGTAGAATATTGCTTAAAAAATGATGGGAACTTATTAGAAGGACAAAAGAACCTATTTAAATGACTTTTACTGGTCTAGTATGGGAGAAACTCATTATAAAATAAGTAATGGTAGTAATGAATCATAATCTATTGAATAAAATAATTCATTAGTCTAATACTGACATACATATACATATATATGTACATACATAAATACATAAGATAATAAAATTCTTCCTTATAGGAGAAGGGCAATTAATAAATGTAGAAGAAGAAATGGAATTAGAAAATCACTATTTGGCCAACATCATGGTAATAATTTCTTGAGTCAAGAATCATCAGTGGATCATTCTAATGGGTGGAAGTTTAAGCAATAACAGGATATTTCATGGTCTCAAAGCCTCTTCCCACAAGAGGTTTATAATAAAAAATAAAAAGTAGAAACTTCAGATCAAAGAAGTCTGACAGACACTGCCAAAATCAGTCAAACCAATATCATGTGTTTCCTAATACAATGCACTAAGAGAGGCACAATATCACTTCTGCAGCATCCTTGCCAAAAACACCTAATGATAGTTTTACTATGATGAAACAATGAACCACTTTCAAACTGAGGATATTTTATGAAATAATTTGTCAGAACTCTCAAAAATTATCAAATAAATGAAATATAAAAAGAGCTGTTAATTAAGGACTTGGAGGACTGTTAGATTATAGAAAAGTAAAAAGACTTTACAGCTAAATGTGACAAATAAAGATGCAATATTTTTATAAAAAACATTGAACAACTAGCAAAAATTGTGATAATGTCTATATATAATAGCATTATATCAGTATTAAATTTTGATTTTAATTATTTTCCTCTAATAGTGAAATTCCTATTTTAGAAAATATAGACTAAAGTGTTTTGGGGTGAAGAGAATATGTATTGAAAAAATACGTACATATATGAAGAAAAAAGAAAATGGTATAAACTGTTAGCTCTTGGAAAATGAGTAAACAGTAAGGTAATTAT
The DNA here is from genome assembly GCF_028885655.2 of Pongo abelii. Lineage (NCBI taxonomy): Eukaryota > Metazoa > Chordata > Mammalia > Primates > Hominidae > Pongo > Pongo abelii. Next base: position 21,815,830 of record NC_071996.2, read on the forward strand.
TTGTGCTATTCTAACTATTTTTCTACAAGTCTGAAATTATATCAAAATGATATTTAAAAGAAAAAAATACAAGATAGATTTTTATGACTTGTATAGTTCCTGCTTATTGTCAACTTTTGAAATATAAAAGTGTATGTAAAAAAACAAATAAATGACCATTATCTCACCACTAAAATATATTCATTGTTAAAACTTTAGTAATTACATTTTAGTCTTATATTCTCCATGGGAACACATACACACACCAATACACAATTTCAATACTTAACTTTCATTTGTTAATAAAAGCACATTTTCCTAGGTTTTAAAATATTCTTATACATTTTAATGAAAATATAATGGTCTATACTTCAAATACATTATAATTCATTGAATCACTCTCCCCTTTTTCATTACTTATGTAATATTATGCACTTATATGTAACACTATAATAAAAACACAATTGTGGATAAATTTTGTATGCATTTATTATTTCCCTTGAATTCGTTCTTAAGAGGAAAATTTCTAGGTGAGGTTATGTTAATATTTTTATTTCCTCTGAATATATGTCATGCCTCTCCAGTCTATTAATCATTTCTCTGCCTCTTCAGTCTCCTCAGTCATATTTCTCCCCCTACTCCCTCTCAGCAAATAACGTTTGTACCTACTACATCACAGAGAAGAAAGAAAGTACATCTTAGATTTTCTGCTAACCAGTCTAGGAATAGATTCACATTTTTACCCATTTTTCTCTTTCATTCTGGTTACAATAATGGAGTTACCCTTCCATCTATCCAAAGTCAATCTCTTCACAAGATCTTTGCATCTCCTAACTTTCTTTTTCAGGACCCTTAAATATTGACTATCCCTTCTATATTATTTATATTTACTTTAAATATTTAATATTGCAATATACTTAATTGTCTTCCTATCTGACAAACAGAATATACTCTCTCTTCTTTTTCAAAGTCAAAATTATTTGAATATTATTTATTCCGTCTCCAATTTATCACCTTCCATTCCTCAATATTGTTCAACCTGCTTTTGTTCAAATAACCATGTAGTAACAGCTTTTCAAAGGTCATCTCCCCTTGACCTTTAATCTAATGCAGACCTTTTGGACTCTAACTCACTTGCTTTCCAATAGTTTTCAACAGCATTAAACATATCTACCTGTCTTTTCACTTTATATTCCCTTACCAGAATATTCCATCTGGAGTCATAATTTTAATTATCACTTACCTACTGACAACTCCCAAATATTATTTTTGTCTTAATTTCTCCATTTAGATGTACGTTCTATGCATGTAGGACAAGAATGTCTCAAGTGCTTTCTATGTCTGTGGTGAGGTAACCTGAACACCTGTGCGTATCAGTCATTTTACATTGTAAATGCCTATTCATGACCCAGGTGAAATTGGGTAAAGATTGAGTAGCTATTCTCCAAGTGGTGTCCTAGGGATTCAGTCTCCTTCCAAAATGTGACTTACTCAGCTGTTTTGAAGATCTAGGCTTCAGTGAGTAGAAAAAAAAATAGAGTGGGAGATTCCAAAGGACCTTATAGGCACTAGAAATAGAAATGACTTGTCTACTCACATTCTGTTGGCCAGAAGTGGCAACGCCTAGATCCTAATGTGCTGGGAAATGCAGTTTTCTTAGCTGCCCAAAAGGAAACCAAAATTTGATGAATGTATTATCTCAGCTTCTGTTCCCCAAATGGAAAAAGGAAAATCCATTCCTTCCCATTCTTCCAATGCTCCTCCTATCTTCCAATATTCTTCCAATGTTCCTATCTAAATAATTGGCAACCTCTTTATAATTGGTACATTTTTAGCTTCATATTCATCTTCCTCCCCAGTTTGAAACCCTTTAATCTGTGCCTTAAGATAGATGACATATTTATAATTCTTAAGGTATCACACAACAACCTGAACAATCTGACCTTATTGGAGCATCCTCCAACCCCCTATCATATGTCCTCCAGTTACTCTATACTTTGATAATCTTTTGATGTGCTATTTTGTCTTCTATCTAATAATAGTTGACTATAGTATTCCCTTCTCCCAAAATTGTTTGCCTATACCTTACTACATCAATTATATATTTTTTTTCTTTAGATTAGATCTCAAATATTGCTTTCTCAGGTAATTTTTCTTTGATCTCACAGTTTAGAGAAGATCCTCATATTCTACACTTTCTCAGTTTGGTGTGTTTTTCTTTATTTTACATACCACAGTTATAATTTTGCATGTAACTGTGTGGTTAATTGAAATATCTCTATCTCTTCCACATGTAGTAAGAAGATATTCAGAACAGAATAAATACCATTAATTTCTACGTGTTATGCATGGGGCCTATCTCACAGCGGGACCTCAGTAACTATTTATCGAATGAGAAAATAGATTAATGAATACATGAGTCAAAGGCTTATTTTCTCTTATTGCAAAATATTTCACAGGAAAGTCATCTTCAGTGAGTAGAGACTCATCACATACTATCACAAATATGAACATTAATTTTACTTTCCATTGAGATTCAGGCCATTTCTATTAAATTGTCTAAGCTCTCTTGTGGTAAGTATTTTCATGGCTGCAACAATTTACACTCACATTCTACATAAGCAGTACAGAGAAATATACCGCTTCATTTTTCTTGAAGTTTGTAAAAAATAGGAAGTTCTAATTATTCTATCTTTTCTCAATCCAAGAGAACTTGCATTTTCAATTTTACTTCACTATGGATAGTCTCTCAACAAAAATGGAAACCAGTTGTATCTATCCTTCTCTAATTTGGAGAATGTTCTTTCATTTCCCGAGATCACATATACTTGCAAAACTAATTTGTACTAAGAGAGAGACGTTAGTAATATGGTACACCAGGAAGCTCTAGGTCCTTGTTCCTACGTAAAGAAGCTATCATGGAGTAATAGCTGTAAAAATGCCAGACAACTGAAAATAAGCCATGTTAACAATGGGACCAGAATTTCACATTGTGTAGTAAAAACAAGATTTTTTTAAATCTTAGAAACAACATTTAAATATACAAATTTAAGGATATTTTAGGTTTTGCAAAGGTACATTTGAAATTGTGAGTTATGGTTTCCGACAAGTCCCTCAATCCTAATATATATCATATTATCTTATTGTACCCTTTATTTCTTTTTCAACAAATTTCAAGAAATTAATTTAATAAGTTTTTTTTAATGTCAAGTAGACAACAACAGACTAACTAGAATAGCTTTGTGGGAGCTCTAGAAACCAGGCAAGGGTCTATAGCAGCTAAGTGAGAACTTAATAAAGAGAGAGAACACACACACACAACACAAACACACACTCACACACAGCACACACACACACTCAACACACATGCACACACACAACACACACAACACACACACAACACATCACACACATTCAAAACAGTGGGAAATTGTGTCGTGTTTTTGTTCACCCTACCACATTCTTTTGCAATGCAATGTGGCTTGATGCAGTCAGGAGGAAGCTGCCTAGTTGCCAGTTCCTCCTTCATGATGGATGAGAATGAGTAAAATTAACTGGCAATGTTTGGCTTGTCTGGGGGCTACCCAAGGAACTGATTTCAGTCTCACCTGACTTGGAACTAATGCAGGAATGGAGGCATGGTTTGGATATCATGTTGAAGGTGACAGAAAGCAGTGGCTGGTGCTGTAGCATGTAAAAAGTGCAGAGGAATTGGAGACCTATGGGGAAGTCTGACAGCAAGAGATTACATGCAGAAAACTACATAGAAAATCCAAGGCCTTGAGAGAAGCAGAGGTTAGATTCTTGGGAAAGTTAGACATTTAAAAACAGCCATGTGTATGGATAAATTGAGTAAACAGCATACACACATGCTCAGGAAATGTGCATGCCCAGAAAGAACTAAAAGAACTTAAGCTTTCATGTTGAGTCAATTAGTGAAGGTCTTTCCCTTCATGGAGTCAATCTACAAAGACTAGGAGAAGTGGCTGATTTTACGAATGCCCAATTTTCTATAAAAGATCACAAGTCATACGAAGAATCAGGGGAACAAGTCCATTCAAAGAAAGAAAATAACTCTCCAGAAACCCACCCTGAAGAAACATAGGATTCAGATTTACTAGACAAATACATTAAAAAATTAAAACAACTGTCCTGAATATACTAAAAGGGCTGAAAAGAAATATAAAGAACTAAAGTAAATCTGGATAATGATACGTGACAAAATGTGAATGTAAAAAAAAGAAATATAAATTATTAAAAAATTACCAAACAGCAATTTTGGACCTACAAAATACAATAACTGAATTCAAATGTTAACTACAAGAGTTCAACAACAGATTTGAATAGGTGTAATACAAAATTAGCAAACTTGAAGACAAATCATTTGAAGTCATTGAATCAATGGAGGAAAAAAAACTGTAGAAAAGCAAGCAGAGACCAAGGGACATATGAAATGCCATCAATTGGGCCAATATATACATTATATAGGTTCCAGAAAGAGAAGAGAGAAAGGGGTACATAGTTAACCTCAAGAAATAATGGCCAAAAATATTCCAAATTTGAGCAAAGACATACACATACAAACACAAGAAGTTTAACCAACTACTTATAGAATAAATTCAAGGAGACCCACACCAAGACACATTATATTCAAACTATTAAAAGTTAAAGACAAAGAGAGAAACTTGAAAATAGTAAGAGAAAAGTGACTCATCACATCTCAGACTTCCTCAGTAAAATTATTAATGGATTTCTCCACAAGAAAACTTGCAGGCTGGCAAGCAGTGGAATGATAAAGTGGTGAAAGAAACAGAAATAAAGACAAAAAACTGTTCACCAAGAGTATTATATCCTGCAAAATAATCTTTCAAAAATGAGAAATAAATTAAGGCATTTCCATGTAAACAAAGGCTAAGGGAGTTTATTACCACTAGAACTACTCTAGAAGAAATGATAAAGGAACTGCCTCAAGTTGAAATAAAATCATACTAGGCAGCAACTTTAAACACTACAAATTAAATATATGGACAAATATAAAAGCCTGTATTATTTCAGTTTTGACTGGCAACTCCACTTTTTGTTTATAGAATTTTTTAAAAAATAAAGAATTATAAATCTATGTTAATAAGTACACAATAGGCAGGGCGCAGTGGCTCAGGCCTGTAATCCCAGTACTTTGGGAGGCCGAGGCAGGTGGATCATGAGGTCAGGAGATCGAGACCATCCTGGCTAACATGGTGAAACCCCGTCTCTACTAAAAATACAAAAAATTAGCCGGGCATGGGGGCGGGCGCCTGTAGTCCCAGCTACTCAGGAGGCTGAGGCAGGAGAATGGCGTGAACCCGGGAGGCGGAGCTTGCAGTGAGCCGACATTGCGCCACTGCACTCCATCCTGGGTGACAGAGGAAGACTCCGTCTCAAAAAAAAAAAATAAATAAAATAAATAATAAGTACACAATATATAAAGATGTAACTTGTGGCATCAATAACATAAAGTGGGGGAAATGTTTAGATAAGTAGAGGGGAGGTAACATTTTATTTCCTGTACTCCTGCTGGTAAACTGATTCATGGCTTTCATAATTGTAGACCAAGCATTAATTTTTTTTCTAATATTCTTAGTAAGTCCACTTTAATAATTATTTTTAAGAAAGGTAAGGTGGATGGTTCTTAAAGAGGAAGATTTAAAATAAAGAGATGAAATATTAACTGCTGTTAAAACTAAATCAGGACATCCCAGTATCATTTGATAAATATAATTGGTGAACTTCCCCATAATGAGAAATAATAAGTAGGTGCTAGAAGCCCACCAAAAGGTACGGCATGTCTCTGAGGTGACTTTGTTTTTGGAAAGAGTAAGAAAAAGCATTCTAAAGACCCTAATTGGATTCTACGATTTTTTAATTGGCCCCACTTCTTTTTATATCAGCTTAGCACAGAAACTCCAAGGGCACTCTCCTTTTACCTCTACAGCCTCATCTCAACTTCTTAAAGAGTGCCCCTAAAACTGGATAAACACAGTATTATGTCTGAAGTTCCACGTTTATACCTCTCTCCTGAGATGTTATCATTCTCAGGAGAGAGGTATATTGTATATATATATCACTTTTATTTCACTATTTTCCATGTTTTGTATATTTTTCCTGACTCCTCCTTCTCTAACACCTTCCCTCACAGCTCTGATTCCCACTCAATATTTGGCTTAACCGCCCACCTCCCAAGTACACCTATATTTCCTGTCCATTCTCACCAACACTCTAGTTATTTACGTATAAACTGCTCTAAATCAGATAAGCCCAAATAATTTCCGTTGCAGTCTTTCCTGATCATATTCTCTCTTCTCTGACAGCCAGAATGAATTAATCATCTTCAAAGCGCATCTGCATTCTGAAAAAAAAATGTCAATTTTAAAGCCAGCAATACGCATTATGCTAGAAAAAAAGATGCAAGTACTTTGGGAAAACACAAGTGAGAAAATGTAATGCACACATCTATAGGAAATTAAGGTGTGCTACACGGTAGAACTTGACAAGGTCTGGGATGTGAAATTCATAGCATTTTGTCAGAGCTGATGAAATCCATGTTATCCTTTCGAAGCCTGCCAGTACAAAGACAGCTCAACACAAAAAGTCTTGCCTAGCTTGACAATCAAATAGAACCTTACACAGAAGCTGCATAATCACAGAGTTGAAAAAATTGGAATATGTTCTTTCAATCAGTACCACAAAGAACTCTATTTAAACAAATACAAATATATGTGGAAAGAAATAGAAACAAAATATTTTAAAATGACACAGCCCAAAACAGCTGGATCATTTCAGCGTGGATGATCCTATTTTCTTGCCACAGCAATATAATTTATAGTTTTGTTAAATACCTTTTGTTTATTAGAAGAATCCAGACAGATTGCTGATTTTTGTTTCAATTGTAATAACAATTTCAGCAAACAAATGACCACTTAAAGCCACACTTTTATGGGATACAATTTGTTTCTGTTCCTTTCAGACTGCTACCATATTAAAAATATTTTTCCCACACCTGTTTGTTCAAGGACATTTAAAGAGCACTGATACATATTCAAATTGATGTACTTTCATAACGTACTTATGATGGTATCTTAGTCCATTTGTGTTGCTATAAAGGAACACCTGGTAATTTATCAAGAAAAGAGATTTATTTGGCTCATGGTTCTGAAGGCTGTGCAAAAAGCATGGTGCCAGTATCTGCTTCTGGTGAGGGACTCTGGCTGCTTCCACTCATGGTGGAAGATGAAGAGGAAGCCCGTGTGTTCAGATCACATGGCAAGAGAGGAAGCAAGACAGAAGGAGATGCTAGGCCCTTTTAAACAACCAGCTTTTGTGGGAACTAATAGAGCAAGAATTCACACACCACCATGAAGATATCACCAAGCAACCCATGAAGGATCCACCTTCATGACCCAAACACCTCTCAGTAGGTCTCACCTCTGATATTGGAGATCAGATTTCAAACTGAGATTTGGCAGGGCCAAACAGATCAAACTAGCAGATGGCCATTCTCAGCTAATCATAGAAGAAAAGCAAACCACGAATGACCACATCTACAAGGCATTATATTAAATAATATGTGTAGCACTAAGATGAGCCAGATGCTAACTCCTTCCTCCTATGCTTATCCCCTGAGAGAGATGTCTGGAACCAGCAACCAATTTATGCTTTAATTCATTCACTCATGCAACTCTTTCTTCTAAAAGTAATCATAAATATCAAGGAGAAGATCGTTATTGATCTACAGGGCAATGTTAACAAAACTGAAGAAGTAGGATGTTATCATTATTTTGGAGGTAGAATCATAGGTTTACGTAGCTGATTACATTTGGAACTCAAAGGCAAGGATCAAACCAAATAGAACTGAAGTTTTGTAACCCTGAGCCAAGGTACTGGCTAGCTGAATAATTAGATGGATGACAATGTGTTAATATGTTTTGGTAGGGGGTTGATATGTTTGTTTCAGAAGGTATTAAGGTTAAGACATCAATGAAATATCTTAGTAATGAAAATATAGAGCATTACAAGAAATAGCCTACTTCAGGCAAGCCACAATAATGCTCCAGAGTGTCCCTAAAACATGCAAGGCCCTTTCAAATATCCACAACTTTTGCAAATGTTTTTCACACTAAGACAGATGACCTTTGAGGCTCTTCCTATCAGACAAAGCATGAGGCATTTCTCAAAGTTCCAGAAACACATCCCATATTTCTTTTTTTATTTTTAATTTTTATGGGTACATAGTTGGTGTATATATTTGTGAGGTATATAAGATATTTTAATATAGGCATGCAATGCATAATAATCATATCAGAGTAAATGGGGTATCCATCACTTCTAGCATTTATCCTTTGTAGTACACACAATCCAATTATACTTTTTTAGTTATTTTAAAATGTACAGTTAAATTATTATTGACTATAGCCACCCTGTTGTGCTATCAAATACTAGGTCTTATTCACACTTTCTATTTTTTTGTGTATACCCATTAACCATTCCCACTTCCTCCCCACATCTCTCAGTACACTCCAGCCTCTGGTAACCATCTTTCTTACCCTCTATCTCAGTGGGTTGAGTTGTTTTAATTTTTGGCTCCTACAAATAAGTGAGAGCATGCAAAATTTGTCATTCTGAGCTAGGCTTATTTCACTTAGCATAATGTCCTCCAGTTCAATCAATCCGTGTTGTTGCAAATGACAGGATATCACATTTTTTTTATTGCTGAATACTACTCTCGTGTGTACATGTACCACATTTTCTTTACCTATTCATTTATTGATGGGCAATTAGGTTTCTCCAAAATCTCAGCAATTGTGAATAGTGCTGCAATAAACATAGGAGTGCAGATGTCTCTTTAATACACTTTATTTCTTTTGGGTATATACATAGAAGTGAGATTGCTGGATAATATAATGGTTTTAGTCTAGATCTTTGAGGAACCTCCAAAGTGTTTCCCATAGTGGTTGTACTAATTTGCATTCCACAGTGTATGAAGGTTCCCTTTTCTCCATATTTGTTATTGCCTGTCTTTTGGATATAAGCCATTTTAACTGGGCTGAGATGATATCTCATTATAGTTTATATTTGCATTTCATCATAGTTTATATTTGCATTTCTCTGATGATCAATAATGTTGAGCACCTTTTCATATACCTGATAACGACTTGTATGTCTTCTTTTTAGAAATGTCTGTTCAGATACTTCCCCATTTTTAAATCAGACTATTAGATTTTTTCTATAGAGTTGTCTGAGCTCCTTTTATATTCTGGTTATTAATTTATATTCTGGTTATTAATACGTTGTCACATGGGTAGCTTGTAAATATTTTCTCCAATTCTGTGTGTTGTCTCTTCACCTTGTTGATTGCTTCCTTTGCTGTGTGGAAGATTATTGTATTAGTCAGAGTTCTCTAGAGGGAGAGAACTAGTGGAATAGATATATACATATATAAAAGGAGTTTAAGTATTAACTCACAGAATCACAAGGTTCCACAATAGGCTGTCTGCAGGCTGAGGAGCAAGGTGAACCAGTCTGAGTTCTAAAATGGAAGAACTGGGAGTCCAGTGTTCAAGGGCAAGAAGCATTCAGCACAGGAGAAACATGTAGTCTGGGAGGCTAGGCGAGTCTCTTTTTTCACATTTTTCTGCCTGCTTTTTATTCTAGCCATGCTGGCAGCTAATTAAATTGTGCCCACCCCGATTTACACTTGATGACTCAAATGTTAATCTCCTTTGGCAACAGCCTCACAGGTACACTCAGGATTAATACTTTGTGTTTTTCAATCTAATCAAGTTGACATTCAGTATTACCCATCACGAGTCCACCTCTTTTCAACTTTAACCCATACACATCTCCTGAGATCATATATAATCTTCAAATAAAGACAATAATAAGGTCATAATTACCTCTAACATAACACAACTATCCTTCATACAACCAGAAATGCACAAACCCCCAAACTAAATCCTATTACAAAAAATTAACATTACTTAAATGCTGATGTGAAGTCAATAAATCTTATGTCACATGATAAAGGAGAAAGGAAATAAAACCAAGATGTTTTCTTAGTACAAGTGTATGCATTCACAAACAAGTTTTTAACAAAAGAAGGCAAAAATACTCACGACAAATACAATTCTTGTTTCTGCAGCTGGTCACATGGTCATAGCTACTGTTGACTACCTTCTATTACCCATTCTAAATTACCTTTGCTTCAGCAAGCACCTCAGCAGGTCATGGTGTTTTTTTTGTTTGTTTTTCCTAGTGGAGTGACCCAAAACTTTATTCCTAACACATCTGGGTCATTTGTAGTCCTCCCTGGATTTGGCTGTTGTAGTTTCCCATTGACCTTAACCACAGGGCATGGTAATACTAAGAGACTTCCCAATGGATCTCCTGTATTCCATGCTTACTCTTCCTTACCTCTGTTGTGGGGAGGTAGACTGATTTCATCTTGATAGTCCAGGTCAATCACTCCCACCCACACTATAACTCCCATTTTAGCCTGTTGACTTAAAGGTAGGAGGAGGCCAAAATGTCCATGTGGCAATCTTAACTTCCAGTTTAATGAAATCGTTGTTTTGTCTTCTGGTGGCGGCATTCCTCCCTCGGGAACAAAGACTTCGAGGCCAGCAGAAGGTAATGTCGTGGGAACAGGAAGAAAAATTTTGCTTGCTAGTGGGTCACTAGGGGTGATGGTGAGTGGTGCCACTTCCACTTCCACCCCTTGATTTCTGGACCCATGCATCCTGGCTATGGGAGAAACAGTACCAGATATTGGATGCTGATTCAGAGCATACATGGCCTTCTGGAGAACTTTACCCCAGCCCTGCAAAGTATTGTCATCGAGTTGGCATTGTAGTTGTGACTTCAAACAGCTATCACTGTTGCCTCAGACAACACAGGGTTTATCTCCTCAAACAACGGTGGAAAGGCTGATGGGCTGATGGCAGCCTGGGTCATAGAGGGGATGTTGTCACTACTGGGGATGGAAAGCTGTTTCTGCTGGCAAAAAGGCTTATCAGAGTTTACAACCTCAGTGTCCCCAGCTTCATCAGGGTCCTCCTACACATCCCCATTCCAAGTTGCAGAGTTCCATTCTTTTCCAATCAATGCCCTCACTTTAATTGTAGACAACTGGCAAGGCTGAGCATACACCTTTTGTTGCAGGTCAGCTACTTGCAGGATAAGAGCTTATGTTTGTTTTTCCACAATTTCAGCTTTTTCTCCACAGGAGATAAGACTCTTACTCAGGGCAATCTTAGTAGATTTGAGGCTCAGTATCTGCTTCTGAAGCCAGGAGATAGAATCCTTGAGTTCATCATTTTATTTCATCAATTTTTCTACTGAACTCAGGAGTAACCAACCAGCCTCATATGTCCTTGGTTCTCCACATATGGTCAAAGGTGTTATGTATGGAATCACTAAACTCTTTGCCTGTCATGAGCAATGAATCAGGAATGTCAAATGCATTTATTTTGCATAAATCTCTAAACAGTTCATGCCAAGGATGATCAGTGTTCTCCATACTCTTAGAAGTAGACTTCTTAGTATTTTTGGGTCTAACCATACTAAGCAGCCAACTCCAGAAACCCCAAAACCAAGAAAAGAACCCCATATTTAATATTCTGTTCCTCTTGACCCCACTTGTAGTACCAAAATCTGTATCAGTGCTGGTTCTCCAGAGGGACAGAAATATATATTTCATTAGTTCTGTCCCTCTGGTGACTATATATATATATATATAACTGATATATATATATACATAGTATTATAGACTTAATATATATATAGACTTAATAAACTCATATATATGAGTATATATATATGAATATATATGTGAGTGTATATATATATATATATATATGAATATGAGTTTATTAAGTAATATTAACTCACATGATCACAAGGTCCCACAATAGGCCATCTGCAGACTGAGGAGCAAGGAGAGCCAGTCCAAGTCCCAAAACTGAAGAACTTGGAGTCTGATATTCAAGGGCAAGAAACATTCAGCATGGGAGAAAGATGTTGGCTGGGAGGCTAGGCCAGTCTCTCTTTACTCATATTCCAGCTATGATGGCAGCTGATTAGATTTTGCCCACCTAGATTAAGGGTGGGTCTACCTTTCCAAGCCCACTGACTCAAATGTTAATCTCCTCTGGCAAAACCCTCACAAACACACCCTGGATCAATACTTTGTATTTTTCAGTCCAATGAAGCTGACACTCAGTGTTAACAATCACATTTATTAACATGCTCTGATCTCATTCATCCAGTTTTGCTTCGTTTACCTGTGCTTCTGGAGTATTACTAAAGAAACTTTGCTCAATCCAATATGCTGGATAGTTGGTCTATATGTCTGTTTGTATACTAGTATCATGATGTTTCTGTTACTATACCTCCGTAGTAGAATTTGAAATCAGGTAATGTGATTTCTCCAGCTTTGTACTTTTTGCTTAAGACACCTCTGGCTATTCTACATCTTTTGTGGTTCCATATAATTTCTAGAATTTTTTTTATTTCTGTGAGGAACGTCATTGGTATTTTGATAGGAGTAGCATTAAGTCTGTAGATTGCTTTGAGTAGTAGAAACATTTCAGGAATACTGACTCTTCCAATCCATGAACATAGAATATCTTCTCATTATTTTGCATCCTCCTCAATTTCTTGTATCAATATTTTATAGTTTTGTTGTTATTGTACTTTAAGTTCTGGGATACATGTGCAGAACGTACAGGTTTGTTACATAGGTATACACGTGCCATGATGGTTTGCTGCACCCATCAACTCGTTATCTACATTAGGTATTTCTCCTAATGCTATCCCTCCCCTAGCCCCCAACCACCCCTAGCAGGCCCTGTTGGGTGATGTTCCCCTCCCTGTGTCCATGTGTTCTCACTGTTCAACTCCCACTTATGAGTGAAAACATGTGGTGTTTCGTTTTCTGTTCCCATGTTAGTTTGGTGAGAATGATGGTTTCCAACTTCATCCATGTCCCTGCAAAGGACATGAACTCATCCTATTTTATGGCTGCATAGTATTCCATGGTGTATATGTGCTGCATTTTCTTTATCCAGTCTATCGTTGATGGGCATTTGGGTTGGCTCCAAGTCTTTGCTATTGTGAACAGTGCTGCAATAAACATATGTGTGCACGTGTCTTTATTGTAGAATGATGTATAATCCTTTGGGTATATACCCAGTAATGGGATTGCTGGATCAAATGGTATTTGTGGTTCTAGATACTTGAGAGATCGCCACACTGTCTTCCACAATGATTGAACTAACTTACACTATAGTTTTTATTGTAGACGTCTTTCATTATTTTTATTAACTTAATTTCTAGGTGTTTTAATTGTTGATACAATAATAAGATTACATCCTTGATTTATTTTTCAAATTGTTTGCTGTTAAAATACAGAAATGCTACTGGTTTTTGTGTGCTGATTTTGTATCCTACAACTTTACAGAACTTGTTCATTAGTTCTGATAATTTTGTTGTGGAGTCTTAAAAATTTTCCAAATATAAGGTCATATCAACTGCAAAACAGGAAAATTTGACTCCTTTTTTTTCAGTTTGGATTCCCTTTATTTCTTTCTCTTGTCTGACTGCTATAGCTAGAACTTCCAGTACTATGTTGAATAACAGTAGTGAAAGTAGCTCCTTGTCATGTTCCAGATCTTAGACGAAAGATTTCAGAATTTCCCCATTCAGTATAATACTACATGTGGTTTTGTTGTATATGGCTCTTATTATGTTGAGTTATGTTTCTTCTGTACCCAATTTTTGAGGGTTTTTTAAATTAAGAAGGAATGTTGAATTTTATCAAATGCTTTTTCAGCATTAATGGAAATGATTATATGGATTTTGTCCTTCATTCTGTTAAAATGTATCACATTGATCGATTAGCATTTGTTGAAACATACTTGCATTCTTGAGATAAATCTCACTTGGACATGATGAATAATCTTTTTAATGTGTTATTGAGCTCAATTTGCTAGTATTTTGTTGGAGATTTATGCATCAATATATATCAGGGATATTGACCTGTAGTTTTCTTTCTTAAGTGTGTCTTCATCTGGTTTTGGTATCAGGCTAATACCATCCTTGTAGAATAAGTCTGGAAGTATACATTCCTCCTTTACTTGAAATAGTTTGAGTGGGATTGGTATTAGTTCTTTAACAGTTTAGTATAACTCAGCTCTGAAACCATTGGGTCCCAGGCTTTTATTTGCTGGCACACTTTTTGTACAGCTTTGATCTTGTTACTTGTTATTGATCTGTTTAGGCTTTGGATTTTTTCATGGCTCAATCTTGGTAGGTTCTATGTGTCCAGGAATTTATTCAATTTTTCTAGATTTTGAATTTATTGGCATATAGTTGCTCATAGTAGCCACTAATGGTCCTTTAAATTCCTGTGGTGTCAGTTGTAATGTCTCCTTTTTCATCTCCAATTTTATTTAATTGGGTCTTCTCTGTTTTTTTTTTAGTCAGTCTGGCTAAAGGTTTGTAAGTTTTATTTATATTTTCAAAAACAGCTTTTTAATTTTACTGATCTTTTGTATTATTTTCTTCATTTCAATTGTATTTATTTCTGATCTAATTTTTATTACTTATTTTCTTCTACTAAATTTGGGCTTGGTTTGCTCTTGCTTTTCTATTTCTTTAAAATGCATCATTAGGTTATTTATTTGAAGTTTTTCTTCTTTTTTTGATGTAGACTCTTACAGCCATAACATTTCCTCTTAATACTGTTTTCACTGTATCCCATAAAATTTGATATGTTGTGTATCCATTATCATTTGTATCAAAAAATTATTAATTTGCTTATTATTTTTTTCATTGATCCACTTATTATTCATGAACATAATTTTTAATTTCATTTGCTTGTATAGTTTCCAAAATTCTTGTTATTATTGATTTCTAGTTTTATTCCTTTGGAGTCAGAGAATATGCTTGATATAATTTCAATTTTTGTGAATGTTTTAAGACTTGATTTGGGAGCTAGCATATGATCTATCCTTGAGAATGCTCCATGTGCTAAGGAGAAGAATGTGTATTCTGTAGGTGTTAGATACAATTTTCTGTAAAAGTAGATTAAGTCCATTTGGTGTGTAATGTTAAGTCTAATGTTTCTTTGTTGATTTTTTGTCTGGAAGAAAAATGCTGAAAGTGAGTGTTCCAGTTTCCAGCTAATATCGTTTTTGGTCTGTCTCTCTCTTTTGCTGTAATAATATTTGCTTAATATATCTTGGTGCTCCATGGTGGAGAGCATATATATCTACAATTCTTATATTATCTTGCTGTATTGGCTCTGTTATCATTTTATAATGATGTTCTCTTATTATATAGGTTTTTTTTAAAATTTTTTTTTTATGTAAACATAGCTACCCTGTGCATCCCCCCCCACCCCACAATCATTTGGATGGCACTTGGTCAGATTGGAAGCCAGCACAGCTCTAAGTCTCACCCAAGGCTTGCTGTAACCACTACCTGGGTATTGCCTGATATGGTTTGCCTGTGTGCCCACCCAAATCTCATCTTGAATTGTAGTTTCCGTAATTCCCATATGTCATGGGAGGCACCTGGTGGGAGGTAATGTAATCATGGGGTTGTTACCCTCATGTTATTTTCATGATAGTGAGTGAGTTCTCACGAGACCTGATGGTTTTATAAGGCACGTTCCCCACTTTTTGGTAGGCACTTCTTGCTGCTGCCATGTGAAGAAGGACCTGTTTGCTTCCCCTTCCACCATGATTGTAAGTTTCCTGAGGCCTCCCCAGCCATGCTGAACTGTGAGTCAGTTAAACTTCTTTCCTTTATAAAGTACTCAGTCTAGGTATGTCTTTATTAGCAACCTTGAGAACAGACTAAAACACTGCCTATATTCACTCAAGGACCTTTGGATCCACAATCAGCACTGGTAAAGCAAGCCAGACTTGTGTGTTTCCTTTCAGGGAAGGGAGTTCCATTAGGCACTGGACGTGTTCAGAGATGCCCTTCAGGAGCCATGGACTGGAGTAAAAAAATTTAGAAATCTGTCTTTTGCTCTATTGTATTGCAGCAGCTAAGCTGACACTGAAATCAGGAGACAAAGTTTTTATCATCTTTTCCTCTCTTTTCTGCAGGAAGAGGAACCTCTCCCCATGTCCACTACCTTCATAGTACCATGGCGAGTACTGACAGGCTACTGCCAGTCTTTATTCAAGGCCCACGAGCTCTTCAGGCAGCTTGTGGTGAATGCTGCCAGGCCTGGGACTCACCCTTCAGGGTAGTGACCTCTTCTCTGGCCCAGGGCAGGTCCAGCAATACCATCCAGAAGCCAAGACCTAGAATCAAGCACCCCAAGAGCCTGCTTAGTGCTGTACACCACTGTGACCAACTGGTACCCAAGATACAAGATTAAGTCCCCTTTACACTTTCCTCCATTTGTCTCAAGCAGAAGGAGTCATCACCATAGCCACCACAGCTCAGAATATGCTGGGCCTCACCTGAAGCTAGCAAATCTGAGTCTCACCCAAGGCCCATTGTACGTTACCTGGGTATTGCAACTGGTTATTCAGAGCCCAAGGACTTTTTAGTCAGCAGGTAATAAATTCTGCCAAGAATGAATCCTTTCCTTTAAGGCAACATGTTCCCTTCTGGCCCAGAGTGTGTCTAGAAATGTTATCTTGCAGGTAGGGCCAGAATTGGGGCCTCAATAACTATGCCTGGTGCCCTATACTACTATTGTTGAGCTGGTATCCAAGATTCAAGACAGAGTTATCTTTACTCTCTTCCTCTCCTCTCCTCAAGCAGAAGGAAGGAGTTACTTCCATTGATGCAAGTGGCACTGCCTTGGGTTGAAGGAGGAGTAGTGCAAGCACTCCCTTCGCCACTCTATCTGGTTTCTCACTAGGTCACATGTCTTCCAAGTCCACATGCTGTAAGCCCAGTATAGCACCAGGACTTGCCTAGGAATTACAGGCCTTGTGCCCTAGATTGCCTTTCAAGATTATTTAGGAGCCCAGAGCACTTTAGCTCACAGTGTTGAGGCTTGTCAGAACTCAAGTTCTGACTACTGGGAGGGGTGATTCCCTTCTCGTTAGGGTTGGTCTAAATGCTACCTCCATGGGTAGGAACTGGCTGAGTTCTGCCAGGTTTTGCTTTCTGCTGTGACGGGGCAGCACTGAGTTCAATGCACAGTTTCACAATCACTGCACTCTCCCCACCTTGAGTGCACAGATTCTCTCTCCATGACATGTAGTCACTGCTGGGGCATGATGGAGGGGTGGTGATGGTGATTCAAGACTGTCTTTTCTACCTCTGTCAGTATTAACTTTCAGTGATACAAAGTTAAAACCAGGTACTAGGATTGCTCATCTGATTTTTGGTTCATAAGAAGGTGTTTTTGTTGTGTAGACAGTTGTTAAATTTGGCGTTTCTGCAGTGGGGACAATTGATGGAGGCTTCTATTCAGACATCTGGTTCTGCCTCCCACTCCTTATTTCCATTTCTTTAAAACTCAGGTCTCCAGTTATGCCACTCTGCTTCTAATTTAATCAATGCCTTTCCTTGGCTAATATTTATAGCATAGTTACTTCTCACTTCAGTGTGTGTAGGTGCATGAGTGCAGAGACAACCATTATCTGATTTGTGCTTTCAAGGGGAGAGGGATTACATACCAATTGGAAGATGTGCAGTTAAATACTAACGTAAACAAAACAATTCTAAGCCCTTCTTGTACCCTCCAAATATCTTTTCTAAAGCTTGATTACATTCAAAATATCTGAAGATGGAAGTTTAACTATTGGATTGCAATATCTTTAAAGGTAAAGTTATTGTTAATTTTTTTTTTTTTGCCTTCCACAGAGCTTTGTTTATAATGGAGATCAATGAACATGTGTTTCAGGAATAAATTATGAAGACATTGCCTTAGAAGTTGAAAAGCAGAGACTGTTTTAGATATGCAGAGAGGAGTTAGGCAGTACTTGAATAAGGGTCTCATTCATTCATTCATTCATTCATTTAGTCATTATTTATTTAAAATGATGAATTAACATCTCAAGCAGAAGAAAAAGCCAAGATGAGGATACTGAAATGGGAATGAGAACTTAATATTTTCAAATCATTGACATGAATTGCCTGAACATCATGGAGGATTTTTATGCAACAATGGAGAAGGATCATGTAGAGAGGCTAGAGGAGGAAGCTCACACAAGCTAAGAATCATAAATCTGATGACTTGGGGAGTGACAATGCTTGTAAAACCCATTTGTAAAAGTACACAATTGACTACATAATCTAGATCCAAATCATGCACTTTTCTGTCTTACCCGTATTTTAATAAAATAACAGTGTACTTTTGGCAAAATGGCAAAATGGGTGTGTTCTAAGAGTTATTTGTCTTTTTAAATAGTCACTGTCCAAATTAATAGCTATATGGCCCAAGAGTAAGCATATTTCCGGTCCAGTAATTTCCTTTTCTATCTAAAAACTGTATGTGTGTGTGTGTGTGTGTGTGTGCGTGAAGCTCAACAGTGCTCAGCACTCTTAGGGACACTGACTTTGGAGCTCTGAGTGTTGCCCAGTGGGAGTTTCTGATAGGCTGCCATTGAAGTCATGCCCATATCCGTGAGAGAGAAACTACATATTGTGTGCTTTATTTTTGATTTATAAATTATACTTTAAAATTTCAGTAAAATATGAGAATCAGTGAAGTTTTCAAATTATGACACCTTTTAAGTTGTTAAAATTTCTGAGTCTACACCTACTGTGCTTAGTCACAGCACCTGAAGCATGTAATATGTGCCCTATGCTATGTCTCTTCCATTGTATTCCAGGAAGCCTTACCAAATGATGTGTGTATGCATGCCTGTGAAAGACTGGTAGATATTCCTTTAACAGTCATATGGACAATGATTAATTTATGGTGCTTTTCTATTTGAGAAACTGTATAATCTTTAGTCCTTTATAAAAGAAAGACTCCTAGATGATGTAGTTGACATTTCTACATCTGAGCTACTGGAAGAGACTCCTATGTGGTTTAGAAGCTTCTGGAAGAAGCAATGTAATGACAATAGGTAGAGAGTTGCTTCCAATTTTCTAGCTGTGACCTGAGGAGTCACTTGACCTCTTTGAGTCTCAGCTTTCTATTCTAAAAGTTAGGTAGTGATACTTTTTAGAGTTCTCTTATTATTAATGAGAAAACAGTACCTTGGTTATAGTAAACCTTCAGCAAATAGTAGCTGTTTAATCACTTTATACCTTTCAATATGGGCCAGGCTTGCCAGCAAATGTAACGGGGAGTTAGGAGAGAATACTGAAAGCTTTCTTGAAAACATCTATTTCAGTTTATCTGCCAGAAAAGAGAAAAGCAAAGCAGAGTTTGGGAAATAATGTTGAAGAGAGTAAAAGGAAATGAAATAAAAATTCTAGACCTGGTAAAAAAAAAAAAAAGGGGGAGGAGCAAATTAGACAATGAGATGAGCACCAAATGTCCACCTCAAATTAGAATCTTGGGAGCTTCTCTAAAGGAGCTAGAGCCATCGCTCGCTGTGTGGATCAGAGAACCCTCAGTACCCTTGACCTTATTGTCCTTCAGCAGAAGTCAGAACCCAGTTACGCTTTTGTGAGAATCATCTCATTCCTATGAAAATGTTCATACTATTTTTCCATCTAATTTATTATCTATGGTGTTATTCCTTTTGAAAAGTTAAAATTGTATTTATTTTTACATAGGTGAATTTCACCCTCCTACCTGTGCCTTTTGACCTGTCCTGGACCAGTGGATACTGATCCTTTACTGTGTAACCTGTTCAGATGTCCCTGTCCTGGTTTTTAGTTTACTTCTCTGATCTAAGATATTTTGTTAAGCTCCTGATTTTATCCACTCCCCCACAGATCCTGGTTTCTTAACATTTTCCTTGGGCATCCTGGAAATCACATTTAATCTTTTCTTCTTTTTTTTTTTTTTTTTAGATGGAGTCTTGCTCTGTCGCCCAGGCTGGAGTGCAGTGGCGCTATCTGGGCTCACTGCAAGCTCCGCTTCCCAGTTTCATGCCATTCTCCTGCCTCAGCCTCCCAAGTAGCTGTGACTACAGGCGCCCACCACCACGCCCAGCTAATATTTTGTATTTTTTTTTAGTAGAGACGGGGTTTCAGCATATTAGCCAGGATGGTCTCGATCTCGTGACCTCGTGATCTGCCCACCTCAGCCTCCCAAAATGCTGGCATTACAGGCGTCAGATACCGCGCCCGGCCAGATTTAATCTTTTCATATGCAATGGCCTCCCACTAGAGCCCTCTGATTACTACAAATATCTTTTGCAGTTTGGTGTCTAACCCAGGTGGTGGAAGAAGGGGCCTAGCAATGTCATTCTGAGCTTAACTCATGGAGTAAGAAGAGGGAGCAACCAAGCAGGCAGCAGTGGCCATGTGAGTGTGATCATGAAGCCACATACCTAGAGCTCTCTAGCCATCACAGAATCACTGACAGCAAGGTTGGCTCAACCAAAATAGTCAAAACAGATTTCCTGTGCCGAGAGACATCTTAGAGCTACAGCAAGCAGTGCATTCCCCAGCATCAGCTAATGGTGATCTCAAGTATCCAAAAGTGCTTAGAATATTAGCCATGTTTTTTTTCTAAGTTTGTTTATTCAAAATATATTATTTCAATGCAACATGATCCCTTACGGTGAATCCTAAAACAAAAAAGAACTAGAGATTAGTGAAAAAATACGCAAAATCCAAGTAAAGCCTGGAGTTTTACTTGATATTAATGTACTATCAACAATAATGTCTAGTTTACAAAAATGTATTATAGAAATGGAAAATATTAATATTAGAAGAAGTTGAGTAAGAGGTATTTACTTACCACCTGTACTACCTTTGCAACTTTTATATAAATCTAGAATTATTCTGAAATAAAGTTTATTTAAAAAATGAATGATAACCTTGGGGTACAGCCAAGATGGAGCAAGCAAGAAAAGCATAACATTTCTCTTAGTGATTACAGCAAAACCTCTGGATAAATACCATAGTAACTACCTAAGACTCTCAGGAAACTGAATAATAACAAAACAACTGGGGAGAGAGGCAAAATGTGAAGAATTATCCACAGTGTATTGGTGAGCATCTTGTTTCCTTTCCATTTATCTCCCAGATGAGCAGGCCAAATCAGAAACATATGGGGTGGGGACTGCAAAATCTCCAAAAGCAGTTATGTTTATAACAAGAGGACAAAGAAAAAGGCCCCCCAAAAAATCCTCTTAATAAAAAGTCAAAACCAGAAGCTTTTTTTTTTTTTTTTTTTCTTTTTAAGTCCTGTTCCAAGACCAACTCCATTCACAGAACTATATTACAGGAGCCTGTCTATTCAGCAGAGGTGTTAAGACACCACCAGAAAACCTGCCCCTCTGTATAGAGACATCAGAAAAAAAAATATGACTAGAATTCCTACTATATTTTCTCTCTTCCCTTGTCACATTGCACAGGGCAGGTCCAATCATGTGAAACTGTGTGACAGTGTGGGAGGCTAAAACTATGAGAGAATGTCACCTTGATGGACGTAAAAATGGATAAAGGGAGCCTCTTATGGCTCCCTGAGAAAACAGACCAGGAGAAGCAGATTCCTAACTGTGCACGATGTGACGTAAGTCTTGGGGTAACTCTCAAGCTGCACTCGTGTGGAACATCTCCCTCTTTCCATGCCCATATCAAGGGCTTCAATAATTGAACTTTTATGTGCACATCTGCACAAGTTCCAGAGCATGTTCTGAGGGGCACACACATGGGAGAGATCAAATAATAAAGCAAATGCTTTAAACACTCAACTGATATTAGAAACACAGTCCACAAAATGTGAGGAAGAACTTGCAGTCTGAACTTAATTGCATTGATTACCAGCTTAAACAAAACTAAACAAAACTAAAATCTATGTTCTCAAGGTTTTAACAGAAACCAGACTTCCACAATAAATTATTTAAAATAATTTTTTATAAATTAATATTTAAATCTATAAATTTATTTATAAAATAAATCTAGAATACAATCCAAAATTACTCTACATGCAAGAATCAAGGGAAATATAAAAATCTTGCAAGGAAAAGACAACTAACAAATGCTGACCCTGAGATTACCAGGATGTTTCAATTATAAGACAAGACTTTAAAGCAGATCTTCTAACCAGTTTCATAAGTTAAGGTGACCAGATCTGAAGCAAGTGAAAATATAGAAGTTTTCAGCAAGAACATATAAACTATTTTTTAATGGAATATAACATGTGAAATGACAGACTGGACTCAATGGTAAAATGGGGATGGAAAAGGGATGAGTCAGTGAACTCAAAGGTATGTCAAAAGAAATGATTGAATCTGAAGAATACAGAATATATTGTGTTTCAATATATTTCAAAATATATTGAAAAAAATATGAACAAAGACTCTGAGACTTGTGAGTGAAGATGAGAAGAAAGAGAATGGTGCAAAAAACATTTTTTAATAAATGGCTAAATACTTTTCCAAATTTAATGACAGTCATATTATTCTTCAGTTCAGCTTATTCTGTCTATTCTGAAATTATCCCTACTGATATCTATAGTTAAATTTTATTCACTTTAACTGCAATGTAGTATTTCATCATATAAATATGTTATCCATTCTCCTAATCAACATTTTGTTTTTTTCTCAAATATTTTACTGTTATAAATAATTATTCACTGATCTCTCCTATACATATTCCCCATCCATATACATTTGAGTTTATCTAAATTATATATAATTAATAAAGAATATTGGTGATTCAAAGTGTGTATATGTTTTTTCTTATGTTGATAAATAATGATCTAAAATGATTGTAACAATTATCACTCCCTTCAGCACTTTATGAGAATTTGTGTTACTGTCCATGTTCTTCACACCTGTCCTCTGGGAAAATATGCATAATTGGGTTTTCTGTTCCTCAATTTAATTTTTATTAGATTTAGGCCAGTTCAAACTTCATATCTCAAGTTAATTTTGGAGTCATTATTTTATTGTATTCTGTATAGTTTTTTTTTTATTTTTTGCTTTCCTTGAGCATATGCTCTTGTTCTTTTTTCTAACATCTTGAGTTAAATTCTTAGCTCATTAATTTTCAGTCCTTACTTTTTTATAGACATGAAAGTCTATGCATCTTGTAATAACAATTATAGTTGAATCCCTTAAGTTGTCTCTATGTTAACTTAATTTTCATTTAGTTCTAAATATTTTATAATTTACAATTAGATTTTCTTGGATTCATAAATTATATAGGATCTTCTTTTTTCTCTCAAACATACAATGAGATGTAGTGACTTCTGGGTTTTTATTCTGCCATTAGCATCTAGTTTAAATGTATTTCCTTAAGATAACGTATTTTGCTTGCTATTGATTATTAACTATTTGTAGACTTTTGATTTGTGGAACAGTAGATTATTTGTAAATTATTCATGTGTGTTCAAAAAAACTTTTGATCTCCAATGGTTGGGTGACCTAGAGTCAAAGTATTAATTGAACTATATTAATTGAACTATCTATATGCATGTCTTCTTATTGAGTGATATTCATCTGCTTGATGTATTATTTATTGAGAAACTGGCTTTAAAATCTGAACACTATAATTATAAAATTTAAATTTTCTCAGCAATTTTATCATGTTAATTTTAAGGCAATGATATACGCTATACACATTTTACATTTATTGCGATTGCCAGAGCATTGTTCTTTTTTCAGTTTATAATGACATTTTTATTCTATCATCTTTTTAAAGTATATCTTTTCTATGTAAATATATATTAAATATTAATATTTTGCATCAGCTTTCTTTTTATAATATTCACCTGATATACCCTTTTGCTATATGTATAACTGTCCCTTTACTTTCAACCTTCCATTATCCTTTGTCCCTCTGTTAAACAGCATATAGCAGGCATTTAAAAAGCCAAATCTGAAGTCTTTGCCTCTTAACTATAAAATGTAGGCTGTTTAAATTCATTTTGTTTAATGACATTTAAAATTAATGTATACTGTCTAACTTTTTTAGCATGAATATTTGACATAAAATCCCATACTTATTTAGCACCTTTACTATTCCTTACTCTTCTTCTAAACCTTATACAACAGTTAGGCCCCTGGACTTTTGATTTATTTTTTCTTCTCTTACATTAAATTATTAAAAATGTTAGTTTTAACTTCCTTTTATAACCTTCCAATTAATAATTATTTTGACAGTTAATGAATATTTATATTTATGCATGATTTTAACTATTCCTTTGCTCATCATTGCTTCTTGTATCTCATTTGTTCCATCTGGATAAGTTTCCTACATATGGAAATGTAATATTTGATAGGAAGTACAGAGTCAAGGAATCTGTTGGTGACCTCTCTGTCTTCGTTTCCAAATTACTTTATTATGTCATTATTCTTGAATAAACTGTTTAGTTGATATAGAATATTGTATTAACAGGTGTTTTCTTTTTTATTATTATTATACTTTAAGTTCTAGGGTACATGTGCACAATGTGCAGGTTTGTTACATATGTATACATGTGCCATGTTGCCTATTAACTCATCTGACAAAGGGCTAATATCCAGAATCTACAAAGAACTCAAACAAACTTACAAGAAAAAAACAAACAACTCCATCAAAAAGTGGGCAAAGGATACGAACAGACACTTCTTAAAAGAAGACATTCATGCAGCCAACAGACACGTGAAAAAATGCTTATCATCACTGGCCATCAGAGAAATGCAATCATCACTGGCCATCAGAGAAATGCAAATCAAAACCACAATGAGATACCATCTCACACCAGTTAGAATGGTGAACAGGTGTTTTCTCTGATGAGTGGGAAGATATATTCCATTGTCTCCTGACTTTTATTGTGACTTTTGAAATTTCTACTCTCAGAGTAATTGCCATGCTTCTAAGGAAAAGAATACCCCAATAATTCCTAATCAGCGCTATGTGTCAAGTATTCTTTTACACAAATTGTGTGTACTAAATCCTTGACTTTTCACAGCAACCTAGTGACCAATGTATTTATCTATGGTGTTATTCAGCAGGCATTATTTACATTTATCTTTTGTCAATTGGATTGAGGTTTGGTTTTTTTGTTTGTATCATTCAGAGATATCACTAAATGGGGGTAATTTTTGTTAATTTATTAGCTTGGGATATACCCAAGCCCTATGTGTATTTGACATTTGAATTCCAGCTCACATAAGGCATACAGATTCTTCAAAAAAATTTTTTTTGTTTTGTTTTGTTTTTTACTTTGACAGTGGAGTGAAACCATTAAGCTTTTGTGTTTGGCCCTGTGCCTCTGGATAGATTTTTTTTTTCTTTCTCATACACTCTTCATTCATAGTATAGTCTTTATCAGGCCACAGCATAATGCACGGAACTCAGTTCTGATTCTCTGCTTACATGCTTTGGAATCATTTCCCGTTCTTCTGTGGACATGAACCCAAATTCCTAGCTTACTTGGGATGATCATCCTCTTGTCATTCCCTACTCTCCTCCTGATGATCTCCAAGGACAAACGAGGTAATTATAGATCTGATTTTAAGCTGCTTCTTTTCTTCTGTATCCTATTTTCATTATATCTTATTTCTCTCCTATTTTTTATTTCTCTTCCTTATAGTCTTCTCATCTCCATACTTAATAGAAGGTCTGTGTGATGACTAATTTTATGTGCCAACGTGGATAGGCCACAGTACCCAGGTATTTGTTCAAACATGCCTAAATGTGATCATGCAAGTATGTTTTTGTATGCAGAATGAAATAATTTTTCAACTTCATTCTTCTATATATGGCTATCCATTGTCCCAGCACCATATGTTAAAAAGGCATTTTTTTCCCAACAAATAGTCTTGTCACCCTGTCAAAAATCAGTTGGCTACAGATGTGTGGGCTTATTTTTGGACTTTCATTTCTATTCCATTGATAACGTGTCTATCTTTGTGCCATTATCAAGATGTCATGATTGCCATTTTTCTGTACTAGCTTTTGAAATCAGAAAGGGTGAGTCCTTCAAATTTGGTCTTATTTTCCAAATTTTTTTTGTCTATTCTTGGTTTATTGTAATTCCATGTGATTTTTACAATCAGCTTGCCAAATTTTACAAGATGTTGGCTGGGATTCTGGCCGTCTTGTTAATGATAATTTCTCCAACTCATGAAAATAGGATGTTTTCCCAATTATATAGATCTTTCAACAATGTTTTGAAGTTTCAAAATATAAGTTTTGCCCTTTTTTGTTAAATTTATTTCTAAATGTTTTATTCATTTTGATATTTAGGTAAATGTTACTGATTTTTAATTTTATTTTTGGATGTTTATCGCTTTTTTGTTGAAATAAAGTTAATTTTCGTATATTGGTCTTGTATCCTGCAATCTTACTGAACTCATTTACTAGCTCCTATGGTATTATAGTGGATTCTTTAAGATTTTTTTGCATAGATGATCATGTTATCTGCAAGGAGAGATGATTTTATTTTTCCCTCCTATATGTATTTGTTGTAATTTATTTCTCTTGTCTAATTGCCCAGACTAGTACTTCCAGAGTAAGATTAGTGGAAGAAGACATCTTTGTCTTGCCCTTGATTTTAGGGAGAAAGCATTCAATCTTTCACATAATGTCTGAAGTTAGAGTCACTGATGCATTTTACCGTGTTGAAATGTTTCTTCTATTCCTGGTATGTTGAGTAATTTTATCATTAAAGTGTACTGAATTTTGTTAAATCCTTTTCCTGAATATATTGAAATGATCATGTGATATTTTTCCATTAATATGATGTATTACACTAACTGATTTTCAGATGTTAAACCAACTTGGTGTTCTTGGGATAAATACCACTTGGTTATGGTATAAGATTTTTAAAATATACTACTAGATTCAGGTTGCTAGTATCTTGTATCCACATTCTTAATAGATATTAATTAGTCTGTAGTTTTTTGTTTTTACTTGTTACATGTTTGGTTGGTTTTGGTGTCAGGAAAATACTAGCCAAAAAACAGTTGTAAAGTGTTCTCTCCTACTTTTAAGAAGATCTGTAAAAAATTATTACTTCTCCAAATATTTTGTAGAATTTAGCATTGAAACCATCTGGAACTGGCCTTTTCTTGGTGGATAGTTTTTGTTGTCTGTTTGTTTTGGATTTCTCCTGTCTTTTTTCTTTAAAGATGATTTTTTAGAGCAGTTTTAGCATCACAGCAAAACTGAGAGTTAGGTACAGAGATTTCTCGTATATTTCACAATTTACCTGAGGGTTCACTCAGTGTTTTATCTCTATGGGTTTGGACAAATGTATAATGGCATGTATCCACCATTGCCAGACCGAGTAGTTTAACTACCCTAAAAGTCTTTTGCACTCTGCCTATTTTTCCTCAAACCTTCACAACCAATGATTTTTTAAATTTTTATTTATTTATTTTTATTTTATTAAGTTCCAGGGTACATATGCAGGATGTGCAGGTTTGCTACATAGGTAAACATGTGCCATGGTGGTTTGCTATAACTAACAACCCGCCACCTAGTATTAAGCCGAACATATATTAGCTTTTTTCCCTAACTCTCTCCCCACTCACCCTCCCCTGACAAGCACCAGTGAGTGTTGTTTCCCTCCCTGTGTCCATGTGTTCTCATTGTTCACCTCCCATTTATAAGTGAGAAGATGCAGTGTTTGGTTTTCTGTTCCTGGGTTAGTTTGCTGAGGATAACGGCTTCCAGCTTCATCCATGTTCCCACAAAGGACATTGTCTCATTTGTTTTTATGGCCGCATGGTATTCCATGGTATATATGTACCACATTTTCTTTATCCAGTCTATCATTGATGGGCATTTGGGTTGATTCCATGTCTTTGCTATTGTGAATAGTGCTGCAGTGAACATCGGTGTGCATGTATCTTTATAATAGAATGATTTATATTCCTTTGAGTATATACCCAGTAATGGCATTGCTGGGTCAAATAGTATTTCTAGTTCTAAATCTTTGAGGCATCACCACACTGTCTTCAACAATGGTGGAACTAGTTTACATTCCCACCAACAGTGTAAAAGCGTTCTTACATCTCAGCAACCTCACCAGCTTCTGTTTTTCCTTGACTTTTTAATAATTGTCATTCTTACTGGCATGAGATCTCATTGTGGTTTTGATTTGCATTTCTCTTTAAAGATCAATGATGTTGAGATTTTCTTCACATGTTTGTTGGCTGCATGTGTGTCATTTTTGAGAAGTATCTGTTCATGTTTTTTGCCCTCTTTTTAATGGGGTTGTTTGTTTTTTTCTTGTAAATTTGCTTAAGTGCCTTGCACATTCTGGATATTAGATCTTTGTCAGATGGGTAGATTGCAAAAATTTTCACCCATTCTGTAGGATGTCTGCTAGCTCTGATAGCTTTTTTTTTTTTTTCTGTGCAGAAGCTCTTTAATTAGATTCCATTCATCAATTTTTGCTTTCGTTGCAATTACTTTTGGCATTCCTATTATGAAACCTTTGCCCATGCCTATGTCCTGAATGGTATTTCCTAGATTTTTTTCTAGGGTTTTATAGTTTGAGGTTTTACATTTAAGTATTTATCTTGAGTTAATTTTTGTATAAGGTGTAAGAAATGGATCCAGTTTCAATTTTCTGTATGTGGCTAGTCAGTTCTCCCAGCACCATTTATTAAATAAGGACTCCTTCCCCCATTGTTTGTTTCTGTCAGGTTTGTTGAAGATCAGATGGTTGTAGTTGTGCAGTTTTATCTCTGAGTTTTCTATTCTGTTCCACTGGCCTATGTGCCAGTTTTTGTACCAGTACGATGCTGTTTTGGTTAGGAAGTGTGATGCCTCCAGCTTCGTTCTTTTTGCTTAGGATTGTCTTGTTTGTGCGAGCTCAGTTTTGGTTCCATCTGAATTTTAAAATAGTTTTTTTCTAATTATGTGAAGAATGTCAGTGGTAATTTAATGGGAGTAGCATTGAATCTATAAGTTGCTTTGGGCAGTACGGCCATTTTTATAAGATATTGATTCTTTCTATCCATGAGCATGGAAACTTTTTTTCATCTGCTTATGTCCTCTTTGTTTTCCTTGAGCAGTGGTTTGTAGTTCTCTTTGAAGAGATCCTTCACTTCATTTGTTAGCTGTATGTCTAGGTATTTTACTCTCTTTGTGGCAATTGTGAATAGGAGTTCATTCGTGTTCTGGCTCTCTGCTTGCTTGTTGTTGGTGTATAGGAATGCTTGTGATTTCTGTAAGTTAATTTTGTATCCTGAGACATTGTTAAAGTTACTTATCAGCTTAAGAAGATTTTGGGATTCGTTTTTCTAGATATAGCATCATGTAATCTGCAAATAAAGATCTTTTGACCTCCTCTGTTCCTATTTTGAATATATTTTATTTCTTCCTTTCTTTTTTTTTTTTTTTTTTGACGGAGTTTCACTCTTGTTGCCCAGGCTGAAGTGCAATGGCACGATCTCAGCTCACCGCAACCTCCGCGTCCCGGGTTCAAGCGATTCTCCTGCCTCAACCTCCTGAGTAGCTGGGATTACAGGCATGCCCCACCATGCTCAGCTATTTTTTTTTTTATTTTTAATAGAGATGGGGTTTCTCTATGTTGGTCAGCTGATCTCGAATTCTTGACCTTAGGTGATCCACCTGCCTCAGCCTCCAAAAGTGCTGCGATTACAGGCATGAGCCACCGTGCCCGGCCTATTTCTTTCTCTTGCCTGATATCCCTGGCCAGACCTTCCAACATTATGTTAAATAAGGGTGGTGAGAGAGGGCATACTTGTCTTGTGCCAGTTTTCAAGGGGAATGATTCCAGCATTTACCCCTTCAGTATGATATTTGTTGTGGGTTTGTCATAAATGGCTCTTATTATTTTGAGGTATGTTCCTTCAATACCTAGTTTATTGAGAGTTCTTATAGGAAAGAATGTTGGATTTTATCGAAGGTCTTTTTTTTTTTTTTGCATCTACTGAGATAATCATGTGTTTCTTGTCTTTAGTTCTGTTTCTGTGATGAATTATGTTTGTTGATTTGTGCATGTTGAGTCAGCATTGCATCCCGATGATGAAGCTGACTTGATTATGGTGGATAAGCTTTTTGATGTGCTGCTGGATTTGCTTTGCCAGTATTGTATTGAGGATTTTTGCAGTGATGTTCTTCAGGGATATCGGCCTGAAGTTCCTTTTTTGTTTTATCTCTGCCAGGTTTTGGTATCAGAATAACGCTGGCCTCATAAAATGAGTTAGGGAGGAGTTTCTCCTTTTCAAGTGTTTGGAATAGTTTCAGAAGAAATGGTACCAGATCATCTTTGTACCTCTGATAGAATCCAGCTCTAAATCCATCTGGACCCGGGCTTTTTTTTGTTAGTAGTCATTTATTACTATGTCAATTTCAGAACTTATTATTGGTCTATTCAGGGATTTGGTTCAGTTTGGGAGGGTGTATGTGTCCAGGAATGTATTCATTACTTCTTGATTTTCCAGTTTATTTGCAAAAATATGTTTATAGTATTCTCTGAGGGTTGTTTGTATTTCTGTGGGGTCAGTGGTGGTATCCCACTTTTCATTTCTGATTGTGTTTATTTGAATCTTTTCTCTTCTTTATTAGTCTTGCTAGCAGTCTATCTATTTTATTTACTATTTTCAAAAACCAGTTCCTTTATTTGTTAATTTTTTGAAGGGTTCAGTTGAACAAAATAATTGAACACAAATTCTATTTTATAATAAAGTATTGAATGCTGAACACAAATAGAAGTTTATAGACATAATGAGATGTGAAAACAGAAAACACAATATCAAAAAAATGCTGGCAACACAGTAAACTGTAGAGTATCAGTTTGTAAACCAAAAGGTATTTAAGACAGATCTCAATCAATTTAGAAGTTTATCCTGCCAAGGTTAAAGACATGCCCAGGAAAAAAAAATGCAGAATTACACAAATAGTTGTAAAGAAAATGGCTGTGCTTCAGTCAGGAGTAATCCAAGGCAGACATCCACTACCCCATGACACAGCAGGTTTGGAGCACAGGTGCACAGTCCAATGCACTATGTACTTACATTTATGTAGCCTTTAATGTTACCTGTTTGTGTGAGCTCACATCTGGCTTTGAGCCACTGTTGTCTGTGAGAAATATAACCACACTGCTGACTCAGTAGCAGAGAGGGGGAGAGAATAAAGCCATGTCCCAACTGCCTACAGTCCCTGAAGTGTTCTTTTAGCTACCAGCCACCGGTCCACCAGATATCCTCGGACCCCAGCTCAGGTTGGAGTCTGACAATTGGCCTAGTCAGCAGGATCCCAAGGTGAGTGAACCCTTGGGCCCCAGTGATGCCAGGTCAGCTATGTGGCCCCAACATGGGTTGTGGTCCCTGGTGGCAGCCGTGCTGTTGGAAAGGCCTTGATGGAAACATGGGCAGTGGTGGACACGTCCCCTGAAAGCATGGAGAATGTACTGAAGCACGTGGAAGCACTGAGCACAGAGAAGGAGCGTGCCTTTGCTGGCAGAGTTGGATGGGCATTTTTGACTGTGCTACGCAAAGTGCACGTTCAGTCCCTGCAGGATGCAATGCAGATAAAGAACCTCCAGGTGCAAGCAGAGTCTCTGGAGGCCTGGATGTACGGGATGGAACAAGAATTAGAGACTGCTGTTAGTGCGGGCCTGGGCCCACCATCCTGGCCAGAGTCCCACATTCAGTCTGATACCAAAGAGGAAGAACCCCTGCTTGCCCAGTGGTCCATCAGAAAATAGAGCAGGAACAGCCATTGGCAGCCACAGAGGCAGACTCAGGAACCCCCTATTGTGACGGAGCACACATCATACACTGCCTATACGTCAACTGAGTTGCAGGAAGTAGGTAAACAGTGTCGGCAGTGCTTGAGGGACCCCTACCCACCTTGATGCTTCACCTTTGGGATGAGGGAGCTGACAGTATCATCTGCTCCACTTCTGAAATGGAAACGTTGGCCTCCATTATGACCCATCCCTTCCTCCATCAGCAATTGCAAGTGAGCAGGCGGTTAGCACAGAGGCAATGTGACCAAACCTTGATTGAATGCATGATGGCAGCCATACAGACAGTATGAAATGATCCCAGAGAAATACCAGAAACTCTAAGTAAATGGGAGTGGTATGCAGATTTGGTGCAAGTAATTTGGGAAATAGTTATGCGGCAGGCTATGTTCAATCTGAATACCTGAGGGCTGGATAATGAATGCTTTACCTCCCACCTGAATGAGCTTGTGTTGGGCTCTGCGCCCCTGGGTGCCTTCGGCCCCCTGGCCGCTGTCCTCACTCCGTATGTGGAGTGCCGGCCACCTCACTGGACACAAAGGGGCCCCAATGGGTGACTCACATGCAGATGTGGATTGATTTGATTTTGGCTGGGGTCACCTGAGAGAAAATCAATAGGCAACCCAATGAGGTGCTGTTAACTTTGTGGAGGAAATTGTCCCCAGAGTAGCAATTCCAGAAAATGCCCAAGAGGGGGCAGGAGGATGCTGCTCCACCCAGTCCACCCCCCTCCTGCCCCCCCGCTGCCCCCCCGCCCACACACACTCCAGACACTCCAGCTCAAGGACTACTTGCAGATGGGTGGAGGTATAGAGCCTTTTGTTTTTGATTAGGGAACTGGCTGACGTGCCCACCTTGTAGGGACACTGGATGGCCAGAGGCCACATGTGGAATTGGCAATCCACTGGTCCCCCACCAACATACGGTTGGTGCTGGTGCTGGTAGACACTGCTGCAGATTATAGCCTCATCTACGGGAACCTGGATAAGTTTCTGGGCAAGGCTGCATACATGGATGGCTATGGAGGCCAATCAGTGAAAGTGAAACCTGTATCTTTGCACCTTGGCATCAGCTTCTTGGCTTGCTGCTTAACACTGTGTATTCTCTCCCACACCTGAATACATTCTGGGGTTGGATATTTTACACGGCTTGACTTTACCAACCATGGCCAGAGAATTCAGACTCCAAGTACGTGTGGTTAAGCTGGTACTGGGTGGACATACGCATCACCAGCCCCAGGTCCTGCCACAACCCCTGTGGGTTACTTTTACTGTCAATACTGCTCGCCAGGTGGGCTTATGGAGATAACTGAGAATATTAAGAAGTTAGAGGAGGTTCAGATAGTGCATGACACCCACAGCCCCTACAGTTCTCCAGTATGGCCAGGCAGAAAGCCTGATGGTACTTGGCAGATGACAGTGGATTATCAAGAACTAAATAAAGTAACACCCCCTTTACATGCAGCTGTGCCATCTATCACAAATTTGATGGACCACTTGATGATAGAACTGGAACAGTACCACTATGTGGTGGAGTTGGCCAATGCAGTCTTCTCAGTTGACCTTGCTCCAGGGAGCCAGGAACAGTTTGCCTTCACATGGGAAGGGCAACAATGGGCTTTCACAGTGTTGCCACAGGGCTATGTGCATAGCTCCATCATATGTCATGATCTCATTGCCACGGATTTAGCTTCCTGGAAATGTCCAAAAGGGGTCAACCTATTCCATTATGTTGATGATATTATGGTAACCCCTGATTCTCTTGCATATTTAGAAGCGGTGGCACCCCTCTTGCAACAACATTTGGCAGCATGAGGTTGGACCATCAATGAATCCAAGGTCCAAGAGCCTTGATTGCCTGCCAAATTCTTGGGATGGTTGGGTAAGACAAAGGCCAATACTAGAGACCATCATTGATAAAAATCAGGCATATCACCAGCCCACAACGATAAGGCAGCTATAGACTTTTGTGGGCCTCTTGGGATATTGGCAGGCATTCATGCCCCATTTGACTCAGATAATAAAACTATTGTATTAGTTGACAAAAAAGAGAACTACTTGCGATTGGGACAATGAGCGTGAGATGGCATTTTTGGCAGCCAAGTGGGCCATACAGCAAGTGCAATCCCGTGAATAATTGATTCAGGGCACCCATTTGAACCTGATGTACATATAACCACAGATATTTCAGCTGGGGCCCATGGCAGTACATAGAGTGCTTTAGAATACCAGTAGGCCTTTGTTCCCAACTTTGGAAAGGAGCTGAGCTCCAGTATTTGTTGATAGAGAAGCAATTAGCAGCTGCATATGCCAACCTTCAGGCTTGTGAGAATTTGATGGGATGGGCTACAATCATCATGCGAATGACTTACCCAATAGCTGGGTGGGTACATTCATGGGTAACAACCCCCCAGACTGGGATGTCACAGACATCCATCTTAGCAAGGTGGGGCACCTACTTGGAACAGTGGAGTAACTTGTATATGAGCCCCTTATCAGCAGAATTACAAGAAGTCTTGGGACCTGTAGTCCTGATGCAAGATAAGGCCATGGGTCAGCCTGAGGTGCCTTTAAACCCACAGCCATCACCATTTAAAGAAAGGTGCCCCCCATTCCTGATGGGGCATGGTATACAACTGGGTCCAGCTGGGGTGCTACTGCTGCCCTGCCTGGACCGCTGTTGTGGTCCAGCCTAATAGTGACACCACATGGTTTGATACCAGGTATGGACAAAGTAGTCGGTGGACTGAACTCAGGACAGTGTGGATGGTGACCACCAAGGAAGAGAAACCTATGGTAATCTGTACCGATAGCTGAGAAGTTTATCGAGGCCTAACCTTGTGGCTAACTGCCTGGAAGTTACAGAATTTGCTAGTTGGCCACCAGCTCATTTGAGGCCAGGCCATGTGGCAAGACCTATGGAAAATGAGCCACAAAAGTGATGCAACTATTTATCATGTTTCAGGCCATGTGCCTTTGGCTGCCCCCAGCAATGATGAGGCAAATGCCTTGGCCAAAGTCCAGTGGTTGGAGTCAGTACCTACACAAGATGTAGCCCTATGGCTGCACTGAAAATTGGGCCATGCAGGGTGTAAATTAATGCAACAGGTTAATAAGCACTGGGGTCTATCCTTACCCACGCAAGATATCTGGGAGGCCTGTCAGAAGGGCCCAGCATACACACAGGCACACCCCAAGTGGAGACAGCTGCCCGGTGTTACACAACAAGTGATGGTAGGGCAGATGCCCTTGACCAAATGGCAAATAGACTACATCAGGCCACTGCTGAGGTCGCAGGGGCATACGTAAGGGCTGACGGCTATAGACATGGACACCAGTCTGTTGTTTGCGTACCCTTGCAGGACGGCCGACCAGCAACATACAATTCGGGCCCTGCAACACTTGTGTGCCCTATATGGTCGTTCCCTGACCATTGAAAGTAATAGGGAAACACATTTTACTGGACAGCAGGTGCAACAGTGAGCACAACGGATGGACATAAAGTGAAGGTTCCATGTTCCACATAATCTACAAGTGGCTTGTATGATTAAGCGATATAACGGACTCCTGAAAAATAAGTTACATTTGCATGTTACTCCCCTATCTTTGCAGGGCTGGAGTTCAAGGTTGGACCTGGTGCTCTAAACCTTGAATGAATGACCACGGAAAGGCAGCCCAGCCCTGATGGCGGTACTGCTACACCAGGCTGCAACCTCCACCCAGTTACACATACACACCAAGGATGACTTCCTCCAACCAGGTATGGGGACGAATGGTAATCTGTGGTTGCCTGCCCCAATGCCCCTAAAGGCAGGGAAACAAAAAACCTGGCTTTGGCCATGGATTTTCCAAGCCCCCCATTGCTGATAGTTGGCTATGGTAGCCCCCTGGGGAAAGGGCCTACAGTATAATTTACATGTCACTCCTTGGTTATTTAATATATGATGTCTACAACTGACGATTCATAGGGAAATAGCCAGGGAAGAAATTCTCCTCAGGGGGGACATATGTATTTTCTGTGAGGCCTATTATGTGAGCTCCCCAGTGATGGTGGCACAGATACAGGACCCAAGGAAACCATGGAGAGCTGAAAAGATGTGATACCATCACCAGGGCAGAAGCCCTTGGCAGCTGCATTGTTTTCCAGAGATGAAAGGTTGGACTATGTTTTGCCTGAGAGGCGTGATTTACCCCTTTTAGTACCTGTGCCTACTTTGTCATTTTAACCATAGGTTGACATGCTCCAACAGCATTGTGGAATGGGTCCACACCTATGCTAAGGTAATCAGTGTGTCCAACTGTTGGGTCTGCACCACTCTTCCAGCAGCAGCTATGGACAGCTTGCCCTGCCACATACATTCAGCTTCTGTGGAAAACTGGACATGATTGGAGACTTGCGGTCCCATGGCCAATGTTTGAAACACGACATGGCAAGCTTTGGATAGGGGCCACCACAAAACCCATGACATGACCGCCCCCTGGCTGGCCCATAGTATCTATGATTAATGGGGCTGGTTAATGGGAAAACCCACAGTGCTGCTATCACAGTTACCACAGTATATAGAGCAACACTGGAGTAACATCACCATGGGGTGGTTGCCTATCATAGCCTGCACAAATATAACATATGTCACCACACCAAATGTATGGCAGAATTGGTGAGGCCTCATCAAGGCTGGGCCCCAATAGATTCTGTGCCCCCTGAGAGTTTATAGATCTGTGGAGACATGAGATGGACATATTTGCCAGCGAACTGGACTGACCGCTATACTTTATGTGGCTTTATGTGCCTGCCACTGTTATTTCCACATTGCCTAGACACCCACATAACTGGGAGGTGCTACATTCCTGATTTGTGCAAGTGTGGCAAGTCTCCTGGGGGCTCTACCCCATAGCATTAACAATCCCTGGAGCAAGTGTCATAACTGTAGAAATCCAAGTTACAGCCCTTGCAGAGCATACCACTTAAGCCTTGAATTACACCTGAGTTGCCTTCTTTCTGTTGACACATAAGGTTGATCAAATCAGGAAAGCGGTACTGCAAAACTGGATGGTCCTAGACATATTAACTGCTGCCCAAGGTGGCACCTGTGCTTTTTTGAGAACACAGTGTTGTACCTTCATCCTTGACAATCAACAAAACACAACAGCAGCTTTGCAAGGAGTTTTCCAGAAAATCAAGGCAGTTGAGAGCCTTATTGAAGACTCCCTACAGACATGGTGGACATCTCTGGGCTCTGGCCGACATTGGACCTGAATAATTATGGGCAGTATAGAGGGAATATTAGTGGGGAATTGTTGATCCCTGTATTGCTGCTGTAGCCTCTGGGTCCAGGGTTCTGCCCTGTGGGCACATCTCCCTGCTAGGGGAACTCCCTTGGCCTGGCGGGTGGAGTGTAAGGAAAATGGCTGCGCTTCAGTCAGGAGTAGGCAAAGGGAGACATCCAGTACAACATGACACAGTGAGTTTGGAGTGCAGGCACACAATCCCATGGACTATGTAATCATATTTATGTAACCATTTAATGCAACCTGTTTGTGTAAACTCATATCTGGTTTTGAACCACTGTTGTCTGTGAGAAGTATAACTGCACCACTAACTCCGTAGGAGAGAGATGGAGAGAATGAAGCCATGTCCCAACTGCCTACAGTCCCTTGTGTGTTCTTTCAGCTACTTGTTACCTGTCCGCCAGCTCCCCTCCAACCTCAGCTAGGGTTGGAACCTGACAACAGGCTATGGTCTGTGCCTTTCTTCAAAGATGACTTTGAAGGTTTTAATATTTAAAAAGGAAAAGTGGGCCAAAGGGGAAAGAAGGAGGGTATGGTCATACACATGGTACAAGAGAAAAGAAGAAGGTAGGGAAATATTCAGTTATTTATTCATCTATTGCTCAGTGAGTCAGCACTTTATAAAGCAAAGGGGAATCTATAGAGATATTTAACCATTTATCTGCAGCTATCTGCTTAGGAACAAAAGGAAAAACAATTTCTTGCATAACTCAACTTTCAGCTTAATTTTTTTCTTTTGGCATAGTGTATTGGAGTTCTAAGTTTTTATGTTCCTTTCACATTTATCCCCCATTTTCTTTTTCAAATCCTTTGGGGGAAGTATTTTGAAGAAAATGGGTCTCTCCTCTAAGGTTTTGTCTGATTTTTTTGTCATTAGGACAGTTTATTCTTTAATGGGTAGGTCCCACTTTAGGAAAGCTCATTTTTGGCAGGTTGTGAAGTCTCATATTCCATGAAAAAAAAATAAGAAAAGGAAGAGAGAAAGAAAACAAACAAATAAAAAGAGAGAACAATCCTGGAAAACTGACACAGGCCATAAGATTACATGTTTGAAAAAGCCTTGAGCCAAGCCAAGAATTTATCTGTGCACAAACCTGTATGTCTCTTTTTGAGGTCCCAAGAAAAGATGGGGTTCCTGGGCCTGTCAGGAGGTGACATTCTTTACTCACCACAGGTCAGGACCCTATGAAGGCCACTTTTTCCACAGGGCTTTTTATTAGCTCTCTAGGTCAGCCTCATTTTCTCAAGGAAATCTGAAAATACATTATTCCAGTCAAAGCCTTGGTAAAATAACCAGTATCTCCAATGATGTCCTTTTATGAAAGAAAGCAAATTCTTATTGAACTTATGCATATAGCCATATTGCTATAAATTAAGAAACTCAAAAATATGCTCCAAATTTTGCAAAAATAGGTAGAAAGAAAGAATTATGGTTTAAATATTCGTCACGAGAGTAATTTACCAATTATTAAAAGCTGTAAATAGCTTAAGAGAAAGTTTTCTTGAATCTGAAAAAAACCACAAAGAATCTGCAAATATTTAAAATAAAATGTTATTAAAGATTATTTCAGCCTTCCATTCATTCAGTCCATGCGATTAACCCCTATTCTGCACAATATTAGATCAATAATCCTCATGAATACATCAGCTCTCCATGAGAGTCCTAGAAGTTTTTTCTCTCTTACAATTGCACGATCTCCAAAGTTATTAGAAAACTATATTTAAGAGTACTCCTCATTGTTCTTTAGCTAATTATAAACTGTCCTATAAAAGGATCAAAGTAAAATAACAAGTGTGGATGAAAAAATTCTTAGAACAGCCATTATTAAAGACATAATTGACAAGGAAATGTGGTTATTTCTATGGCATACAACAATTGTATATAATAATCATAATTACTACTGATAATATATAGTAAGACATATCAGAATCACAGGAATCTCATACAGTTCTGGAACACATACTAATAACACATTTGTATAAATACAATCCAAAGAAGGTTAAATGTTGTTTCATATTTAATAACGTTCCTATATGACTTTATTATACCAAAATAGACTGAACGTCTCTTTTGGACTTTGGGGGACTTAATAGCAAAAAGTTAAATGAGGTCTAAGGACTGAATTTAGAATTTGATTTGGGAAAGTTTGTCAAATATCAAAAGTTTAAAACACTTGATATCACAGAAATGGAATCACAGGTCATTGTAAAATAAGTAATTCATTTAGCCAATGTGATAACTCAAAGATTTCAATACAAAAGAAGAAAAAACCTTTATTCTTTGAGAGAGAAGACTTAATTTCCCAAACAATAAGCCCAATAAAGACAGCATGAGGCTGATTGAATGTCTCAAGTCTTATAAACAAACCTATTAAATTTTAGTCATCTTGACCATAAGATATAATTTCCATAAACCTTTTCATAATCTTTTATAATTTTTTATTAAAAAGCAGGTTAATGCTCCAAGAAAATATTGTTAATCTGACATCGGAGCCCAGATGCTGGGCTTGCATCAGTGTGCTTTTGTATTAATGGTTAATTTTTAGAGAAACTCTGAACTAATTTTATCTCTGAAAAATCAGTCTTACAGTCTCACATGTGCACGTCTTCCGCAATAGTTCCTTGGCCTAGAGGGGTTGAAGAGTTTTAATTTCTGGCCCTGTGTCTCATGAACAGTTTGTTTTGATTGTCTTATTCTCCAGATCTGAAGATGAGGCTTTCATTGCTCTCATTGTTTAAGATGTAGCAGGACTTCCTGTGCTTTTCAGACCCAGTTGTCAAAGACTTGTAACTTATCAGCACAACAACCTTAAAAGGAATATACAAAGTTACATGAATGTAATAGCCTTAATTCTTAAATTATTTTAATGTCAGCTTTCTCATGCAAACCAAAACAGAATAATTTAAACATATTAAGAAAAACCCACAGCACTGAATGTTATATTGGAAGAAAATATTTCCTTTAGAGCAGGAGTCCCCAACCTTTTTGGCACCAGGGACTGTTCGCGTGGAAGATAATCTTTCCATGGACTGGTTTGAGGGGATGGTTTTAGGGTGAAACTGTTCCACCTCAGATCATTAGGCATTAAGTAGATTCTCATAAGGTTGCACTACCTAGATCCCACACATGCGCAGTTCACAATAGGTTTTGCACTCCCGTGAGAATCTAATGCCATCACTGATAGAAAAGGAGGTGGAGCTCAGACAGCAATGCTCACCGACCCACCACTTACCTCCTGCTCTGTGGCCTGGTTTCTAACAGGCCATAAACCAGCACCAGTCCGTGGCCCAGGAGTTGGGGACATCTGCTTTAGACTTTAAAGATAAAACATTTTTATCAGCAGGCCACAACATTAGTTAGAACCTGAAGATTAAAATGTTACAAAAGCTGATGACAATGTTGGAGAGATTATCTCAGCCCTTCTCAAAGCAGAGAAGAGCAGAAAACGGCAATATGTAATAAAAGTTAAACTTTTCAGTTAAAAAAAAAATAAAATCTCTTGTAATTTTATTGAGTAAATAAATACACTAAGAAATTTTTTTATTCTAACCAATTCTTTAGTGTATTGATGTATTTTTAATATCATAGCCCAAGGTCTAGAAAGACTGAATAATTTCCATTTAATTATATTCAACATGATCACATGAAGATTTTTTTCATAAATTCTCTTTTTTTTAAAACTTTATTATAACTTAAATTATTTATAACATGCTTGGACTTCCTGTTTTATCCTAAACATTCCTTTCTCTTAAACAACCAGTCATTGTATGTTAGGACAAAACATTTTACTATACAACATTCTTTCTCACAAAAAATTATTTTCTTCTAACATTTCTTACCAAAAATACTTCTTTATATCTGTAACTTTCTTTACATGTCTTTTATTTACTGATTCCTTTTACTTTGCTTCATAAATACACTTTGAATTAGACACAACCTATTTCCTTTTAATATGAACAGCTTTTTAGAAACT
The DNA here is from genome assembly GCF_028885655.2 of Pongo abelii. Taxonomy (NCBI): domain Eukaryota; kingdom Metazoa; phylum Chordata; class Mammalia; order Primates; family Hominidae; genus Pongo; species Pongo abelii. The sequence goes on from NC_071996.2 coordinate 21,856,875, forward strand.
TTTTATAATACAAATTTTTTAAGAAAATTGGAAAAACCTGAATATTTAATGTATATCTATTATTTAATTCAATATAACTTTAGAATCTAAATAAGATAACAAGTTTATTTACAAGCATTTATTCCATTACATTTACTTACTTTATTTTTAAAATACTTTACCTAGATTACTTATGAAAACTGTAATAGACATAATTTAAAGTTATTTCTCTATTAAACATTTTATACTGTCTTAATTTCAGTTGTTTACCTAAGTAAGTACCTTATGTTTAAATAAATGAGTTTTTTCTCCCAATACCTCAATATTTAGCTGTTTTCATTATACAAACAATATTAAATGCCTTATTTATCAAAGAGTTACACAAAAATAATTCTTTTGATCTGCATTTATACATTTATAACCCTCATGCCAAATTTTGAAACTTTATAACATCCAGCTGACATAAATATAAAATTGCTTGATCAATAAGTTTAAACAATAACGTATGTGGACAATTCTGAAGACATTTCTAATTTTATTTTATCAATAATTTTAAAACTAGCTTATTTATTAAATACTTAAGTCACATGAACTTGAAAAAGCATTTGGGTTTAAAGTTTTTATTTCTCTGATAAATATTTTACTTCAGCATTTTGTTTGTCTTTAAGCCAATTAATTAGAGCTCATTTATGTATTTTGGTAAGGGAACAATATATACACGACATAAATACAAAATGCAACTAAAGGTAGATATTATGGATTCATAAGAGTACAGTATTTTTGTCTCTTATTTTAGATTTCCAATGTCTTGATAATCTGTTTCATTACCCTAGGCAATTGTCAGCTAGATAGCCCTAAATTTGGATATGAAAGGAACAACTTTTAGGTAAAAATCAGATAGCAAAATTTACATCTCAAAGTACAGAGAGAGAGTCTGGGTGTGTTAGAGGGAAATTAAAAATAAAATATTTAGGAATACAGCTAACCAAGGAGGTGAAAGAACTCTACAATAAAAGCTACAAGACACTGCTCAAAGAACTCAGAGATGACACAAACAAATGGAAAAACAGTCCATCCTCATGGATAGGAAGAATCAATAGTGTTAAAATGGCCATACTGCCTAAAGCAATTTACAGACTCAATGATACTTGCATCAAACTACCAATGACATTCTTCACAGAACTAGAAGAAACTATTTTAAAATTCATATAGAAATAAAGAAGATCCCGAATAGCCAAGGCAATCCCAAGCAAAAAGAACATCATGCTACCCAACTAGAAACTGTAATACAATGCGGCAGTAACCAAAACAGCATGGTACCGTACAAGAACAGAAACATAGCCCAATGGAACAAAATAGAGATCCCAGAAAAAAGGCCAAACACCTACAACCATGTAATCTTTGACAAAGCTGTCAAAAACAAGCAACAGAGAAAGGACTCCCTATTCCATACATGGTGATGGCTATATGCAGAAGACTCAAACTGTTACCAGAAAGGGGTCCAGATCCAGATACAAAGAGAGGGTTCTTGGATCTCACACAAGAAAGAATTCAGGGCAAGTCCAGAGAGTAAAGTGAGGGTGGGTGGAGTGGCTCACACTTGTAATCCCAGCACTTTGGGAGGTCAAGGTGGGCAGATCACCCGAGGTCAGGAATTCAAGGCCAGTCTGGCCAATGTGGTGAAACCCCTTCTCTACTATAAATATAAAAATTAGCTGGGCATGGTGGCAGGCACCTGTAATCCTAGCTACTTGGGAGGCTGAGGCAGGAGAATGACTTGAACCCAGGAGGCAGAGACTGCAGTGAGCCAAGATCACGGCATTGCACTCCAGCCTGGGCAACAAGAGCGAAACTTCGTCTCAAAAAAAAAAAAAAAAAAAGAGAGAAAAAAGAAAGAAAGAAACAAAGAGTAAAGTGAAAATAAGTTTACTAAGAAAGCAAAGGAATACAAGAATGGCTACTCCATAGACAGAGTACCCCTGAGAGCTGTTGGTTGCCCATTCTTATGGTTATTTTTTGATTATATGTTAAACAAGGGGGTGGATTATTCATGTTTTCCCTTTTTAGAACATATAGGGTAACGTCCTGACATTGTTATGGCATTTGTAAACTGTCGTGGTGCTGGTGAGAGTGTAGCAGTGAGGATGACCAGAGGTCAGTCTCGTCACCATCATGGTTTTGGTGGGTTTTAGCTGGCTTCTTTACTGTAACCTGTTATATCAGCAAGGTCTTTATGACCTGTATCTTTATGACCTCCTATCACATCCTGTGACTAAGAATGCCCTAACGTCCTGGGAATGTAGTCTAGCAGGTCTCAGTCTCATTTTACCCAGCCCCTATTCAAGATAGAGTTCTTCTGGTTCAAACACCTCTGACAAAACTGAACCCATTTCTTACACCATATATGAAAATCAATTCTATGGTGTATCTGTACCACATTTTCTTTATCCAGTCTATCATTGATGGGCATTTAGGTATATTCCATGTCGTTATGATTGTGAATAGTGCTGCAATGAACATACACATGCATATATCTTTATAATAGAATGATCTATATTCCTTTGGGTATGTACCCAGAAATGGCATTGTGGGTTCAAATGGTATTTCTGCCTCTAGATCTTTGAGGAATTGCCACACTGTGTTTCACAATAGTTGAACTAATTTACATTCCCGCCAACAGCCTAAAAGTGTTCCTTTTTCTCTGCAACATTGCTAGCACCTGTTGTTTTTGGACTTTTTTTAATAATAGCTATTCTGACTGGTGTGAGATGGTATCTCATTGTGGTTTTGATTTGCATTTCTCTAATAATCAGTGATGTTGAGCTTTTTTTCATATGTTTGTTGGCTGCATCTGTCATTTTTGAGAAGTGCTTGTTCATGTCCTTTGTACACCTTTTAATGGAGTTGTTTGTTTTTTTCTTGTAAATTTGTTTAAGTTCCTTGTAGACCCTGAATTTTAGACCTTTGTCAGATGGATAGATTGAAAAACATTTTTTCTATTCTGTAGGTTGTCTGTTCCCTTTGATGACAGTTTCTTTTGTTCTGCAGAAACTCCTTAGTTTAGTTAGACACAGTTTGTCAATGTTTGCTTTTGTTGCAATTACTTTTGGCAGTCTCATCATGAAATCTTTGCCTGCGCCTATGCCCTGAATGGTATTGCCTAGATTTTCTTCTAGAGTTTTTATAGTTTTTGGTTTTACATTTAAGTCTTTAATTTATCTTGAGTTAATTTTTGTATAAGGCACAAGAAAGAGTCCAGTTTCAATTTTCTGCATATGGCTAGCCAGTTCTCCCAACACCATTTATTAAATAGAGAGTCCTTTCTGCGTTGCTTGTTTTTGTCAGGTTTCTCAAAGATCAGGTGGTTGTATGTGTGTGGTCTTATTTCTGAGTTCTTTATTCTGTTCCATTGATCTGTGTGTTTCTTCTTATACTGATACCATGGTGTTTTGGTTACTGGAGGCTTGTGTAGTTTGAAGTCAGGTAGCGTGATGCCTTCAGCTTTGTTCTTTTTGCTTACGATTGTCTTGGTTATGTGAGCCTTTTTTTTTTTTTTTGGTTCCATCTGAATTTTAAAATAGTTTTTTCTAATTATGTGAAGAATGTCATAGGTAATTTAATGGGCATAGCACTGAATCTATAAATTACTTTGGGCAGTGTTATCATTTTAATGATGTTGATTCTTCCTATCCATGAGCATGGAATGTTTTCCTATTTGTTTGTGTCCTCTGATTTTTTTCAGTAGTGGTTTGTAATTCTTCTTGAAGAAGTCCTTCACTTCCTTCATTAGCTGTATTCCTACATACTTTATTCTCTTTGTAGCAATTATGAATGGGAGTTCATTCATAATTTGGCTCTCTGCTTGCCTGTTGTTGTTGTATAGGAACACTAGTGATTTTTGCACATTGATTTTGTATCTTGAGCCTTCTGAAGTTGCTAAACAGCGTAAGAAGCTTTTGGGCTGAGTCAAGGTGTTTTCTAATAGCATCATGACATCTGCAAACAAAGATAATTTGACTTCCTCACTTCCTATTTGGATACTCTATTTCTTTCTTTTGCCTAACTGCCCTGCCCAGAACTTCCAATACTATGTTGAATAGGAGTGGTGAGAGAGGGCATCTTTGTCTTGTGCCAGTTTTCATGGGGAATGCTTCCAGCTTTTGCCCATTCAGTATGATATTGGCTGTGGGTATGATATGAATGGCTTTTATTATTTTGAGATATGTTCCATCAATACCTAGTTTATTGAGAATTTTTAACTTGAAGGGATGTTGAATTTTATTGAAGGCCTTTTCTGCATCTATTGAGATAATCATGTGGTTTTTGTCTTCAGTTCTGTTTATGTGATGAATCACATTTATTGATTTGTGTATGCTGCACCAATCTTGCATACCGGGGATGCAGCATACTTGCTAATGGTAGATAGGCTTCTTGGTGTACTGCTGGATTTGGTTTGCCAGTATTTTATTGAGGATTTTTGCATTGATATTTATCAAGGATTTTGGCCTGAAGTTTTCTCTTTTTCTTGTTAGTTGTATCTCTGCCAAGTTTTGACATCAGAATGATGGTGGCCTCATAGAATGAGTTAGGGAGGAGTCCCTCCTTTTCAATTTTTTGTAATAGTTTCAGTAGGAATGGTGCTAGCTCTTGTTTGTACCTCAGGTAGAATTCAGCTGTGAATCCATCTGGTTCTGTGCTTTTGGTTGGTGCTCTCTTTACATTTTATTGTTTTTTCTCCTTGATCTTCATGTGAAATCTCTATTACTCTATCTTTCAGTCTGCTTTTCATCTTCTGCCACTTCAAATCCACCACTGTCACCTCTGGAGCTAGGAGAATGCCAAACTTCTCTTTGAGTGACACCCCAGCTGGAGGAGGAATAGTTCACCAGAGGTCCTTTGGCTGGCCTCACTTGGCATGGAAACACTGATTCATGATCCAGGACAAGGATGGTCAGGAGCCCAATTTGCTCAACGTGCCATGCATAAGGTAAGTCTGCATTTCATGAGTGGAAGCTTGCCAGCTGAAGGGTTCTCCTATCTCTTGACTGCACTGGCTTGTGACTTAGCAGCAGCAATAGGTAGCTGGGAGATGGATGAGCCAGGCTGATGTTCTGCTCCTTGCAGGAATAAAGTACTCTGGGAGATGGGGGAAATAAGTACCCTCTGTGTTCTTGGCTGTGAGCTGAGAGGGAGCAGGGTTTTGTTTGTTTGTTTGTTTATTCAAATACCACAAACTTTAGACTGTTTAAACAAAGTTTTTTCAGTGATCTTGAATATATATTTCTTCATTAGCTCTTTTTTCCTAGGACCTTTTCCAGAGGCTTTAAATGGTTGTTAGTTGTGTTTTTTTTTTTTTATAGTTTTTAGCAGTTTCAATGGAAAGAGGGTCAATGATATGGTACACCACCACTGTTGTGCCAGAAGTTGCTCTCCATATAAGCCTTGTTTTTACACATACACACTAAAATATTTAGAGAAGAAGTAACATGGTACTTGGAATTTAATTCAAAAGATTCTAGGGAAGTGCTTGGGGATACAGATAAAATAGATTTGGATGTATTAAAACAGATCAAAAAATGAATCAATTTTATTAAATTTTTTTCTGCCTCTCTCTTTCCAAGCATGTATGTTTTCTGGGTTTTGTGTGTGTATGTGTGTGTGTGTGTTTAGTTCCAGACAATAACTTCTTGAAGATATACAAGAAACATTCAGCAGCAGCTGTGTCTGGGAAGGAGAACTACTGTCAGAGGTAGGGCAGGGGAGGAGAGAGACTTAATTTTACTTCTTTTGCCCTAAAAAAAAAAAAAAGTTTTAGATAATTCTGACATATGGCCCCATTTAGAATCTATTAACACAGTGCAGTTTATCATTTTGTAAAAAGCCAACCTGTTTAAGATAAGTAAGTTAGTGGAAGTGTCAGAATTTAGATCTAGAGCCCCTGCCATCACACTTCTAAGTAATAGCAAACTGCCATCCTGATTTTAGAACAATTCATTCTAGACCTCAGAAAAGTAGGAAAGCATTCATTAAAAATGGTTTCAAAACACATGCTTATAAAAAATTATTTTAAAAAATTTACATTAGTGGATATCTGCCTCATTTAAAGTTGTAGCTAAAGATTGACTTTGATTTAAATTACTTTTGGAAGAAGAAATGTGATCGTGAGCAGGGAAAGTAAATCATCTTATCAAGATGAGCCTACATAGTGACGTCTGCTGATTGAGATCCATATCTGCCTAGGTAATATATTTATTTAACTTAGGCCTCCAGGGTAAAATGAATCTTTTCTGTAATTTTTCCAATAATATCAATAATAATGATATATGTGTTCATAAGAAATATAAATGGGTAGGTCGTGTATTATAAAATCACAGACTGAACAAAAATTGAATATTTAGAGACTTTAATAAATCTTAAATTTCATAAAAATCTTCATCTCTCACTGCTCTTGAGATATCATAGTGGTTGTATAATGTTTAACAATTGACTCTCTGGGTTTAATACAAAATGTTCCGATTTGTAGCTTTTACCAAACTTTGAGTATAAATACTCTGACTGTGGTCAAGTTCAATCTACCAATGAATTAAAAACCAGCTGACCAAATTCCTAAAATGTTAACAATAGAGTTTCATAGCTGGCAAGTCAGCCCCAGCACACTCATTGAATATCATTGCACAATGGAAGCACACGTATTTGAAAATAAAACCAAACTTAGCACTAAGTTTTCAGAGGGAAGCAGTGCTTTAAATGAGAGCTTAAGTATAAGATGGTTAGTTTTATGTGTCAACTTGACCAGGCCACATGTCCAGAGATTGGTCAAACATGATTCTGAGTGTGTCTGTGAAGGTATCCTGGAGTGACATTAACATTTAAATTTGCAGGCTGCATACAACAATTTGGCCTCTCTAATGTAGGGAGGCCTCATCCAGTCAACTGAAGACCTAAACAGAACAGAAAGTCTGAATAGGAGGGATCACCTTCTGCTTGACTGCCTTGATCTGGAATATTAGTCCTTTCTGGCCTTTGTACTTAAACTGAAAAATTGGTTCTTCTTGGGTCTTGTGCCTGCTGGCTTTTCGAATGAAATTTACATCATTGTTTCTCCTGAATACCAGTTCTTTAAACTTGGACTGGAATGACACCATTGATTCTCTCAGGCCTCCAGTTTGCAGACTCAGTTCTTGGGACTTCTTAGCCTCTATAATAGCGTGAGCTACTACTGCTACTATATCTATTTATCTGTCTATCTATCTATCTATCTATCTATCTATCTATCTATCTATCATATCTCCCACTGGCTCCATTCCTCTAGGAAACACTAATGTAACCATTTCTACCTGAACTGTACCAAAATGCTTAAAATCCTCAGGGCTTAGCTTAAGTCCCGCTTCCGGCAAAATATATTTCTGTCTTTCTCGGCCTACAATAATTCTCCTATTTTCCAAATTGTTTATATATAATAAAAATAACCATTGTGAACTCCCAAAATTGAGACAGGTGTCAGTTAATTTAGCAAGTTAATTTTGCCAAGGCTGAGGATGCATGCCCATGACACAGCCTCAGGAGGTCCTGACAACATGTACCCAAGGTGGTCAGAGCACAGCTTGCTTGATTTTATGCATTTTAGGGAGATATGAGAGATCAATCAACATACGTAAAATAAACATTGGTTTGGTCTGGAAATGGGGGACAACTCAAAGTAAAAGCAGGGCAACTTGAAGCAGGGAGGGGGCTTCCAGGTCACAGGTAGGTGAGAGACAAAGGGTTGCATTCTTTTGAGTTTCTGATTAGCCTTTCCAAAGGAGGCAATCCGATATGCATTTATCTCAGTGTGCAGAGGGATGACTGAATAAAATGGGAAGCAGGTTTGCTGTAAGCAGTTCCCAGCTTGAATTTTCCCTTTAGCTTAGTGATTCTGGGGGCCTGGGATATTTTCCTTTCACACCATCATTTGCTGAAGACCTATTAAAACACTCTTAGGTCGTTTGAATTCATAAATTTTATTTCCTATAAAAATACTTCTCTGACAACAATAATAAATTTACAAAGACTCATAGAATTTGTTACAGTGAATTAGGGACCTTGTAGCAAATAAGAGGCATGACTCAGATATTCCACTGGAGGCCCATCAGCCATCAAAGCCCATGGTCTTTCACCTCACTGCCTATTATTTACACCTCTGTTTGTAATGATGGATCTCATTATTTATGCTTCAACCCTGCTCTCCAAAGGAAATTAGCAAATTTATGCATATTGTGGGAGAATGAAATATAATAAAACTACCATGAGCAAAATATCTGGGTCACACACTGTAATGGAAACTGCTTTCACGAAGTCGCTTAATCCTAACAAGGCTATATGTAGGCATCATTATTCTCATTTTACAGAAGAGGAAACTGATGCTCAGATGTGACTTTCCTATGATACCTATGATAGTGCAACTAGCATGTGACCAAGCAAAGATGAAACCTCAGTTTTGAAGTGGATTGCATTTTTTTTTTTTTTTTTTTGAGACAGAGTCCTGCACTGTCTCCTGGGCTGGATCTAGGCTCACTGCAACCTCCGCTTCCCGGGTTCAAGCAATTCTCCTGCCTTAGCCTCTCGTGTAGCTGGGATTAGAGGCGCCTGCCATCATGCCTGGCTAATTTTTTGTATTTTTTTATTAGAGGGGGTTTCACTATGTTGGCCAGGCCTCGAACGCCTGACCTCATGATCCACCTGCCTTGGCCTCCTTGCACTTTTTTTTTTTTTTTTGAGACGGAGTCTCGCTCTGTCACCCAGGCTGGGGTGCAGTGGCATGATCTCGGCTCACTGCAAGCTTCGCCTCCTGAGTTCCCGCCATTCTCCTGCCTCAGCCTCCCGAGTAGCTGGGACTACAGGCACCTGGCACCACGCCAGGCTAATTTTTTTTTTTTTTGTATTTTTAGTAGAGACGGGGTTTCACCGTGTTAGCCAGGGTGGTCTCAATCTCCTGACCTCGTGATCTGCCCGCCTCGGCCTTCCAAAGTGCTGGAATTACAGGTATGAGCCACCGCGCCCGGCCCTTTGCAATCTTTAAACTATCTGAATATCCTTTATAAACTTTGTAATCATATGGCTTCTATTAAATCATAGCTTCATTCTCCAGTGTCATCCTACACACCACTGCTTCAACCACTGGGGATCCAATGAGATTGCTTTACCATGAATTTAGTGTAACAAATTAACATGTAGAGTGAGGATTCACCACATTGTATAAAAATGACAGATTTCTCAGTAACTTCTCATTATGAGAGAATAGAATTAGCAGTTTTTGCTGACAGGTGTCCTTTGCTTCTGCCTCTTCTCATCCACTTACTTCCTTTTGGCTCATAGAGTTCACAGAAAGGAAAAAAAGACCCAGATCTGAGGGCTTGAAAAAGCTGGTCTGAGTGTGTGGAGTAGGATGCATCACTAATGAAGAATAACTGAGGGGACTTCCCCCAAAATTTCACCCCCTTCCTGCACCATTTGTCACAGTCTCTTAAGTGCCACCATAGGATGTCATTTCTACAAGTCTCTGGGTTCCCTGAAGGTAGATGGAATTGTATTAATCTGTTTATAGTGTTATGAGTAAGATAATGGACTTCGGCATGAAGCCTCTCTATGCTACTCACTACTTTGAAGAATGGAGAAGTTTCTTCACATATGCAAGTCTCAGTTTCCTGTGTAAAATGTACAGTAATAACACTTATAGAGAAGTCACGAAGGTTAAATAAGATGATCTAAAGTACTTAGAACAGTGTTTGACCCATATGTTATTATTATTATCATTGTTATTATTGCTTTATTTTTGAGTTAAGGATCTAAGGTCCAGAGGGAAAAAGGCCCTTGCTAACAGAACTGAAATTAATACCAATGTCTTTGGTTTACAATCTAGTGATTATTTCTTACATATTTTATTATCTGAAATGGCAAGTTGGGCCAATATCTAAATAATTCACTTAAGAAAAAAGTTATAATTTTTCTGTTTAATCAGTAATCTGTTTAAAAGGTTTTTTAAGTAAAATTTTGGGCAATTGACTTTATTTTTATGGACAAAGTATACCTAAAATACAGATAATTTATTTGGTTAAGTTATATGTATGGGGACTGTATCTCAAACATTGTTCTGCACATCCAGTATTGTATGGGACTATCTCATAAACTATATTTTATTTACAAAAATGAAGTGGAATTTATTTATAGAATTGTACATATATATGTCATTTATCTTGTGGAACTTTAGAGTCAGGAAGACACTTGAGATAGGAACAGTAAAGAAAAAAACTACCGCAGCGTTTCACTGGGGCTATGACAATGAGAGAATGTACCTGGGATACTCCTTCAGTCATGGGTAACGGGGCTATATTAAGCCTGTGTTTTGAGGTCATCTAGACTTGGCATATAACTCCCCTTCCTTTGAGTGGTGGGGGCATAAATAGAAAGCAAAACAAAACAAGGAAGCATGGAATTATTTTGCTTCTGTGGTTCAGGCTGTGAGTATAACTGAATGGAGCTGCATCCCTGCACACCAAGATCATGGAGTGTGTGGCTCATGCCTGTAGTCCCAGCTACTGGGGAAGCTGAGGTGGGAGGAACTCTTGAGCCCAGGGTTTTGAGGCAGCAGAGAGCTATGAGCATGCCACTGCACTCCAGGCTCAGTCTGGCTCTTAAAAAAAAAAAAAAAAAAAAAAAAAGAGATTGTGGAGTGATCATGTAAGTCTACTGCTTTGATAATTACTCTCCTTGACAATTGCCACCACCAAAACTGCCTAAAGAGAGTAGGAAGTTAAAAGAGAGGGTTAAATATATAGACCTAGCTCTCCCAAAATTGAATATTTATAAGTATTAAAATCTATAATTTACCATTCAATAACCTATTTTCTTTCATCTACTGTTAAGAGGAAAAAATTACTTGTCCACATTTCTTCAAGTTATGGGGTATATATTATGATTTTTTAGTAATTAAATATAATTAGACCATTTTTCTTGGCTTGGCAATTAAATTGTTTTAGCATATATTTCTCCCTCAGTAAAATTATTGTTCCCTCATACCATTTGACCTGTCTTATGAGGTCATTAAAACACACACACACACACACACACACACACACACACACACACACACAGAAAACAACGAATCCAGTGTTGGCTGGCTTAAAAGAAAATGAAAGAATGGGAGGATTTAATTTGTGCAAAATATTTCCTCAAGGATGTACAGACATGATTTTTTAAACGATACATGTTCTTTTGACTTGAAAAAAGTTTCCAGTTGGACTGAGTCAAATATATGTGTATATATATGAATTATATATATAAATTATATGTATTTGTATATATATTTATATATTATATATAAATATTTATAAATTATATTAATTTATATATTTATAAATTAATATAATTTATAAATATATGTTTATATATAAACAATTTATAAATTAATTATTTATATATAATATATGATATATATCATATATTATATAAATATATAAATAATAAATTTATAAATACTATCAATTATAAATTATATATTATATATAAATATATAAATTATATAAATTATATATAAATATATAAATTATATATATTTGTATATATAAATATATAAATTATATATATTTGTATATATAAATATATAAATTATATATATTTGTATATATAAATAAATGAGGCACAGCTGAGTTGCCATTTTAAGTGAACTACAAAAAGGTATGAAAGCTCAGCAGCCTCACCTCAGGTTACCACCTCTGCAATAGGTCAGTGACAGCCTCTCCAATGCCACAAGAGAAACTTTGCAAGTCTGTGGCTTAAGTGAACACATGCTATGTTGGTTTATTGTAAATGTACCAGGTGTCATCAAAATTTTTTCCTATTACTCATAAGCAAACATTGCTTATTACTCTCCTTTGAAAATAAAGAGCATTGCACAAAATATGCACGTGAACAGGAAGTGGTGGAATAACCTTTAAGTAATAACTTCACTTTGAGCTGAACTCACTTCGGGAATTGTTTATGCGTTAAGTTCTAGCATGCAAGTACAATCATCGTGGCCATAGAAGGTAGTTCTTCTTTGTTCCAAGATAAACCTGACTCTCCCAGGCATTTCTCAGGACTGTCCCTGTACAGCAAAATGGCAGCATCAGAAGAATGAGTGGTGACACACTCAAGAGAATTTGAAACTTTGTTGCTTGTCTACTCAAGCCCCCCAGCTTAAATCCACTTAGGGAGGTGGAAACATTGGTTGGTTGATTTTCTGGTTACCTTCAAATCACACGTGGATTTTAAACACAAATTTATTATCCTATAAGGAAATCTAATTTTCAAAAATATTGGCCAGGCAGGGTGGCTCATACCTGTAATCCCAGCACTTTGGGAGCCCAAGGCAGGTGGAACGCTTGTGGCCAAGAGTTCGAGACCAGCCTGACCAATATGGTGAAACCCGGTCTCTACTAAAAATACAAAATTCAGCTGGGCATGATGTCACGCACCTGTAGTCCCAGCTACTCAGGAGGCTGAACCCGGGAGGCGGAGGTTGCAGGGAGCCGAGATCATGCCACTAGTGGCATTGTGGCCTGGCTGACAAAATAAGACACTGTCTCAAAAAAAGAAAGAAGGAAAGAAAGAAGGAAAGAAGAAAGAAAGAGAGAAAGAAAGGGAGAGAGAAAGAAGGAAAGAAAGAGAGAGAGAGAGAGAAAGGAAAGAAGGAAGGAAGGAAGGAAGGAAGGAAGGAAATTGTCCCTCAACCAATAGCAGTCAATCCTTATTTTTCTAGTCCCCTACCCCCATCCGAAGGAAAATATGTAGTTTTTCTGTCTCTATATATTTACCTGTTCTGGAAATTTATTATAAAAGGAAATATACAACATGTGTTTTGGGACTGCCTTGTTTTATTTAGCATAAGTTTGTATATTCTGTATCATATATCAGTGCTTCTTTCTGTTTAATGCCACATATTATTGCATTATATATATAAAACACTTTATTAGTTGATGGACGTTTGTCTCGTTCATGCTTTTTGGCTGGTAAAAATTACAGCACTATGAAAATTGGTTCACAAGTTTTTGTGTAAACATATGTTTTCATATAGCTTAGGTATATTCCTAAGAATGAAACATTGGGATCACATGGTAACTCTATGTTAAACATTCAGAGGAACTCTAAAACTGTATTCCAAAGCAACAATACCATTTTACATTCCTACCAACAGTTTATGTGTTCCAATTTATTCACATATTTTGAAGCACTTGCTATTATCTCTCTTTTGATTCATTATAAGCAACTTGGTGAGTGTGAAGTGGTGTTTTACATTTTTTATTTACATTTCCCTAACAATCAATGCTGTTTGAGCAACATTTCATACGTTTATTGGCTATATGTATATGTATATGATCTTCTGGGGATTTTCTATTCAGATCCTTTGCCCATTTTTAAATTAGGCTATTTGTCTTTTTATTATTGAATTATATATATATGTAGAATTATATATATATTATTGAAATATATATATATATACTATATGAATATCCAAATCTGATTTCAGATATATGATATGCAAATGTTTTTTCTGTTCTTTGGGTTTTTTGTTAACTTTATGGTGTCTTTTGAAACAAAAAATTATTTCCTTATAATTTTGATAAAGTCCAATATTTCTTTTATGTTCTTTTGTTGATTATGTTTTGATGTACATAAGAAATCTTTGCCTATCCCCAGGTTACAAAGATTTTTTTCTATTCTTTTCCTTTAGGAGTTTTATAGATTTACTGTACTAGTCTTTTCTCAGGCTGCTAATAAAGACATACCTGAGACTGGGTAATTTATAAAGAAAAGATGTTTAACTGACTCATAGTTCTACACGTCTGGGGAGGCCTCACAGTCGTGACTGGAGGCAAAGGAGAAGCAAAGTCACATCTTACATGGCAGCAGGCAAGAGAGAGAGCTTGTCCAGGAGAACTCCCATTTTTAAAACCATCAGCTCTCGGTCAGGCATGGTGGCTCATGCCTGTAATCCCGTCCCTTTGGAGACCGAGGCGGGTGGATCACCTGAGGTCAGGAGTTTGAGACCAGCCTGGTCAACATGGTGAAATCCCACCTCTACTAAAAAATACAAAAAGTAGCCAGCTGCTGTAATACCAGCTACTCGGGAAGCTGAGACAGGAGAATCGCTTGAACCCGGGAGGCAGAGGTTGCAGTGAGCCGAGATCATGCCACAGCACTCCAGCCTGTGCAACAAAGCAAAACTCCGTTCCCAAAACAAAACAAACCAACCAACAAACAAACCATCAGATCTTGTGAGACTTATTCACTATCACTAGAACAGTATGGGAGAAACCATCCCCATAATTAATTATCTCCACCTGGCCCCACCCTTGACACATGGGGATTATTACAATTCAAGGTGAAAGTTGACTGGGGACACAGCCAAACTATATCAATTTAGCTTTCACAAATGTTTATTTGAGCTATTATGTGTTAATTTGCTATGTGATGTAAGTTGAGTTTAACATTATTCTTTTGCAGGTGGATACCCAGCTATCCCAGTACCATTTTTTGAAACAATATCTCTTTACCTATTGACTTTTCTTAGGACACTTGTCAAAACTCAATTGAACGTAAATGTTAGTGGTTTATTTCTGTACTATCAGTACTGTTTCATATATCTTTGTATGTATTCTTAATGCTAGTTCCACACTGTATGGATTATTGTGGCTCTGTAGTGAGTTTTAAAATTGGGGAATGTGTTTCCTCTAACTAAGCCTTTCTTTTTCAGGATTATTTTGTCTGTTCTGATGACTTACTTTCCATATAAATTTTATATCATGTTCTGTATTTCTACAAAAAAAATAGCTGGGATTTTACAGGGTTTTCAGTTAATCTGTAGCTAAATCTGAGGAGTACTGCTGTGTTAGGTTAATATTAAGTCTTCCAACCCGTGAACACAGGATTCCTCGCTAGTTATTTAGATCTTTAATTTTTTCAATAATATTTTGTAAATTTTGTCGTAGTCTTTAGCTAATTTGTTCCTAAGTGTTTTATTCTTTTATGCTATTGTAAATAGAATTAATTTTGTAATATAATTTTCAGATTGTTCATTCAAGGTTGATAGAAATATATTGATTCTCGTGTTTGTGGGACTATTTTTTTAGATTGAGACGGGATTTTGGTATGTTGCCTGAGCTTATCTTGAACTCCCGGGCTCAAGTGATCCTCTCACCTGGGACTACAGAAACAACCAAC
Organism: Pongo abelii; assembly: GCF_028885655.2. Lineage (NCBI taxonomy): Eukaryota > Metazoa > Chordata > Mammalia > Primates > Hominidae > Pongo > Pongo abelii. The sequence continues at coordinate 21,872,091 of NC_071996.2, forward strand.
CACACCTAGATTTTTATATTGATATTTTGTACTGCAATTTTAGTGAACTCACTCATTAACTTGAAAAGTTTGTTAAGTGGATGTCTGTATACAATATGATGCCATCACACATGGTGAAAGATTTACATTTTTCTTTCTAATCAAAATGTCTTCCACTTCACTTGTTCGTCTAATTGCCCTTCCTAGAACTTCCAGTACAATGCTGAAGAGAAGTGGCAAAAGCAATATTGTAATTTTGCTCCTGATCTTAGAGAAAATATTTCATTCTTTCACAAATAAGTATGATATTTCCTTTTAATGTGGGTATTTCATAAATAGCTTTTGTCAGGTTGAGAAAATTATTTTATTTCAAGTTTATTGAATGTTTTTATCATGAAAAGGCATGGATGTTTGCAATTGCCTTTTCTACTTTTATCAAGATCAGAGAGGGCTTTTGGGTTTTTGTCTACTGATATGATTTTAATTAATATTGATTTCAATATATTAACTGATTTTTGGATATTAAATCAACTTTACATTCTTGGGCTAGATCTCAGTTTATCATGGCGTGTAATAATTATGTTTCTAGATTCAGCTTATATTATTTTGTTGAGGATTTTTATTTCTAATTTGCTTTCTGGTGAAGTCTATTTGATTACAGCATCAGTATTATAAAACAACTTTGGAAGTGTTTCTTCCTGCTGGGTGCAGTGGCTCACACCGAGCACTTTGGAAGGCCAAGGCGGGTGGATCACGAGGTCAGGAGTTTGAGACCAGCCTGACCAACATGTGAAACCTCGTCTCTACTAAAAATACAAAAATTAGCCAAGTGTCGTAGTGCATGCCTGTAATCTCAGCTACTAGGGAGGCTAAGGCAGGAGAATCGCTTGAACCTGGGAGGCGAAGGTTGCAGTGAGCCATGATCGTGCCATTGCACTCCAGCCTGGGCAGCAGAAAGAGACTCTGTCTCAAAAAAAAAAAGTGTTTCTTCCTTTTCTATTTTTATAAAGATTTTTATGAAAACTTTGTATTAATTTTTCATTGTTTGGTAAAATTCACTAGTGAAGCCTTCTGTTTCTGAGTTTTCATGAGTAGTTTAATGATTACTAATGAAATAATTTTTCTTCTTATATGTGTATTCAGATTATGTATTTATTTTGTCAGTTTTGTGTCTTTCTAGGTATTTGTCCATTTCAACTAAGGCGTCTAATTTGGAATATAATTGTCTATAGTAGTATTCCCTTCTAGTGTTATTTTTGTTTGTATGATTGGCATTAATAGTCCCTCTTTTATTCATTTCTGATGTTAGTAACTTTAGACCTCTCTTTTTGCTTGATCAGTCTAGTTAAATGTTTATTCATTTTATTAAACATTTGAAAGAACCATTTTGGTTTTGTTTCCCTCTAATGTTTATATAATTAATATCTACTCTGATATTTACAATTTTCTTCATTTTATTTTTTGAGGATTAGTTTGCTCGTCTTTTTCCAGTGTCTTATGGTGAAAGGTTTGGTTACATATTTGAAATGTTTTTTTTCTTTTTAGTATATGAGGCTACTATTATAAATCTTTCTCTAAGTGCTGATTTAGCTGCATCTTATAAGCGTTTTGTATGTTGTATCTTAATTTTCATTTATTTCAATGTATTTTTAATTTTTACTTAGATTTCTTTTCTGATCCATTGAATATTTGGAGTGGACTGTTTTATTTGCATGTATTTCTGTATTTCCCAAATTTATTTTGCTATTAATTTCTAATTTCACTACCTTTGAATTGAAAAAAAAATACTTTCTATGGTTTCAATCCTGTTAAACTTACTGAGACTTGCTTTATGGCCCCGCATATGTGTAATCTGCACTTGAGAAAAATCTGTATTCTGCAGTTGTATGAAGTGTTCTGTAGATGTCATTTAGGTCTAGTTGTTTTATAATGTTTTCCATATCTTCAATTACCTTGTTGATCCCTCTGTCTAGTTATTCTATCTATTATTGAAGGTGAGGTAGTGAAGACTCTAAACATTATTATTCAACTGTCTATTTCTTCTTTTAATGCTTTCAGTTTTTTCTTCATGTATTTTGCGGTATGTTTTTAGGTGCATATATGTTTACAATTATTATGTCTTTTTCTTTGTATCTTTTATCACAATGCATAATTTCATCTCTAGTAATATTTTTTGTTTGAGTCTATTTTGGTGTTATTACAGTTACTTCCAGCATTTTCATGATTGTCATCTTCATAATATAACTTTTTTCAGGTTTTTACTTTTAACTCGTTTGTATCTCTGAGTCTAATGTTTTCTCCTGTACAATGCATAGAGCTGGATCACTTTTTTAGCCTTAAATTATACTGTATAATATTATGTCTACTACAAGTGGCATACAAAATAAGAGAGCAACTGTATTTCTATAGTTTTATTGTGTTAAATTTCTTACTTATACTTTCTTTTTCTCCTTATTGATTCCTGTGAATTCGATTTACCATCTGGTGCCTTTTCTTTGCTTCATGCATCTTTGCTCCCAGCCATCTACTTTGTGCTATTATTGATAAATAGATGGCATTTCTATATATTTTAATCTGAGAAATATACATATTAATGTAATTTTTAAAAAAATTAGTTCATAGAATAAGTGTGCATTTTTACTTTCTTTATTAATTCATAGTCATCTTTACTAGTGCTCTTTCTTATGTTGTGCAGGTTTTAGTTAGCATCTAGAACATCCTTTGAGCCTCAAGAACATCCTTCAGCATTTCTTGCAAGGTACATCTACTAGCAATATATTCTCTCAGATTTTGTTGAACGTGGAATGCCCTAATTTTAGTTTTGCTTTTGACATTAGCTTTGCTGGATATAACACTCTTGCTGAAAATTTTTGTCCTTTGGCATGACTATGTCATCCCATAGCCTTCTGATCCAATATATCTAATGAGACATAAACACTTAATTTGAGGAGTTTTGTACATGATTAGTAACTTTTGTTCTGACCAATAATTTTTTTCTTCTGTTTTCAAATTTTTATCTTTATCTTTCAGTATTTTTATTATTCTCCTGTTCATTGAGTTTGTTGAATGTGTGGGTTAATTTTTTTCATCAAATTTGAGGTGTTTTAAACCCTTATTTTCTCAAACATTTATTTCTTATACTTTCTCTCTTTCCATTCATTCTAGTACTGTCACCATATGTTTGTTGCTATGCTGAATGGTATCTCATTTCTCTGAGGCTTTGTTCTTTTATTCATTCTTTTTTCTTTATTTTTGAATTGCATAATCAATCAAACTTTAAATTTGCTGATTTTTCTCTTGCCATTTCAAATGGACCCTTGAGCCCCAACAATAAACTTTTTTTTTCATTTTTTGTTACTGTAATTTTTAACTTCATAATTTTCATTTGATTATTTTTTATAATGTCTGCATTTTATTGATGCTCTGTAATTAATAAAACATTGTAATTGTAGCTTCCTTTAGTTTTTGTGGTATAGTGTCGTTTCCTTTAGTTCTTTGACCATTTTTAAAATAGCTGCTTTGGAGTCTTTATCTTGTAGGTCCTACTCCGTGGCTGTCTCATAAATAGTTTTCTCTCAGATTTTTATTACTTATTTTCATTTGCTTGATTTGTGTTTTTGTTTCCCAAAGGCTTATTGTTATATTATTAATTTGACATGCCCCTTCTTATTTGACAAGTTACATACATCTATAGATTTCCTTCTAAGCATCAGTTTAACTACATTTATTAAGTATTGATGTGTTGTTTATTTTCTTTTATTAAAAACTATTTTATAATGCAACTTGAGATTTCTAAGATATAATTACTTCATGGTGTTCTAACTATATTATTCATTGTGTTTTAAATTTATCCTTCCAGTTCTACTGGATTTTTCTCTATGTATTTTGGAGCTCTGTTGTTAGGTACATACATGTTTATAATTGTTTAATAATCCTAATGGATTTCCTCTTTTATCAGTATAAAATGCCCCCCCTTTATTCTAGTAGCTTTTTCTGTTTTATTTTGTTTTGTCTTAAAATATATTTTTTTGTTCATCTGCTGTGTTTTTCCTTTTACTTTCACCCTATTTGTATCTTTAAATCTTAAGCCAGAGATGTTAAATAAATAATTTTAAAACATTGCCAGTTAAATGTTTATGTTTCCTGGGGAGTGGATCCGCCAACCTCTTCACACCATGTCTGGAAATCCTACCCACCTTAAATCTATATTTTTAAGGAGATTATTATTGGATATAAACTTCTATGTTTAAAGTATTTCTTTCATTATTTTAAAAATGTTGCCTTACTGTCTTCTCATATACTGTATTTCTGATGAGAAACGTGTTTCATCCTTCTTTTGTTTGTTTCATGTGATGTCTTTGTCTCTGTTGTATTTTAAGAATTTTCTGATTATGAGCTTCTTTGGTTTAATTTTCTTTATGTTTCTTGTGTTTTAGATTTTGTTTGTTTCCTTTAGCTTCTTGGATTTCTAGATTTATAATTTTATTCAAAATTGGACAATTTTTGAGTCATTATTTCTTTAAGTATTTTCAGTCCCCCCTTGTTTACTTTCCTTCAGATCTCCAGTTACAGATGTATTGAGCTGCTTAAAATCATCCCATCACTCACTGGTGCTCTGCTCAATTGTTTTCAGTGTTTTTTGTTTGTTTTTCTCTCTTTCTTACTCTGCTTTCTTTCTCCTTTTCTTCCTTTCTTTTTTTCTGTGTTTCAATTGATATAGTTTTTATTGCTATGCTGTCAAGTATACTAATCTTTTCTGCAACATAAAATCTGTCATTCATCCTGCCCAGTCAATATTTCATGCAATGCATTGTTTTTATCTCTAGAATTTTGATTTGGGTTTTTCCATATCTTCTATATTTTTATCAAATGGATTTAAACTTTCTTCTAGATTTTTAAATATATTAAGTGCAGCTATGATAACTGCTTTTGTGTCTCAGTGTAGTAATTCTATCACCTAGATAATTTCTGAGTCAGTTCGGATTCCTTGATTTTTTATTCCCTGCTTCTTTTCCCAAGCAGTACATTTTTATTAGAAGTCAGAGATTGTGTTTTGTGCTTTTTTCTCTTAAATTAAAAAAAAATGTTCAAGAAGAGTCTAATTCCTTTAGGTTTTATTTTCAATAAAGATTAAAACAATTGCCCTATAATTGAGGTTATAGATAATTGAACGTTTAGTCATTGTTAAGAGGGGCTAAGAGATCCCGTTTTGGTCAATTACTAAGGTAGGGCCCTGGTAAATACTTTACTTGAATTATTACTTTACTTGAATTATTACTTTACTTGAATTTTGAATTACATTTTCCATTCTGATTGGTGATCAGGAGTTATTTCTGTTTCCATGGATGTTTCTGAGAGTATTCTAGTCCCAGTGGCACTTTCTCTACCCTTGGGTTGTTAACTCACATCCAAGAGCTGTTTGGTACTCAGCTGAAGAGTGCCACTTGACCATTTTTAAGATACTTATTAAGTTGTCTTACTTTGCAGCTCTGTTCTATCTGGCCCTCTGTCCTGCTAACTTCAGCCATCTTGGGCTCTCTGGAATCTCGACTCTATTTCCTCAGTTTAGAAGTTTTCCTGGGCTCTGCTTGGGCTTCTTTTTCCTGCATTGCAGCCTTGTAACCCTCTGTGAGCGCAAATTCAGAATGCTATGGCTTATCACATTTGTTTTCTGTGCACCTTGTTACCTAATGGCAAATTTCTTTCTTTTTCTTTTTTTTTAATTTGCTTGTTTCGTTTCGTTTGTTTTCTTTTCTTTTTTTCTCTTTCTTTCTTTGTTTCTTATCATACTTCAAGTTCTGGGATACATGTGCAGAACGTGCAGGTTTGTTACATAGGTATACATGTGCCATGGTGGTTTGCTGCACCCATCAACCCGTCATCTACGTTAGGTATTTCTCCTAATGCCATTCTTTCCCCAGCCCCCCACCCCTCAAGAGGCCCCAGTGTGTGATGCCCCCGCCCCCTTGTGTCAATGTGTTCTCATTCTTCAACTCCCACATATGAGTAAGAATGTGTGGTGTCTGGTTTTCTGTTCCTGTGTTAGTTTGCTGAGAATGATGGTTTCCAACTTCATCCATGTCCCTGCAAAGGACATGAACTCATTCGTTTTTATGGCTGCATAGTATTCCATGGTGTATATGTGCCAAATTTTCTTTATCCAGTCTATCATTGATGGGCATTTGGATTGGTTCCAAGTCTTTGCTATCGTAAACAGTGCTCCAATAAACATATGTGAGCATGTGTCTTTATAGATTTATAATCCTTTGGATATATACCCAGTAATGGGTTTGCTGGGTCAAATGGTATTTCCAGTTCTAGATCCTTAAGGAATCGCCACACTGTCTTCCACAATGGTGAACTAATTTACTCTCCCACCAACAGTGTAAAAGCGTTCCTATTTCTCCACATCCTCTCCAATATCTGTTGTTTCCTGACTTTTAAATGATCACCATTCCAACTGGCATGAGATGCTATCTCATTGTGATTTTGATTGCATTTCTCTAATGATCAGTGATGATCTTTTTTTCATATGTTTGTTGGCTTCCTAAATGTCTTCTTTTAGAAGTGTCTGTTCATATCCTTCACCCACTTTTTGATGGGGTTGATGGGGTGGTTAGTTTTTCTCTTGTACATTTGTTTAAGTTCTTTGTAGATTCTGGATATTAGCCTTTTGTCAGATGGATAGATTGAAAAAATTTTCTCCCATTCTGTAAGTTGCCTGTTCACTCTGCTGACAGTTTCTTTTGCTGTGTAGAAGCTCTTTAGTTTAATGAGATCCCATTTGTTAATTTTGGCTTTTGTTGCCATTGCTTTTGCTGTTTTAATCATGAAGCCTTTCCCTATGACTATGTCCTGAATGGTATTGCCTAGGTTTTCTTCTAGAGTTTTTATGGTTTTAGGTCTTAGGTTTAAGTCTTTAATCCATCTTGAGTTAATTTTTGTATAAGGTGTAAGGAAGGGATCCAGTTTCAGCTTTCTGCATATGGCTAGCCAATTTTCCCAACACCATTTATTAAACAGGGAATCCTTTCTAAAAAACATTTTATAACTCCAATGAATGTTGTTGTCTTTGAAATAATTATGCTCGTTGTATGTAGGGGAATCAAAATTATAAGGTGTACACTGAATGTTCTTTTAGGGAAGTGAAGTTTTCTCTTTTAGTGGACCTTTTTCTTTGTCAAGGTGTGTGTGTGTTTGGGGTGGGCATTTACTTTAACTGTTCTTGGATTGAGAATCATAAAACATTAGAAGTTGCTTCAGTCCACCAACAGAATTAACAATTTGACCAAAGTCAGTAAATCACTTCTTCTAGTTAAACAAATTTGCCTCTATTAAGAAAGATATTTATCTCCATGGTGATTTCTCAAACATATCTTACATATTTCCATTATACAGATGAGAGGAATATGGCAAAAACATAAATAAATAACAAATTGCTCCAAATTAAATATCTAACATTTGGCAGAGCTGATGCAAAATCTTTGGACTACATTTTTGTTGCCTTCAAAACATCCAGCAAGAGTGTCTATTATCAGAGCTAAAATATTTAGTCCATACATAATTAATCCAAATGGAAGTTAGAACAGTTAGAAAAAAAAATGTAATATATGTTTGAGACAATTTATTAAGACTCGTATATTTTGGGTCCTTTTGCCAATCCATTTACTTCTGCCAGTATATAAGTTTGGATGGAAAATATATTACAATTCATTTAGTTATAACGAACCTTTTGTTTTCATTATTTGCTTTTTACTGCAAATGCTAACATTAATATTCAAATTTTATCAGGCAAACTGCACTTATTCATACTAAATTGCCAACTCTCTGCTTCTGACCAAAATCTTGGCAAAGTCATTGACCTATGCAGCATCTGGAGTCCAGTTTCTTTTGCTTAGCCCACTCATATCATTGGCAGTGTTTCGAAAGGCAGTCTCACAGCTTTTAGTCTGTGTGATTTACAGAGCTAAGGTTCAGATGAGCTCCTGAATTTACTTCCGTCATAAACTCGTTTGTCAAGGCAACTTTATTTCTACTTCTCTGCTAACCTATTCCTAAAGTACCTGATTCTTTTAGCAACTGGATTTAGTAGAGAAAGATGAATATGCTATTGTTTATTTTTTTAAAAATCCTCAAATTTAGCCATCAGTCAAATTTCTTAACGTTAAATGCAACATCTAGACGTTGGGAGAAAAAACACTTGCTTAAAAATAATAACCCCTGTATTTGCAGTCTGATCATGTTGATAATAAACACAATTAATGTTAGAGATGGTAAGCTGGTGGAGAAAAAAATTCCAGAGATGATTACTTACCAACATCTGTGTGGTTTGCCTCTTTTCATTTATTTCTATTCAATGACAACCTTTTTATTTCTTATGGAATAAAATCAGTGTATTTTATTAGCGGAGCTGAAAAGTAATAGATTTCAGACATAGTATTGTCATATTTTGAATTTTGTCTGTGTGACTAACTTATCAAGATCCATGTAGGCTGGGCGTGGTGGCTCACGCCTGTAATCCCAGCACTTTGGGAGGCCGAGGCAGGCAGATCACAAGGTCAAGAGATCGAGACCATCCTGGCCAACATGGTGAAACCCCATCTCTATTAAAAGTGTAAAACTTAGCTGGCCGTGGTGGCGGGTGCCTGTAGTCCTAGCTACTCGGGAGGCTGAGGCAGGAGAATCGCTTGATCCTGGGAGGCAGAGATTGCAGTGAACCGAGATCACGCCATTGCACTCCAGCCTGGGTGACAGAGCAAGACTCCGTCTCAAAAAAAAAAAAAAAAAAAGATCCATGTAAAAATTGTCAATTCTGTAATGCAAATTAGTATGAGAACAGAGCCTGGGGTGTAAGAGAAATTCATGAGAAGAGTACAAAGAAATATTGTATCTATTCCATTAACTTTATTTTTTAATGCTATTTTAGCATTACTGGTTAACCTGAAAATGTTTTTGCTTTTTTTAATGTCAAAAATTAAAAGAATGTATTCAAATATAGTCAAATAAATCAAAGATAGAGAAACAGATTGTCAAATTCCCTCTTACAAACTAACCTCCATGGTTCTATACTATTAAGCACTCAACACATTTTTGAAGGCATTTTTGAAAAGTGAAAACTGCTGAATGTAATAAAGAAAGAAGTGTCCATCAGAGAAAGTCCAGCTTGTTATTGTTTTCTGTCCTTGTAGGGTAGTTATGTTGTGTATGGTGTTTAGTTTTCATTGACATTTTACTTATGCTGAGTGGGAAGCCTGCACAATAATAATGCAAGTTTTAAAAATTTGCTTAAGAAAACAATATCTTGCAATACTTAGAAAAATACTTTTTTATGTACAGGTTATAATGAACAAGTTTAAAATAACATTTTTTCCAAAATGGATTCAATATTTAAACATGAAATATTTAGAAAGACAAGGTTTACTACTTTTCAAAGGATATATTGGAATTATGATGATATATTTTTGTAAAATACACTCTATACAAGCTGACATATTCTCTTTTTTCGTTATCCTCCAGGATAAAATAAACACCACGAATAAGTATACCACTGGGCATGGAACTCATGCCTGTAATCCCAGCACTTTGGGAGGCTGAGCTAGGAGGAAATCTTGAGGCCAGAAGTTCAAGACTAGACTGGTCAAAATAGCAACAACTTATCTATTAAAATTAAAAAAAAGTAAGTATACCATCACCACTTCAAATTTAACTCCCCTGCTGCTCCCAGAGTAATCATACCGAAACACAAATATGATGAAGCTGTCTCATGCTTGGAACCCATTTATATCCCTTGTAAACCTCAGAATAAATTTAAATTTGGCCTACTTAATCCTTCAAATCAAGCCTTGATTAATTGTCAATACCTCCTCCTATTCCCAACACTTGCTACAATAAGTGACTTGCAATAAAGAAACATCCTGTTTACGTCCATGCTTTCAGGTCTGTATATTTTTAGTTTCTTCTACGATGAGGGGAGTTGCACTTTTTCTTCAATAATTAGCTTGAATATTTTAGGTAAATCAATGAATAATAAATTATTTTTCTAAACCATTGCTTGCATTTTCCTTCTCCACTCTCTCTCCCCTGTGCCATCTTTGCTTTGGGTCTTCTTCATTAATCATGTGGATTAATTCCTCTTTATCTTCTTTTCTTTTCCCAAACTTTTTTATTTTCATCTCTCATTCTGCCACTGAAAGCACGAATTCTTAAGTCTCAGCCAGATTAATCTTCTTTTCTGAACAGTATACAGTAGTTGCCACTCCTTAGAGAACTAGAAAACTTCCACAGTGTGGTGTCAAACTGCCTCACCAATCTCAGCTTATATTTTCTTGTGCTACCACAGTAAATGTGCCTTCATGAATTCAAGTCCAAAGAAGACCAAACAACTCACTGTTTTCCTGAGCGCTTTCTCACTTCTATTATTGGTTCATGTTAAAATGTTAACACTGTAAAAAGGCCATTTATTCTTCAAGGTGCATCTCAATATTACCTGTTTCCCATATAGGAAAACCTTCTATTATCCCTCAGAGGAGTATGGATAATATCTATTTGGTTTGTTTTAATTATATTTTATTGTAGATATGTTGTTTCCTTATTAACTTTTCTACCTATGAGCCTCTTTAAGGGATTTGAATTTATTACCATAGACTCTGTTTCTGGAAGAATCCCTAATGCATAGCAATTTCTCGTTTCATGTTGGAGAGAAATAGAGAGAGAATGAGAGAAACAGAGACAGAGATAGAGACAGAAGCAGAGACAGAGTAACAGAGAAGAGATTTGAGGCTATAAAAAATGAAATAAATATCCCAGAAAATAGTATAGAACAAAACTCTGAGTTTTATAATATAGTTTTAGAAAAATGCATTCATAGACTTACTGATATGGTTTGAATTTATGTCCCTGCCCAAATCTCATGTCAAATTAGAGGAGGGGACTGGTAGGAGTTGATTGGATCGTGGGGACAGATATCCCCCTTGCTGTTCTCATGGTAGTGAATAAGTTCTCATGAGATCTGATTGTTTCAAAGTGTGTGGCACTTCCCCCTTCTCTCTCTCTCCTCTGTCGTGGTAAGATGTGCCTGCCTCACCTTCACCTTCTGCCATGATTGTAAGTTTCCTGAGGCCTCCCAGCTGTGCTTCCTGTACAGCCTGCAGAACTGTGAGTCAATTAAAACTCTTTTCTTCATACATTACCCAGTCTCAGGTAATTCTTTATAGCAGTGTGAGAACGGACTAATACATTTATTTAATTTAAATTTCACAACAGCCTTACAGTTTTTCTCTTCTTATTAAATCAAGACATGAGGGTTTACAAAATGTTTCAAGCATTTTTTATGAGATTTTTACTTACGGTGTGGCTCTGAACTGTTGTAACCGTTAATGCTTCTGACATTAAATGCGTTTTGTCCTCACATCAACAAATTTTCCAGCTTCAATTTCTCACACCAACCAATTCTCTTACAACTCAATTCAATTCTGACACTCACTGCTCAGAATTAGTGCAGACCCCACAGGATTAAGAGCTTAAGTTTAGTTCCACAAGATTGGCTTCACCTTAGACTCCAACCTGGATCACCCATATTTCTGGCCAATGGGCTATGAAGCCAGGAATCCCACAGCCCCTTTTTCAGTTTCAATAATTTGCTAGAACAGTTCATAGAACTCACAAAAACAATGTACTTATATTTATTAGTTTATTATGAAGGATACAACTCAGCAACAGCCACATGGCAAGGATGCATAGTGAAGAGTATAGCTGGGTAGGGTGGAGCATGGACCTTCCATGCCTGTTTCAGATGTGCTACCCTCCCAGTACCCAACACATTCAACAACTTGGAAGCTCTTTAATCTCATTGTTTAGGGATTTTTATAGAGCCTTCATCATAAAGGCATGACTAATTAAATCATTGACCATTGATGACTGAACTCAATCTCCACCACTGCTTCCCTCTCTGGAGGTCTACAGTGGGGCTAAAATTTCCACTCCTCTAATCATGGGATCGGTGCCTCTGGCAACCAGACCCCATCCTGAAGCTTCCTGTGGCCCACCAATCTCACCTCACTAGCATAAACTCAGGTATAATTGAAAGGGGCTTGTTATGAAAAATAAAAGATTCTCCTCTCACCTTCATCACTAAGGAAATTGTTTCAGGAGCCAGGGACAAGGATTAAATATGTATTTTTTATCACAATACATTTAGACCATCATGAAAAAAATTTAATAATGTTTGCCTATTTCAACTCTTTTTTTGTCATCTAAATCAATGTCTACTCTTAATTGTGAACAACAATAACAGCAACAGTAGCAGCTCTTTTATGTAGCTCTTGCAGTAGGTCAGCCACTGTGTGAGTGAAGTCATAGGGCTACTTCCATAAGTTACCTTACTGGCTCCACTGCACAGTCATGCAGGTGTCTTGCACTAAGGAGAAGCCAGGCAGCAGAAAACTCGAGCAAGGGGAGAGGAGAATGTCTGTGTCTGCTTTGCTTATGGCTTATTCCTGCTGACAGATTACAAGACACAGGAAAGTCCTGCTTTTTAGTACACTGAAGGATCTTTTTCGTTTTTGTTTTTCTTCTTGTTAAACGAGTCATTTCTGTATGTGTTTTATACTCTAGAAGCCCCTACACTCAGAAAACAGAGCAAAATACTTGGTTATGCAAAAGTGTTGATGAATTCTGATGTTCATGAGTTTTTGCCTGCTTTTTTACAAACTGGAGAAAATAAAGAAGGTTGGTTTCTTTTAAAGTTCTACAGATAATCACCAAATTTGAACTTAAGTGAACACATAAATGGATAATTTGAAATAGAATTTTTTATGTATTTTTAAATTAAATTCTTCTCAAAGTTAACTTCCCCCGCACACACATATCTCTTGTTTTCTTTACTAGTACATCCATATATAAAAATATGCTAAATGAGAAGGTTATATTTTTTCTCAAATCAATGTTTATTTTTTCAAAAAAAAAAAACATTTCCAGAGACTCCCCACCTCCATGCTGTCTTAGTCCATTTTCTGTTGCTTTAAACAGAATACCTGAAACTGGATAATTATAAATCCATTTGTTTCCTACAGTTATAAAGTCTAAGAAGTCCAATGTCAAGAAGCTGCATTTGCTGAGGGCCTTGCTGCTAGAGAGAACTTTCTGTGGTATCCTGAGGCAGCACAGGGTGTCACATGGCAAGGGAGCTGAACGTGTAACTCATATGTCTCTCCCACTTCTTATAAAGCCACCAGCCCCACCCCTGTGATAATCCATTAATTTATTAACCTATTAATCCCCTTTCATGAGAAATTTGCCCAGTCATCTCTTCAGAGTTCCATCTCTTAATATGGCCACACAGGGGATAACATTTCAACACGTTTTAGATGAGATATTCATACCATAGCCTTCTGCCCTTGGCCTACCAAAACTGATGTCCTTTTTAACATACAAATACATTCATTTTATCCCCACAGACCCAAAGTATTAACACAGTCCACTACCGACTCAAAAGTTCAATGTCCAGAGTCTCATCGTGAGCCTGCAAAATCAATACAAGCTATCTACTTTCAAGGCTGAAGAATAATCTCGTTTGACTCAATGCTTTACCTCTTGGCCACACCGAGGCAAGGGATTGGCCTCTGAGTCCTCAGGAAGTCCTGCCCTATGGCTTTGCTAGATAAAGCCCAGTAGCTGCCTGTACAGTTTGGAGTCCAGTGTTTAAAGCTTTCCCAGGTGGGCACTGCATGATGTGGGTGATTCCGCAGTTCTGGGGTTCTGTTGGTGGCCCCTCTCCCACTGCTCCATTAGGCATTACTCGGGTGAGGACTCTCTGTAGCAGATACAACCCTACATTTCCATTCAGCAATGCTCTAATAAAGGCTCTCTGAAGCAACTTCACCCTTGCAGTAAGTCTCTGCCTGGGCCCCTACACTTTCAGCAACATCCTTTGAAATACGGGTGGAGGCTGTCATGCCTCCCTAGCTGTTGCATTTAGTGGCCTTGCAGAATTCATACCACATGGATACCTCCAAGTTTTATGGCATACACCTTTGGGAGCAGCAAGATTGGGCCACACCTTGTGCCACTAGAGCCTCAGCTGGGATGGCCAAGGAATGCTGTGCTGAAATTCAGGGAACAGATACCCAAGGGGGACCTGAGCAGCAAGCCTGTGGAGGGCACACCAGGTCTGTCCCACAAAACTATCCTGCCCTCCTAGGCCTCTGGGCCTGTGATGGGAAGGGCTGCCTCAATGATCTCAGAAATGTGTCCAGGTCTTCCATTCTTTTGGTCATGCTCTCTCTAGGTACAAATCTTAGCAAAAGGTTTCTGGGCCACAAATACAAGGTTTTCTCTCCCTAACATGTTTTTATCACTCTGTACAGGGGCAGGCTGAGTTTTCCAAATCTTTTCACTTTACTTTCCTTTTGATTATAAATTTCATGTTTAAGTCATTTTTCCTTCTAAAAGCTTAATGCATTCCAGGTACAGTGGCTCATGCCTGTAATTCTCGCATTTTGGGAGGGATGCCAAGGCGGGAGAGTCTCTTGAGCCCAGGAGTTTAAGACCAGCCTGAGCAACATAGGGAGACCTGGTCTGGACAAAACATTTAAAAGTTCATCTGGCATGGTGGCACATGCCTGTAGTCCTAGTTACTTGGGAGGCTGAGGTGGGAGGATCGCTTGAGCCCAAGAGGTCAAGATGCCAGTGAGCCATGATTGCGCCACTGTACTCTAGCCTGAAAGACAGAGAGAGACCTTGTATTTAAAAAAAAAAAAACAAAAAAAAAACCTTAATGCAAGTAATTAAAAGTAGCTATGCAGTAGTCTGAATGCTTTGCTATTTAGATCCTTATTCCACAAGATAATGTAATCACTCTCAAGTTCAGCCCTCCATAAAGTGCTGGGGTATAGATGCAGTTCAGCCAAGTTACTTTCCTGTTTATAATAAAGGTGGCCTTAATCCCAGGTTCCAATACCTTGTTCCTCAGTTCCATCTGAATCCTTGTTGGAATGTCCTTTGCTGTCTATAATTTTATCAGCACTCTGGTCGTGACCACTTCACTGATCTGTAAGAATTTCCAAGCTCTCCCTAGTCTTCTAACCCCTCAGCAGAGTCTAGGATTTTTCTAGCCTGCTCCTCCAAATTCCTCCAGCCTCTGCCCATTACCCAGTTCCAAAGCTGCGTGAACATTTTCAGGTATTCATTCTCAGCAGTGTTCCGCTTCTTGGTGCAAATTTTCTGTCTTAGTCCGTTTCCTGTTGCTTATAACAGGATACCTGAAAATGGGTAATTTATCTAAAAAAGGAATTTTTTTTTAACAGTTATAGCGGGCGAGATGTCCAAGGCTGAGTGGCCACCTCTGGTGAGGGTCTTCTTACTGGTGGGACTCTCTGCAGAGTCTGAAGGTGGCATGGGGCATCCCATGGTGAGGGGGCCAAGTGTGCTAGCTCAGCTCTCTTCCTTT
This sequence comes from Pongo abelii, assembly GCF_028885655.2. NCBI lineage: Eukaryota > Metazoa > Chordata > Mammalia > Primates > Hominidae > Pongo > Pongo abelii. The sequence goes on from NC_071996.2 coordinate 21,887,515, forward strand.
TCTTATAAAGCCAGCACTCCACTTTCATAATCACCCATTAACCCATTTGTACACAAATAGATAAAGCCTTTTATTTTAACATGTGTTCCATAGGGGACAAATATTTAAACCATAGCACAAGCCATGTAAACAGATGTTAAGTACACCATGAGTTTTCTTTTTTCTTTTCTTTCCTTTTATTTATTTATTTATTTCTGAGATGGGGTCTCACTCTATTGCCCAGGCTGGAGTGTGGTGGCATGATCTTGGCTCACTGCAACCTCTGCTTCCCGGGTTCAGGAGAAATTTTTGAGGGAGCATTACTTTGAGGAGACAGATACAGCTGAAGCACTTAAAGGCCTGTTCACAACTCAAGGTTGCTATGTGACCTGGTTAATCACTCTTCCTAATCATTAGGCTGCAGTTCCCTCATCTGGAATAACAGGGTGATTTGGTGACTTCTGACCTTAACATGCTCTGATCCTGTTGTCCTAATGATACAGGGAAAGTCAGTATTCTAGATATGTGCACCTTCAGTTTAAAAGTGGGCAGGCACCTGAGGTCAGCATAGGCACAACATTCAGAATCCAAAGCGGCTCAGCATCCACCCACCAGCAATGAAGCTCTGAAGCAGCATTGCTTTTTGTTCATCAGATCCTGCGCTAAGACAGTAGTGGACACCAGCTAGGTCAGGAAATCCTTGTAATCTAAGTACGTGTTCATGAACAAGGATCCTAATATTTCAAAATCTCAGAGTGAGCCTCTGAAACTCAGACAGTCTCCTTCCATGAAAGAAGAGCACACAATGACAATATTTGTACTGCAAAAGCCACATCTGATTTATAAGAAATGATTCATAGGAACACAGCAAGGACATACTTCTGGCGCAAAGATGAAACATGAGAATACCTTGACTTTTTTTTTCTTTATATTTTTTTAAATTATACTTTAAGTTCTAGGGTACATGTGCACAACATGCAGGTTTGTTACATATGTATACATGTGCTATGTTGGTGTACTGCACTCATTAACTCGTCATTTACATTAGGTATATCTCCTAATGCTATCCCTCCCCACTCCCCCAAGCCCACAACAGGCTCCGGTGTGTGATGTTCCCCTTCCTGTGTCCAGGTGTTCTCATTGTTCAATTCCCACCTATGAGTGAGAACATGTGGTGTTTGGATGTTTGTCCTTGCGATAGTTTGCTGAGAACGATGGTTTCCAGCTTCAACCATGTCCTTAAAAAGGACATGAACTCATCATTTTTTATGGCAGCATAGTATTCTATGGTGTATATGTGCCACATTTTCTTAATCCAGTCTATCATTGTTGGACATTTGGGTTGGTTCTAAGCCTTTGCTATTGTGAGTAGTGCTGCAATAAACATACGTGTGCATGCGTCTTTATAGCAGCATGTTTTGTAATCCTTTGGGTATATACCCAGTAATGGGATGGCTGGGTCAAATGATATTTCTAGTTCTAGATCCCTGAGGAATCGCCACAGTGTCTTCCACAATGTTTGAACTAGTTTACAGTCCCACCAACAGTGTAAAAGTGTTCCTACTTCTCCACATCCTCTCCAGCACCTGTTGTTTCCTGACCTTTTAATGATTGCCATTCTAACTGGTGTGAGATGATATCTCATTGCGGTTTTGATTTGCAATTCTCTGATGGCCAGTGATGATGAGCATTTTTTCTTGTGTCTTTTGGCTGCATAAATGTCTTCTTTTGAGAAGTGTCTGTTCATATCTTTCACCCAGTTGTTGATGAGGTTGTTTATTTTTTTCTTGTAAATTTGTTTGAGTTCTTTGTAGACTCTGGATATTAGCCCTTTGTCAGATGAGTAGATTGAAAAAATTTTCTCCCATTCTGTAGGTTGCCTGTTCACTCTGATGGTAGTTTCTTTTGCTGTGCAGAAGCTCTTTAGTTTAATTAGATCCCATTTGTCCATTTTGGCTTTTGTTGTCATTGCTTTTGGTGTTTTAGACACGAAGTCCTTGCCCATGCCTATGTCCTGAATGGTATTGCTTAGGTTTTCTTCTAGGGTTTTCATGGTTTTAGGTCTAACATTTAAATCTTTGATCCATCTTGAATTAATTTTTGTATAAGGTGTAAGGAAGCGATCCAGTTTCAGCTTTCTACATATGGCTAGCCAGTTTTCCCAGCACCATTTATTAAATAGAGAATCCTTTTCCCATTTCTTGTTTTTCCCAGGTTTGTCAAAGATCAGATAGTTGTAGATGTGTGGTATCATTTCTGAGGGCTCTGTTCTATTCCATCGGTCTATATCTCTGTCTTGGTACCAGTACCATGCTGTTTTGGTTACTGTAGCCTTGTAGTATAGTTTGAAGTCAGGTAGCGTGATGCCTCCAGCTTTGTTCTTTTGGCTTAGGATTGACTTGGCAATGCGGGCTCTTTTTTGGTTCCATATGAACTTTAAGGTAGTTTTTTCCAATTCTGTGAAGAAAGTAATTGGTAGCTTGATGGGGATGGCATTGAATCTACAAATTACCTTGAGCAGTATGGCCATTTTCGTGATATTGATTCTTCCTATCCATGAGCATGGAATGTTCTTCCATTTGTTTGTGTCCTCTTTTATTTCATTGAGCAGTGGTTTATAGTCCTCCTTGAAGAGGTCCTTCACATCCCTTGTAAGTTGGAATCCTAGGTATTTTATTCTCTTTGAAGCAATTGTGAATGGGAATTCACTCATGATTTGGCTCTCTGTCTGTTATTGGTGTATAAGAATGCTTGTGATTTTTGCACATTGATTTTGTATCCTGAGACTTTGCTGAAGTTGCTTATCAGCTTAAGGAGATTTTGGGCTGAGATGATGGGGTTTTCCAGATATACAATCATGTCATCTGCAAACAGAGACAATTTGACTTCCTCTTTTCCTAATTGAATACCCTTTATTTCTTTCTCCTGCCTGATTGCCCTGGCCAGAATTTCCAACACTATGTTGAATAGGAGTGGTGAGAGAGGGCATCCCTGTCTTGTGCCAGTTTTCAAAGGAAATCCTTCCAGTTTTTGCCTATTCAGTATGATATTGGCTGTGGGTTTGTCATAAATAGCTCTTATTATTTTGAGATACGTCCCATCAATACCTAATTTATTGAGAGTTTTTAGCATGAAGGGCTGTTGAATTTTATCAAAGGCCTTTTCTGCAGCTATTGAGATAATCATGTGGTTTTTGTCTTTGGTTCTGTTTATATGCTGGATTACGTTTATTGTTTTGCGTATATTGAACCAGCCTTGCATCCCAGGAATGAAGCCCACTTGATCATGGTGGATAAGCTTTTTGATGTGCTGCTGGATTCGGTTTGCCAGTATTTTATTGAGGATTTTTGCATCAATGTTCATCAAGGATACTGGTCTAAAATTCTCTTTTTTGGTTGTGTCTCCACCAGGCTTTGGTATCAGGATGATGCTGGCCTCGTAAAATGAGTTAGGGAGGATTCCCTCTTTTTCTGTTCATTGGAACAGTTTCAGAAGCAATGGTACCAGCTCTTCCTTGTACCTCTGGTAGAATTCGGCTGTGAATCCGTCTGGTCCTGGACTCTTTTAGGTTGGTAGGCTATTAATTATTGCCTTAATTTCAGAGCCTGTTATTGGTCTATTCAGAGATTCTACTTCTTCCTGATTTAGTCTTGGGAGGGTCTATGTGTCAAGTAATTTTTCCAATTCTTCTAGATTTTCTAGTTTATTTGCATAGAGGTGTTTATAGTATTCTCTGATAATAGTTTGTATTTCTGTGGGATTGGTGGTGATATCTCCTTCATCATTTTTTACTGCGTCTATTTGATTCTTCTCTCTTTTCTTCTTTATTAGTCTTGCCAACGGTGTGTCAATTTTGTTGATCCTTTCAAAAAACCAGCTCCTGGACTCATTGATTTTTTGAAGAGTTTTTTGTGTCTCTATTTCCTTCAGTTCTGCTCTGATCTTAGTTATTTCTTGCCTTCTACTAGGTTTTGAATGTGTTTGCTCTTCCTTCTCTAGTTCTTTTAATTGTGATGTTAGGGTGTCAATTTTAGATCTTTCCTGCTTTCTCTTGTGGACATTTAGTGCTATAAATTTCCCTCTACTCACTGATTTACATGTGTCCCAGAGATTCTGGTATGTTGTATCTTTGTTCTCATTGGTTTCAAAGAACATCTTTATTTCTGCCTTCATTTCGTGATGTACCCAGTAGTCATTCAGGAGCAGGTTGTTCAGTTCCCATGTAGTTGAGCGGTTTTGAGTGAGTTTCTTAATCCTGAGTTCTAGTTTGATTGCACTGTGGTCTGAAAGACAGTTTGTTATAATTTCTGTTCTTTTACATTGGCTGAGGAGTGCTTTACTTCCAACTATGTGGTCAATTTTGCAATAGGTGTGTTGTGGTGCTGAGAAGAATGTATATTCTGTTGATTTGGGGTGGAGAGTTCTGTAGATGTCTATTAGGTCTGCTTGGTGCAGAGCTGAATTCACTTCCTGGATATCCTTGTTAACTTTCTGTCTCACTGATCTGTCTAATGTTGACAGTGGGGTGTTAAAGTCTCCCATTATTATTATGTGAGAGTTAAGTATCTTTGTAGGTCTCTAAGGACTTGCTTTATGAATCTGGGTGCTCCTGTATTGGGTGCATATATATTTAGGATAGTTAGCTCTTCTTGTTGAATTGTTCCCTTTACCATTATGTAATGGCCTTCTTTGTCTCTTTGGACTTTTTTTTTTTTGAGACGAATTCTGATTTTGTTGCCTAGGCTAGAATGCAGTGGCAGGATCTCTGCTCACTTCAAGCTCTGCCTCCTGCGTTCAAGCCATTCTCCTGCCTCAGCCTCCTGAGTACCTAGGACTACAGGAATGCCCAGCTAATTTTTGTATTTTTGGTAGAGACGGGGTTTCACCATGTTTGCAAGGCTGGTCTCGAACTCCGGACCTCAAGTGATCCACCCACCGCGGCCTCCCAAAGTGGTCGAATTATAGGCATGAGCCACTGTGCCTGGCTGGAATACCTCAATTTTTAAAGAAAAATTTAGCCATCCTTAGTATGGAATTTGAAACCTTGAAAATAGTCTCACACTTGCTTTTTAAGGAAGATTTGACAGATGCAATTAGCATGGACACTTGAAGTTTATTTAAATGTCTAAGAGTAGAATGGGTATATAGAAGCACTTTAAATAACAGAGCAAATAGAATCTCACAAATAAATGAATCCTTCTAGAGCCAATATTTAATATTTTCTGCATTTTTTTACAGGAAGAGAATCATCCTTGACAATAAAGGGATACATTAATCTCTGGCAAAAATTATTACTTTTTTGCAGTAAATAAAAGCTAAGTGTTTCCAATTAAAATTTAAATTAAGAAGAAATAAAAGCTTGACATTTAAAATTCTACTTTTGCCATTTATGTTTCATTTTGTCAACTAAGGCAATTATGACATCACCTCATCTTCTGCAGCATGTCAAGTTCATATGTTATTAAATACTGACAATGAGATGAACTTGAAGAAAGCAAAAGAATAGTTCATTAAGTGTCAGGGACATTGTGTGTTATCAATAATCTCAAAAGAGTAAAAATCATGCAAACAATTGGCATTAATCAATCACCTTCCATTCATACACACTGTGTCAGCTGCCTCAGACCCACCCCTGTCTCTCCACAAGATGTTGCTACAAATATCTGTCTGTCTCTCCGTCTGGCAATATCTTCCTGCCCTTGCCTCTATCTCCTCTTGTTTTTAGATTATTACATCAGACCTTTTCTGTGTCACTATTTACCATAAGTATAATCTTTTGTAATTTTCTGTCATTTAAGAGGTCAGGTTACATGAGACCTTCCATGCTTGTCATCCTGCTGATGGTTTAAATATCAAATTGCAGCCAGAAGTTACCAGAATGAGGATGGAGGGAAGTGCACACAGCACATGCATTCCAAAAGGGCTCAGCTGGTGAAGCCTCTCTAATTGCAATCCAGCTTAGTGTGCCATTCAAGTAAGAATAACATGATGTCCCTGAAAAGGAAGGGAGATTTAATGCCTTGTAATTCTCCCTTCATTCTGAGAATGTTAACTTCCTTAGATTCATTCGAATCCAAAAGGAGGCTTTAGAAGGACAAAGTAGCCCCTCCAATAAAGGTTCCTAAATTTAGACCTCTACATTTAAGCTCTTCAATCTTGCTTTCCCAGACACTTAAGTTTTAATCAAAAGAGGGAGATTTTACAGCAACTTCCTTCTGTGCATCACCCACAAAGGTAATCACCTTATTTATCTTTTCTACTTTTCTTTATTTGTAAATTCTTATGCAAAATTATTGCTTACTATAGGAAGTGGCTGCCATGGACACATTAACTGACCTCAAAGTGACATTTTTTAAATTTCTACATAATAAACCCGCCACTAAAATAAATAAAATAATTTAGAAAATGATAGCAAAGTGAGAGTTGTTCTTCACAGGTAAGGTTCCTGGAATGCAAATGAGAGACACCTTCCAGATGACTCAACCTCGTCATCATAACCAAATTAGTCTCCTTGTTAAATGGGCAGAGGATCATTCATTTCTTCAAGGAATATGACTCTGCTGTCAGTTATTACAAATTGTCCAAAGGAACCCCCTGGAACCAACTGTGATCTTTATAGTTTCAGGGAATGTTCATCATCATCAAAACCCCTCTCACTTCATCTATGTCATCCTGCCACCATGTCCACTGGGCTAGAACTAAAAAGCAGTGGCTCTGCTTACATTAATGTAGCTATTTATTTACTTAATTCTATGTAGGAAGACCATTTTTGCTCTCATCTATGGTTACCCAAGACTTACTGAAATTGACCTTTGAGATGACCAAGGCATTGACTCATTCAGCTGTAGGTTGATTTTGACCCAAAAGGACGCATGAGTCTATTAATGCAATGAAACTATTAAGCATCAGAACCCATTCTTCTATTATAAGAAGTCTATCGTGTAATTCAGATAAAAATAAAGTGAAGTTTCAGAGGTAATAATTCTGAGAAACCACTAGGACTCTGCTTGATGCTCTAAGTCCTGTGCAGTATATGTACATATAATTTGACATATATAAGTAAGTGTACACTTAAGACAAGCAAAAAGGCAAAACTATGGAAAGCTGTAAAAAGATCAGTTGTTGCCAAGGTGTTGCAGGAAGTCAGGGATGAATAGGGAGAACACAGAGAGTTTAAATCAGTGAAACTACTCTGTATGAAGTTATAATGGTGGATGCATGCCATTATGTATTTGTCCAAACACGTAAAATGTACAATATCAAGAGTGAACCCTAAGGTAAACTATGAACTTTAGGTGATGATGGTGTGTCAGTGGAGGCTTATCAATTGTAACCAGTGTTCCATTGTAACAAGGGATGTTGATAGTGGAAAGGGCTATGCATGTGTGAGGCAAGGAGTGTATGGGATATCTCTGCATCTTCCTCTTAATGTTTCTATGAATCTAAAACTTCCCTAAACAAATAAATTATTTAAAAAACTGGAAAAAATCCCAAACCAAAACACACCAAAACAAAACAAAAATAAGCATGTGCCAATGTTCCTAGCATGAAAGAACAAAGATCATAGCTTTCTTTTTTATTTTTTTCTGCCACATGAATGCAAGCCTCCTTAATTGTAGAGATTATTTGATAAGCCAAGGAATATGAGACTTTAGACTTTAGAAACTGAGATCTTAAGGCACCTTGGAGATTGAGAAACCACACTGAAAACCCGAATGAAGGCAAATGACAAGCCCTTTAACGTAGATAAGGCATGATAAAGGTGCTCTGTTTGATTTCAGTCTAGTGAAAGATTCCATGACCTAGGTTGATGGAACTGATACTGAAAACTAGATCAAATAATGCTTTCTCCAGCCATATCTCAGCCTTCATTGCTGTGCCATAATGACTACAGAGCAGCAGCCACATTTCTTAGAATCTGTTGCATCTAAATTCTATGAATTTTGCTGTGTGCATATTGAGACTTTGAAGGTAGAAAGCTGCTCGGGTTGGTGCCAGCCACAGGGAGACTAGATCTGCAGCAGAGAATTTTCACTCTTTGTATCAGCTATGGTAGAATGTTTACCTGTCCCCTAGCATCATATATACCCAGAGGCAGTGATGGGAGCTGTTTTCACTAGCACAGCCCCACACTGTGTTTGATCATTTCTGACAACTACACTGTTCCTGGTTAGGTAGTATTCAAGCTTGGTTCCATGACCCTCTTGAAATTGTTTAAGCTATAAAATGATGTAAAATAAATATTTTTCTTGTAATCAAGCAATGAGGCATTTTCTTGTTTATAGCTGAAGACTAGTTTCAATATAATTGCCCCATTAAACTGATAGTTTGTGAGTGCACATCATGTTTGCCCATAATGAGCAAAGGATAATTTCAGGGTTACCTGAGAAACTTTTACAAATGGCCCTTCTTTATCCCCTTTCCAAACTTCACCTCAACGTTCTATTATAGCACCTGGTACATAAGAGCCTTCACTGATATGCCAGTCCTATGTAGCTTGAAAAGCTAAATAATTTATTTTGATATCCCAACATAATTAACAACCACTGACCTAAGTCAGTAGTCCACATCTGGTTCACATTAAACATTCATTAGAGCTTAGGAAACATAACGAGCCCCAAGTACACTTTTAATCTATTTAAACAAATTTACTAGGGAAAAAGGTTAGAAATAGTTAGATCATTAAATTCCTGGGGTGATTATAATACTGCCATCGGGGGATGTTTTCAAGACCTGGTGTTTGGAAGCCTCTGATATAGCTCAATCACTTATTGAAGACCTTAATATAAGTTCATGTAAACAACTTAAATTTATCTCATTCTCTGAAAGTATCAGTGGATTATTGAGCAAGGGAAAGCTGTAGAAATTTTAAATCTGGATCTCAGAAATATGTTCAATAAGAACTCTCATGATTGTGAAGAAGGTAGATAAGTAAAGCGGAAGGCAAAATCAGTTGGGTGGATTACTCACGGTCGCAATGGTTATATGCAAAAGACACTCATCAATGGAAGGATATTCTTCTAACCTAAAAAGGGTTCTATCTCTGAAATTGTGAGGATATTTAAGTCATATTACAGTAACAACTAAGTTTATTTCCCCTCTCATGCTATGTGCTCACTGTGGGTTTGCTGGGGTTTCTGATTCACAGCATTTTCAGTCATGGATGTAGACTGGAAAACCAACAATCAAGAAGACTTCTGGGGGCTTTGGGTGGTAATAGATATGGCGAATTGTATTCTGGCCAGGGGAACTTTGTGCTGCTTAAAGTCTATTCCATTTACTAAAGCAAGTAACATGGTCATGGTCAGCTTGAGAGGCAGGAAAAAAGCAATACTACCCCAAGCTTTGCAGGAGGAGAATTGAAATATGAGACCTTGAGCCTTGGGTAACCTCTACACTCAAAACCAAAGTCTTAATCCGTCCTCATTGTAACTTCTATCTCCCTTCTTCCAAATCTGAGCAGTATATTCTGAGGAGCATAGACTTTGGAGAAAGCTCTATCTGGCAACAATTAGATCTTTACCTCATGATTAAGGAAATCATTAAATCTCTAAGTAGTAGTATCTTTTTATACCTAAGGGGTGGATCACGCCTACATGCCAGCATTGTTAATTGAAATATATGGTTATTATAATTTTCTTATTATTCTTGATTAGCATCTAATTTTCTATCTTGAATCCCAGCACACTTGATCTGGTACTTGATCAAATATGATGGTAGAAAAAGAATGAATGAAACCTCAATTAAAAAAAAAAAAAAAAAACCACCCAGGCACCGTGGCTCATGCCTGTAATCCCAGCACTTTGGAAGGCCGAGGTGGGCAGATCACCTGAGGTCAGGAGTTCGAGACAAGCCTGGCCAACATGGTGAAACCCTGTCTCTACTAAAAATACAAAATTAGCCCGGCATGGTGGGCACACCTGTAATCCCAGCTACTCCAGAGGCTGAGGCAGGAGAATCTCTTGAACCCAGGAGGCAGAGGTTGCCGTGAGCCGAGATCACGCCATTGCACTCCACCCTGGGCGACAAGAGCAAAATTCTGGCCATATATATATAGGCAATAAACTAAAAGACAAAGTGTTCATCTATGTTTATCTGTTCTTTTAGTACAATGTTTTTACCACATTGGCTGAACATTGAAATTGCCTGGGAAGTGTTAAAAAATCCAGATGTCCTGATTATATCACAAGTCAATTAAATCAGAATTTTTTTGGCATGTGACCAGTTGCCATAGGTAAAAAAAAAAAAAATTCCTCAAGTAATTTCAGTGGGCAGCCAGAGTTAAGAACCTCTGTTCTATAATCAATGGTTCTGAAACCTGTGTACCTATGAGAATCGTAAGTGGAGTGTTGTAAAATTGTATACACTCAGTATTCCCGGTTCCAGGCTCTATGTAGTAAAGTTACATGGAAATAGGTTTCAGGTAGATACAGGATTACAGGTATTATCTGTAATCACCCTGTCATGCTATCAAGTACTAGATCTTATTTTAGATGTATATAGAATGAATAAGATCCAGTATTTGAGAGCACAACATGGTAATTACAGTCAGCGATAATTTAATGTTCATTTGAAAGTAACTAAAAGTGTATAATTAGAATGTTTGTAATACAAAGAAATGATAAATGCCTGATGTGATTATTAGCCATCATATGCCTGTATCAAAGTATCTCATGTACCCCATAAATATATACATCTATGCACCCAGAAAAATTATAAATAAAGAAATAAAAAAATATTTTTCAGAAGAGAATGGTCCATAGATGAAATGAGCTCTCTTTGTAGATGGTAATTAAGAAGAGTGACCATTTGCAGGGGCGCTGCCAAAATATGTTTTAAGTGGGCATGAGTACTAGCCCTGCTGTCCCTGGGAATTTGTCTGTCTCATCTGGCAGTATACTCCCATTAGAAAACTAGTTATTCCCAATACCTGGTGTATTAGGGTTCTCTAGAGGGACAGAACTAATAGGATTTATGTATGTATGAAAGGGAGTTTATTAAGGAGAATTGACTCACATGATCACAAGTAAAGTCCCACGATAGGCCGTCTGAAAGTTGAGGAGCAAGGAAGCCAGACAGAGTCCCTAAACCTCAAAAGTAGAGAAGCAGACAGTGCAGCCTTCAGTCTGTGGCCGAAGGCCCTAGAGCCCGTAGAAACCACTACTTTGAATCCAAGACTCCAAAAGCCAGAAAACTTGGAGTCTGATGTTCCAAGGCAGGAAGCATCCAGCACAGGAGAAAGATGAAGCCCGGAAGATTCAGCAAGTCTGCAAATTTCACCTCCTTCTCCCTGTTTTTTCTGGCCATCCTGGCAGTTGAAGGAATGGTGCCCACCCAGATTAAGGGTAGGTCTGCCTCTCCCAGCCCACTGACTAAGATGTTAATCTCCTTTTCCAACACACTCACAGAAACACTTAGAAACAATACTTTGCATCCTTCAATCCAATTAAGTTGACACTCAATATTAGCCATCACGAGTCCACCCCTTGTCAATTTGAACCCATACCTATCTCCTGAAATAACACATAATTTTCAAATAAGGAAAATAAGGTTATAGTTATGCCTAACATAAAAACAGCTATTCTTTGTACAACCAGAAGTGTACTAATCCTTACCCTAAATACTATTACATAACGATAACAACTCTTAAATGGTGATAGAGTCAATAAATCTCTTGTCACACAATAAAGGGAAAAAAAGAAAAGAAAATGAAGATATTTTCTTAGTACTAGTGTATACATGTGTTGTGTATACATGCACAAACATATATTTAACAAAGTAAGGAAGAAATACTCATGACGATTACAGTCCTTGTTGCTGCAATTGGTCACGTGGTTGTAGCTGTTATTGATGACTGTCTTTTTTGACTACCCATTCTGGATTCCCTTTGTCTTCAGCAAACACCTCAGCTGGATGTGGATTTTTTACCTGATAGGGTGATCCTGAAGGGTCTGGGCCATTTGTAGTTCTGCCAAGATTAGGTTGTTGTAGTTTCCCATTGACCTTAATCACAGGGCATGGTAATACTAAGAGATGCCCAAAGAGATCTCCTATATTCCACGCACACTCTTCCTTACCTCCAATATGGAGTAGTAGCCTGATTTCATCTTGATAGTCCATGTCAATCACCCCATCCAACACTGTAACTCCTTTCTTATCCTGTTGACTTAGAGGTATGAAGAGCACAAAGTGGCCAGGTAGCAACCTTAATTTCCAGTTTAATGAAATTATTGTTGTGTCTCCTGGTAGCAGTATTCCTCCTTCTGAAACTAAGACCTTTAGGGCAGCAGAACATAATGTCACAGGAACAGGAAGCAAAAATTTTTCTAGGTTACTAAGGGTAATGGTGAGTGGTGCCACTTCTACTTCTACCCCATGATTCCCGGACCGATGAATCTCGGCTATGGGAGAAACAGTACCACATATTGAACGCTGATTCAGGGCAAACACAGCCTTCTGGAAAACTTTGCCCCAGTTCCGCAAAACTACTGTCACCTAGTTGGCATTTTAATTGTGACTTCGAAAGGCCACTCCACTGTTCTATCAATCCAACTGCTTCAGGGTCATGGGAAACATGGTAAGACCAGTGAATTCCTTGAGCATGAGCCCACTGCCACACATCTTTGGTCATAAAGTGAATGCCTTCATCAGAGGCAATGTTGTGTGGCATACCATGATTGCTGGATAAGGCATTCCATGAGTCCATGGATGGTAGTCTTGGCAAAAGCATTGCATAGAGAATAGGCAAACCAATATACACAGTAAGTGTCTATTCTGGTGAGGACAAACTGCTCTCCTTTCTATGCTGGAAGAGGTCCAATATAATCAATCTACCACCAAATCACTGACTGATTATTCCAAGGAATAAGGCTGTATTGAGGGCTTAGTGTGAGTCTCTGTTGCTTGCAAATTGAGCACTCAGCAGTGGTCGTAGCCAGGTCAGACTTGATGAATGAAAGTCCATGTCACTGAGCCCATGTGGAAACCTCCATCCCTGCCACTATGGCTACTTCATTCATGGGCCCACTGGGCAATGACTGGGATGGCTGGAAGAAGAGGCTGAATGGTGTCCACAGAATGAGTCATCCTATCCATTTGATTACAAAAATCCTCCTCCACTGAGGTCACCCTTTAGTGAGCATTCTCATGAGATACAAATATTGTATTATTCTGTTCTCACACTGCTAATAAAAATACACCCAAGACTGGCCTCATAATCATGGCTGAAGGCAAATGAGGAACAAAGTGACATCTTACATGGCCACAGGCAACAGAGTGTGAGCAGGGGAACTCCCCTTTATAAAACCATCACACCTCAGGAGACTTATTCACCATCATGAGAAAAGCAGGGGAAAGACTAGCCCCCATGATTCAATTACCTCCCCCTGGGTCTCTCCCACAACACATGAGAATTATGGGAGTTAATTTCAAGATGAGATTTGGGTGGGGACACAGCCAAACCATATCATTCCTCATCTGGCCTCTCCCAAGTCTTATGTCCTCACATTTCAAAACCAATCATGCCTTCCCAAAGTCCCCCAAAGCTTTAACTCATTTCAGCATTAACTCAAAAGTCCATAGTCCAGTGCCTCATCTGAGACAAGGCAAGCCCCTCCCACCTATGAGCCTGTAAAATCAAAAGCAAGTTGGTTGCTTCCTAGATATAATGGGGGCACAGGCATTGGGTAAATACACCCATTCCAAATGGGGGAAATTGGCCAAAACGAAGGGGTACAGACCCATGCAAGTACAAAATCTAGTGAGGCAATTAATCTCAAAGTTCCAAAATTATCTCCTTTGACTCCATGTCTCACCTCCAGGTCATGCTGATGCCAGAGGGGGGTTCCCATGGTCTTGAAAAGCTCCACCCCTGTGGCTTTGCAAGGTACAGCCCAACTCCTGGCTGCTTTCATGGGCTGGTGTTGAGTGTCTGTGACTTTTCAGGGTGCATTGTGCAAGCTGTAGATGGACTGACCATTCTGGGGTCTGGAGGATGTTGGCCCTCTTCTCACCACTCCACTAGGCAGTGTTCCAGTGGGGACTCAGTGTGGGGGCTTGCAGTCCACATTTCCCTTCTGCACTGCCCTAGCAGAGATTCTCCATGAGGGTTCTTCCCTGTAGCACACCTTTGCCTGGACATCCAGGTGTTTCAATATATCCTTTAAAGTCTCGGTGGAGGTTTCCAAACCCCAATTCTCGACTTCTGTGCACCCACAGGGCCGACATCACATGTAAGTCACCAAGACCTGGGGCTTACACCCTCTGTAGCAACAGCCTAAGGTGTATGTTGGCCCCTTTTAGCCATGGCTAAAGCTGAAGCAGCTGGGATATGGGGCGCCATGTCCCAAGGCTGCATAGAGCAGGGGGGTCCCTGGGCCTGGCCGACAAAACCATTTTTCTCCCTAAGGCCTCCAGGCCTATGATGGGAGGGGCTTTTATGAAAGTTTCTGATATGCCCTGGAGACATTTTCCCCATTGCCTTGGTGATTAACATTCAGCTTCTCATTACTTATGGAAATTTCTGCAGCCTGCTTGAAAATGAGTTTTTGTTATCTGTCACATTGTCGGGCTGCACATTTTCCAAACTTTTATACTCTGCTTCCTCATGAATGCTTTGCCACTTAGAAATGTCTTCTTCCAGATTACCTAAATCATCTCTCTCACAAATTTCCACAAACCTCTAGGGTGGAATCAAAATGCCACCAGTCTCTTTGCATAGCAAAAGTGACCTTTATTCCAGTTCCCATCAAGTTCTTCACCTTCCTCTGAGAGTACCTCAGCCTGGATTTCATTGTTCATATAGCTGACAGCATTTTGGTCAAAGCCATTCAATGAGTCTCTAGGAAATTCCAAATTTTTCCATGTCTTTCTGTCTTCTTCTGAGCCCTCCAAATTGTTTCAATCTCTGCCTGTTACCCAGTTGCAAAGTCACTTTCACATTTTGGGGAATCTTTACAACAGCACCCCACTCCTCTTACCAATTTACTGTATTAATCTGTTCTCCAGCTTCTAATAAAGACACCTGAGACTGGGTAATGTATAAAGAGAAGAGGTTTAATTGACTCACAGTTCCACATGTTTTGGGAGGCCTCAAATCATGGTGGAAGACAATGAAGAGCAACGTCACATCTTACATGGTGGCAGGCAAGATAACATGTGCAGGTGAACCCCCTTTTATAAAACCATTGGATCTCATGAAACTTATTCACTATCATAAGAACAGCAGAGTAAAGGCCTGCCCCCATGAGTCAATTACCTCTCACTGGGTTTCTGCCATGACACATGGGAATTATGGGAGCTGCAATTCGAGATTTGGGTGGGAACACAGCCAAACCATATCAAATATATTCAATTTTTGACCACTCAGAGATGTCCATCCACATACCTCTTCTCCAAATTTCTTTGCCACTGATATAGTTTAGCTGTATCCCCAACCAAATCTCATCTTGAATTGTAGCTCCCATAATCCCCACGTGCTATGGGAGGGACCCAGTGGGAGGTAACTGAATCATGGGGCAGTTCCCCCATGCTATTCCCATTCTTGTGATAGTGAGTACATTCTCACAAGATCTGATGGTTTTAGAAGGGCTTCCTTCTTCACTCACCTCTCATTCTTCTCCTTGCTGTTGTCATGTGAAGAAGGAAGTGTTTGCTTCCCCTTTCACCATAATTGATTGATTTCATCAAATTTCTGAGGTCTCCCCAACCATGCTAAACCATGTGTCAGTTAAACCTCTTTGCTTTATAAATTATCCATCTCAGATATGTCTTTATTAGCAGTGTGGGAACTGACTAATACAGTCACCAATTTTCCAATCATGCTTCTTCCAAGTCCTTGACCATCCAGTCAAACCATTGGCTACAGCCCATGAATCAGTACATAATCATACACTTGGCCATTTCTTCTTCCATCCAAAGTGCACAACAAGGTGCACCGCTCAAAGTTTGGCCCACTTGGAAGATTTCTTTTCACGACTATCCTTCAGAGATATTCTGGAAAGGGGTTGTAGTGCTGCAGCTGTCCACTTTTGGCTGGTGCCTGCATATCATGCAGAACAATCTGTAAACCAGGCCCTAGTCTTCTCTTCCTCTGTTAACTGATCATGGGGAACTCCCCATGAGGCTGTCAGTGCAGGCTGGGGGAGACAAGGCAGGGTGGCAGGAGTGGAGACCATGGGCATTTGAGCCACTTCCTCATGTAACTTCTTTGTGCCTTTGGACCTGCTTGAGCCCAGTTACATATGTACGACTTCCATTTGATGATGAAATGCCGCTGTCCATACCCCACTTTATGGCTAGATAGGTCAGAAAGCACTCAGTTCATGACAGGGAGTTCACGTTGCATGGTGTCTTGATGACCCATCATCAAACATTCCGTTTCTACCAAAGCTCACTAACAAGCCAAGAGCTGTCTCTCAAAAGGAGCGTAGTTATCTACAGAAGATAGCAGGGCCTTGCTCCAAAATCCTAGAGGCCACTGCTGTGATTCAACTATGTGGGCCTGAAAAAGGCTCCAAACAGCATCCTTATCTGTCACTGATACTTCAAGTATCATTGGATCTGCTGGGTCATATGGCCCAAGTGACAGAGCAGCTTGCACAGCAGCCGGGACCTTTTGCAGAGCCTTCTCCTGTTCTGGACCCCACTCAAATTTGGCAGCCTTTGAGGTCACTCAGTAAATGGACTGGAATAACACACCCAAATGAGGAATGTGTTGCCTCCAGAATCCAAATAGGCCCACTAGGCATTGTGCCTCTCTTTTGGTTGTAGGAGGGTCCAAATGCAGCAACTTATTCTTCACCTTAGAAGGAATATCTCGACAGTCTTCACACCACTGAACCCCTGGAAATTTCACTGAAGTAAAAGGTCCCTGAATTTTATTCAGATTTGTTTTCCATACCATGGTACACAATCATCTTACCAGTAAGTCCAGCGTGTTTGCTACTTCTCGCTCACTGGGTCCAATCAGCACAATGTCATCAGTGTAATAAACCAGTGTGACATCTGTGGAAAGGAAAAGTGATCAAGATCTCTGCAAACAAGATTATGACATAAAGCCAGA
The DNA here is from genome assembly GCF_028885655.2 of Pongo abelii. Classification (NCBI taxonomy): domain Eukaryota; kingdom Metazoa; phylum Chordata; class Mammalia; order Primates; family Hominidae; genus Pongo; species Pongo abelii. The sequence continues at coordinate 21,904,556 of NC_071996.2, forward strand.
GAGTTGATATACCCCTGAGGTAGGACAGTGAAGGTATATTGCTGGCCTTGCCAGCTGAATGCAAATTGCTTCTGGTGGGCTTTATGGACAGGAATGAAGAAAAAGACATTTGTCCAATCAATGGCTGCATACCAGCTACCAGGAGATGTGTTAATTTGTTCAAGCGATGAAACCACATCTGGTACAGCACCTGCAATTGGAGTGACCACTTGGTTAAGCTTAGGAAAGATAATCCACTGTCATTCTCCAAGATCCATCTCTCTTCTGTATAGGCCAAATAGGACAATTGAAGGGGATGTGTTGAGAATCACCTCCACTACCTCTTTCAAGTCCTTGACCGTGGCACTAATCTCCACATTCCATCTAGGATGTAATATTATTCTTGATTTACTGTCTTTCTAGGTAGAGGCAGCTCTAATGGCTTCCATTTGGCCTTTCCCACCACAATAGCCCTCACCTTACCAGTCAGGGAGCCAATGTGGTGATGCTAATTATGCATCTGGTCCAGGGGAAATGACCACAGGATGAGTCCAGGGACCCACTGGACCCACTGCAAGTTGGACCTGAGCTAAAACTCCATTAATTACCTGACCTCCATAAACCCCTACTTTAACTGGAGGACTGCAGTTACCTTTTGGGTCCCCAGGAATTGATGTCAGCTCAGAGCCAGTGTCCAGTAATCCTTGAAAGATCTGATGATTTCCCTTTCCCCAATTCACAGTTTCCCTGATAAAAGGCTGGAGGTCCCCTTGGGGAAGGATGGGAGAAAGATTAATAGTGTACATTGTCAGCAGTGAGATCTTCCTCAAGGGGACCCAGCCTCCCCTTCATTCAAGGGCTTCTGGGTCTATAAACTGACTTAAGTCTGGAAATTGATTGAGGGGATGTAATTCTCTATGTTTATAATTAAAATTAGCCTTTTATCCACTCAGCCTGGAAGTTTTCTGCTTATACAAATTAAGTAAGAATGCAGTAGGCTTTCTATCAATTTCACTTGTAGAAACACCATGATTAATTAGCCAATGCCAGAGCTCTACATGAGTCAGACTATTCTGATTGCTGGTTCGCCTCTGCTGTCCATTACGGTAACTATGTCCATCCTGCTTTGGATGGTTCAGTGCCTCCACTTGGCCACCTCAGGATCCAATTATTCCCATTGCATTTAAGTTTTCTAATTGAGTGACTGTGGTTCCCACTGAAACATCTGACATACAGAAAAGAGCAATCACAAAGCTCTTCAAGGATGCAGATGTTCCCCTCACACATCTGTTTCACAAGGTTTTGGTGAAGGTTATGTCTTCTCAACACTCCCAGTTGGAATGAGTAGGTCTAAAGTGACTAATCCACTCTAGCATTCCAGTCTCTCTAAGCCTTTGGATCCTTTCCTCTACATTAAGCCTTGGGAAATCAGGCATTTCCAGTCCACTCACAGTTGGGAAATCTTTTGATCCACGTTTCAGCTAACAAAGCGAAGAAACTATTAGAACCTTTTTAATTCCCTGAGCTGCAACATTAAATGCAGAATCCCTGCTTAGTGGGCCCATATCAATAAATTTAGCCTGACCCAACTTTACATTCCTTGCACCATTATCCCATACCTTTAATATCCATTCCCAAGCCTGTTCTTCAGATTTCAGCTTATATAAATTAGAAAACTCAAGTAGTTATTTTGGAGTGTAGCACAGCTGCTTGTGGGTCACACTCTAAGCCTCACTTCTAGGGGTCTGCCAGTACTTGAGTCCAGTTATAGGTCTAGAAGCAAACAGGGGTTTTGGGGGTGGGTCCTGAGGGTAATCAGTATTTTCCTGCCTGGCAACTGCCTCATGGGAGGCCATCACTATTGACTCAGACAGTGCGTGGTTAATATACTCAGACAAAGGTGGAAAGGCTGATGGCAATGTGGGTGGGGAAGAGGACGTTGCAGCCATTGGGGGTGGGGAGGCTGTTTCTTCTGGCAAAAAAGGCTCATCAGAGTTTACAAGCTCAGTGTCCCTAGCTTCATCAGGGTCCTCCCACACATCCCCATTCCAAGTTTCAGGGTTGCATTCTTTTTCAGTCAATGCCCTCACTTTAACAATAGACACCTGGCGAGGCTGAGCATGCACCTTTCATTGCAGGTCAACCACTTGCATGATAAGAGCTTGTGTCTGATTTGCCACAATTTCAACCCTTTGTCTAAAGAGAGAAGACTCACTCAGGACAATTTTAGAAAATTTGAGGTTCCATGTGCACTTCTGGAACCAGGAGTTAGAATCCTTAGGCTCATGATTTTCTTTCATCACTTTGTCCAGTAAACATAGGAGCAACCAACCAACTTCATTATATTCTTTGGTCCTCAACATATGGTCAAAGGTATTATGTATAGAGTCACTATGCTTTTTGCCTCTCAAGAGTGGTGAGTTAGGAGTATCAAATTCATCTATTTTTCTCTATAACTCTCTAAACAGTTCTATACTTTCTATAACTTTCTATAACTCTCTAAACAGTTCATGCCAAGGACTATCAGTGTTTCCCATACTATTCGAAGTACAGTCCTTAGCATATTGGGGTCTAATCAGATTAAGTAGCCAAATCTAGAAACCCCAAATATAACTAATGAAAATTCTATTCCTCTAGAACTACTCCTGGTACCAAAATCTGTACTAGTCAGGGTCCTCTAAAGGGACAGAACTAATAGAATATATACATATTATATATATATATATAATATATATAATATATATATATATATGAATGAAAGGGAGTTGATTAAGGAGAATTGACTCACAGGATCACAAGCTGAAGTCCTACGATAGGCTGTCTACAAGTTGAGGAGCAAGGAGGCCAGTAGTGGATCTGTTTCAGTCCCCAAACCTTAAAAGCAAAGAAGTTGATAGTGCAGCTTTCAGTCTGTAGCCGAAGGCCCTAGAGCCCCCTGGGAAACCACTACTGTAAGTCTAAGAGTCCAAAAGCCAAATAACTTGGAGTCTGATGTTTGAGGGCAGGAAGCATTCAGCACAAGAGAAAGATGAAGGCTGGAACACTCAGCAAGTCTGCTCATTCCACCTCCTCTGCCTGCCTTTTCTAGCTGTGCTGGCAGCAGAGGGGATGGTGCTCACACAGGTTAAGGGTGGGTCTGCCTCTCCCAGTCCGCTGACTCAGATGTTAATCTCCTCTAGCACCCTTACAGACATGCCCAATAACAAGACTTTGCATCCCTCAATCCAATCAAGTTGACACTTAATATTAACCATCACACTTGGTGAGAAAACCAGAGGCACCAAAAGAGCCAGTCGAGGCTAGGGATGAAGAGACATCTAGACAGTACTATCAACGGCACTCTCACTTCCATCAGAAGCTGTCTTCAGGAGGCATGTACACCCATGGGAGTATACTACTATGTACTCTGTACTCTGCTATCTTAAGCTGAGTTGTGGATTTTGGCATCCTTTAATTGCACTAAAAGAAATTTTACTATTTTTTCTTGCATAGAAATTTTGGTGTTCTGTCAATCACTGTTATTCTTGGGACAAATACATAGAAGCACAGGGGAACTGGATGATGCCTTGAGGCAAAGAGCACAAGCACAAGTTGGAAGAATTTCAGACCTAAGGAAGGCTTCACATTGAGAAGGAGGAAGGGTTCAGGAGTGGAATCTGTGAACGGATAATCAGAAACTGAAAGAAATATTGTGTATCTCAGGAGTCACCATAGTAGATGGATTGCAAATGAGGTCTCCCTCCCTCAGTGCCAAAGCCCCATCCTTCTACTAGAAGCTCCTTAGTGTCTGAGAACGTAAACAATCCTTAATTCATTGCCAATAAGAGTGCATGTTAAAATCAATTTTCTCAAAATTTCCTATATGCATTTTTCTGTATACATTTGTAATCCAGAAACCTTATTTAGTTTTATATATGGTAACATTCTAGAACTATTTTACCCATACAGAAATTAATATTTGGATTTATAACATTTGTAAGTGGGAATATAGTATGTATATAACAGAGTTATTTCAAAAATATTAAACTAAATGCAGTTCTATAAAAATATTTTTTCAGTTTTTTTTTACATTGAAGATATAAAATATATAGAACTAAAGAGAGTTAATATTTGAGAAAATATATTTCTGAATTTGGAAATAGCTGTGTGAGCCAATTCCATTAGGATTCCATTTATATTCCATGGGAATATAAAAATGAAATAAAAGAATGTTATTAGTAATGATAGGGATATTAAACACCACGTGCCATAAATCATAGCACATTAATGACTAATGTTCTGCAGTATCTTCCCCCATGTCATACTTGGAGTAGAACCGGTTTAAGTGAAGGTAAAATATGAAGTATGTGCAATAATTACTGAACTTATTAGAAAAATAATTCAGCAGTTTGAGAATTATTTAGAACATTATTTCTGATTCTTGCCAGTCTCTCCTCCAGTGAGTAGAAACATTGAGTCATTAGTACATGTCTCCATAAAACTGATTAATTTGATGGACAGGACTAATTTTATGGTTACCAATTTTGTGACGCCTCAAATAAGCTGTTTTCATTAGGAAGCTTGACTGCTTGAGGAGTCAGCTTCATTGTATTTTCTTTTCCTCCAACAATGAGTTTCACGATTCTCAAGCTTCATCATCATTTATTACCAAATTACATTTTTCACTTTCTGTCCTCTTGCCTTACTACTTGTTATTCCTGATTCATGGCCAGTCTTAATGACTTCTAGTTCACCTTCCTCCAATCCTAACAATATTTCCTGAGCTTATAAAAAGTTTTAAACTCAGTAAAAGTTAGTATAATTCTATACATACACACATGGCCTCATAATACTAATTTCTCAATGAAGGGCATTAAGAGGTCTTAGAAAGAAGAGTCTTGAGAAAGACCCTGGGCTCCTGCCCCAGCGAGGCTGGAACTGAGGAGGCATTCAGTCATTGCTTTGCATTTGTAGTCAAGAGTTTGGGTGATATCCTGAGAAAGCGGGTAGAATTGGGTAGTGTTAGGGATTAAGAAGCAGATTAGATTGTAAGAAAACCAAGACTCTTTAATCCGCATATGTTTTATTCTGAACAATTTTGAAAATTAGTAACTTTGTCATTACTTGTTAACAAAGTGTGTCACTTGTGTCTGTGCTCAGAATTCCTGGCTTCAAAAAGTAAACAAAAATTTATTTTGAAGATAAATTTACTTTCTATTTTTATATGTGCCAGGTAACGAAGACATAGTTTTAATTCTGTCTCCACAAACAACATGTAAAAATGCATGAAATGGATAATAGGGGCTCTTGGTAGGTGAAAGACAAATCCATCTTCATTCAAAAAGTAATTAAACAACACAGTATAATGGTAGACAGCAGACATATTAATATCAGAGTTTACACATTGTCTCTCATAGCTAAGTTTCAGCAGGGTATAGGTCACTTAATTCAGTTTTTAGACTAACTTTGTAAAAGAAAAATTGCCACCAATAATTAAATTTTGATTATTTTTTCAGTGATTCAGGTATATCCTCAATTTGAAATAATTTCTTAGGTATTAAGAAATTATGGCACCTATACCTTACGTGTGCGTGTGTGTGTGAATGTGGGTGAATATGGTTAAGTGTATATGTGTTCTATTTAGGACAGAGACTATGTCTTCAACTGAATCTTCTACTAAGATACAACTTACAAGTATCTGAATAACTACTGATGTCAATAACAGAGATGATATTATTAGGTTGGTGCCATTAAAATAATGGCAAAACCAGCAATTATTTTTGCACCAACCTAATGTATAGGTGTTGCAATCTATATATCAGTAAACATTTAACAGAATATAACTTTTACAAAGTAGAGAAATACAAAAGTACAGGTTCCTAACTATAATTTTCACTGCTATTCACTACACAAAGGGCTGGTAAACATCCATGTGCCAAGTTATTAATGTTACAAAAGAGTTTTGCACCTAGGACAAGCTTGTAATGCTTGGTAGATGCAAACGTGAGACCCTTTCCAGAGACACACCTACAACCTGCTCATTATTGGATTCTCACAAGAAGAGCTCCAGTGATGAAGAACTCAGATAAAATAATAGTTACACAGTACAGTAAGAAACAATCTTACATAAATATGTATTAGCAGATCTCATAAAATAGATTAGTCACTCCAAGATCCTGATATATTATTATAGCAATTTGTAAATATATAAGAAAAACAATATTTAAGATACATAATACATTAAAGAAACCTAAAACTTTACAAAAAAACAGACTAAAATAGAATTAATGCAGTTGCAAAAATGAAAATATTTGTAGTCATAGACTCAGTGGAGAAAATAAATATCACATTTAACACTGTCAAGAAAAATGCAAATTATAAAAAAAGAGATGAAGGTATTATGATGACTGACACAACAGAAAGAATGTGAGATGAATAATTTTCTTAAATAAAGCTGTCTTAACTTATGTAAGACTTCTATACTTAACTAAATTGTCGTATGTACTAGCACAGAGTACAACACAGGAACTTAAGTGCCTTTGAGGTTGGGGGACATGAAACATAAGTTCTCACTAAGAGCTCGAATCCTGGTTGTTAAATATCTCGAAAGCAGCAGAGGTGATCACAGGTGATGAAAGTAGGAAAAGCTGAAATCTGAATAAGCAATTAGGAACCCATATCCTTTCACCAGTTCTATGCAATCAGTTCTCTCCAGCTCTGGCAAAAGGCAGGACATTTATTTCTGCAAGGCCAATATTATTTCTCTCTTAAATACTTTATACAGTTCAAAAAAGAAATCATGAAGCCTGGAGTCTATGTGTGTGTGTGTAAAATTTTTTTAATATGAATTCAATTTATTTACTAGATATGAGCTATTCTGATATTTTCTTTCTTCCTGAGTTTTGATAAGTTGTGTTTTTCAAGGAATATGTCCATTTCATTGAAGTTATCAAACTTCTAGAGCACATTTCATTTTTCTATAATATGTCCTTACTATCATTTATTAATATCTGTGACATTTGTAGTAATATTATTTCTGATATTTGTAATTTGTGTTTTTTCTGTTTATTTATTGATTAATCTTGCCAGGAGATTATTGATTTTTAATCTTTTAAAAGACCCCAGGGGGGTTTGTCAAGGTTTGTTTCTTGCTTGTTCGCTATTTCTTTGATTGTATAATTACTATTCCTTGCTTTCTGCTTACTTTGGGTTTAATTTGCTCCGCTTTTCTAGCTTTCCTAGGTAAAAACTTAGAAAACTGATTTTAAGCATTTTTTATTTTCTTACAGAGGCAATTAAAACTATAAACTTCTCTCTAAGCACTGCTTTACCTGTATCCCACCAACCTTTTTGTTTAAAACACTAGTTATTTTTTGTGATTTCTTATCGACCCATGGGATATTTAGAAGTGTGTTATATAATTAATATTTGGCACATTTCTGGATACCTTATTGTTATTGATTTCTAATTTAAGGCTACTATACTTAGAGAAAACTCTTAAATTACAATCTTTTAAAGTTTATTGAGATTTGTTGTATGCTTAGCATATGGTCTATTCTACATACATTTGAAAAGAATGCATATTTTGCAATTGTGAGAATGGGACTTAATGATGTCAACTGGGTCGTGTTGATTGATGGTATTGTTCAGACCTCCTACGTATTTACTAATTTTGCCTACTTTTTCTGTTGCTAATAGATGGTTATTAAAATCTCAGTATATGACTTTTTAGTGGCCCATTTATTTAGTTCAGTAAGTTTACATTCCATTTATTTTGAAACTATGCATTCCTTTAAATGCATAGATATTTAGATTTTTTGTCATTCTCATTACTTTTCTAATATAGTATCATTAAAAAATGATTCCTTTAAACTAGTATAATACTTTTTGTTTTGATGTCTGCTTAATAAGTATATTACCTTTTTGTGCTTGCTCTTTTCATGGAATGTATTTTGCCATATGTTTTGTTATGAACTGAATAAGTCCTCTAAAATTCATATGTTGAACTTTAATCACCATTGTGATTGTATTAAGTGGGACCTGTAAGAGGTGATGAATGGGATTAGCAACCATGTAAAAGGACTGGAGCAAAGTGACTAGGCCCCCTTTTTTGCACATTCTGTCTCTTTCATGATGTGAGAACAAAACATTCAAGGCACCCTTCTTGAAGCAGAGACAGCAGTCCCGATTCTAAACATTGATATTGGAATTTCCACCCTTCAAGACTGTAAGAAATAAATGTCAATTATTTATACTCTGTCTCACGTATTTTGTTATGTCATCACAAATGGACTAAGACATGCTTCCTCTAAATTATTTGTGTATTTAAATTTAGAGTGCATTTTAAGTAAATATATGTGATTAAGTTCTTTTATTTCCAGTGTAATAATCTACACCTTTTAATTGAAGTTCTTAATCCATTTACATGTTTGGGTTGGAGGCTACACTCTCCTTTCCCATTTTCCCCTTCTGCTTTTCCTCTGATTCTTATTTTCTGTTTTTATTTAAATAATCAATTTTGTTAAGAATTTTATTTTCTCTCCTCTCTTGTTTCCTAAACTACACCACATTTTATTATATGTTTGGTTATAAGTAAACATATATTTTCCTTACATGTTTGAAAGAATTCCACAGATAAGCTATCTAGGACTATAGTTTTCTTGCAAGAATGTTTTTAATAATAGTTTTGATTTCTTAAATTGTTATAGAAATATTCTCATATTTAATTTATTGTGGTAATTTTTTTGGTAAATTTGGTTTATCAAAAAGTGTGGCTCAGGCCAGGCATGGTGGCTCATGTCTGCAATCCCAGCACTTTTGGAGTCCAACATAGGCAGATCACCTGAGGTCAGGAGTTCAAGACCAGCCTGGCCAACATGGCGAAATCCCATCTCTACTAAAAATACAAAAATTAGCCAGGTGCAGTGGCATGTGCCTGTAATCCCAGCTACTCAGGAGACTGAGGCAAAAGAACTACTTGAACCCAGGAGGCAGAGGTTGCAGTGAACTGAGATCATGCCACTGCACTCCAGCGTGGGTGACAGAGCCAGACTCCATCTCAAAATAAAATAAAATAAAATAAAATAAGTGTGGCTCCAAGATGGCTGTATTAGTCCATTTTCACACTGCTGATGAAGATATACCCAAGACTAGGAAGAAAAAGGTTTAATGAACTTACAGTTCCACATGGCTGAAGAGGCCTCACAATCATGGTGGAAAGCAAGGAGAAGCAAATCACATCTTACACAGATGATGGCAAGCAAAGAGAGAGAGCTTGTGCAGGGAAATCCCCATTTTTAAAACCATCAGATCTCATGAGACTTATTCACTATCACGAGAACAGCACCTGAAAGACCTGCCCCCATGATTCAATTACCTCCCACTGGGTTCCTCCCGTGATATGTGGGGATTGTGGGAATTACAATTCAAGATGAGATTTGGGTGAAGACACAGCCGAACCATATCAATGGCCAACTAGATGCAGCCAGGAGGAAAATCTCCTACTGAGGAACTGGGACATTAGAAAGACTGATGCGCTCCTGGTAGATCTTCAGAGAGGAGGCATTGAGAACAGAAAGAGGGAAGACACAAATGCTGAGCTGAAGGGGGAAGAAGCTGAGAATACTGCATGGGACTGCTATGAAGGACTCATTCCTGGTGCCCAATGACTCCTGTTGACAGCTGAGTTGAAGAGGCAAAGGGAAACCTGCTCTTGCCATGGGTATCTAGAATCTTGCCAGCAGGAAACTTCATGACCCTCATGGACCCTTGAGTTGGTAGTGAGAACTATTTAGAGAAGCAACAGCAGCAGAACTTGAGCTGGGGCAATTTGGTGCAGGAATGTCATAAGTGAAGGAGACATACGATCATTTTCAGACAAGCAAATGCTGAAGAAATTCATTGCCACTGGAAATGTTTTACAAGACCTCCTGAAAGAAACACTAAATATGAAAAGAAAAGACAGTTACCAGCCACTACACAAAACAAACTTAGGTACACACACCAGTAATACCATGAAGCAATCACACAAACAAATCTTCATAATAACCAGCTAAAATCATGATGATAGAATGATCGAATTACACATATTAATACTAACCATGAATATAAACAGAATAAATGCCCCAATCAAAAGGCACAGAATGGCAAGCTAGATAAAGAACCAAGACCCATCTTTATGCTGCCTTCAAGAGACCCATCTCACACGTAGTGACATACACAGGCTCAAGATGCAGGGATGGAGGAAAATCTGCCAAGGAATGAAGAAGAAGAAAAAAACAGAAATTACAATTCTAATTTCAGACAAAACAGACTTTAAAGCAGCAAAGATTTAAAAAGACAAAGAACAACATTACATAATGGCAAAGGCTTTAATTCAACAAGGAGACCTAATTATCATAAACATATATATACACGCACACACACACATACACAAACACACTCAATGCAGGATAACTTAGATTCATAGATCAACTTCAAAGAGACTTAGACTCCCACACAATAACAATGGGAAACTCCAACAACCCACTGACACTATTGGACAGATCATCAAGGCAGAAAATTAACAAAGATGTTCAGGATCTGAACTCAACATTAGTCTAATTGGTACTGATAGACATCTACTGAACTCTTCACCCCAAACAATAAAATATACATTCCTCTCATTGCCACATGTCCCATACTCTAAATTGACTACAAAATCGGACTTAAAAATATCCTCAGCAAATGCAAAACAACTGAAATCATACCAACCATTCTCCTGGACTACAGTGCAATAAAAATAGAATTCAAGAGTTATAAAATAGCTCAAAATTATATAATAACATGAAAATTAAATAAGCTCCTTCTGAATGACTTTTGGGTAAATAGTGAAATTGAGGCAGGAATCAAAAAGTTATTTGAAAGTAATGAGAACAGAGATACAACATACCAGAATTTCTGGGACACAGCTAAGGCAGTGTTAAGCGGGAACTTCGTAACACTAAACACCCACATCAAAAAATTAGAAAGATCTCAAATTAACAACCTAATATCACAGCTAAACGAGAAGCAAGAGTAAACCAACCTCAAAGCTGGCAAAAGACAAGAAATAACAAAAATCAGAGCTGAACTGAAAGAGACTGAGACATGGAAAAACATTCAAAAGATCAACAAAGCCAGGAGCTGATTTTGTTAAAAAATTAATAAAATAGATAGACCACTAGCTAGAGCAAAAACAAGAGAAGACCCAAAAACACACAATCAGAAATGACAAAGGTGATGTTATTACTGACCCCACAGAAATATAAATAACTATCAGATACTATTATAAACACCTCTATGCACACAAACTAGAAAATCTATAAAAAAATTGATAAATTTCTGGACACGTACACCCTCCCCAGACTGAAGCAGGAAGAAACTGAATCCCTAAACAGACCAATAACAAGCACTGAAATTGAATCAGTACTAAACAGAAACCCTGAAACCTAAAGATTAATAGCTGAATCATACCAGGTTTATACAGAAGAGCTGGTACCATTTCTACTGATACTATTCCAAAAAAATTAAGGAAGAGGGATCCCTTCCCAACTCATTCTATGAGGTCAACATTATCCTAATTCCAAAACCTGAAAGACATAACAAAAACTTCAGGTCAACATCCTTGATGAACATCAATGCAAATATCTTCAACAAAATACTAGCAAATCAAATACAGCAGCATGTCAAAAAGTTTATCCACCACAATTAAGTAGGCTTCATCCTTGGGTTGCAAGTTTGGTTCAACATATGCAAATCAATAAATGTAATTCATCACATAAACAGAAATAAAGACAAAAACCATGTGATCTTCTCAATATACGCACAAAAGTCTTTTAATAAAATTCAACATTCCCTCATGTTAAAAAATGTCAACAAACTCAGTGTTGAGGAGACAGATCTCAAAATAATGAGAGCCATCTATAACAATCCCACCACCAACATCATACTGAACTGGCACAAGACAAGAATGCTGTCTCATGGCTCCCATTCAACATAGTATTGGAAGTTCTGGCCAGGGCAATCAGACCAGAGAAAGAAATGAAGAGCATCCAAATAGGGAGAGAAGAAGCCAAACTATCTGTGTATGCAGATGACATGATTCTATATCTGGAAAACTCTATAGTATCAACCCAAGAACTCATGAAGTTGATAAATAACTTCAATTTTGAGGTATGCCTCCTGAACATCTAACTTCTGTTTTGAGATATGTCTCCTCAATACTTTAGTATTTTTTAGGTATGTCTCCTCAACATCTAGTTTGTTGACAATTTTTAACACAAGAGAATGTTGAATTTTATCAAAAGATATTTGTGCATTTATTGAGATGATCACATGGTTTTTTTTCTTTAGTTCTGTTTATATGATGAATCACATTTACTGATTTGTATGTGTTGAGCCAACCTTGAAACCCAGGGATGAAGCCTACTTGATTGTGGGGAAAAGGCTTTTGACATCTTTCAAAGTTTCAGGATATAATATTAATGTACAAAAATCACTAGCATTCCTACATACCACCAACAATCAAGCCGAGAGTAAAATCAGGAGTGCAAACTCATTCACAATTGCCAGAAAAACAATAAAATACCTAGGAATACAGTCAATCATGGAGGTGAAAAATATTTACAAGGAGAATTACAAAGCACTGCTAAAAAAAAAAAATAAAAATCAGAGGTAAGGGAGGGGCCAAGATTGTCAAGTAAAAATAGCTCTAGTCTGCAGCTCTCACTGAGATACACAAAAACAGCCAGTGAATTCTGCACTTTCTACTGAGGTACCCAGATTCTCCCATTGGGACTGATTAGGCAGTTGGTGAAAAGGGCAAGGAAAAGCAGGGTGGGGTGGTAGTTTATCCAGTAGCTGCACAGAGCAAAGGGACTTCCCTTCCCCAGCCAAGGGAGGCAGTGAGGGATTGTGCTACCTGTCCAGACAACTACGGTTTTTCCACGGATTTTTGCAATTTGTGGATCAGGAGATTCCCTCGTGTTCCCACAACACCAGGGTCTCAGATCTCAAGCACAAAGGTGTGCAGACCCACGACAACTGCCAGGCTTGGCGACCCTTCAGGCAGACACAGAGCTGCAGTTTTTACATACTCCAGCAGCTCCCAGAACTCCAGTGAGGCAGGAGAACCATCCATTCCTGTGTGAGAGGGGCTAAAGCCAGAGAGCCAAGAGGTCTTGCGCAGCAGGTCTCACTTCCACCGAACCCCACAAGATAAGAATCACTAGCTTGTAATCCCCACTGACCAGCACAGCAGCCTGGAGTCTGCCTAAGACAACCAAGTTTCTGGGGGGAGGGATGACCACCATTACTGCAGTTCTAGTTGGTGTCCAGGAAAGAGCACTGTGAGAGGAGTGGCTAGAGGGAAGCTAGAGATTAAATCTAAATTAAATGTATGTTGTTTCTCATTTTATTTTCTTGAAATAGGTAGAGGCAAAGGCACTGTAAGACATAGATTTTCTGGTGGAAGGAGCTGTAGAAATTTAGAAAATTTGTGCAAGAAGGAGCAAGAGTTGCAAAGACAGTTGTAGTCAAGGCTGCAATTTGAGGTGAATTTGCTCAGAGAACTGCTAAGATGCCAATGTTTTTCTTTTCTTAGATAATACTACCTGGACCACAGTGAAGAGAGCATGTAAGATTTAGAAAAAGACTGACCTCTATGTGTTGTTTTCAGAAGTCTAGTGGTAAGCTCAAGCCTCCTGTGCTCATGAGTAGAGCACAGAAGTTAACAGATATATCAGCTTCTCAGACAGATCTTGTTATAAACCCAAGACTCCTATGAATCTTTTTTAGAAGTTCTTCATGCCACTCTGCTCCACCTTGAATAAAAGACTCTCTAAGTGGCCTGGTAAAATGGCAGAGAGGAGGCAGGACTAACTTGCAGCTCCCACTTCAATGGACACAGCATGTGGAGATTCATATTGTGAATTATTGCTCCAAGAACTACCACAGGAACATACCAGGAATACTGAAAGAATTCACAGACCCGTTGAAAAACATGGCTTACCACTGCAAACTCCTAGAGAGAGCCACAAAATCGTGAGTGTCCAAAGTGTGAGACGGGAAAGTCTGCCCCAAACACACATCTTCACAGGGGAGCCTGAAAATCCAGATCATGGGAGAAGGATTTAACCTTACCTAGAGCTGAAACAAATTTAGAGAGCCAAGCAAAATATAAAAGTAGAAGCAGCAGCGAGAAGAGCCTTGAGGCACTCCCAGTTCCCAAAGAAGCCCAGGGAAACAATTTCTGATGGAAGGAAACTTCTAGCTGAACTTCGAAATAATTTCAACTAAGCTTGCATTTTCCAGGGTAGAATCTTGGGGTGGGAGGTGAACAGGAAGTGCAGATAGAAGGACAGAAGCTGTGGTGAGGAGGGGCAAAGTCTGAAAGCCCTGACTGTTTTCTCAGCAGGGAGGCCTGGAGCCTGGAGCAAGTTCCCAGCTCTGCTCACTGGCTGCCTGGAATATAAACTCGGTGCTGTTGGGGGAGCACAGAGAAACGGAACTGAGACTGGCCCTTCTGGCTGCCTGGGAGCTTGGTGAGGCCTGTCACTGCTGGCTTTCCCTCATTTCCCTGGTAATCTGTGTGACACAGCTGAGGTAGCCATAATCCCCCTGGGAACATAACTTTATCGGCCTGAGAACCACACCTCCATTCCCCACAGTGGCTGCAGCAAGGCCTACCCAAGGAGTCTGAGCTCAGACACGCCTAACTCTACCCCCACCTGATGGTCTTTCTCTACCCATCCTGGTAGTCCAAGACAAAGGACACAATCTCTTGGGAGCTCTATGACCCAGCCCACTGCCTGGGAAATTTATTTAGGAAATTTATTAGGGCAAGCTTGTATCCTCCCTGTACTCACACAGCTGATGCTCTCTTGAAAGATACACCTCCTCTATTAACACAACTCATGAAAGAACAACCCAGCCACAGGAAAGGAGAAAACAACAGCTAACTTCACCACTTATAACATCCTGGTTAACCAGGCATCCTGAGTTTGTCCACATTGCAACTTAATGCCAGCACAACCACCATTCGAGAATACCAGTGCATTAAACAAAACTATAGTTGAGGGCCCACACAGAGTTCACCTCACCTCCCTGCTACCTCCAGCAGAGCAGAGGCTGGTATCCATGGCTGAGAGATCTGAAGATGGATTACATCACAGGACTCTTGCAGACACTCTTCAGTACCAGCCTGGAACCCAGTAGCTCCACTGGGTGGTTACACTCAGAAGAGAAATAACAATCACTGCAGTCCACCTCCCAGGAAGCCCAATCCCTAGGGGAAGGAGGAGTGCACCACATCAAGGGAAAATCACATGAGACAAAAGAATCTGAACAGCAGCCCTTGAGCCTGAGAACTTTCCTCTGACATAGTCTACACAAATGAGAAGGAACCAGAAAAACAATTCTGGTAATATGACAAAACAAGTTTTGTAGCACTGCAAAAGATCACACTAACTCACCAGCCATGGATCCAAATCAAGAAGTAATTTCTGAATTGCCAGAAAAAGAATTCAAAAGTTCTATTATTAAGCTACTCAATGAGGCACCAGAGAAAGGTGAATACCATTTAAAGAAATATAAAAATGTTACAGGATATGGACAGAAAAATCTCCCAAGAAATACATAGCATAAATAAAAAACAGTCACAACTTCTGGAAATAAAGAGCACACTTACAGAAATGCAAAATACACTGGAGAGTCTAAACAATAGAACTGCATAAGTAAAACAAACAAACAAACAGGCAAACAAACAAAAAAATCGGAGCCCAAAGACAAGGCTCTTGAATTAACTCAATCAAACAATGACAAAGAAAAAAAATGCAAGCAATATAAACAAAGCCTACAAGAAGTTTGGGATTATGTTAAATGACCAAACCTAAGAATAATTGTTCTCAAGGAATAAGAGAAACCTAAAAGTTTGGAAAACATATTTAAGGCAATAATTGAGGAAAATTTCATTAGCCTTGCTAGAGATCTAGACATCCAAATACAAGAAGCTCAAAGAACACCCAGAAAATTCATTGCAAAAAGGTTATTACCTGGGCACATAGTCATCAGGTTATCTAAATTCAAAAAGGAAAGAATCTTAAGAGCTGTGAGGCAAAAGCATCAGGTAATCTATAAAGGAAAACCTATTAGATTAACAGCAGATTTCTCAACAGAAACCTAACAAGCTAGAATGAATTGGAGTCCTATTTTTAGCCTCCTTAAACAAAACAATTATCAGTCAAGAATTTTGTATTCAGTGAACTAAGTTTCATAAATGAAGGAAAGATACAGTCTTTCTCAGACAAATGTTGTGAGAATGAGCCACTACAAAGTCAACACTATGAAAACTGCTAAACAGAGCTCTAAGTCTTGAAACATAACCTCAAAATACACCAAAATAGAATCTGTTTAGGGCATAAATCTCACAGGATCTATAAAATAATAACACAATTTAAAAAAACCCAAGGTATTCAGGCAACACCTAGCATGACTAATGGAATAGTACCTCACACCTTAATACTAATGCTAAATGTAAATAACCCAAATGCTCTACTTAAAACATATAGAATGACAGAATGGATAAGAACTCACTAACCAAGTATCTGCTGTCTTCAAGAGAGTCACCTAACAAATTATGACTCACATAAACTTAGGGTAAAGGGGTGGAAAAAGATATTCTGTGCAAATGGACACCAAATCAAGCAGGAGTAGCTATTCTTACATTGGACAAAATGGACCTTAAAACAAAAACAGTTAAATATAAAGTAGGACATTATATAATGATAATAGGATGAGTACAAAAGGAAAATATCACAATCCTAAATAAATATGCACCTAACACTGGTGCTCCCAGATTTATAAAGCAATTACTACTAGACCTAAGAAATGAGATAGCTGGCAAGACAATAATAATGGGGGGACTTCCATACTCCACTGACAGCAGTAGACAGGTCAAGACAAAGTCAACAAGAAAACAATGGACTTAAACTATAATCTACAACAAATTGAAGCACCTACATTGTCTGGGGTATAAACCTGGGGTTTGTCATCTCATGCCAGGAAAATGCAGGACATGGACACACATGAGGAGTTTAGGTAGCAGAGGTTTAAAAGGCAGAACAAAGAGAAAGAAAAACAGCTCTCTTTCTTTTGAGAGAGAGGGGACTTGCCAGAGGAAAAGACCTGTGGGCAGTGGATGTGCTGGATTTTATAGTCACGTTTGAGAAGGCAGTGTCTGATTTACATAGGGCTCACAGATTGGTTCAAATAGGTATGACATTTACATAGCATGTGGGAAAGGATGTCCACTCCACCCCTATCTTATTATGCCAATGAATTATCCAGTAGACCAAGGCTATCTTGTCTGCTCCTTACTGTATACATGGCTGATAAACAGAAGGGAAGATGGGGCTGCCATTTTAAACATGATTGGCACAACTACCAGCATCTATGTCTGCAGCTCGATTTAACAGGCTGTTCTTTGTTAGAAAGGAAAATGATTTGGGGCTGATTTTCATTAAAAGGAAAACCTTATTGAGGACTTTCATACTCTATCTGCCTAATTCTTCTTAACTCCTGTATCAAAATGGACTTAACAGATATTTACAGAACATTCTACCCAACAAGCAGAATGTACCTTCTAGTTATCATTACATGGAATATTCTCCAAGATAGACCATATGATAGGCCACAAGTCTTAATAAATTTAAGATAATCAAAACTATGTCAAGTACTCTCAGACCACAGTGGAATAAAATTGGAAATCAATTCCAAAACGAACCCTTAAAAACCTGAAAATACATGAAAATTAAATAACCTGTTCCTGAATGATCATTGGGTCAACAATTAAATCAAAATGGAAATTAAAAACGTATTTGAACTGAACAATAATAGTGACACAACCAATAAATACCTCTGAAATACAGCAAAGGCAGTGCAAAGAGAAAAGTTCATAGCCTTAAATGCCTACATCAGAAAGTCTGAAAGAACACAAACAGGCAATCTAAGGTCACATTTCAAGGAACCAGAGAAACAAGAACAAACCAAACTCAAACCCAGAAGTAGAGAAATAACAAAGACCAGAACACAACTAAATGAAATTAAATAACAAAAAATACAAAAGATAAA
The DNA here is from genome assembly GCF_028885655.2 of Pongo abelii. Lineage (NCBI taxonomy): Eukaryota > Metazoa > Chordata > Mammalia > Primates > Hominidae > Pongo > Pongo abelii. The sequence goes on from NC_071996.2 coordinate 21,922,661, forward strand.
TAAAACAAAAAGCTGGTTCTTTGAAAAGGTAAATAAAAGTGATAGATTAACCAATAAGACAGAAAATCCAAATAAGCTCAATTAGATATCAAATGGGAGATGTTTCAACTGATACCACAAAAATACAAATCATTCAAGGCTACTAGGAACACCTTTACATACACAAACTGGAAAACCTAGAAGAGATGGATAAATTCCTGAAACACAACCCTCCTAGATTAAACCAGGAAGAAAGGAAGAAACAAAAACTTTAAACAGACCAATAACAAGCAGCAAGATTGAAATGGTAATTTTTTTTTAAAAACTGCCAACAACAACAAAAAAGTCCAGGACCAGATGGATTCACAGCTGAATTCTATCAGACATTGTACTAATCCTGTTGACACTATTACAAAATACAGAGAAAGGGAATCATCCCTAAATCATTCTATGAAGCCAGTTTCACCCTAATACCAAAACCAGGAAAGAATGTAACAACAACAACAAAATACAGACCAATATCCTTGATGAACATAGATGCAAAAATTCTCAATAAAATATTAGCTAACAAAATATAACAGCATATCAAAAAGATAATCCACCATGATCAAGTGGGTTTCATACCACGAATGCAGGGATGGTTTAACATATGCAAATCAACAAATGTGATACGCCACATAAACAGAATTAAAAAAAAAAACACATGATTATCTCAACAGATACAGAAAAAGCATTTGACAAAATTCAGTTTCCCTTTACGATTAAAACCCTCAGCAAAATCAGCATAGAAGGGACATCCCCTAAGACAATAAAAGCCATCTATGACACACTCACAGCCAACATTATACTGAATGGGGAAAAGTTGAAAGCATTCCCCTGAGAACTTGACTAAGACAAAGATGCCCACTTTTACCACTTCTATTTAACACAGTACTGGAAGTCTTAGCTGGAGGAATTAGACTAGAGAAAGAAGTAGAGGGAATCCAAATTGATAAAGAGAAAGTCAAACTGTCACTGTTTGCTGATGATGTAATCACATACCTAGAAGACCCTAAAGACTCATTCAAAAAGCTCCTGGAACTGGTAAATGAATTCAGCAAAGTTTCAGGATACAAAATTAATGTACACAAATCAGTGGCTCTGCTATACACCAACAGCAGCCAAGCTGAGAATCAAATCAAGAACTCAACCCCTTTCATAATAGCTGCAAAAAACTGAAACAAAATACTTAGGATTATACCTAACCAATGATGTGAAAGACCTCTACATGGAAGATTACAAAACACTGCTGAAAAAATTATAGTTGATGCAAACAACTGGAAACACATCCCATGCTCATGGATGGGTAGAATCAATATTGTGAAAATAATTACAATACCAAAAGCAATCCACAAATTAAATGCAATTCTCATCAAAATACCATCATCACTCTTCACAGAACTAGAAAAAAAATCCTAAAATTCATAAGGAACCAAAAAATAGTCCATACAGCCAAAGGAAGACTAAGCAAAAAGAACAAATCTAGAGGCATCATATTACTCAATTTCAAACTATACTACAAGGCTATAGTCACCAAAACAGCATGGTACTGCCATAAAAATAGACACATAGACCAATGGAACTAAATAGAGAACCCAGAAATAAAACCAAATACTTTCAGCCAGCCAACTGATCTTTGACAAAGCATAAAAAAACGTAAAATGGGGAAAGGACACCCTATTCAACAAATGATGTGGGATAATTGGCCAGCCACATGTGGAAGAATGAAGCTGGATCCTCATTTCTCACCTTATGCAAAAATCAACTCAAGATGGATCAAAGATTTCAATCTAAGACCAGGAACATAAAAATTCTAGAAGATAACTTTGGAAAAGCTCTTCTAGACATTGGCTTAGGCAAAGATTTCATAACCAATAACCCAAAAGCAAATGGAATGAAAACAAAATAAATAGATGGGACTTAATTAAACTAAAATGCTTCTGTACAGCAAAAGAAATATTCAGCATAGTAAACAGACAACCCACAGAGTGGGAGAAAATAGTTTTGCAAACTACACATTCAACAAAGGACTAATATCCAGAATCTACAAGGAAATCAAACAAACCAATAAGAATAAATTAATCATCTCATCAAGAAGTGGGCTAAGGACAGGAATGGACAATTCCCAAAAAAAGATATACAAATGGCCAACAAACATATAAGAAATGCTCTACATTACTAATTATCAGGGAAATACAAATCAAAACCACATGCAATATCACCTTACTTCTGCAAGAATGGCCATAATTAAAAATTTTTAAAAAATAGATGTTGATGTGGATGTGTTGAAAAGGAACATTTTTACACTGCTGGAGGGAATGTATGTACAACCACTATGGAAAAGAGTATGGAGATTCCCTAAAAATCTAAAAGTAGATCTACCATTTGATCCAGCAATCCCACTACTGGGTGTCTACCTAGAGGAAAAGAAGTCATTATATTAAAAAGATAGTTGCACATGAATGTTTATAGCAGCACAATTTGCAGTTTCAAAAATATGGAACCACGCTAACTGCCCATATATACATACCATGGAATACTACTCAGCCATAAAAAAGAATGAAATAATGGCATTCTCAGCAACCTGGATGGAGTTGGAGACCATTATTCTAAGTGAAGTAACTCAGGAATGGAAAGCCAAACATCATATGTTTCTGTTTATCAGTGGAGACTAAGCTATGAGGGTACAAAGGCATAAGAATGGCATAATGGATGGTGGGAACTTGGGGAGAAGGGTGAGATGGGAGTGAGAGATAAAATACTATGCATTGGGTACCATGCTGTTTTGGTGACTATAGCCTTGTAGTATAGTTTGAAATTGAGTAATGTGATGTCTCTAGATTTGTTCTACTTCCTCCTTTTTATTTTTCAAAAAAAAAAAAAAAAAAAAAGTTTTTGGCCCTTGCTGTCCATGTCAGCTCAGAGTTGTGCCTAGCAGGTTTTAAAAGGTCTAGGTATTTTCCTTTTCTCATAGTCAATATTACCAAAGAATGCAAATCATTTTGGGAAAGAGTTAGATGAATATGTATGGCATACACATGTTATGGTATACAGCCCTGCTTTACAGCAATCAATACCTCTTGAAGTTTTGAGGTTTTGAGCCAGAAATGTGAGAATATTGAGGGAGCATTATTTCCCATGGTCCCTTACACAGTTGCATGCTAACTCCCAACTTTTTTCTGCATACAAAGAAGTGTTACGGGAAGTCAGGGACCCTGAACGGAGGGATTGGCTGGAGTCGTGGCAGAGGAACATAAATTGTGAAGATGGACATTTATCAGGTCTCAGATAATACTTTTATAATCTCTTATGCCTGTCTTTACTTTAATCTCTTAATCCTATTATCTTTGTAAGCTGAGGATGTACATCACCTCAGGATCACTGTGATAATTGTGGTAACTGTACAAACTGATTGTAAAACATGTGTGTTTGAACAATATGAAATCAGTGTACCTTGAAAAAAAACAGAATAATAATGATTTTTGTGGAACAAGGGAAGACAACCATAAAGTCTGTCTGTGGGTTCGGGCAAAAAAAGCCATATTTTTCTTCCGGCAGAAGACCTATAAGTGGATGTGCAAGTAGGAAATGTATCACTAAATTCTTTTCCTAGCAAGGAATATTAATATTAATACCCTGGGAAAAGAATGCATCCCTGGGGGGAGGTCTATGAATGGCTACTCTGGGAATGTCTGTCTTGTGCAGTTGAGATAACAACTGAGATAAGCCCTGGTCTCCTGCAGAACCCTCAGGTTCACTAGGGTTGGGAAAACTCAACCCAGGTAAATTTGTGGTCAGACCAGTTCTCTGCTCTTGAATCCTGTTTTCTGTTGTGTAAGATGTTTATCAAGACAATATGTGCACCGCTGAACATAGACCCTTATCAGTGGTTCTGCTTTTGCTCTTTGCCTTGTGATCTGTGTTGGACCCTTATCAGTGCTTCTGCTTTTGCTTTTGTCCTGTTCACTCAGAAGCATGTGATCTTTATTAGACCTTTATCAGTGGTTCTGCTTTTTCCTTTTTGAAGCATGTGATCTTTGTACCTACTCTCTGTTCTTACACTCCCTCCCCTTTTGAAACCCTTAATAAAAACTTGCTTGTCTGAGACTCAGAGGGCATCACAGTCTTACCGATATGTGATGTCACCCCTGGCGGCCCAGCTGTAAAATTCCTCTCTTTGGACTGTCTCTCTTTATTTCTCAGCCAGCCAACAGTTATGGAAAATAGAAAGAACCTATGTTGAAATATTGGGGGTGGGTTTTCCCAATAGAAAAGCATGCAACACTATCTTTGGCTGTCCATCTCTCTTTACCCTAGGGAGGACATTGACCTAGATCATTGCTGTCCAGCCTCTTTTATTGCCACATTCATCTTGTCTCTGACTGTTTAATGCTATTACCTGTCCTCTGGTTTTCTGTAATTCTATTATTATCACTTACATTAGGTAACTTAGCGTTTGACAAGCCTCTCTCTCCATCAATATTGGCCTTCGGGGAATAGCCATTAATGTTAAATGAAACATGCTGGTACCCACTTCACTATTACATTGTTGAATGCCTCAACAAAGGGGCTAACATTGGACTCCCCAAAGAACACAGTCCAATGGTGACTTATCTGATGTTATATAATAAATGCATTCTGACATTGCTCCCTCCTGAAACTTTGACTGTTTATCTCAATATTGTGCCAACATGGTTCTGGCAACTATCCTTCAATTTCTGTGAATCATTGTTGAATTGATAACTTCAAGGAGCTACCCCAGCAAACTGTTAGGACCAGATCCAGGGATCCTTGTAGAAACATTATCTCAGTTCCTAGGTTAATGATTTAGTGATCTCTTCCTTATATAGTCTTATATTCGATTCTATCCTCCAATTATAAAAATCTAGTATGCCTTTCCACATGTACTCGACAGGTTCTTGTAGTACCTACACCCAGATTCTTCAAGTCCTTTGACCTGTCAGCTCTTAAGAAGCAGGACTTGTACTTTTTTAAAACTGAGTAGGAATCTGACTGAGTGATTAGCCTGGTATTAATTATGGATCATCTGAGTAGGCCTTGACAGGAACATGTGGCATCTTTTTGTGCATCTTCTTTGAGTAACGTCATTGGATCTCAAAAGAGAAAAAGGCTGATTTCATTGTGCAAGAACTTCAAGGGAATTTAGAACTTCAGGAGCCTTGGTTGGGCTCATCCACCAAAATGTCGCCAATTCCAGGTGTAATGATCCTGTTCTTTCCCATCAGACCTCTGCCTTTGAATGGGAAATAAGTTGGGAATACACAGTTTGCAAGCTTTACACTTCTGTTATCCTTAAAACAAGAACCTGAACTTAGTTTTTAGCTTCAGTTTTTCCTGAAGGTGCAGGATTCTTTAAAATTCTTTAAGATTGTCATCATGGGGTTTTGATTACTCAGGTGTGCCTTAAATTGGCAAGTAATTCCCCTAAGTCTACTAATTTCTTTCTGCAAGACTCCAATGCTGGCAAAAGGAGGTTGATAAATAACATTTCCTCCCATACTGATGAAATATCACAGCTACTTGAGCTCTTAATGACCTGCCCTTCACTTACATCTCATCCCGGTTAACCACCAACAAAAGCTTTATAACTTTGATGCCACTGCACACTGCTCCTAGAACAATTGCGTTAGTCCAATTTGTCTTTAAAACATAGCTCAAGGTAAAACATATGTGCTAATGCAGTATTGAAAGGGGAATCTTTGACCAGAAAGAAGAAAAGGAAGTAAGACAGGAAAGGGTAGGTGACACATACAGAGTGGTGTGTTATGAAGTTGGCCATTATGTCACTGAGACACAGCCATGGAGCATGCCTTCTAAAGATGTACAGAAAGCTTCAGGACCACCCAGCGGAGGCAATCCTAGAGAGGCAATTTATCTGTTGACTTCCTCCTGTCTCCTGAATATGGCACCCTCCTACCCACACACATATGCGCATTTCAAGATGGACTGCCATAAAGTCTCTCAGGCAGTGAGTAGGAACCCACACTTTATCTTTGTGTTGTGGGCTTCAGTATCAGTAAGTAATGGGAGAAGTTAGAAATTTAGGGTCTTTATTTTCCATAGTGGAAACTTAAAGGTCATAGGGTCACTAACACAGCAGTGATGGAGCAGAGAAGTGACCAACCATCAGGAAAACAGGTGAGGTGTTCAACCTAAAACAGGTACCCGCTATACATTGGCATGGGGCCTGGCATTTAGCACACATGTTATCTTGTAATTTACACAAACTGCCTTGATCTTTAGAGCAATTTACATTTAACTTGCCCTTTGGCCAAAAGTACCATCTGTTTCTTTGCTTCCTTGCAAGCTTTGCTTTGTGGGGCCTAATCTGCGCTCCTTTCTAACTCAGTGGAAGTCCTGATGCTTCTGTAGCTTGCTTGCTGCAGTCTGTTGCTCTTGGAACTTCTTGAACTACCAGTGACACATTTCTGACATATACTACTTCTATAACCTTCAAACTTCCTTGGTTTCTGCCCGAAAATGTGTATTTTTCTGTCTCTCTAGTTACCTCTTTATCTCCTTTTTTAAAAATTCAGTACCAGCAACAACTGAACTAGAATTTTTTTCTTCCTTCTATCCTCCTAGCCAGAGTACAATCTAATTATATTTTTTATGTTTTAGAGTAATAGGTCTACATTAAGATCTAAATTTTTTTGAGCACTGTCTTGATTAAGCTTCAGCAAATTCACTTCGTATTGGAGTCCTCATTTGATAGATTGGTAACCTGAGCTGGAGCATCTAAGGGACTTATGAGCTTTCCCCATCCCCTTACTAACTTACAGACAAGTGATTTTTATAAACGAAATATGTTCTAAAATAGGTATATTTGGACAATGTCAGGATGGCCCCAAAGTTCTCTGTTAATTAGTAGCTCACATAAGCTGTTTCCTGAGGCAAACAGTGAAACTGTCGAGTAAATCTGGAGGATATAAATAGAGCATGCCTTTGATTCTTCAAGCAAAATATTGAACTCTCTCTTCAGTGAAAAAGTTTTCATATCAATAACTTCCATTTACCCTACTCACTTGGTAGTTACTAAACTGGGAGTTGGTCCTCTGGGAATGGCATTCTGCCTCTAAGGTAGGATGAGAAGAGTGTATCTAGGATGAACTTCCAAATTGGAGACAGATTTAAAACAGTTACCATGTGATTAGTCTTGCTACAAAATAATCAAGATATGTATTATATGAATTTAAATATATATGTATTGAGCATATACACATAAAATAAGGTATATATATTTATTAAGTATATATATAATTTATATATCAATGTTATATGGCTAGAGAGTCAGCTTGTCACCAAATATTAGCTTTATTACAAAAAAGAAATTATGTGTTGTCATATTAAAAAATCTCTAATTAAGATATTCAGTCTCCTGTCTATTCTACTTTTGTAAGGCATGAATAAAGACATCCCATTCTTTTAACAAATTTTTATTTCTTGTGAATATATTCCTCTAATCATTAGGCTCAAGCACAGGAAGATGAAGTAAGAGCAGGAGAAAAATGTTAAGGCAAAGTTTTAATGAATAATCACATTACTTCCTCCAACTCAATATTAAGGAAAGATGTTTTAAGAATGATGGCATTGAGGGGAAGGGAAATACAATTTGTTGGATGCCTCCTATGTGCCAGGTACTGTTGTAACACTTTACTTGGATTCCATCATCTTCATGAAAACTCAGAGCTGATGTGAGAATCCTCAATTTATCATGAGGATTCTGGAGCTAAAAGTTACATTCTTGTCCCAGAGGGGCCCAGTAGGAAGAAGTCCAGGGCTGTACAGCAGTGTCACTGGGATATGGCTTGGCTGCCTGATGGTTTAAGACAAACATTAGCTGAAGACCTCAGCTTACCCATGGAACATCTTTTTCCCTGAGGACACTTCTGAAATAGGGCACCTTTATCCCTTAGGTGGCTGCTACTATTTGTCATGTCTTAATAGCCAAGTGTGCAAATTATCTCAATGATTACCGGCGATATCTTTCTTAGTAGCTGAAGTGAATTGACGATAGTGTTTATTTGCTAGTGCTGTGTCTGATTTCTTGAAATACTTGTATGATTAATGTTATGTATCAACTTGGCTAGGCCACATTACCCAGATAGTTGGTCAAACACCAGTCTGGATGTAGCTGTGTAGTTATTTTTTTAAATGGGGTTATACTTAAATAGACAGACTTTGAATAAAGCAGATGAACCTCTATGATGTGGGTGAGCCTTATCCAATCAGTTGAAGCCTTAAGAGAAGGCAGACTGAGGTTCCCCCAAAGAAAAGGAGTTCTGTCTCCAGACTGCCTTCCAACTCAAACTGCAATATCAATTCTTCCTTAGGTCTCTAGCCTCCCGACCTTCTCTGCAGATTTTGGACTTGCTAGCTTTCACACCAGCATGAGTCAAGTTGTTAAAATAATTCTCTCTCATCTGTTTATTGTCTCTCTTTTTATCTTTTTTTTGTGTGTGTGTGTGTGTGTGGTGTGTGTGTTTGTGTATATGTATATATCCACAAAACTAAACAGAATTTCCACTAAGATCAGTGGAGCATCTGAGTATCAAGACTTGGCTCTGCTAGAATAGGACACTGCAGATGATAATGTTTCTAACCAAGTCATGAAACTTTTCTTCCTCTCTAATAATATATATATGTACATGATGTATATAACTATATAAAAATTATAACATTATATATAGCTGTATTAGTCCATTTTCACACTACTATAAAGAAATACCCGAGACTGGGTAATTTATAAAGGAAAGAGGTTTGTTTATTGACTCACAGTTCTGCATGATGACTGCGGGGGCCTCAGGAAACTTACAATTGTGGTGGAAGGGGAAGCAAACACATCCTTCTTCACAAGGTAGCAAGGTGGCAGGAGAGAGAAGTGCAGAGTGACGAAGGAAGAGCCCCTTATAAAACCATCACATCTTATGACAAATCCTTCAGTATCACAAAGACATCATGATCTAATAACCTCCCACAAGGTCCGTCTCCCAACATGTGGGGATTACAATTCAGATTACAATTCAAGATGAGATTTGGGTAGGGATACAGAGCCAGACCATATAAAGAATTACTATATATATACATACAGAGACACATACACACACACATACACAAACACACACACACACACACACACACACACACACACGTATGACACCTCTTATTGGTTTTGTTTTTGGAGAACCATGACTAATGAAACGTATGATACATATTTACAAATTTTATCACTACATGAAAGTCCCAATGCCTGTTATAACCCTGAATAGCATGGGAGGAATTTGTAAGGTCTAAATTCATTTCTATTAGACATAAGGTAGAGACAGCAGAAAACAAGTATTAATAGGAAATGTGATTTTTGAAATGTTGGCCTATGGTTATTCAATTGGTGGCGTATAAAATGGAAAATAAAATGGTAGTAAGCATAATTTGAAAAGTTCATTCACTTTGATTTCACTGTTTCATTTCTTTAAATTTATTTAAGAGAAAAACATGGAAATATGTACATACATTTCTACTTGTTTATTATTTGTTTGTATTTGGGAGAAAAGGTTCTTGAGACCATGATCTTACTGAGAAGAGTGATAAAAAGTAAACCAAATGTCTATAAACAAGTGATAGTTTTAAAAATTATGGTATACATGAATACTGGAATAGTTTGCAGATATTAAAAAATAATTTTAGAAATATTAAGGATGTGGAATAATACTGATTTAGTATTAAGAGAAAATAAGAAAGCCACAGTCTACATACACTCAGAATACAAATCTGTGGGTCTGGATATTTGGTTACATGATGTTAAGCAACCCCAAGGCACTAGACAGCTATTTCTCTGTGAGAATATTAGGTATGTTTATTTTTAATTATAATTTTCTTTTTTCAAATTATTTTAAATCAACATGCAATATTTTATACTTCAAAAATTAACATAATTTTAATTGAAAATAAGAAAACTATGAAGGATGTTAAGGAGTAAGTTAGGAAAAGAAGAGGCAAAGAGGTACAAATGGAATGGAGTGGGAGAGGAAAAAGAGACCAAGATGGCTTCGGGCTCCTTTGGTTAACTGAACTCTATATTCTGTGTCTCTTACAGGATCTGGTACGGTCAGGAAATTGCAGACATGGTGCTGTTTAGTCGAACTGAAAGGATAATGCCTTAACTCGTTGACTTCTACATCTACATACACCAGGCAACTGTTGAGAGAAATAATATATTAATATATATATTTTGACCAAATGCTTAGTGTTCAAGTGTGGAAGTCAATATTTTGTTAACTCCAAGACTAAAACCAAGACTAGGCTGAAGCTGCGTATCACCATTGTATGCTAAGCTTCTGGAATACAAGAACATTTCAATTTTTATCTAATAATAATTATTAGAATGCTCTTATTACAAGTGCAAAGGTCATTATTAAATTTGCCAATATTTCTCAGCACTGTCAGTGGCTAGATAGCTCCTGCATTATCTATATGGCATATTTGCAAAACTAAGCAATTTAGAATTATAATTTAGATCTTAGAATTTCCACTAAGATCAGTGGGGCATCTGAGTATTGTGATTTAGCTCTGGAAGTATAGAACACTGCCGAAAATGATGTTTCTAACCAGCTCATGAAACTTTTTTTTCTCTCTATAACTGACTAAGGTGATGTCAAATTTACCTTCATTTAGAAATACAAATTTAATTAATGATATTTATGCTATTTCATTGAAACCGTTCCACATATTGAAGTTTTATTCACTGTTTTTTTTGTCTGAATATTTTCAAAAACAAAGTTGAGATTTTTAGTCTCATATCTTTTTATTTATAATATTTGTGAATGCAATTGTAACTTCACAACTACTTGGAACAAATTTGTCCTTAATCTGTTCATGTAGAGATGAGGATGGGGTAATGTAATTGGCACACAAAATGCTGCTCTGAGTTTCTATCTGCAACTCAGCTTTCGTTGCATGACACCAATTTCAGCTTCTTTCCTGGAGTGGAAAGATTTGTATATCTTTACAGGAGATTTTTTTAATAAGGAATTCTTGCACTCTTGAAATAAAGCAGTTTGATTACTTATTCAGCAGGTTTCAGCAAATGAGCTTTTTTTCTCTGCAAGCTCTGCATTATTGTTATCTGCATGGTATAATATAAAAGCTTTCTTTTGTTTAAGCAGCCTGTCAAAAATCTAATAGCTGTCATTCCCTATTGGTTAAATATTTTGTATATGACAAGAAAGTTTACAAACTTTTGGATTCCATCATGTAGGTTGTCTTTAACCAGATAGCAACAATAAACAAGACTGTATATATATATATATATATGCATATATATATACACACACTCACACTATATATATATATATGCATATATGTATACACACACTCACACAATATATATATATGCATATATATACATGTATATGCATATATATACACACACACTATATATATATAGCTTATAGTCATATTATAAGCAATATATATATTGTTTCCTTGAGATTCCTAAATTACTCGAAGCCTTGTTCCATTGTTATAATCATTGCATAGTGCATTTTGCCATTCTAAAAATATTTCTGGCCAGGCACAGTGGCTCACGCCTGTAATCCCAACACTTTGGGAGGCCGAGGCAGGCGGATCACCTGAGGTCAGGAATTTAACACGAGCCTGGCCAACATGGCGAAATCCCATCTCTAGTAAAAATACAAAAATTAGCCGGGCATGGTGGCCGGCGCCTGTAATCTCAGCTACTCAGGAGGCTGAGGCAGGAGAATCACTTGAACTTAGGAGGCAGAGGTTGCAGTGAGCCGAGATCGCGCCACTGCATTCCAGCCTGGGCAACAGAGTGAGACTCCATCTCAAAACAAAACAAAACAAACAAACAAACAAATATATATATATATTTCTTCAAGTAGTCACTATGTTGCTAGCTGCTTAAGATGCTGAAATCTTTCGCCAAGCAAATTTACCAAAATTATAATTATTAATTCATACCAAAGTTTTTGTAAAAAATGTTTTTCATGTTTCTCTCCCAAATATCCAATGAGACAAAAGTGGCACACTGAATAAATTCCTTTTTTTTGCCCACCACATATTATTATTAAATAAAGACATATTTTCATAAGCATGTTTTCTAGAAATAAGACTTTATGAAGCATTTATACATTAAGAAAAACTAAAAAAAAATTCTTTGTCTTTATCGAAAATGGTTGACAATTCTTTAACAATCATTTCATCAAACTTTTTGATTAAATATTATGACTCCAAGCTATGAGTGTGGCTTACTGTTAGTGCTGGTATAAATGAGGTTGGTGCTATTATGTATAGTGAAATTTTGGGGTAATACAGTTGACATTTTGTTCGTAACAATAATTGTCAAATAGTTTTTGAAAATTGTTTGATTTTTGGTGTTCATGGTATCAAACAACTATAATTGAAAAATATTTTCTCAACGCTATTTTGGTTAAAGTTATGAACCTTACAGTTCACCATTTAATTCTATACACATTACATTGTAAGATTATTTATTATTCTATGCTATATTATTTTTAATTTGTTAAAAAAATTTGGCTCTAAAGGAACAAAATGTTTTTTCTAAAGTTATTTAGCTAACATACACTCACAATCATTGATTTAACTGTCAACCTTTTCCCCCATTTAACTACTTCAGGGTTTATAAAATTACTAGTAAATAAATAATTATGGTAAAACAGCTGGGGTATTTTACTTTTGCAATAATATATAATTCATCAGACTGATATTGTTTCTCCATATGAATCACATGATGATATTTCATTTAAAGTTATGCCTATGGTGCTTTCTTCTGCTTAAAATTAAACATTGAAATATAAACAATAAATCAGAATAAAATACGTGTTTATAATCCCAACTTTGTAATGATAATCAAATATCATGGTACCTACATGTTCCCATAGTCATTGATCACAGAGAAGCTTAGGAATGCCAGAAAAGGCATTCATGATGAGTCCATCTGAATGAGTCTTGTTTATTCAACTAGTGATTATAAAATCTTCTTTTTCCCCTTCTATGAGAGTTGAAAATTAAAATCTGTCCTGAGGGGAGAAAAGTTATTTGACAGTGAATGACTTGCTTTAGGATGATTTCAATGGCAATTGTGAAGATAATAAAACACGATGCCAAATAAATAATCAATCAGCCTACCTATGAAACACTGAACTCTGTTCTTTTGTACATGGTGATATTGCCTGTCACACTACAAGCTCAACTTCCAAGGAGTGAAGGAGTGACAGGCCTGTGCCACACAGAGATTCCCTCAGCACTCTGCACTGCCTGCAGAGAAGTGCACCATTTTTGATGTGAATAAATATGCATAAGCTAATTTGAATCTGCCTGTTTAGTTTTCCACAGCCTGCAACTCTTTTGTACAGCTTGTTTTCACGGGGGCCTGACAGCTGGACTAATCTACCATCTTCTCAAAAACTGCTCTTCTTTCTGCCTTGAAGTCCCTTCTGCAAGGGCGTTGAAACCAGGAGACAGACTGTCAGGGCACACGAGTTCCCCTCAAGCTCTGTGTATCCCTGTGGCAGTGAGGGAAACCCAGTCTGAGTCAAAGGGTACCTAGACCAGTTTCCAAGTTTTTAAATTGGCATTATGTGATGCTTAATTGGAATTATTTCTAGGGGCCTGAGGGATAGTAATTTCTTATCAAGATGAAAACTAATTAGTGGACAACTATGCGGTGAGGAAAAAAAATTCTGCAATACCTCTGACCCATACAATAGGGTGTTTATATGTGATAATATTTTCATGTCTTCTCATAACAAATTTGTTTCTTTAATTAACAAACATAAGACTGCAGTTTATATTAAGACCATATAATCATAGACTATTCCCAGATTCAAATGAAGGATATAAAGTCAAAGGATGTAAATCCAATTTAACAGGACAAACTTGCTAACGCAGCATGAGGGTGCCATGAGCACAGATTTCACTCCTGGTGTCAGGTTAGTGAGCTCAAGTCCTGTATTTCCTTGAATAAAAAATGTTTGCTCTCAGCCCTAATTCTGAAAACATTCAGTTTTCCTTAAATGTCTACAGTGGAAGTCTCAAATGCCTTAGCATGGAATAGAGGACTTAACCACATCCACAAGTGCCTTAGTATGGAATAGAGGGCTTATCATATCCGCCCCATTCTGTTGCATTTTCAACTAAAACTCCCCCACATAACCACATTAGGTGTTCTTCATGTGAGTTCTTCAATCATGCCATCTCCTTCCATAGAAATTCCATCCTCTCTCTTCTGTACTGTCAAAATTGGTTTATCCTAGATGCTACCTAGATGCTACATGCTCTCCTGTCAGTATTCATGATTTAAATTAACCATCATTTTCTATATGTCATTGCTCACACCTATTTACTTGCACACCCCTTATGCTCTGTTCCTTATTTGCATGTCTTTCTCCTCACTAGGAACAGAGCTCCACTAAAGCAGAACCAAATGTAACTACCATACTGAGCTTGCAAAGAGATTTACTGAACACACTTGAACATAATTAAACCAATTTCTGTTTCAGGGGTAGCAGGAACATATTCAAGAGAAATGGTAGTGGATACAAAGCTCATACAACTTATTTTATTATTTTATTCATTCAAAAATATAGCTTAAGTATGTACTAGGTGCTAGCCTTGGTTACAGATTCTTAGGATAGATAATTGAACAAAATGTCAATGACTTACAGTCTAGGAGTAAAACAAATAATGAAGAATGAATACAATAAAATTGGGAATTGTGAAGTGTGTTAGAGAGTGATATGCTATGGAGAAAAAAGAAAAAAATAGAGCAACATAAAGACAGTTTGGAGTGCTAGATGAAGGGACTGACTGCAATTTTAAATAAGTTGGTCAAGATACGGCCCATTGGGATGAGGTCATTGGAGCACACGCTTTGGGGATGCAAAGTTAGTAATAATGATATCTGGGAGGTGATATTTCCAAGTAAAGGCAACAGCCAATGCAAGATATGTGAGGCATTTCTGAGGGACAGTGAGGAGTCCAGCATGATTTGAGCTAAATGAGGGTTACAGATAACTGATGTTGGAAGGTACCAGGGATGTATGTGTGGGTGGGGGGAGCTGGGGTTGAAGTCAAGGACAAGGGCACAGGTCATGTAAAGCTGTGTAGGCCATTGTAAAGGTTTTGGCTGTCATTGTTAAAGAATGGGAGGCCAATGCAGAATGTTGAAAATAGAAGTAGCATGATTTATCTAGTGCTTTAAAAGAATGCTGTGTTGAGAATAGACTGTAAGGAAACAAGGATAAAAGAACTTTTAAGAGGCTTATAGGTGCATCTAAGTGGGAAATGCTACAGGCTCAGAATCTGGTGGTAGCAATAAAGGTGGAGGAAGTATTCAGATTTCATATATTTGAAAATAGAGTTGATAGGATACTTTATTATAGGGTGGGTGATAAAGATGGGAAAGCAAAATGACTCTGAGCATGTTGGTCTGGGCAACTGTAAGCATGGATTCACCACTTACTAAAATGAGAAAGGCCATAGATTAATCATGCTTGAAAGAGCATCAAGAACCCAGTTTTGGACACATGCTATTGAAATATCTATCATTTGTTTGCAGGGAGTGCCAAGAAAGCAATAGAAAATATGAATCCAGATGCCAGGAGAGAGGTCTGAGTAGAAATATAAACTTGGGAGAAACTGGCATCTTCATAACAATTAAACCATCATATGAAATGAGACCACAAAGGGAGTGCTTGTAAATAGAAAAAGGAAAAGAACCAAGCATGGACTGAGCCCTAGGGAACTTGAACTTTAAAGCTTAAAGGGAAAGGAAGGATCAGCAAAATTAGGCTGATTTGAAAATGAACTAATTTGAAATGAGCCCTTTGGGTAAGCTGAGCCAACCAAGCAGGGACTATACGCTATTACAAGGTACTGTGTTGAGACAGCTGGGAAATGCACAAATAGAGGAAGTGATCTTGCCCTCAAGAGATTTATAACCAAATTTGGAAGTAAGACAGATGTGCAGAGTGATAGACACACATACAGGAAACATTATTACTAATGCAAAAATTAACATTAATTTTTAGCAAGATATATGTAATAAATACATAAAATGTCAGTGGTTTGCTCAGAATGTGTCCCCCAAAATACATATGTTGAAACTGTGATAGTATTAAGAAGTACAGTGTTTAGCAGGTGATTAAGTCATGAGGCAAACCTCTCATGAATGAAATTGATGACTTTATAATAGAAGTTGAAGGGAATCCCCTAGTCTCTTTTGCCCTTCTCTCCCTTCTGCTGTATGAGGACACAGCATTTTTCCTCTCTGGAGAATGCAACATTCAAGGTTCCATCCTGGATATAGAAACCAGAACCTCACCAGACATTGAACTCATGGATGCCTTGATCTAGGGCTTCCTAGGCTTCATAACCATGTGCAATAAATTTATGCTGTTTATAAATTACCTAATCTGTGGCATTTTATTATAGCAGCAGGAAAAGGCTACAACAGAATATTCGCTTTCCCAAATGAAGTAAAATTTGATTTGAATTTTGAAGCAGGAATTTGAGCCATTGGATAGGGCATTTCAAGCAACCGAAACAGCATGAGTGAAGTAGGTGTGCAAGGCCATGCCAGCTCTGGGGTTGTAAAAGAGGTATCAATAGGTTGAAAAAATAGTCAACAGCTTGGAATAGTCAGTGGGAGTGTCAAAACTTGATCATGGAGGTAAAGAAGACCTGCAAAGGCTGCTCAAACTTGGCTGTTACTATGGAAAGCAAGATGGTTGAAGATGTAATTAATTGCTCTCAAGGATCCAGTGTCCTTCTACATTTCCTCTCTAACCTTAAAAAATTCTGAATTGTTGCCCTGATTTCTTATGTCTTTTTCCCATGCACCTTTTCTTTGATGACAATAGTGATCACAGGACTGGGACTCTGACTGGCTTACGAGGCAAGTGAATTCACGGAGATTTTGACAATCTTTCTCATGAGCTTTTAATCCAAATTTCCCCAACTCAAACTGCACAGACTAAAGCTTTTCACATCAACTCACTTTAGTTATATGGGCATTTATTAATCATCTACTATGAGCTTAGAGCTTTGCCCAATTCATGGGACATAAAAATGAATAGTGCATGGTCTCAGCCTTGATTTTTCAATGTCAGTATTCTGGAAATCTTTGCTGTCAATATATTACAGTACGAAATAAGATAGAATTGTGCATAGCTGAAAATGGGAACCTAGGAGAATGTAAAATTTAGGCTGTGGGAAAGCTTACTGGTAAAAGTGGCGCCCACTTGCTCGGTTTTGAAAGTAGCCAGGCAAAGGTATATAGAGCTAACTGTTAATAGCTACCTATGAAGGGTCAGATGATAGGTGTCATTGAATGTTTTTTCTCTCCTTCATCTAGGTAAATCTTAAAATGTTCTTCATCTTAATTTTATTTTTTAATTTTAAAGTTGTCACACTCTCAAACAATGAGAAGTGAGTTGAGTTCTTTTGGAAGAGTCACTACATTGATTACATAACAGATTAAATGATATTTGCCATTTTAACTTCTATTTCATGCTTTAATAAAGAGAGGTCATGCTGCAAAGTATGCAGAATGGATTTCTAGGCATCCAGAACAGCTGGAACCGAGGCCTAGAAACAGATCACAGCTTAACATGATGCAGCAAGCACTGCTACAACAAGGGCAGTGGGAGGTGTGATGGCACACAGGAGAGGGTGGGCAGTCGGCTGGGTAGTATCTCTGGGAGGCTCCCTGTGTCAGGAAAGAGCACAGATGTTAATCTAGTTACTATTGTTTAACTTCTTTAAGCCCTGCTTTCCTTGTTTTACATGGTGAGTACATGCTTAACAAACATTGGTTCTTTTCTCCTGTTTGTCTTCCAAGGGCAAAGTAGCCTGTCAGTTAGCATAGTAAAATTCAAAGAAAATGAAGTACTCATGTTTTTGAAGAAAAATAAAATCCCCTTTAATGAAATAAGTAGGGTAAAACAAATAGCTCACTATATTCCTACTGTTATAAATTAGAAGCATTTATGTGTTTGCACTCTGAAATCCTAGTATGAACATTACAAAAGGCACTGACAAAGTCCATTGAGTGACCCACTGCTGATAATCTCCAAGGAACACCTCAAGGTCCTCAAGTAGGCGACCTCGCTCAGGAAGGCTGAGTCTCAGAGTTCATGAGCAGTGCTATTAGCTTACCTAAGTTATTGCATATACTTGAGTTTTATTGACATCTTAAGTGGAAACAAAGGGAGGAAAAATAATAAGGTTTACTCTTGGAACCCAAGCTCACCATTACGGGATCAGAACAGAAAGCTGTTGTGAGTATCCCCACCCTCCATATACACACAAGTTCATAAGAAATGACACTGAATAATAATATAACAACTTTGAGGAAGTTAAAAAAAGCCTTTATTACTATTCAAATCCATGTAGCCATGCTGTTTTTATTACTCTCACACTGTTTTGTACAGTGCCTTAGATTGGTTTCCCTGGAAACATGCTCTGAGACTGGGCATTGCCTGTAGAGGGTTTATTGGAGAAAACTCTTAGGAGATTACACCTGCAAGGAAAAGAAGAAGGCAGGGGGAAGCCGAACCACAATGAGGCTGCAACTGAGCGCTCTGAATCCTACAGGAAGCTGTGGATCTGAGACAGTCTTGCAGAGATTTTTCCAGTCAGAGCATGGCCTGGGCCTTTGTATTTCTGCTTCAGCCAGTCTCAGGCTGTTGGCTGTCCCCTGGACAAGGCAGGTCCCTGCCACCAGGACTGTGCATTTTTGAGCTGTCCACAGTGGACATGCCAGCAGCCTGGACATGGATGTGTCAGCCCTTAGGAGGGGATGTGGGATGTGATAAGACAAACTACACAATCTGCCCATCATTGGGCTTATTACCATTACACCACAAATTGTGATGGGAAACATGGTATGTTTCCGTGTTTGCACCACTGTGATTTGATCTAACCTGGCTCAATGGGTCATGATGTCTAGAATCCTTATAGACTCAAGGTGGAATTTTAAAGTTTTATTTGATTTTGGAAATTCAGCTGAAAATTTTTCTTATATTTTGATGAATTTTTCTTTCTTCACTTTGGACCATCAAACTTCTAACTTACCTGAGAAAAAAAGGGGAAATATAGCAAATGGAAGCAGCAGAGATGTGAAAATGAAGCCAGCCGACGGAAGACTTGTTGGGTGTTAGGTTTAATTTCACTTAGAGAGTTGAGAAATCCTACTTATAAATCTACTTTGTTCTCTGTTCTGTCCTGGGCAAAAAGGAAAAAAAAAGTCTAGAGACTAGTTGAGCTGATGTGATTGGTATGCATGCAATAAACAGAATGACAGAACAAATGGGGCAGGTTTCACAGAGGAATGGGGAAGGGTACCACGTTGAGTGAGGGTTGAAGAAGCACTAGAGGAAACGATGAAAAGCCCGGTACTGGATGTTCAAGCCCTGGGCTCTCACCCATCAACCATGCCCTCGCGGCCATGACATCTCATCTCAGTATGCCTCAGTCTCATCAGTTGTAAAATAAAGTTAAATGAAGCCTTGTTTAACTCACAAGGCTATTAAGAGAGTCAGATGAGAGGTCTGTGTACAGGCTTTTCAAACTATAGAACACTAAGGAATAATGAGTAGGAAATGGAATTGTGACACTGGGGTCAGTGTTAGGAGGGTTGAAATATTGAGTCAGGAAATTCCAAAGTTCTAAATCGACATTTCAAGCCATAAGTACCACCTTGGGAATAAAAATGCTTATAAAAATCTGAGGTGCTTATAAATTACTGAGGTGAAAATCTATGTAAAATACTAAGCCTGCTGTTTTCATATGGAACACAGCCCAAGAATGTTAGTGTTCTTTATTTTATAGTCAGAGACATGGTCCAAGGAGCATTGTAAAAAGTGAAACACTCATTTGGGGGAACTTAATGCTTATTTAGCAGTAAACAGATCAATATGGTCTTTAACTATTATTATTATTTTCATTTGTTTGTTTGTTTCTGTGGTAAGACTCGCTAGAACAGTTGATATGTCAAGTTCTCATTCAGGGGCACCTTATTCAAAATTTGATGTCTCCTCATTAACTGATAAAACTGATTGCAAATGAAGGTGATTGGTGAAGAACAAGAGTGTTCTCTGAAATATGTTTCCCTCCACACCCAGAAATCCAGTGTTTCTTGTATTCATATGCAATATACTTGATATTAAAACAAGTTTTTAAAAATTTATATATATTTTACTTTAATGATTCCTAATCCTTATGTTCTAGATGTAGGCATGTGGTTTTGGAAAACAGCAAGATCAGAGTAAATATAATGTTTGCTGTAGTTTAGACTGAAGAGTTTCTCTCTTAATAAATTTAAGGATTCATATACAGGCATACCTTGGAGATAATGTGGGTTTGTTTCAGGGATTCAGATCATTGAGATAAAGCAAATGTCACAGTAAAATGAGTCACAGAAAGTTTTTGGCCAGTGCATATAAAAATTATATTCACACTATACTATAGTCCATTAAGTACAGAATAGCATTATGTCTAAAAATGTGCATACTTTAATTTAAAAATACCTTATTGCTAAAAAATGCTAACAATCATTGGAGCCTTCAGGCTTAAAATATTCATAATTTCTTTGCTGGTGGAAGTTATTGTCTTGATATTGTTGGCAGCTGACTCATCAGAGTTGTGGTTACTGAAAGCAGGGGTGGCAGTGGCAATTCACTTAAATATAACAAAAAATGAAACTTTCAACACTGATTAATTATTCCTTTCATGAAAGCTTTCTCTGCAGCATGTGATGCTCTTTGATAGCATTTTACCCACAGTAAAACTTCTTTCAAAATTGGAGCCACTCGTCTCTAACCCTGCAAATGATTTATCAACTAAGTTTGTGTAATATTTTAAATCCTTTGTTTTTATTTCAACAGTGTTCATAGCAGGTTTATCAGGAATGCATTCCATTTTCAGAAACGACTTTCTTTACTACCCATGAGAAGCATCTCCTCATCCATTTAAATTTTATCCTAAGATTGCAACAATTCAGTCACATCTTCAGGCTTCACTTCTAAATGTAGCTCTTTTGCTATTTATATCACATCTGTAGTTATTTCTTCCACTAAAGCCTCTAAGCCCTGAAAGTTATTCATGAGGGTTGGAATTGACTTCTACCAACTCCTATTAAATATTTATATTTTGACCTCTTCCTGTGAATCACAGATATTCTTAATGGCATCTAGAATGGTAAATCCAATGTTCTTTGTGGATCCATCAAAAGAATTACTATCTGTAACAGCTATCACCTCAGGAGATGTATTTTTTTAAATAGTAAGACTTGAAAGTTGAAATTACTCCTTGATCCATGGGCTGTAGAATGGATGTTGTGTTAGCAGACAAGAAAATATTTATCTCCTTGTATATCTCCATCAGAGCTCTTGGATGACTAGTTTCACTGTCAATGAGAAGCATGAATTCTTTTTTTCTGAGCAGCTGGTCTCAACAGTGGGCTTAAAATATTCAGTAAGTCATGCTATAAACAAATATGAGAGTAGATTTAGCTTAATTCTTAAAGGCCCTAGAATTTTCAGAATGGTAAATGAGCATTGCCTTCACCTTAAAGTCACCAGTTGCATTAGTCTCTCACAGGAGAGTCAGCCTGTTGTTTGAAGTTTTGTAGCCAAACATCCATTTCTCCTCTTTAGCTACAAAAGTCCTAGATGGTGTATTCTTCCAATGGAAGGTATTTCATCGACATTGAAATCTGTTTTTTAGTGTAGCCAGCTTTATCAATTATCTTAGCTGGATCTTCTGGATAACTTGCTGCAACTTCTACATCAGCACTTGCTACTTCATCTTGCACTTTCGTATTACAATGATGGCTTCTTTTTCAATGAGCATATCAAAAGATGTTCAGTATCATCAATCAGAAAGTAATTGGTGAAATGCAAATAAAAACCACAATGAATCTAAAACAATTGAACTCATAGATGCAGAGAGTAGAATTGTGGTTACCAGAGACTGGGGGTAGGGGGGAATGGAGAGATGATAGTCAAAGGGTACAAAGCCTTATTAGACAGGAGAAAAAGTTTGATATTTAAAAATATCAATTGCACAGCATGGTGAATACAGCTGTACATTTCAATATTGCTAAGAGAGTAAATATCTCATGTTTTCATCACAAAAATATTAAAATATTTGAGGTGGTATTATGGTAATTAGCTAAATGTAATCTTATTTCATTATATTAAAAATTACAACACCACTTTGTACGCCATAAATATAAATAACATTGTTATTCAAAATAGAATAGAGGTAGAAGCAACCCAAATGTTAATTGGTGGAAGTCCATTAGTCAAGAAGGCAGTTCTGAAGTGACGTTCTGTCTGTTTCCTGCTCTTTTATTGACCAGCTCTGTGAACTTATGTGTAATTTATAACCTCTATGGTTCATTTTTTTCTTCCATAAAATGGAGGTTAATTATAGCAGCAGATTCAAAGATGACATTTTTTGTTTTGGCAGATTAAAGGAGATAATGCTGGTCAATATTTAACAACATGTCTGACAAATAGAAAGTACTCAGAAAAACTTTTCTATAGGTTTTTCTCAATGCTCTTCCTAAACATAAACCATCATCTTCCCTCTATCCAACCTTGGGAGCCTGACTCTGACCACTTGTTTGGCACTTTTTACAGGGTTATAGAAAGGCAATATAAAATATGCTAAAATTTTGATATGAGAAAACAAAGAACTGAAATACTCTTGTATATGTATTGACTCCAAACCCTAGCAAACTCAGCCACAAAAATGTGAGCTCATATAAACAGTATTTACTTTTTGAAAATGAGAACCATGACAGTGGTTAAACTAACATATAGTATGTATAATATAATATTGCATACAGAAATATTACCACAATTGTTTTTATTATAATAATGAAAGAAGGTCATAGTGAAACTTTATGAAAGGAAAAAAATCCATTGAAAATATTTCCCAGAAGTGGAGAAGAATGGTATGTGCATAAATATATTGTTCATTTTTGTTATCAAAACTTTTGATTTTTTTAAAAAGTGGTATTTAAATAAAAAAGATTGGCATAATCTGGAAAATTTATTTAAGAGAAATCATTTATCATTCTATTATGCAAAATAAAGAACTGTTGGTTACTATAGTCAGTTTTTTTCTTAAAAAGGTGAATAACAAAAGCCCTTGAGAACTGCTTCTGTCTCACTAGAACAACAAATATCTCTGCCTTGAATTCTGAGTAAGAGTTTTTGGCTACATTTTCACCCACATATATTTTGCTTCTTTAGAATCTGCAAGGTAGTGAAGCCAACTAAATTCTTCAGTTATAAGCTCTTAGCCAGCACCCCCATAGCCATTTGTCTCCTGTTAAAGGACAGTACACTGCTTTCATTTCACCTGAATCTTCATGGTTTGCATTTGCAATGCCTGCCTATTTACATTTATATTCCCTAACTTTCTTATGTTTTATTTTTTCCCCTTGTATCTTCCTCCTCCTTCTTCTCCTCTACCGCCTCCACTACTGTTTATGCATTTGCTTATTAGTGTACTATTCATGTTGTACACTCTTCACCTGGCTAGCTAATTTAGCTATGCACAATTAAAATCTTTCAAGAGCTTCCATTTGGGAAGCTTCTCCCCGTATCACTTAATCAGCTTCTCTAGTTTGACCTCACCTTTCACTCACCTGTCCTTTGGACCTATTCCATCTGAAATCCATCAGCCATCCAGAGAATGCATATTTTAATACTGTTCAATGTATCCCTCATCTATTATTCATGAGCTTTCTTTTCATTTGCACTTGTTTATTATGTATATGGTGTGCTAACACTGCTTTGTAGAATTTATGTTTGATCTCTTCCCTCAGCCCTTGTCCATCAAATGTGTTGCCTGTCACCATCCATTTAGACCATTGTGTTTATGCCAACCAACTACCATTTAGAACATAAAAGTGAGCTGGAAGCTTCTTTGGGAAAATTTATTTTAAGTGAACTCAGGTTCACTTTTATTAATACTTAAAGAGAAAATTGATCATCTAGCAGACGTTTTGTCACTTGCAACAAAAGTTCTACAATTGCATGGGTTTTCCTTTCATCTTCTTTGAAGAAAGGTAATAATCTATAGACATACCTTATTTTATTACACCTCACTTTATTGTACTTCACAAATGTTGTGTTGCTTACAAATTTAAGGTTTGTGGCAACCCTGTGTTGAGCAAGTCTATCGGTGCCACTTTATCAACAGCATGTGCTCTCTTTGTGTATCTGTGTCACGTTTTGCTACTTCTTGCAATATTTCAAACCATGCCCTTGTTAGTATAACTGTTATGGTGATCTGTAATCAGTAATCTTTAATGTCACTATTGTAATTATTTTGGGGTGCCCACAAACCATATCTATATAGGACAGAAAACTTAATAAATTTTGTCTGCATTCTATATATCTTTGTTTGTATATCATCTTCAGACAAATGTCTTTTCAAGTCTTTTGTCGATTTTTTAATGTGGTTATGTGATTTTTGGTTGTTAAATTGTAGGAGTTCTTTATACATTTTGGATATCAACCCCTTTTCCTACTCTTTTCTGTAGAACTAATCCCTCCAGGCTATGTGCCCTAAGCTTCTATTTTAACTGGCTTCTTTCTGGAATCTGCCATTGGGAGGTTCTGGTGGAAAACTGGGCAGTGGGAGGAAGAGAAAAGCTAATATATTTGTCATCTCTCTGTCTTAGATTATGTGTCTGGCAAAGATCGTATATCCTCCTGGCTCCAACTACAGTCTCAAAAGCCCATTGTGTTCCCAGCCTCCATCCTGGAACCATCTCCTTCCAGTCTAGAGACAAAATAAACTTAAAGCTTCTGTTTGCTTTGTAGTTTCCTGTTTGGCTTCTCAGCATTTATATCACTTGGATGACCAATTCCCTATTTTAAATTCCTCTTGTTTTGTATGTTTAAAGTGACTTCTCTTTTCCTGTTTGGAGCCTCACTGATCAATCAACCAAGATCATAGTGGATTTTTTGGTATTTAAGACTTTTTTGTTGGTTTTAGAGTAGAATTTTATCAGTCTTCATATAGATACTGCAGATTTTTAAATTGATGTATAATTAATACATAGAGAAACACAAAAATCTTATATTTATAATTTACTGAATTTATAAATGTATAAAACTTTGTAATTGCTATCCAAATTAAGATATGTCACATTTTCTTCACTTTAGAAGGTTCCAGAGTTCTAGTTCTGAAATGACAAGTGAGGAGCTCTGCAGATACACTCTCCAGTGGTAAAAAGCATAATTGGTGAAAATTATTTTAAAATCAACTACTCAAAATCTCTTGAAATTGTCATTAGGGCTTACAGAAAGTTAAGTAACATTTACTCAAGAGAATCTACTGAACTCAGTAAATTAAGAGAGTCTGTGGCATTCTAACCTTGGCCCAATCTCTCCCTTTCTTCCAGATCAGCATAACAGAAACTTCACTTCAAGTAGGCACAGCCATGAACAAAGGACCCCCTCTGCAGGCAACTCTCAGTCAAGGGCTAAGGTATCCTCTACAGAGGGGCAGGAATTTCAAAATTCCTTCCATCTCCAACTCTGAGTTTCAGAGGCTAGTGTAACAGAAAGGTTGAAAATTCCCTTCTTCCATGCAACTTCAACTCACAGAGGAGAGATTTTACCCCAGGAGTGGAAGGGTGAGAATCCCGGAGCCCTCACTGCCCTCATCATAGTGCAGGTATGCAGCAAGTTTCCATGCAGGAAGAGGCAAAACTAGAAGACTATAGTGGCCCGATAACCTGCAAAACTAGAGGTGTCAATTAGAAAGTTTTCAGTTGTCCCCAACCTAAGGACCAGAGCTGTGGCTCAGATGTTTGGACCAAAGAGAAAGGTAGGCCATAAAACAGAGAGCTCAGAAGTTCTTTACTAAGAATCTAAACTTATCTAAACAAGGTAAGGGGAATTTTAGGCATAAGGGCACTGTCAGAAAAAAAAAAAAAAATGAAAAATTTGAAAATAAGCCAGTTAAACCATCAGCATCTCTAGTTATCCAGAAAGAATTAGGAATAGCTAAGAGAGTTCTCCTGAGGTCAGACAAAGCAGAAAACTGATCTCAAAAACTACCCTTGTAAAGGATGCCAAATAGACTGTAGAACAAGTTATGCCACAGGGTGTTGTTGAAAATAAAAGATCAATCAGCTGGCAATTACTGGAATGTAATAGTTGGATGTGGTCAGAAAAAGAAAGGAACAAAGTACCCTATTATATGTACATAGTTGCTCTCTTTTTTTTCTCTTTATGGCTTTGAAATGCATGAAATTACAAAAAGTAATAATTAAATCAATGTGTTGTTGAAATTGTAACATATGCAGATGTGTTATAATATGCATAACAATTATAGTAGAAAAAGCAGAGAAGGAATAACACCGTAAAGGGCTAATGTTTTTATACCTCACTTGAATTAATTTATTACAAAGGTAAAGTAGATTGTGATAATATTTATCTGATAAGCTCTAAACCATTAAGAAATAACTCAAAATTGAGAAAAAAAAATTAAAAAAATTAAAATATTAAAATAAAAATATTAACTTAAAGTAAAAGGCAGGAGAAAAGGAAGAATTGAGGAACCAAAAGAGCTAAGACAAAAACAAACAAAATATTAAAATGAAAAATAAAAATTCAAATATATCAAAAATAATATTAAATGTGAGTAGATAAAACAATTCAAATAAAAGGCAGAAGTTGTATGAGAGGATGAAAAAACAGACATGATTCAACTATAGTGTCTAAAGATGCATTTTAGATTCAAATGTACAAATAGTTTGAAAGTAAAAGGATGGAAAAGATATATTATGCAAAGAGCAACCATCAGAAAGGTGGGACGACTATAATAATATCAGACATAATAGAATTTATATAAAAAAATTACTAGAGATAAAGAGGGACACTTTCAGTAGTAAAAAGGTGAGTCATTCAGGAAGATACAATTGTCAATGTACATGCACCTAAAAACACAGCTTCCAAATACATGAAGCAAAAAATGACAGATTGTTTCAATCTGAATAAATAGACTATTTAAACATAACAGTTGCAGACTTCAGTACCTCACTTTTTTTTTTTTTTTTTTTTGAGGGAGTATTGCTCTGTCACCCAGGCTGGAGTGCAGTGCAGTGGCATGACCTCAGCTCACTGCAACCTCCACCTCTGGGTTCAAGTGATCCTCCTGCCTCATCCTCCCGAGTAACTGGGATTACAGGCACCCGCCACCACGCCCAGCTAATTTTTGTATGTTAGTAGAGACTGGTTTTCACTATGTTGACCAGGCTGGTCCGGAACTCCTGACTTCAAGTGATCCACCCGCCTTGGCCTCCCAAAGTGCTGGGATTACAAGTGTAAGCTACTGTACTTGGCATATACCTCACTTTCAACAATGAAAGTTCCACTCATTACAAGACCAACCAGAAAGTAGAAGACATAAAGAACTTTATAAACTAATTAGGCCTAAGGGACATCTGTAGAACACTTTATTCAACAACAGAATATAATTATTTTCAAATGCATATAAAGTATTATCAAGGATAAGCTATATGCTAGATCATAAAGCAAATCTCAGTACTTTTTTTTTTTTTTTTGAGACAGAGTTTCACTCTTGTTGCCCAGGCTGGAGTGCAATGGCAAGATCTTGGGTAGCTGAGATTATAGGCACCTGCCACCATGCCCAGCTAATTTTTTGTATTTCTAGTAGAGATGGGGTTTCACCATGTTGGCCAGGCTGGTCATAAACTCCTGACCTCAGGTGACCCACCCACCTCAGCTTCCTGAAGTGCTGGGATTACAGGCATGAGCCACCATGCCCGGTCCAAACCTCAGTATATTTAAAAGGATTGAATTCATGTAAAATACCTTCCTGACAAGAATGGAATTAAATTAGAAATCAGTATCAAAAGGGTTTTAGAGAAATTAAGTAAGTGGAAATGAAACAACATACTCTTAAGTGACCAATAAAAGAATATATGACAGAAAACTTTAAAAATGCTTTAAGTGGAAATAAAGACCCAATACACAAAATATTATGGAATGCAACTAAAGCAGTACTTAGATGTGACTATTCAAATCTGCAAATGCATAGACAGATAGATAGATAGATAGATAGATAGATAGATAGACAGATAATCAATTGCAAAGATAAAACAGCAAACTAACTCTAAAGCTTGCAGAAGAAAGGCAATAGTAAAGGTCAGAGCAGAATTTATTGACATAGACAATAGAGAGGAAAAGGAAATAATTAATACCAAAAGTTGGTTATTTAAAAAATCAACAAAATTGGAAAAAAAATTAGCTAAATTTACTAAGAGAATGAGATATAAGACTAAAACTACAAAATCAGAATTAAAAGGGAAAATTGCTGTTATGTTTACATAAACAAAATGAATTACAGGGAATGCTATAAACAATTGTATGTCAATTGAAATGGACAAATTCCTAGAAAGACAGAAACTTATGAAACTGACTCAAGAAGAGACAGAAAATGTGAGTTGTTCTATAACTAATAAAAATAAAATAAAATAGGCTGAGTGTGGTGGCTCATGCCTGTAATCCTAGCACTTTGGGAGGCCAAGATGGGCAGATCACGAGGTCAGGAGTTCAACACCAGCCTGGCCAACATAGTGAAACCCCATCTCTACTAAAAATACACAAAATTAGACAAGCATGGTGGCAGGCACCTGTAATTCCAGGTACTAGGGAGGCTGAGGCATGAGAATCGCTTGAACATGAGAGGCAGAGGTTGCAGTCAGTGGAAATCGCACCACTGCACTACAGCCTGGGTGACAATGTAAGACTCTGTCTCAAAAAATAATAATAATAAAATAAAAAAGTAAAAATAAAATAATAAAATAGCAACCAAAAATACCAACAAAGAAATGCATAGTCCTTGATGGTTTGTGCAGTGAATTCTACCAAATATTTAAGAAAGAATTAATACCAATGTTCTACAAGCTCTTCCAAAAAATAAAATAATAGAAACACTTCTTAACTCATTTTATGAATTACTTTAATACAAAAGCCAGACATTACAAGAAAACTACAGACCTATATCTCATATCAATATAGATGAGCAATTTCTCAACAAAATGCTAGAAACCCACATTTCTAGCAACATACAAAATAATTATAAACTATGACCAAGTGAGATTTACTCCAGGAATGCAAGGCTGGTCTAGTATCTGAAAATCAATTATTGTAATACAACATATCAATAGAATAGCCAAAATAATCTTGAGTTTAATAAAAGAGCAATTTTATAAATCCCCATTTCAAAGCATATTACAAAGCTACAGTTATAGAGACAATATGGTACTGGAATAAGAATAGATATATAGAACAATAGAATAGAATTTAGATCACAAATTTCTCACATTTAAGATCAATTAAATTTTTTGACACGAGTTCCAAAACAATTCAATAGTGAAAGAGTAGTCTTTTCAATGAATGGTGCTGGCACAATTGGATATTCATATGTAAAATAACTGTTTGAGATGCCTATCTCAAATACTATGCAATAATGAATTCAAAGTTAAACAGACACAATGTAAGAAACCATATCTACTCTCACATTCAGAATTATGTCTGTAGAATTGAGACACAATTCTAAATGTAAGAGATTACAAAACTGTTAGAAGAGGTATAAAGATAAATTTTCTATACTTTCATTTTGCAAAGGTTTTTAAAATGCAAAATCAAAAGTACCTGGTAACCAATGAAAAAGCATAAATTGGACTTCACAAAAACTAAAAAGCTTTTGTACTTTAAAAGATCCCATAAAGAAAGTGATAAGATCACCTGCTGATTAGAGATAATATTATAATATCATACATCTAATATGATACTTGTGTCTCATACAGAATATATGTCTTATTACTCAATAATAAAATGCAAGTAGATCAATTTAAACATTGCCAGACCATCTGAATATACATTCCTCCAAAGAAAATATTCAAATGACCATTAAGCATACAAAAAATGTGCAATATCATTAGTCATTAGAAAAATGCAAATCAAAACCAACATAAGATACTACTTTATACTCACTAGAAAAGCAAAAATCAAAAGGACAAAAGCAAGTGTTAGCTATAAAAAAAAGATAGATACTAGCAAGTGTTGACAAAGATGCAGAAAAACTGGAATCCTCATACACTGCTTTTGGGACTGTAAAATGATGCAGCCACTTTGGAAAGCAGTCTGATGGTTCCATATGACCCACCAATTTCAGGCTTATGTATAGTTCCAAGGAAATGAAAACATACATTCAAATAAAAAATGTGTACATAAATTTTTATAGCAGTGCATTATTTATAATAGCCAAATAATGGAAAATTATTCAAATGCCCATTAAATTATGAATTCATAAATTAAATGTGGTGTACACATAACAGAATATTATACAATAAATCTATCTCAGTACCCTGTAGGCAACTACGGCTCTGACCTACTTCTACAGATTAGTTTTGCCTACTGTAGAAACTTATGAAAATTGGATCATTTAGTGTATACTTTTTAAATGATTTTACTGACTCTAATAGAATCTTTTTAATCTTTATCCCTGTTGTTGCATGTATCAGAATTACATTAACTATGTTGCTTAGTATAATTTCAGTTTCTTAATCTACTGCAATTTGTTTTTTCATTCTATTGTTACGGCCATTTGGATTATTTACAGTTCTTAGTTATATAAATGAAACTCTATGAAAAATTTTTAGTGGATCTTTTCACATACATATATTTTTATTTTTCTTGGAAAAACAGCTAGCTGTTGAATTAAGTCATGGGGTAAGTGTATCTGGAACTTTTACAAAGATGTTGAATGGGCACAGAGAGGGGAACATCACATACCGGGGCCTGTCAGGGGTGGGGGGCTGGGGGAGGGATAGCATTAGGAGAAATACCTAATGTAGATGATGGGTTGATGGGTACAGCAAACCACCATGGCACGTATATATTTATGTAACAAACCTGCACGCTCTGCACATGTATCTCAGAACTTAAGGTATAATAATAAAAAAAAGCATTGTCTTATATCTCCCTGTCAGCATCTTGAATCTGATATCTCTAAAATTGGTCGTTTTTGGGTTTATCCTGCTCAGGGTTTGCTCAAATTCTTCATGTATACATTGTTGAATTCATAAAATTGGACAATTTTGGGTTTTTTTTCAAGTACATATTCTACTCCCTTTTGTACCTCTTTTTTCATTTTGGAACTTTGTTTACATGTATGTTAGACTACTTCAGACTGTTCCATAGGTAACTGTGGTTCTGTTAATTTATTTTTCCATCTTATTTCTCTCTGTGATACAAATTGCATCATGTCTCATCTTTAAGTTTCCTTATGCTTTTTTCTGCCATCTTCTGTTTGCTGTTACATCAAAACTTACATTTTTATTTCGGATACTTTTACTTTTTAATTTTGGAATTCAAAGTTGGTCTATTTTTTATTATTTGCATTACTATGCTGCTATTTACCATCTGTTCATTCATTATGCCATCTTTTAAAATGTTACTCAGCATATTTATAATAGGTTCTTCAATGTGAATGTCTGATAATTCAAACATCTGTGTTAATTTTGAATCCATTTCTAATGACAGACTTAAAATCTCTTAACTATGGCTTACATTTTTATATGTTTTCTCATGTATATTAATTTTTTATTGTATGCTGAACATTGTAATTATATATTATAAAGTCTCTGCTTTTTATTATTATCTGAGTAATAATGGTTTTTGTTTAAATAGAAAAATAAGTTGCTGGCTGAAAAACTTGAACTTCTAGATGCTTGGTTTCATATGATATTAGCACAGCTACATTAAAGTTTTGTCTTCTGTTTTGGCAAGAATCCTTAGGCATAGGACAAATTGTTTACTCATTAAGTATGGCTTTTATTGTGTTTCAAAGGGATGCCCAGGGAGATTAAAACTATATGTTATGTTTCTCATTTGGTCAATGACAGGTGAAGCCTCTGTGTATATATATTAGTTTTTCAGCTACTACTTTCTATCCTTCTGTTGGCTCTCTCCTGTCTTTCTCATGCACGTACACAGTTCATGAATCACGCATAGATATAAGATTAATTTATATACAAATTTGAGGTCT
The DNA here is from genome assembly GCF_028885655.2 of Pongo abelii. Taxonomy (NCBI): domain Eukaryota; kingdom Metazoa; phylum Chordata; class Mammalia; order Primates; family Hominidae; genus Pongo; species Pongo abelii. The sequence continues at coordinate 21,954,854 of NC_071996.2, forward strand.
TCTTCCTCTTCTGGAATTCCATTCCTTAATTTGTAGCTTCTCTAGCAGCCCCAGATAAGGGCTTGCTACATGTTCTAGGGAATAACCCAGGAGAAAAATTCAAATAAACGTAAGCCTCCATTAGTCTTCCATGTTTTTAAGGATTTAAAAACAAACGTTTTATAATTTAGTTGCTATAAAAATACCATATTTATACCATTACTTTTTGTCTCTTGGTTTTTAAGAATATTAAAAATTGAATTACTGATGTTCTTTTGATTTCAAACTGACCTTCTTTTGGGAGTCATAATTTTTATAAGCTATCCATTTGCTTTTCTACATGTTTCAATAATTTTTAAAAATATTAATATTGCATTTTCCTTGCATATATATGTATATATATATGTATGTGTATATATGCTAGTTTATTTTTTGTACAATAAATTTGGCCAGCACTTTTATATTATTTTCACTATTAATTACATTTCTTATTATTTTATTATGTCTCATAGAACTTTTTACCAGTTTGCTGAGTGCATATTAAAAATAGGATTGAATTTTGATTTTGTATCCTGCAACTTTATTGAATTTGTTTATTAGTTCTAAGTGCCTTTTAATGGAGGTTTTAGGGATTTTCTTAATATACCGTCATCCCCAGTATTTTTGAGGAATTGATTTTAGTATCACTCCATAAATGTAAAAATTCATGGATGCCTACATCCCTTATATAAAATGGTGTAGAATTTGCATATAACTTATGCACATCCTCTCACATATTTCAATCATCTCTGGATTACTTATAATACCTAATAAAATATAAATGCTATGTAAATAGTTGTTATATTACATTGTTTTATTTGTATTATTTTTTATTGCTGTAGTAACTTTACCCCAAAATATTTTAAACTCATGGTTGTTTGAACCTGAGTATGTAGCACCTGCCAGTAAAGAGGGAGGGCCAACAGTTTAAGATTATGTCATCTGTAAACAGATAAAATTTTGCTATTTCTTTCCAACTTAGATGTGTTTTATTTCTTTTTCTTGCCTAATTGCTCTGTGTAGGACTTTTAGTACTATGTTGAATAGAAAAAGTAAAAAGTGGACATCTTTGTCTTGTTCACAATCTTTGAGAAAACCCATTCTTTTCAATGTTGAGTATGATATTAGCGGTGGGTGTGTTATATATAATCTTTATTATGTTGAGGTACTATTGCTTTTATACCTAATTTGTTGAGAATTTTCATTATGAAAGAATTCCGTATTTTGTAAAATGCTTTTTCTTCATGTATTGGGATTATCATATGATTTTTATTCTTTTTTCTCTTAATGTGGTGTATCACATTTATTGATTTGTGTATGTTAAATCATTCTAACATCCCAGGGATAAATCCTTGGTCCTGGTGTATGATCCATTTAATGTGTTGTTCAATTTGGTTTGCCATTACGTTGTCGAGGATTTTTGCATCTATGTTTATTACAGATACAGGCCTGTAATTTTCGTTTTGTATAGCATCTTTATCCAGCTTTAGAATTAGTGTAGTGTTGTCTTTGTAAAATGAGTTTGGAAGTGTTTCCTCTTTTTCAATTTTTTTGAAGAGTATGAGAAGAATTGGCATTAATTCTCCTTTACATGTTTGGTAGGATTCAGGCTGGGTGCAGTGGCTCATGCCTGTAATCCCAGTACTTCGGGAGGCCAAGGTGGGGGCATCTCCTGAGGTCAGGGGCTCAAGACCAGCCTGGCCAACATGACGAAACCCTGTATCTACTAAAAATACAAAAATTAGCTGGGTATGATGGTGCACGCCTGTAATCCCAGTTGTTCGGGGGAGCTGAGACAGGAGAATTGCTTGAACCCGGGAGGCGAAGGTTGCAGTGAGTCGAGATCACACCACTGCACTCCAAAGCAATCTTCCAGTTCAATGCAATTCATATCAGAAATCCAATGACATCTTTCACAGAAACAGAAAAAATTTCCAAAATTCATATGGAACCACAAAAGATCCAGAATAGTCAAAGCAATCTTGAGCAAGAAGACCAAAGCTGGGGGCATCACATTCCCTAATTTCAAAATATATTAAAAGGTTTAGTAATCAAGACAGAATGGTACTGGCATAAAAACAAACACAGAACTATGAAATAGAATAGAGACCCCAGAAACAAATCTATACGTTTACAGTCAACTGATCTTTGACAATGCTGCCAAAAACATACAATGGGAAAGGATAGTCTCTTCAATATATGATGTTGGAAAAATTGGATATCCATCTGCAGAATAATGAAGTTGGACCTTTACCTCAACCCATAGAAAAATCAACTTAAACTCAAAATGGATTAAAAATTTAAATGTAAGATCTGAAATTGTAAAACTATTAAAAGAAAATATAAAGAAACAGCTTATTGGTACTTGTCTTGGCAATGATGGTTTTTGTTTGTTTTGAGTATGACCCTGTAAGCACAGACAACAAAAGGAAAAAGTAGACAAATGAAATTGCATCAAACTAAAAAGCTTCTGTGCAGCAAAGGAAATAGTCAATAGAATGAAAGTACAACCTACAGAAAGAAAAAATAAATCATGATCTGATAAAGGGTTAATCTCCAAAATATATAAGAAACTCAAATAGCTCAATAGCAATAGCCAAACAATCCAATTTTAAAAATAGGCAAAAAACTTTGACTTAGTGTTAGGGCTGCCGTAACAAAATACCATAAACCGAGTGGCTTATAAACAACAGAAATTTATTTCTCACAGTTCTTGTGTCTGGGAACTCCAAGATCAAGGTGCCAGCAGATTTTGTGTCTGGCGAGGGCTGGTTTTTCATAGATGGTGCCTTTTAGCTGTGTTCTCACAGCCGTGACCACTTCAGGGCAAGGGCAGCTCTGTGGAGCCTCTTTTATAAGACCACTAATTGCATCCTTGAGGGCTCTGACTCATGACCTAATTAATTTCCCAAAGGCCCACCTCTTAATAACATCACATTTTGGATGACCTAATTAATTTCCCAAAGGCCCACCTCTTAATAACATCACATTTTGGATGAGGATTTCAATGTATAAATTTGTGGGGATCACAAACATTCAGACCTTACCCAAATAGACATTTCTCAAAGAAACAATACAAGTGGTCAACAGGTATATGAAAAAGTGCTCAACATCTCTAATCATCAAGGAATTGCAAATTGAAATCACAATGAGATAACATTTTTAGAATGGCTATTGTTAAAAGGGCAAAAGATAGCAAGTGCTGGCGAGGATGTGGACAAAAGGAACCCTCATACACTGCTGGTGGGAAATGGTTATGACCATTAAGGAAAATAAGATGGAGGTTTCTCAACAAATTTAAAATAGAAGTACCATACAGTCCAGCAATCTCACTTCTGAGTGTATATCCAAAGGAAATAAAATCAGTATATCAAAATAACATCAGTACTACCATGTTCATCATAGCATCGTTCAAGATAACTGTAACCACCCAATGGGTTCACATTGCTCGCTGCCTACACAGAGCCCATTTATCAAGACAGGGGAACTGCAATGAAGAAAGAGTAATTCACACAGAGCTGGCTGTGTGGGAGACTGCAGTTTTATTGTTACTCTAATAGTTTCCCCCAGCATTCAGGGATTGGAGTTTTTAAAGATAATTTGGAGGGTTGGGGCTGAGAAAGTGGGGACTGCTGAGTGGTCAGGTTGGAGATGGAATCATAGAGGGGTCGAAGTGATATTTTCTTGCTGTCTCCTATTCCTGCGTGGGACCGCAGAACTGGTTGAGCCACATTACCGGTAGGCAGTGTCAGGTGATCCATTGAGTGCAGGGTCTGTCAAATACCTCAAGCATTAACTTAGATTTTACAATAGTGATGCTATCCGCAGCAACAATTTGGGGAGGTTCAGACTCTTTCAATCAGAGGCTGCAAGACCCCAAATTTCTAATCTTATAGCTAATTTGTTAGTCCTACAAAGGCAGACTGGTCCCCAGGAAAGAAGGCAGTCTTTTCGGGAAAGGGATATTAACAATTTTGTTTTAGAGTCAAACTATAAACTAAATTCCTTCCCAAGATTAGTTTGACCTATGCCCAGGAATGAACAAGGACAGCTTAAATTCTAGAGGAAAGATGGAGTCGGTTAGGTCTGATCTCTTTCACTGTCATAACTTCTTTAGTTATAATTTTTGCAAAGTCAGTTTCATAACCAAGACATAAAAACAATCTAAGTGCCTATCAATGAATGAATGGATAAAGAAAACAAGGTGTGTGTACACACAACAAAAACAGAGAAGAAAATTGCTATTTTGGATGATATGGATGAACCTAGAGGACATTATACTGATGAACTAACCCCAGACACAGAAAGAGGAATACTGCATGACCTCATTTATATTTATACATATTTATATATGGAATCTAAAAAAGTCAATCTCATGGATAGAGAGAGCAGAATGGTGGTTGTCGGGCCCTGGGAGGTGGGGAAATAGAGGAAGCTGGTCAAAGAGTACAAAGTTTTAGTTGCACAGATAAATAAGTTCTGAAAATCTAATGTACAGCAAGGCAACTATAGTTAATTATACTTTTTATCAGGTGTAAATTTATCAGGTATACATTTTATGCTTGAAATTTACTAAGAGAGTATGTTTTAAGTGTTCTTACTCAAAACAGGTAACTATGTGATGTGATTGATGTGTTATTTAGCTTGACTATGATGATAATTTTACAAAGTATACATATATCAAAACATTACATTTTTACATGATATATATATATACTTTTTCAATTATACCTCACCAAAGCTAGGAAAATTCTCTTAAAAAATAATTGGATATTGAATATTAGTATGTTTTTTTCAGTGTGTCTTAAGACAATCATATATCTGTCTCTGTTTTGTTGTTGTTCTTAAGATACCATGAATGTTATAAATAGATGTCATAATACTGAGCCATTTGTTTATTTCAACATGAAAAATACCTGATCAGGATATTACAGTTATGCATTGCTCAATGGTGAGAGTACATTCTGACAAAAGTGTCGCTAAATGATTTTGTCATTGTGTGAACATTACAGAATGTGCTTACACAGAACTGGGTGGCATAATCTATTACACAGCTAGGCTATATGGTGTAGCCTACTGCTCCTAAGCTACAAACCTTTGAAGCATGTTACTGTGCTGAATACTGTAAGTAATTGTAACACAATTGTAGGTATGTGTATATCCAAACTTAGGGAAGGCACAATAAAAACACAGTATTACAATTTTATGAGACTACACATATGCAGTCCCTCATTGACCAAAACATCCTTGTGCAGTGCATAACTGTAATTCAATGTATTAATGAGTTTATTTTCTATTAGTTTATTTAGAATTGTTGAACATCCATTAACAAATACAGTACTGTGATTTTTTTCTAATTTTTTCAAATCTTTGTAAGCTAATGCCAAGTTTTTCAAGCTTCAGAAAAATATTATAAAATACCTTTGTTCTCTAAGCTTGGGAACTCCTAAATGCTAAATAAACAATAATTTCATTTTAAAGCTTATAAAGACTCAGTTATGAAGGCTTCTTGGAGTTTAATTATTTGATGTTTTCCTTTATATTTATTGATATATTTCTTTTGGAATTTCCACCCATTCTTCACTTAACACAAATAGTTTATATTTTTCACATAGATATTTTTATACGATCCTAAAATGTATTAACATACATGTATAAGTTCCTTTTGAATATGTTAATTTGCTTGTATTTCTTGTCATATTGTTATTTATTAGCTTCTAGTTTTGCATCATTTTTTGTAGCTTTCCTTTCAGTTATTTATATTAGCTCCTGCTTGTCTATTTTCTTAACAATTTCCAAAGTTTAATTGAATGTATTTATCAATTTTAATGTTATTTGCTGTTTTCTAACATATTAATTCCTGCTTTCACCTATAGTAATTACTTTCTTTTGATGTAATTACTCTTTTGCTAATGTCATACATACAAATGTTCATTTATTTTTTAAAGTCTGTCTTACTTAACATTAAAAAGGCTTTAAGATATGGATTCATTTGGAGTACAGTCTGAGGCACATCACAAAGGTGCTGTTCTGATTATGACTATTATCTCGATATTTTATAATTGCCAGTTTGATTTCTGATATGGTGTAATAATTATTTTAAAAAATCTAATTTTCAAATGGTTTGGATCTTTTATTTATATTTTTATTATAACTATATATTAGACTAATCAAAATGTAAATGGATGTAATAAACATCATTTTTGTGCGTATGCTGATTTTGTATAGTTAACACACCAAATTTGGAAGCATTTTCTTTAGGAATATATTTGTTTCTTCATATATTAAGCTGCTATTTAAATTTGTCTAAGTATTCAAATGAAGTATTTTGAATAATTTTATTTTATAAGTATTATGTATCATTTATTTTCATATGAATCAACTAATATGTTACATCTTGTGAACCAAAGATACAAAGAAAATATTAATTCTTCTGTACTCTGCTTCAAACCAAATCTAATAAAGAACTGTACACTTAAAAACAGTTAGGGTAGTAGATCTTATGTTATGTGACGTTTACTACAATTTTTTAAATTAACTGCTTAGAATATGTTAATCAAATTTAAATTTCTGAAACTTTGAGTTTATGAGTTTTGTAATTGTTTCTGTTTGCTTTTCATGATTGTTTTACAAATAAAAATTTATCACACAATACTTATTGCTCTGAAGCTTGCATTTTTATCTACTGATGTTACCTGAGTATTTCTAAAAGTCAGTCTCATTTAACAACATAACATCTTTTACATTTGATGAGGAGTGTTTGACTTCCAATTATGTGGTCAATTTTAACAATTCCATTACTAGGCATATACCCAAAGGATTATAAATCATTCTATGATAAAGGCACATGTACATGTATGTTTATTGTGGCGCTATTCACAATAGCAAAGACTTGGAACCAACCCTAATGTCCATCAGTGATAGACTGGATTAAGAAAATGTGCCACATATACACCATGGAATACTATGCAGCCATAAGAAAGGATGAGTTCATGTCCTTTGTAGGAACATGGATGAAGCTGGAAACCATCATTCTCAGCAAACTATCACAAGATCAGAATACCAAACACTGCATGTTCTCACTCATAAGTGGGAGTTAAACAATAAGAACACATGGACACAGGGAGGGGAACATCACACAACAGGGCCTGGGGGGAGTGTTGGGGGGGGGTAGGGGAGGGATAACGTTAGGAGAAATACCTAATGTAGGTGACAGGATGATGGGTACAGCAAACCACCATGGCACGTGTATACCTATGTAACAAAACTGCACGTTCTGCACATGTAATCCAGAACTTAAAGTGTAATAATAATAATAATAAAACATACATCATCGCTAACACCACACAGGAGTTCCCCTGCTCTGCATCCTTGCCAACATTTGTTATAGGATGGCTTTTATTTTACATATTTATTCTTCTGTGGATAAGACTCTTATTTAAAGTGATATCTATTTGTGGTTTTAATTTGCATTCCCAAGACTCAGAGTCTGATCTAGCATCTTTAAATGAACTTACAGGCTTTCCTGTATTTTCTCTTGTGAAATTCCTATTTACGGCTTTCTGCATTTTATATTGGAATATTTTTTTCTTTCTGATAGATTTACAACAATTACTTTCATACTCTGAA